>NC_062565.1:12424598-13049598 GCF_022837055.1 Prionailurus viverrinus | reverse complement strand
AGGGCTGGGACATAGTAAGGAAAGCGCCGTGAATTTGCATATAGAAAGCATGCGTGAGTCTGTATCTACACAAATGCCCATGAACAGTGTTTGGACATTAGCGTGTCGTGTTGTGTGCGTGTGCGTGTGTGTGTGTGTGTGTGTGTGTATGTGTGTGTATTATCTCTCAGGGTCTGGTCAGGAAATGGAATCCACATGAGTGACTTTTTTTGTTTTTAGGTTTACTTATTTATTTTGAGAATGAGAGAGAGTGAGCAGGGGAGGGGCAGAGAGAGAGGGAGAGACAGAGATGCAGAGAGAGAGAGAGAGAGAGAGAATCCCAAGCAGGCTCCACATGGAGCCCAATGTGGGGCTTGAACTCAAGAACCATGAGATCATGACCTGAGCTGAAACCAAGAGTTAGATGCTTAACTGACTGAGCCACCCAGGTGCCCCTACATGAGTTACTTTAATAGACAGAATTTGCTATAAGGAATTGATCCAACAGCTGTTGGTTAGACAGAAAAAGTGAAAAGAGAACACACATGTAACCCAATATTAGCACAGAACACACATGTAACCCAATACTAGCAGGAGGTGGCTGGAAGCTCTTGGGCTGGGAGAATAAGGGGAGATGGTAAGGTCTCCAGAACCTGGAAGCTTGGATGGGGACCACGTAAGTGACAGACTCCTGAGGAGGAAACACTGCCTGACTGCTGCTGGTACCACAAGAGGTGGGAGTTGGGACTCAGGTCTCTGGGGAGGGTTCTTCCCAGCAGGTTCGGGCTCCTGAGAGCAGAGGTGAGGGTTTTGTGAGCCAGATTCTGGGAGAGGGAAAGCAAGCTGGTAAGTGGAGCCACCTGCTTCTAGAATCGACCTGCTGGTGCCAGGATGAAGGGCAGGAAGAGAAAGTCCTTCTTCTCCCATGGCCTTGCAGCCTTCACTCAATCCCACCAACTGCTAGAGCCTAACAGGAAGGAAGCTGGCAGGGGACAGAGTTGGTCAAGTTCTGGCCCCCGTATTCCTGCACAAGTTGTAGAAGGGAGTTTAGAGTTGAACGTCAACACTTTATAACAGCCAGACAAAGGCTCTTTGCCATGGCCATGGTCCTCGTGCACCCTTTTCAGGAGAGTAAGCACGTCTTTGGACCTGCCTTGTGCACCAAGATGCTCATCACCAACCTCACTTGAAGGTTCCATGTCAAAGAACACCTTTCTGTAGTCCAGTCCTCACCGAACAGAAGATGTGTCTATCTATCCTTTACTCTCAATGACACAACATTTATCCAGTTAAATAACAGTAAAATAGCTAACAATTATTGATTACAGAGGCCACCGTCCTCTGTTGGACACTGGGAAGAAGTATCGCTGAACTCTGCTGCCCGAGGTCGGCTGCGTGTTGACGTCCATCTTCCCAGCACGTGTGAATTCATTACCCAGTTCAAAGGACTTGCAGATATGATTAAGTGAAGAGTCTTGAGACGAAGAGGTGATCCTGGGTGGCTGGGGGAGCCCACTGTAATCACAATGCTGTTTATGAGAGGTGGCAGGCAATCAGGTGGTCATGGACCCGGAGACAGGAGTGATGGGGCCACGGGGTAGGGAACAATAGCTAAAACAATAGCTAAATAAAATAGCTAACAATTATTGATAGGTAGTTTTCCACATACCTAATATTTACAAATATTATCCCATGTAATTCCCATGGTAATTCTCTCAAAGGGTAATGTTATTATCTCCTATTTCTGGATGGGAAACTGAGGTACACAGGAATTAAGCAATTGACCCAATTTTCTAACTTTATATGTGGCTAAGGTCCAAGACCTGTGCTCTTATCTTTTCTACTTTATTGCTTCTAATTGTTTAGTGAATAGACGTCTAGACTGGCACTTAGCTGACGTAGGCACTAGAACAGAGTCGTGGTTGGAGCAAGGACTTCAGAGCCACAGGAAGATGGGATCAAGTCTGAGGTACAGTTTCTTGCTAAATGAGTGGCACTGGACAAATGGATGAACCTTACTACACCTTAGTTTCCTCATCCTGAACAGGGGAGAAAGATAGTATTTGCCGCCAAGGTTATTTTTAAGGATTAAGTGACATAACTCACAGAAATCACTCAGTATCTCTTGTGACTAACAAGTTTTAATAGCAGATAGCTACTTAAAAATTATTCTCTTGCCCCATGTTCATCTGTTTTGTTTCTTAAATTCCACATTTGAGAGAAATCATGTATCTGTCTTTCTCTGACTGACTTATTTCGCTTCACATAATACCCTCTAGTTTCATCCACGTTGTTGCAAATGGCAAGATTTCATTCTTTTTGATTGCCGAGTAATACTCCATTGTGTGTGTGTGTGTGTGTGTGTGTGTGTGTGTGTGTATATATATATATATATATATATATACCACGTCTTCTTTATCCACTTATCAGTCAATAGATATTTGGGCTCCTTCCATAATTTGGCTATTGCTGATAGTGCTGCTAAAAACATTGGGGTGCATGTGCCCCTTCGAATCAGCATTTGTGTAACCTTTGGATAAATACCTAGTAGTGCAATTGCTGGGCCGTAGGGTAGTTCTATTTTTAACTTTTTGAGGAACCTCCACACTGTTTTCCAGAGTGGCTGCACCAGTTTGCATCCATCCCCACCAGCGGTGCAAAAGCTTTCTGCTTTCTCTGCATCCTCGCCAATGTCTGTCCTTTCCGGAGTTGTTAGTTTTAGCCATTTCGACAAGCGCGAGGCGTCATCTCATTGTGGTTTTGATTTGTAATTCCCTGATGACGAGTGACACGGAGCATCTTGTTATGTGTCTGTTGGCCATTCGGATGTCTTCTTCGGAAAACTGTCTGTTCACGTCTTCTGCCCGTTTCTTCACTGGATTATTTGTTTTTTAAGGGGAAGAAAAATAATATAAGATAAAAACAGAGAGGGAGGCAAACCATAAGAGACTCTTAAAGACAGAGAACAAACTGAGGGTTGCTGGAGGGGAGGTGGGTGGGGGATGGGCTCTATGGGTGATGGACTTAAGGAGAGCATCATTGGAATGAACACTGGGTGTCGTATGTAAGAGATGAATCACCAAATTCTATTCCTAAAACCGATACTACACACTATGTTAAATACATTGAATTTAAATGGAAAAAATAAGAATAAGTAGAAAAAGTATTCTCGTCATTTTCCACTGCAGAAGGGAAACCCTTTGTACTTCGGCCATAGTGCCTGAGAAAGGTGGTGGTTGGTGGTCCACTTCTGAGGTGGACTGCTGGCCAATGGTTGGACCATTGGGCAGGTCCAGCCTCACGGGCCCCTGTGATCTTGGAGGAGCTGGAGGCTGAAGCCTCTTCCAGAAGGAAGAAGGGCAGAAGCTGATGGGTGGGTATCTGCAACAGGTCACATTTGCAATACGCAGAGGGCAGGACACAGCAAATGGCACCACCGTCCTCTGTTGGACACTGGGAAGAAGTGTCGCTGAACTCTGCTGCCCGAGGTCGGCTGCGTGTTGACGTCCATCTTCCCAGCACGTGTGAATTCATTACCCAGTTCAAAGGACTTGCAGACATGATTAAGTGAAGAGTCTTGAGACGAAGAGGTGATCCTGGGTGGCTGGGGGAGCCCACTGTAATCACAATGCTGTTTATGAGAGGTGGCAGGCAATCAGGTGGTCATGGACCCGGAGACAGGAGTGACGGGGCCACGGGGTAGGGAACACGGGTGGCCTCTGGCAGACGTGAGAGGCACACGGACGGATGCTCCCCCTGCCGGGGTCCTCAGAAAGACCCAGTCCTGCCACCGCTTTGTGTTTAGCTCCGTAAGACTCATTTGGGACTTCTCACCTTTGGAGCTTCAAGACAATAAATTTGTGTTGTGTGAAGTCACTACGTTTGTGGTAACTTGTCACTGCGGCAACGGGAAATGAATACGCTCTCCGGCTGACTCAATCACCCCTTCTCGATTGCTTTCGACCTCTGCGCTCTGTCTGCACCTGTATCACTGCCCATATCAGACCCGACTGTGTTTGTCTGCTTTCCCGTTTCTCTCTCTACGAGACAGATAGTGAAATTCTTTGAGGGAAGGCGCCTCAAAAGCCTCCCCTATCAGAGGCCTTAGTACATAACAAGCTACATAAATGTGGGTGACCTGCATAAATGTGGATGGACAGGCATGGCCACCCATCTCTCTCTTAAGTCATCTTTTTTTTAAATGTTTATTTATTTTTGAGACACACACACACACACACACAGAGCATGAGCAGGGGAGGGGCAGAGAGAGAGGGAGACACAGAATCCGAAGCACGCTCCAAGCTCTGTGCTGACAGCAGAGAGCCCGATGCGGGACTCGAACTCACAAACTGCGAGATCATGACCTGAACTGAAGTCGGACGCTTAATCGACTGAGCCACCCAGGCACCGCCCCCACCCCCATCACCCTTAAGCCATCTTAAGTCTGTGACTCTCTTATAGGACCTTCCTAAGTTACCCTCATTGACTTAAAGCACTAAAGACAGTGTCAAGAATAAAAAACACTATACTCTGGGGGCACCTGGGTGGCTTCGTCAGTTGAGCATCCAAATATTGATTTCAGCTCAGGTCATGATCTCATGGTTTATGATTTCGAGTCCCACATTGGGCTCTGCGCTGACAGTGTGAAGGCTGCTTGGGATTCTCTCTCTGCCCCTCCCCTGCTCTCAGGCTCTCTCAAAATACATAAACAAACTAAAAAAGAAAAAAAAGAAAAACTATACTCTGAACTTATACCCAAGAAAACAACAGCATCCTTGCTCCCTTTGCTATTTTCCCGGCCATGGTCAACTTAAAGTTCAAAGCAATAATCCTTCACTGATAGAGCTAGACTACAGAGGAGGGTAGGAAGAGAGAGAAAACGCGCAGAGCTACTTAGAAGAGGAGTATTAAACGAAATATAAGTGAAGCAAGAAGTGATCAGAATATGCAGCACCTGTTATTTTAAGGAAAATAAATTCATGAGATTCAGATTTCAGCATGACAGAGGAAAAAAAGGGATGTTTTTCGCATTCGCCATGAGATGTTCAGCAAGACAAATCTGTCACAAGATGGGGGAAGAGGTCACACGGGAGCCAACGGAAAGTCGTGGATGGAATTCGTTCTGTCACACGGCATCATCTCAATTAAAATATTACCGGGGGACTGTCATTTAGACACATCTTTCCAGGGTCTTTTCTATAGAACATTGACAGGGCTGATTTATTCAGTAGGAGAACCTCTGAAATCTTCCCATTAGGTTTGCAGTCTGAGATAATTAATGTGTGAAATGGTCTATTGCCTCTGTTTTGACAGGAGCTGTCTCAGATGGACAGGACTGGATAGTAAACAAAGCAAGGAGTCCTCTGGGATGTCCAGAGTTTGTGTTATTCTACTGGATGGCGCCACATCTGGGATTCTTTTTATGCCACATGGGGGTCACAAGCGCCTGGAGCCCTTGAATCCAGTCCTCTGTTGAGTCCTCCCTACGACGAGGTGTTAGTGATGGGCCATGAGCTGGTAGAAGGAG
Source organism: Prionailurus viverrinus (assembly GCF_022837055.1). Classification (NCBI taxonomy): domain Eukaryota; kingdom Metazoa; phylum Chordata; class Mammalia; order Carnivora; family Felidae; genus Prionailurus; species Prionailurus viverrinus. Next base: position 13,044,092 of record NC_062565.1, on the reverse strand, counting down.
TGTGGTCTGGGGGGGAATGGCAGAGACAAATCATGCTTAAGAGCGAGTGCTGGGTAGAGGGTGGGCTCATATACCAGCAATGGGGGGCATGAGGCAGGGGGGGAAACTAGATTTATTTGTAATGACTGCCAATTTCCATGGTGTAAATATTCCTACCATGGCTGATTTCAACTGGCTAGCAACATTCCCGGAAATTTAATGGCCAGCTCTTGCTAGCCAGTACAAACAGCTGTGGCATACCACTGCGGGGGGGGGGGAGGGTGGAGGGTGGGGGTGTTGCTAATGGCAGGCGTCACGGGGAACATGTGACAGGCAGAAGTCCAAATTGAGAAGTTACAGGGATAGCCTATACAGGCAGGCGTAAAGCCTGAGGTTGTCTGGCAGAGTGTGTGTATGGACACCTGACCCACGATTTGTGGTCATTGCCATGTTTTTGCATCTGGCCGGCAAGTGGATATATGGCTAGAGTCTCCAGAACTTCTGGGAAGAGCCAGGAGAGGATATACTGAAGCTGGGTAATAACAGCAGTGACCTTGTTTTGCTCGTCTACTACGTGCCCAATGCCATACTTGCCTAAGTTACTTTTAACCTCCCTGACACTGGACAAAGCCGGTGTCGTTATTGGCATTTCTTTGTTGAGGCAGGTGAGGTGGAAAGGGGTTAAGTACCTGCCTGACATCGTACTGCTAATAAGTAGCAAAGGCTAGGATTGGCATCTGGGTCTGTCTGAAGTCAGCTGCTCCCCTCAAATGAGGTGGGAATGGGGCAGAAGTTAGACAAAGTATCCCAGCTACTGGACTTCCTTTCCTAAGGGGTGGTGTCTCAAGCTTGCATCAAAGGAAGGTGAGATTCTCGGGCTCTAATTCACTGGGTTTGGCGTGGGGGGCAGCACCCGGGGCCATAGATGATCCGGCAGTCAGGTGCCAGTCAGCTAAAGTTTTCGGGACTGACCCCATTTGTAGCAAGGCTGTGAACCCCACCGGTGGGGTTTTAGGGAGCTGGATATGGCCACAAAGGGGAGGGGGCTGGCAGGAATGAGGCAGAGTGTCAGAAGCACAGCTGGGAAGAGTGGGGTTCAGGACAGAGTTCCCAGCCAGGAAGGAAGTGGACAGTGGGAGGGAGTTTCAGGTATGTGAGAGGTGTGGCCCCCCAAGTGGAGAGTGACCTGTGACCACACGGAGCTGTGATCCCCCAACCCTCTTTCCCAAGTTACAGAGGCTGTTGTCAGGGAATTGTTAATGAACCAAAAGAATAATCATGGATAATGATTATGGATCATTATGGATAATCAATATGGATGAACATCAGCTCCAGGGTCCTTGAGGGACTGAGCTTCTAATCTAATAGCACGGTTGACCTTGATCTCTCGTAGCTGATCAAATCGCCACTACATAATAGTCATTGTGTGTGTGGAGCTTCCCGGAGCTTTCCTGGGCTCTGGGAAGAGTGGAGACAGAATGATTCTGTCCTGGCTCCCAGCAAAGGTCTGACCCCTGTGCCTTGGTGGTGGCCGTGGAGGGGTTGGAGGTACAGTGAAGATTCTGGAAATCCCTATGGGTTATAGGTGCTCTCAATCCGTGGCTCCTCGAGGTATAACTACTATCCTGTGGGCATTTTATTAATATTTGAAAAACAAAGAATTTTGTACTTAAAAGGAGAACTGGAAGTAGAAGGCAATAACTGAGACAAGCAAACACTTTAAAAGCAAACGGTTTTCATTAATTGATAATGGGCAACTTGGGACTTCTTCCCAAAGCCCTGGTGTACGTGTGTGCATGTACGCACGTGTCTACCTGTATGTATGTGTGCATGCATATATATGCATACAGGTGTATGCATCTATCTGCCTATACATATATGTGCATATGTATGCATGTGCACGCGTGTGTGTATGCATGTGTATGCATCTGTGTGTATATACATGTATGTGTATGTATGTGCATGCACGTGTGTATTTATGTATGCTTGTGTGTCCATGTGTGAAAGGGGAGAGAGAGAAGGAAGGGGAGGGAGAGGAGAAGAGATGTGACACAGGACTTGGCCATGGGGCTGTGTGGAAGGCCTAGCAGGGAGAACATTGGCAAGACAGTAGGGAAAGAGCAAGATGCAGGCAAAACAGAGTGACAATTCAGTGTGGGGTCGGAAGAACTGTTGGTTGGTCCCATGTTTCTTGTGTTTCTCAATGGCCTTCTGGTCCCCAGAGGGCCTGGCTCTTTGGGGACCATCAGGAATCCATACCAGGTCCTGACATCCAGAAGGGAATGGAGAAGGCTTTGGGGTTGAAGGTCTTTACTCATAGACAGTAGGGTTAAGGGGACGCCAGGAGGCCCCCAAGCTCTGGCAGACTTGAATTGCTCTCTGCTGGACGGACATGGGCTTAGCTCAGTGGCGGGCAGTCTCGGGGCAGAAAGGAGGGGATAGGGCACTCTCTGCAGCCTCTGGGCCATCACCCCACAGAGACTGCCCGGCCCGCGCCCAGCGGAGCCGAGGGTCAGGATGGATCAGAGGATCCAAGGCAACTCCATCAACTCCACTCTTCCAACAGATCTTCATTGCCACGCCGCATTCAAGCCCCACACATTTCATTTGTTCTTGCGAGGTGGGAATGTCAAAAACTGGAAGCTAGTCCCTTCCTTAAATATTTTTATTTAGTTTTAGCATTTTAAAAATATTTCTCAAAATCTAGTTTTACATGCATTACGTGAAAAGAGGTTCATTTAAACGCTGTATTTACATGAATGACGGCAAATGAAAGATTGTAAGAGAAATAATATTTCAATTTCACATGAAAACTGAATATCCTAATTCTGGGGAAAATTTTATGACAAAACAAGACATCCAGCATAGAACAAATCATTTCTTTCAAGTCCTAGAGAAATGTACCAAATGCGTGCAAAGAAAGATAGCTTTAAAATAGCCTGCTTCAGAGTGCAATCATCTTAAGTATTGTCTTGCAGGTTGATTAACAGAAAAGAACTGGGTGGTGAATCTGTTCTCTGTCTGAACAGGGCACTTTATCACCATTCTATTTTTTTTTTCTTTTAAAATGATAGGCTTTGAACCACTGGGTATTTACGCAAAGAATATGAAAACACCCATTTGAAAAGCTATAGGCACCCCTATGTTTATTGCAGCATTATCTGTAATAGTCAAATTATGGAAGCAACCCATGTGTCCATTGATTGATGAATGGGTAAAGAAGAGAATTAAACACGTAATGGAATATTACTCAGCCACAAAGAAGAAGGAAATCTTGCCATTTACAACAACATGGATGGAGCTAGAGAGTATAACGCCAAGGGAAATAAGTCAGAGAAGACAAATGCCATGTGATTTCACTCACATGTGGAATTTAAGAAACAAAACATATGGACAAAGGAGAGAAAAAGAGGCAACCCCAAACAATTGACTCTTAACTACAGAGAACAAACAGATGGTTACAAACAGACGGAAGGGGGGATAAGTGACACAGGGGAAGGAGATGAAGAAGACACTTATCGTGATGAGCACTGGGTCATGTATTGAATTGTTGAATCACTATATCATACACTTGAAACAAATATGGCACTGTTATATTATACTGTTATACTACAGTTAACGCTGCTAACTAGACAGGAATTAAAATTACAAAAATAAACAAAGTATCAGATTTTTGAATAGACGTTTTCAAATCATTAACACAGTGTTCTCATAGCTTTATTATAATTTCATTGGTCACAAGAGCTATTTGCATTCATGGTAAAGCAATTGCAAAACATAAAAAATGAAAAATAAACTCTCCCTCAAAAGAATGAAAAGTAAAACCCTACATAATCTCCGCACCCTGAGTTAATTACTGTGCAAAATTGCTTACCTTCCAGTCTTTTTTCCATTATTATTTTTTTAAACAAAATGAGGGTCATGACCCACACTGAGTTCTTTGTATTAGTTGTTCCTTGGATAATCTGTAACATTTCCCTCGGTGTTAAATACTTTTTATAAATATAATTTTTGAAGGTGATATAAATTACTTAGCCGTTCTCTAATTCTTTTTTTGGCTAAAATTTTTTTAAATGTTTATTTACTTTTGAGAGACAGAGACAGAGCAAGAGTGGGGAGGGGCAGAGAGACAGGGAGATGCAGAAGTCAAAGCAGCCTCCAGGCTCTGAGCTGTCAGCCCAGAGCCCGATGTGGGGCTCGAACTCAAGGACCACGAGATCATGACCTGAGCCGAAGTGAGATGCTTAACCGACTGAGCCACTCAGGTGCCCCAGCCCTTCCCTAATTCTTAACCATTTTTTGTTTCATATTTTGCAATCATGAAAATGCTATGATAAATATTCTTGTCCAAAGATCTTTGAGTAAATCTTGGTTATCAGGATACATTTCTCGAGGAACAGCTGGGTCATATGGAATGAAGAAAGACCTGGCGAATGTCACTCAGGTCTTTCTAGACCTGTGAAGCCACAGACTTAAAATCCTCAGTGTGCTTTGAGAATTAAACGGCTCGAGTAAGATATCCAACTGTCCTGGCCAAAGGGATCATCTCTTGTGGAGGAGCACTGCAGATCAACGCCCCTTTGACTTAGCTTAAAGCAAAGCAGTGCCTGCAACTGGGTTGAACAAGGAGGTTGCCTTGGAGCACTCTAGAGGCGAGTCCTCCCAGGGCCATTGAGAGACTCACCTGTTGCTGATCTCACAGGTGCTCCTGCACCTTTTCAAGAAGCCGCCAGAATTCACAAGCCAGGAGGAGGTCGACTCAGTGGGCAAAGGGTCTGTAAAGTGGGAGGCGGTTTGCCTTGGGCTCACCCACCATAGTCCTGAAGACCTGTATGTTTTAAGGTTTATTTATTTTTGAGACAGAGAGAGAGAGAGGGAGGGAGGGAGAGAGAGAATGAGAGAGTGCGAGCAGGGGAGAGGCAGAGAGAGAGGGAGACAGAGGATCCGAAGCAAGCTCTGTGCTGACAGCAGTGAGTCTGACGTGAGGCTCGAACTCACAAATTGTGAAATCATGACTTGAGCCGAAGTCCGACGCTTAACCAACTGAGCCACCCAGGCACCCCCCGAAGATTTGTACTGGGGTGCATTTTCAAAATATAAAAGGCAATAAAATCAGCATTCAGCATCCAAAAAAAAAAAAAAAAAAAAAAAAGGGCTTTTACTGGCCTGGCCTGAGGACCCCTTCTCTTACCTGAGTAGCTGAGTTACTAGAGTTCCCCGTACAGCTTCCTTTTCCTCTCTAGCAAATTAAGGAGGTTTCAGAGGGTGCCTCACTTTGGTTGGGTCCCTCAGACACGTGGGCACCCTGACTACCAATGTGCCCTGGGGGTGCTGCTAAGCGGCTCTTTTCTGCTCCGGGTTTCTGGGGCTTGCTTTCCCACCCATCTAACCTCTACTGACTGAGGGGCCCCCTTGCAGAGAACCTTGGGGAGTGAGCTATCACCGCCTTTGTGCTGAGGATCTCTGGTTTCAAATGAAGCATCCCCCCTCCCACCCCCAGAACATCCCAGGTGGCTGGATCTGGACAGGGCCACATGCTTGCATACTTATGATGTGCTCAGAATTGTTGTCTCCTCCATTTGGAGACCCTGTTGCCTGACCAGTCTGGTTTTTCTTCCTTGTGGGAGATTTCCTTCCAAGGACACTGTGTTTGCTGTGAAAACTCAATTTCAGACGGCCCCATGGAAGTTTGCCAGACATGTCTGAACTTCGGATGAGGACATATTCTGGATATTTCCAAGATAGCTTCTAGCCTCCCCAGTAAATCAGAGAATACAAACAAATATTAGGGGAGAAAGGTGTTGCCAGGGATATTCCAATCTCTGACCCAGTCAGCAGTACTTGTCTCTGTTATCTGTGTCACTAAATTGTTTTTTGGAAAGGATGCACACATGCACATCTCTCACAGAAACACCTGCTTCTCTAAGCCATCAAAAGTATTAAACACCATTGCTGAAAAATGGAATTTGTCAATTTGGAGGCAACAAATAGTATCTGGTTATTCTTATTGGCATTCAGTTAGTTACTGGTCAATTCGAATGCTTCTTCAAATGTTTACGGTCTCACTGTTTTTCTTCATTTGGCAATGATTTGCTCTTTTCTTTTGCTTAGTTTTTAAAATCCTGAAATAGACATCTTTGCCTCGTTAACTTTTATGTTGTCAGGATGTTAATTAACCATCTGTTCATCAGGTGGGATACTTTCAGTTGCAAACCAACAGAGAAATGAAGGGATTCGTAATTTCATCAATAAGAAGACCCAAGTAGGGCAGCTCGAAATTGGTTACTTCGGGGACTTTGGCAGCAGGAAGGACCCAGGTTCTTTCTGTCTTTCCACCGTTCTATCCGTGACAAATCGCCTTGGTCTCAGCTTCGTGCCTTCACGAACTGGAGATAATGGCTTGAAACTCTAGAAATCACCTCCTCATCACAACACCCAGAGGCAGAGAGAGTCTCTTTTCCTCCATGAGTCTCTTTTCAAGGCAAGCAGACATCCTTTTCTATCCCATTGGCCAGAACCGCATCACATGCCCGGGATGACAGTTATGCACCAAGGTGACCACTGTGATGGGCTGAGATCAGTCAGCACTTGACCGTGAAGCTCTCTGCTGGAGGACTGGATACTTCAACAAAACAAAGGGACCCTTAGCCGGGAAGATTGGGGGAACGACCTTTGGATTTACTTCTAACAGTATCTGCCACACCACTACTTTCGTACGTCAAATTCTGGTTTTGAAACAAAAGAGTGGCACATCTGAGATCTTTCTCAGAGCAAAGGTCACGACGTCACAAAGTCTCTTCGTTGTGAACATGCGATCCTTAGCCGAGGCGCCTGCACCTTATTGGAGGTCAGAAGGTTGATTCCTGAGCTCCATTAGAGTGGTCCCTCCACGTGGCTCAGACTCCCCCAGCTTACTAGTCAAGGTACTAAGATCAAGGAATCTGAAAACGTTTCCTTTTCTCCTAACAACTGCTTGGCATTTCTCAAAAACTTCGTGCCCTGTGGGAAGCATGACGTATATACCCAGCGCTCACTGAGACCAACTCAGACACCTGTAATGATCCTCGACTTGCTTGGCAGGTGTGTGTTTCCTTTAGCTGCTGAACCAATGGGCCATAAACTTACTGGCTAAAGATGACAAGGATTTGTCGTCTCACAGTTCTGAGGGTCAGGTTAATCCTATCAGGTTAAGATACGGGTGTTCACAGGGCTGCGCTCCTTTTGGAGGCCCTTTGAAAAACCTATACCTTTGCCTTTTCCAGCTTTTTCCAGCTACTCGAGGTTGCCTACATTCTTCAGCTCACGGCTCCTTCATTTTTCTTTAAATTACCAACGGTAGGTTGAGCCTTCCCCACACTCTGACCTTCTCTTCTGCTCTCCATCCTCCACATTCAAGAACATGGTGGTGACTTTGGGCCCATCCAGATAACCCAAGATATCTGATTAGCAGGTCAAGATCACTTGATTAGCAGTCTTAATTTCATCTGCAATGTGAATCCCCTTCTGCTGTGTAAGCCAATAAGTTCACAGGTTCCGGGGTAAGAAACATGGAAATCTTTGGGGGGAGTCATTGTTCTGTAGGTAGGAAAACAATTTCCTTTCCTTCTCTATAATATTTGCTTCTTGTTATGGCGGTATTTGTTTAAAAAAATTTTTTTAATATTTATTCATTTTTGAGAGAGAGAGAGAGAGAGAGAGAGACAGAGCATAAGCATGAGCAGGGGAGGGACAGAGAGAGAAGGAGACGCAGAATCCGAAGCAGGCTCCAGGCTCTGAGCCGTCAGCACAGAGCCCCACGTGGGGCTCGAACTCACAAACTGAGAGATCATGACCTTTGCCGAAGTCGGACGCTTCACCGACTGAGCCACCCAGGCACCCCGTTCCTGTGGTATTTGTAATTCTCAGAGTTTCATAGGATCCTTCTGGCCTCAAACTAGTGCAGCTTCAGTGTTCTAGAGGCCATTTCATTAAATGTCCTCTGGGCCCATAAGGGCTGTGCCGCTGGTTTTTCGCTGAAGACACAAAATTTGAAATCAGATCAGAGAGCAGAAGCATCTCTTCTTTCTGCTTTCTAAGCCTCTGCTCCTCATAGCGTCAATATTTCTGTGCAGTTGCCCGTTATAGAATCCTCATCCCACGGTGCTCCTATTTAGGGCTGTACTATATGCATTCATTCCTTTTTCGTATGGCCTCCTTGTCGGAATAAATCCATCTGGGAGCAGAGAGTGTACTTTCTCCTTTTTGGCTTCCTTTTTTCGAGAGTCTGTGGAAACTGCTTAAACTGCTTAACTGTTAGCCCAGCTCCTGGCTGGGACAGATCACCCAAGCTGCCTTCATATTAGAAACTGTCTTAGGCTATTTCAACAGGTGAGAAACGATCCCCTTTCTCTCTTTTCCTCTGTCCTTCCCAATCTCATTGGCTATGACAACATGCTTTCTCATCACTCCATCATCCAAACTGATCATGCTGGAAAACAGAATACTTACACGAGAAGGGCCATGGCAACTGAGAATTCATAAAGAAACAGAAAACAGATGTAAATCGTGCACAGTCTGCCATCATGCACACTTTGCACTTGACCTGTATTGATTGTCAGTGGTCCAGGAAACCCTGACGATGGAAGTTAATTCCCTATTTTGGACTCTTCGGTGTTAGCATTTGGGTCCCAGTCACCAAAAGATGTCCACATAGAAAGCTCAATGAGCTGTGACCTCATAACTCAGACCAAAACCTCTGCTCTTTTAGTGATCTAAATTTAGCTGAGTGTAGATTCTTTTGTGACTGGGTTAGAGGAGGTCAGAACCTCATGTCTGAAACATGGCTCAGTATCACATCAGAAAGAATCACCATGTTCGAATCATGCTGATTTCATGACTTTTACAAAAGGATGTGGAGTCATTGCTGCAGAATCTATTTGGGGTTCCTATAACCCAGCGGTGGGGGTGGGCATCTGACTCCCCCTGGATGCATTTGAATAATGAGTCACTGGCTTCTGAAGATGCTCTGTTTGGTGCTTAGTGCCTACATATTTTTTGAAAATCTAAACCCAACAAAGGTTTCTTTCTTTCTTTTTTTTTTTTGGTAAGCATCTCTGCTTCTTAAACCAAACAACTGGTTTTCATGAACTCCCAGGCCTCTAAGACTCCTTTCCAGCTAAATAGTGCAAAAGGCACCTGAAGTTCCTTCCACAGTCAACAAGAAGCCTGAACATGAGCTAGAAAGGGTAGGTCTAGAATGGGACAAGGCCTGGCCTCTTTCTTTGCCTCTCTCCCCCTGGCCTGACAGGCGTGGTGGGTCAGCTCTGTGCGATCAGTCAGCGCTGTTCCCAGACATTATTTTCTGACCATTTATTCAACTCTCTTCCCATCATGTCACTTCTTGGTTCCCTGTAATTACCCAGCAGTGTGCATCTGGGCTGTCAACAGGATCTTCTGAGTGAAATATAGCTAAATAAATTTCCGTAATGAGGAAGGACCACAGTAGAAGGGGAAGCTCTACCAATCCTTTTAACGGTTCTGCTTGGCCTCACTCTCACAAGACGGCTCGTTTATTCATCGCTATACTAATAAGATGGTGTTCCAACGAGGGTGAGATTCTCACCTGGCGTTTCAAATCAAGCCCACACTCCCAGCCAGGAACCCCTGTGTTAATGTAAGATGTGGAAACCAGCATCGAGAATATGGAGAAGACTCTATTCTTGATCAGATATTTATTTATTTTTTTTTTTTTTCTTTTTTTTTTATTTATTTATTTTTGGGACAGAGAGAGACAGAGCATGAACGGGGAAGGGGCAGAGAGAGAGGGAGACACAGAATCAGAAACAGGCTCCAGGCTCTGAGCCATCAGCCCAGAGCCTGACGCGGGGCTCGAACTCACGGACCGCGAGATCGTGACCTGGCTGAAGTCGGACGCTTAACCGACTGCGCCACCCAGGCGCCCCTCTTGATCAGATATTTATGAGAAGGGGCTTTGCCAGCTTGATTCCTTCCTGTTCCAGGCATTTAAAATGTGTCTCTCTGTTGGCTGACATATGATTTTGTGGGTATTAGGAGAGCTCAGCCTACTTTGCTGTCCTTAGGGGAGGACCTCTTGTTCCCCGTGGGAGGCAGAAAAACGGTCCTCCATGGATGTCCGTGTCCTAATTCCTAGAAGCTACGACTATGTTACTTTGCATGGCGAAGGGAATTTCACAAATATAATTTAGGTTAAAGACCTTGAGATGGGAATGTTATCCTGGATCACCTGGGAGGGCCCGGTGTAATCATGAGGGTTCTTGTAAGGGAAAGAAGGAGGTAGGAGAATAGAAGTTGGTACGATGCAGTTGTAGGCTGGTGGCCACGAGCCCAGGTGGACAGGCAACCTCTAGAAATCAGAAAAGGCAAGGGAACAGATTCTCTCCTATAGCTTCCAGAAGGAACACAGCCCTTCTGACATCTTGATTTTGGCCCAGTGAAAGCCCTTTGCGAATTCGGACCTCCAGAACCGGAAGCTCATAAATTTGTTTTGCTTTAGGCCCCTAAATTTATGGTGTTTTGTAACAGTGGCAAGAGGAAACAAATGCATTCCCCCTCCCCCCCCCCCCCCCCCCCGCATTGACACGGGTTGTAATTAGGCTCGTTTAGTGGCAACACTTGAATACCTGAAACAAGGAGATGTTTATGCTCAGGAGACCAGTGCCCAGAAGCCCACCCACCAGGAAGAGCAGGATTGGAGATGGTTCCGGGACCTCAGCAGGAGACCCGGTGGCTCCTGGCCTGACTGGGCTACTGGGTGAGTCTGGTTCTCCTTTCTAGCTGGCTTATTCTCCCCTACCCCCATGTTTTCTGTGTTCTGTTTTTTTTTTCCTGGTCTCTGTTGCTTTTCAGCTTTTTCTCCCTCATAATTTGGCCCTGAGAATGATGCATCGTGGCTGCAACTCTATTCCCTTAGCTTCAGGTTCCCTGTTATCTGCTCCACTCTTTTATTTTTTAACGTTTATTTATTTATTTTGAGAAAGACAGTGAGCACACGGGGCAGGGGCAGAGAGAGAGGGAGAGAGAGAGAATCCCAAGCAGGATCCGTGCCGTCAGTGCAGAGCCCAAGCATGGGGCTGGATCTCATGAATGGAGAGATCGTGAGCTGAGCTGAAATCAAGAGTCGGACGCTTAACCGGCTGAGCCATCCAGGTGCCCCTGAACCATTCTTTCAGTATGCCTTAGTTCACATTCCCGAGGACAACCTGACTGACCCAGCCCAATTACCGTACTGGACCATATCATGGGTCAGCCTACATGTGGGCTGTCCTTAGATAGAGTACCACTCCTATTCAGAGTGATGCTGAGACATGGGGCTGCCTGAGAGCTATGTCTTTACTGGGGCATGGCTGGCCAGAAGGGGCAGTGGGTGGGTGGAAGGAGGGGGTGCTGATGATAGTTACTGAAGCCAATTTAGGGCACAAATAATGACGTGGGACATTGATTTTCTTTCTGAATCAATAGTGGAGAGGCAAGTTTATATGGAATTTGTCGCTGATTAATTGTAAGGAGCCTTGGAAGGCATCTGGGTCAGCCACCTCCCCTTCTCCCTCCCTTGCTGACTCTCGAAGCAAGAATGAATATTCATTTTCCGTCCCCATGAAGCTGTGGATTTCAAAGGCAATGTGCAGCAAGGTAATACTAAGGCAGTGCTGGTTGGAGAGTTCGGTCAATGGCATAAAAGACCAAATTAGGAAGGATCATGGCCAAGGAACAAAAGAAAACCAACAACTAATATCTGTGAAGCCACTGCTCTATGCCAGATACTGTTATAGGTACTTGAGCTACACCTGTGAGCAAAACAGCTCCCTCATGGGGCTGGCATTCTAGAAGGGAGAGGGGAATACCATCATCATCGTCGTCAAAATCCCCTCAGTAAAGCTGGCCGTTCGCTCAGTACCCAGTCCCAGGCACGGGGAGGAGATCTGGACAAGCTTGTGGAAGATCCGAGGAGACAAGCAGTTGCTAGTGGGCCAGGAGGTCAAGGCAGGTGTCAAGGGCAGTGAGCCCCAGTGCTGGGGGCATTGCTGCCACCAGGTAGTGGAGCACCTTCCGGAAGGCATGAGGTCATGGGCATTGTGGAGAGGACCTGGACGGCTGGAGGATGATGGTAAAAGAGATGTGGTGGTGAGGAATAAGATTCAGAAATAAAGTCTCTGTTTCCCAAAAACTCTTATTCTGAGAATCTCTGTTGTAGTACCGGGGATCTTAGGAAGCTCAGGCAGGTGGGAAGGATGCAGAAACGAGGGCATAAATTCGGAGGCTCGGTTTCTGAAGGATAAGATGAGAATGCAGCCTAGGGTCAGAGCGGAATCAGCAGCACGACCCGCTTAGCCACGGAACCCTGAGCTGCTGCCCTCAGGGACTCCCCAATCTACCCCCAGGGGAGTCTGGAGCGGACAGAGCTTGAAACACACAAGCCAGGCGCGTAGGCCTCGTGGTCCTGGCTGTGCCAACGGGAACAGGGCAGGAATCTGGACAGGTGCTTGCCATCGGCCTGGTCCTCGGGTGCCCTTTCCTTGTGTTCCTAGTTCAGATTGCCAGAGAGCAACAAACAGCAAGTCTAATACTTCTTCCTTACAGCCAGACCTCCAAATATTTGATTTTTTTAAATGTTTATTTATTTTTGAGAGAGACAGAGCACAAGCAGGGGAGGGGTAGAAAGTGAGGGAGACACAGAATCGGAAGCAGGCTCCGGGCTCTGAGCTGTCAGCACAGAGCCCGACACGGGGCTCGAACCCATGGACCACGAGATCATGACCCGGGCCAAAGTCGGATGCCCCACCGACTGAGCCACCCAGGTGTCCTTGAATCTCCAAATATTTAAGGGCCCTTGTCATAGTACCCTGGGCTGTGGTTTTCCAGTCGCAGTGGCAGGGGGGCCTGCGTACCCTCCCTGATGTAAATCCTACCGTCCGCTATGGAAAGAGAGGAAAGCAGACTTCCTCCTTCTGAGGCTGGTTTAGGGCCCGCCGTTCTGCGCACTCCCTTTCTGTTCTCTGTTGGCAGCCCTTCGGGCATCTCTGTAAAATTATCCATGCAATTTGCAAACCCTCCTTGAGACTTCTCTTTTTCAGGCTGCATACGTCTAGTGCCCTCCCTGACTCCTCAGGTGCACTTAGAAGCTTCCAGAACCTTCACGAATCTAGATCCCTTTCCCCAGATAAACTGTGTTTTGTCAGTGTGTGCTCTGTGCCTGTAAGTGGTCTGACCAGGACAGACCATCACCTATCACCTTGTCTGGTCTGGAGTTCTGGGGGTACCCTGGGTATCACTCCTCAGTGGCTGCCCACCCTCCTATCTACATGTTTGGCGTTCATCAGCTCATTCTCTAAATACTTACTGACTCCTAACTATGAGCATCAATGGGAAGCCTTTTATTTTAAGGCCTGGGTTAAAAGGGAAAAGTGAAACACAGTCTTCATCCCGAAGGCCGCTGGGGAACGTGGGAGAGATGGAAAAGAAGGCATGATGGGCTTTACTTGGTTACAATTTGGTAAATGCTGAGGTAGGGGTATATATAGAAGGGGAGGGGCAGGTAATTCTCCCAAGAGAGGTTGGAGAGGACTTTTTCCTGACGAATTTGTTCAACCAGCCCTGCACTCTGGTCCCTCCTGTGAGACCTGAGGGTAAGGACTTGCCTCTACCCATCCTCCTCCATTTTCTCTCGTTGAACATGATGGAGTCAGACCCAAATGTTTCCAAGGTCCCCTCGTGTTTCAGCCCAGGTTCCGATCATGGTTTTCCATTGCTTCTGATTTTGTACCCTTCTCCTGGGGCTCAGGATGCATTTTTTTTTTTTTGTGAAAGCACATTTTCCAGATGGAGATAAAGGATGCTTTGTTGGGTGCACAACAGCACTTTGAAGTCTGAGAGTACCATTTCTCAGAGGAATGCGTATGGTCTTTGGGATCAAATCTTTATTCTTCTAGGATTCAGAAAAATCCGCCCCCCCCAAAACACCTTTGCTTTGCAGCTTCTTCTTTTTTATTTTGAAAGATAGAGAGAGAGAATGTGAGCGGGGAGGGACAGAGGATCTACAGCAGGGTCTGAAGGGGGCTTTGTGTTGACAGCAGAAAGCCCAACAAGGGGCTTGAACTCACGAACCATGAGATCGTGACCTGAGCCAAAGTTGGAGGTTTAGCCGACTGAGCCACCCGGGTGCCCCTGCTTTATGGCTTCTATTTCACAGTGGGATCCTTAAGCCTGGCCACTAATTCTGGCAACACCCTACTCTCTCATCCTGGAGTAGCACAGGTGTTTGCTTCCATCTGGCCTACATTTTCATCTCATCGACATGTCCGGGTTTTGTTTTGTTTTGTTTTAACTTTTCAAACCTCACCCAGTGTGGTGTGTTTATGTGCTCTGGGTGCTGCATTGGAAGTAGAAGCTAAGTGCTATTTAAAACACACCCTAGAGCTTGTGGTCTAGGACAGTGGATTTGGAACATGGCCTCTCGGGAAGTCGAGAACGTTCTATTAACTTTTCCATGAACTTTTACTTATGTTCCCCTCATAATATATTTCCATTCTGGCCAGACATCCACAGCTCACCTAGGTAAAAATTAATGTGGAAGATTTCCAAAGTTGAAAATGCCACGTTAATTTTTTTTTTTTTATTTTTAGAGAATTTGTTTTCTTCTCCTGTTCCCCTAAACTGTTTATCATTTCCTCTTCTTTTTGGTAAAGGGGATTGATCTCTCTTTCCTTAATGCCGTAGATCTAAATTTCCCATCAGTGAAACATTGCTTGATCTTTAAAAATTTGAGGGGCGCCTGGGTGGCGCAGTCGGTTAAGCGTCCGACTTCAGCCAGGTCACGATCTCGCGGTCCGTGAGTTCGAGCCCCGCGTCAGGCTCTGGGCTGACGGCTCAGAGCCTGGAGCCTGTTTCCGATTCTGTGTCTCCCTCTCTCTCTGCCCCTCCCCCATTCATGCTCTGTCTCTCTCTGTCCCAAAAATAAAAATAAACATTGAAAAAAAAATTAAAAAAAAAATTGAACATATACTCTAAAGAGTCTTTTAAAAAATTTTTAATGTTTATTATATTTGAGAGAGAAAGAGAATGACAGAATGTGAGTGGGGGAAGGGCAGCGAGAGAGGGAGACACAGAATCTGAAGCAGGCTCCAGGCTCCGAGCTGTCAGCATAGAGCCCGATGTGGGGCTCGAACCCACAAACCATAAGATCATGACCTGAACTGAAGTCAGACGCTTAACCGACTGAGCCACTCAGGTGCCCCTGAAGAGTCTTAATTACTGTTGCTAATGTCTTTTGACCCAGATTCCCTCCACTCGTCCTCTTTGACATGATGTGTATCCTTCCAGGATACTTGGATTTCTAGATCTTACTCAAGGCATCACTGAGACTCTGGTTATTGGGCACCCACCCCTCTCTGATTCTAGATATTTCAGAGTGTCTAGATAGTTCTTCCTTCTACATTTAGGAGTTTTGAGAGCGTGGTTTGTTATTTCAGATTTTTCTTAAATTATAGTAATTTCCAATTTGGGAGCTTTAACTGTTTTTCCTAGCACCCCCAGCTCTCCCTTGAACGTGCTCTTTGACATATGGAGAATTTCAGGTTTTTGAGAGAAAGCAAAGGAAGGATTCCAGTCGGCTCTGGAGCGCTCCCTGTGATCCTTTTGATTACGTCTTTGTCTTTTAAGCCTTTTATCCTTATCCTCCAAAAGGTTATTGTGACCTTCAGTTAACAACTTCAAGTGGAATCAAAGAAATATCGCATTACTTTACTTGCCATTCTCTCTGTCTGAACGGGAGCCTGAGTACATTAATATGCTGTGCTGGCCGCTGTTCTGTAAAAATAAACAACAATGGAAAACCCAGACTCGGTAGAGATAGTTTGTAATTGTCTAGAGCCGGACGTAACGTGCATTTCTTCTCAAAAGGAACTAGAAAGTTTTTGAAAGGTCGAGTCTGTTCCGTAGACGCTAAACTGCTCTGCTCTGGGGGCCCACCTACTTGCTCTCTTCCTTATTTTCTTTATTTATTATTGAGAGACAGAGACAGAGACAGAGACAGAGACGGAGAGAGCACACGAGCTAGTGGGGGAGGGGCAGAAAGAGAGGAAGACAGAGAATCCGAAGCAGGCTTCTCGCTATCAGCGCAAATGGAACTGCAGGCAGTACTAAGTGGGGCTCAAACTCACCACCTGAGCCAAAATCGGACATTCTCTTCCTTCTTGTTGTGTTATCTCTTACTGCTACGTATGCTGCTGGACTTTCGATGGCTTCCTTTTCTATTTTTAGATAACTACTTTGACACCCTTTCCTACCCTGAGAACTGTGCGCATTGGAAAAGTGACTTGGGATTCCAGAGAGGGCTCTGTTTGGGGTACAGATTTTCCACTTTGCTCCTCTTCCTGGAGATCGGGGGAGAGGACCCCACCAGCTAATGGCCCCACCACGAATGTCCCCTTATCTTCTCAAGTCTGACATTTCATGGAGGAGGAAATTCTTACTCTGCTGGTTTGGGCAGAGCTGAATTCACCAAGGAGTAGAAAACTATTAAAGTGACACGTGGAAGAGGGTACAGAGCAGTGTCATGGTGTACCCGGGATGGCGACACGATGCGTATTTGCCAGTGCGGTGCTCTCTGTGCGTGTTTTCTTCTCATTTTCTTACGGTTTAGGACTCTGAGACTACTCAACTTGACCTCAGAAGACTCCATGTTATATTAGGAAGAACACAAAAGGAGACCCAGGTGCTAATCCTGGCTTCATAAACCGTAGCGTGCCGTGTCGATGCTGGTGGTCATTGTTACTTTTAACAACATTAGCTACCAGCGTAGTGAGTGCCTACTATGGGTTAAGCTTCCTTACGTGCATTAGCTCATGTAATCCTCGTGGCAGCCCTTTAAAGGAATTGTTTTATTATCCTCGTATAGTAGGAGAGGAAACCGAGTTTGGGGAGGTTGAGTGACTTATCCAACACCACATGTCTCAGTGGTATTTGAACCCAGCGTTGTCTGAGTAATTGTTTTATATATTTGGGGGCTCCGGTATTCGGTGCATAGACATTTATAATTGTTAGCTCTTCCTGATGGATAGACCCTGTAACTGTTATATAATGTCCTTCTTCATCTCTTGTTACAGCCTTTAATTTAAAGTCTAGTTTGTCTGATATAAGTATGGCTACTCCAGCTTTCTTTTGGCTTCCAGTCGCATGATAAATAGTTCTCCATCCCCTCACTCTCAATCGAAAGGTGTCCTCAGGTCTAAAATGAGTCTCTTGTAGACAGCAAATAGATGGGTCTTGTTTTCTTATCCATTCTGATACCCTATGTCTTTTGGTTGGCGCATTTAATCCATTTACGTTCAGTGTTATTATAGAAAGATACGGGTTTAGAGTCATTGTGATGTCTGTATGTTTTATGCTTGTAGTGATGTCTCTGGGACTTTGTCTCACAGGGTCCCCCTTAGGATCTCTTGTAGGGCTGGTTTAGTGGTGACAAATTCCTTCAGTTTTTGTTTGTTTGGGAAGACCTTTATCTCTCCTTCTATTCTAAATGACAGACTTGCTGGATAAAGGATTCTTGGCTGCATATTTTTTCTGTCTAGCACCCTGAAAATCTCGTGCCAATTCTTTCTGGCCTGCCAAGTTTCAAAAGAGAGATCAGTCACGAGTCTTATAGGTCTCCCTTTATATGTGAGGGCACATTTACCCCTTGCTGCTTTCAGAATTTTCTCTTTATCCTTGTATTTTGCCAGTTTCACTATGATATGTCGTGCAGAAGATCGATTCAAGTTACGTCTGAAGGGAGTTCTCTGTGCCTCTTGGATTTCAATGCCTTTTTCCTTCCCCAGTTCAGGGAAGTTCTCAGCTATTATTTCTTCAAGTACCCCTTCAGCACCTTTCCCTCGCTCTTCCTCCTCTGGGATACCAATTATGCGTATATTATTTCTTTTTAGTGTATCACTTAATTCTCTAATTTTCCCCTCATACTCCTGGATTTTTTTATCTCTCTTTTTCTCAGCTTCCTCTTTTTCCATAACTTTATCTTCTAGTTCACCTATTCTCTCCTCTGCCTCTTCAAGCCGAGCTGTGGTGGTTTCCATTTTGTTATGCATTTCGTTTAAAGCGTTTTTCAGCTCCTCGTGACTGTTCCTTAGTCCCTTGATCTCTGTAGCAAGAGATTCTCTGCTGTCCTGTATACTGTTTTCAAGCCCAGCGATTAATTTTATGACTATTATTCTAAATTCACTTTCTGTTATATTATTTAAATCCTTTTTGATCAGCTCATTAGCTGTTGTCATTTCCTGGAGATTCTTCTGAGGGGAATTCTTCCGCTTGGTCATTTTGGATAGTCCCTGGCGTGGTGAGGACCTGCAGGGCACTTCCCCTGTGCTGTGGTGTATAGCTGGAGTTGGTGGGCGGGGCCGCAGTCCGACCTGATGTCTGCCCCCAGCCCACCGCTGGGGCCACAGTCAGACTGGTGTGTGCCTTCTCTTCCCCTCTCCTAGGGGTGGGATTCATTGTGGGGTGGTGTGGCCCGTCTGGGCTACTTGCACCCTGCCAGGCTTGTGATGCTGGGGATCTGGCGTATTAGCTGGGGTGGGTAGGCAAGGTGCACGGGGGCAAGAGGGGCAGGCTTAGCTCGCTTCTCCTTAGGTGATCCACCTCAGGAGGGGCCCTGTGGCAGCGGGAGGGAGTCAGATCCGCTGCCGGAGGTTTGGCTCCGCAGAAGCACAGAGTTGGGTGTTTGCGCGGAGCGAGTAAGTTCCCCGGCAGGAACCGGTTCTCTTTGGGATTTTGGCTGGGGGATGGGCGGGGGAGATGGCGCTGGCGAGCGCCTTTGTTCCCCACCAAACTGAGCTCTGTCGTCAGGGGGCTCAGCAGCTCTCCCTCCCTTTGTCCTCCAGCCTTCCCGCTTTCCGAGCAGAGCTGTTCACTTATGACCTCCCAGACGCTAAGTCGCGCTTGTTGTGGGAACACAGTCCGTCAGGCCCCTCCGCTTTTGCAAGCCAGACTCGGGGGCTCTGCTTGGCCGGCGAGCCGCCCCTCCGCCCAGGCTCCCTCCCGCCAGTCCGTGGAGCGCGCTCCGCCTCGCCGCCCTTCCTACCCTCTTCCGTGGGCCTCTCGTCTGCGTTTGGCTCCGGCGACTCCGTTCTGCTAATCCTCTGGCGGTTTTCTGGGTTATTTAGGCAGGTGTAGATGGAATCTAAGTGATCAGCGGGACGCGCGGTGAGCCCAGCGTCCTCCTAAGCCGCCATCTTGCCGCCCCTCGAACCCAGCGTTGTCTGATCACAGAGGATCCACCCGTTACCACCCAACCTCGCACTTTCTCTAGTGTTAGTGATACCTCTAATAAGAATAAGAGTAACCCGTATCAGTAAACGCTGCGTGGTCATCTATTTTCTCCCTCTCAACATTGGTAGAACCCATCATTTAACTTTGGAGCTAAAATGAATCTGAATGATCACTTAGGGCAGCCTCCTCTATTTACAATCGAGGAAACTAAGACCCCTAGAGAGGTAGCACCTTTCCTAAGCTGACAGTAAACCCCAGAGCTGACACCTGACCTCTGAATGATCTTGACTATGTGTGTGTGAGCTCTATTTCCTCGTCTCTTCTCATTCACTGGGAGATTCCACTTGGCCCCTCTTCTTGGAATTCTCTGCTTATTCCATTCCTTTTACAGGGATCACAGATTTCACACCTTGGATGGAGGCTAGGGACTCATGCTGTTTTAAGAAGGAAATCACTCCTGGTCTTGTCCAGTCTTCTTATGACTCAGGTTTGCCAGGTAGGTGACTTGTACCTGACCTTTGCAAATTATGGTTTCTCAAAAGGAGTGCACTCACTCCATATTGTATCATTTGATTGCCCTCTGGGGCCTCTTGTGTTGCTCTGGCAGTTTCCACTACAGTCTTCATGATGGGCCAGAACTGACCCTTGAGACATGATAGTCCAACATATGGAAGGCCTCTGACTGTGAATCCTCGCGTCAGATGGGGTACCATCTGCTGCAAAGAACAGGAAAGAATCAGAAAGCCCAGACCCAACAGGCTTAAACAATAAGATATTTGCTATCAAATCAATCAAGAGGTCTACACAGAGGGGCATTCTGCTGATGGCCAGTTCAGTGGTTCTATAACATCGTTAAGGACCCGTGTTCTTCCCATCTTTCTGATCTGCCGATCTGTGTGCCATGCGGCTTCCTTCATGCTTTCAAAATAGCAACGGTAGCTCCAGGCTTCCTATCATGTTGGCTCATGTTGGCTAATGTCCACTGGCAGAAATGGGGACAGTGGCAAGGAAGCCATTCCCCAGAATCATTCCCTGCTCACTGGCCAGAATAGGGTCATGTGTCGTTTCCCAAGTCCATCCCTAGTAAGGGAAGGGCATTACCATGAGTGGGTTAAGCTAATTAAGATTTACCCCATGGAGTTTAGATGGGTCCAGAGGTCTTCCAGAGGAATGTGGATGCTTGATTAACATTGGGGTTCTGATGGCAAAGAAGAAGGGGATATGGAGACCGATTGGGTCTCTTGAAATGTTACCGTACTGGAATCATTTGAAAACTAAAAAGTCAAGCATTTTTGCATTATGTAATTTGTCATTTCTCTTTGCCCAATTATATCAAAAAACTCTGCCAGAAAATTAAGAAATTTTACTATTAAAGTAAGAAAACCGTTCAGAGCACCTGGGTGGCTCAGTCAGTTAAACGTCTGACTTCGCCTCAGGTCATGATCTCGCGGTTCGTGGGTTCAAGCCCCATGTCGGACTCTGTGCTGACAGCTCGGAGCCTGGAGCCCACTTCTGATTCTGTGTCTCCCTCTCTCTTTGCCCCTCTCCTGCTCACAGTCTGTCTCTCTCTCAAAAATAAATAAACATTAAACAATTTTTTTAAAAAATTCGAAAAAATGATTAATGCATGGCAAGGATGTACTGAAACACTCTTACTCATTAGGGACAGCACTATAAACGACATTCAACCTTTTGGAAAGCCACTTGGCAAGATGTGTCAAGATGCGAAAATAACTTTTTGACCTAATAATTCTGTTTCTGGGTAGCTATTCTTGGGAGTCAGTTCAGACGAAGGGGAGAACTATCAGCATGCAGATACTAATCCCAATGTAATTCAGGGTAACACAAATTTGGCAACAACTACCCGGGAAGTTTCATGGTGGAAAAGTCTTGGACTTGGAATTGGACAAATGTGGCTGCATATCTGGCTTTACTGCCTCCTTGTGGCAGACCTCTGAACTTGTTAATGGTGGTCATGTATTTGACGAATGGCGTTGAGGATTAAAGAAAATGCATGCAGAGCCCTAATTCCATAGTAAGCACATGATAAGGGCTACACACACACACACACACACACACACACACCCCTTCTGAAATCAAGGTTATCTCCTTTATAGATTATGCAGCCATTAAAATTTATATTAAAGAAGATTTTCAGAGCCAGCAGATAAACTGTTGATACCATAATAAAAAAATGAAAAATCAGGATACAAAATTACTACCAAGTTAAAAGAAAATCGAATGCAGTAAAAACAGAGCACTGGCCAGCATGCTAATAAGGTTATGTCAGGCTTATTAGGATGATAGACAATTTCCCCTCATTTTTTCCTGATATTCCAGTATTATATTTACAGTGGACGTGATTATTTTTAACACAAAGGTACAAAAATTTACCCAGAAGCCTCTTTAATATTTCCTTCTTCCTCATTCTTTTCTATGAACACATCTGAGTAAATTCTTCCACCGTGTTTTGGTGAACTAGTCTGGATTTATCCAGACCCTTTCTGCATCGGTAGATACATTTTCATCTTTTTCGAAGAAAGTTCTCTTCTTCTGTTTCCTCTTTTCTGGCCTTCTCTGTGCTCCTTGGCCTCGTGTTGTTGGTGGGCCTGCCCCTCCCCCAGCATCCCTCTGTCAATATTTTCTGTGGGCTCCTCATTGGTCCCCCATACAGATTTTGTCTTTTAAATCGTCTTGCATTGATTCTACTTCTCACCGCTGGCTTCACGTCTTTTTCCCCACAACTGCCCATCAATCGTGTCTATCTGGAAGGCTGAGAAGGTCTTTCTGTTCATTAATTACGTGGCTTACCTTCACCTGTTCTCTCCTGTCTAGAAAATTACTTATCTCTACACACCCTTCACGAGAATATTGAGACATGCACAGATTGATGGGAGAGCCGAAGGACAAGGTCAGAATGCAGTTAGGAGCCAGGGGAAGCTGAGCGGCTTCAAGGTCATGCCACAGAGACAGTCCGGTTGGGGGAACACTCCTGCTGGCGATCGTCACTGCTGCACACTGTCCCTGAAAGCGGGATTCGAGCTGCCCCCTGGGCTTCTTGCGCTTGACTGAGAGTCAGAATCGGAGGTTGGAGAATCAGGCGAGCTGAGCCTAGGTCTGGTGTCCACAGCCTTGCTGCCGTGGGTGGGGAGAAGGGTGCGGGAGGGGGCTGCCAAGACTCACATAAAGCGGTGGGGAGAGGGGGCCCCCCACATGGAAAGCAAGCCCAGATCCTGGGCAGAAAACAAATAAATAGACAAAACCAGCCACCCTCTCTGCCCTTGTTAGAATCGTAACATCCATAAGACCTACGTCTGACTGTAGCATTGTTAGATACCTTTCAAGCAGAATCCGTCCATGCAGGATTTTCTTTCTGCCTCTTCACCAGCGATTCTCTAGCTCTGGCATTGTAGTATGAGGAGAAATGATGTCTTTGACCTCCTTATTACAATGACCTTGCTTCACAGAGGGCTTTGTTTTTATCTCTGTCCACAGAAGCAGCCTTTTCCGTGATGGCTTTCTCCATGCCTGATTCTTAACCAGCCTGTCTGTCTCCTCGTCTGTTCGGGCCACCCAACACACACCATGAGGCACGCGTGGTAACTGTTTTACCTGGTCACTGCGTGTTGCCTTTTCCCCGTTACACTGTAAGCTCCTTGAGGGCAGATACTGCCCCTCATTGTTTTAGCCTCAGCACCTGTGACAGAGCCTGGCACATAGAATGCATCGAATAAATGCCAGTTGAGTGAATGGAAACATAAATCTCCCTTCCCTCTGTATCTTTTTTTTTTCTTGGTAACCATTTTATTTTTAAGTCATCTCTATACCCAACGCGGGGCTCAAACTCACAATCCCAGGATCAAGAGTCACGTGCTCCAGTGACTGAGACAGCCGGGCACACCATCCCTCTGTATCTTTTGTTCAGGGTTGTCAAGTGAGCATGTCCTAGATTTCCTGCAAACATCGGCAGTGAAATTTCCTTTCTTTCTTTCTTTCTTTCTTTCTTTCTTTCTTTCTTTCTGAAGAATCCTCATTAATCAACTCACTAGAGATGGTTCATTTGCGTACCATTGTGAACCTTTCTTGATAATTCCTTCTTAAATCATAGATGACTCATTGTCAAGCCGCCTCCCAATTTGGGTTCAGAGAAAGGTAATTCTAGTACTGCCTTCAGAGCTATCACATGCTTCTTGAAATGCCATTAAAAAAAGAAAGAAAGAAAGAAAGAAAGAAAGAAAGAAAGAAAGAAAGAAAAGAAAGAGAAAGAAAGAAAGAAAGAAAGAAAGAAGGAAGGAAAGAAAGAAAGGCACCACGGTGCAAATTTCTTCTCGCAAAGACCAAAGCAAATCCTCACATAAAACTTTTTGGGTCTTAAATATCTGTCTCTTGGTAACTTTTCTATTTTCAAGTGCAAACATAAGGGAGTGGAGATTTAAGCTTCTGCGGAGGCCAGATCTACTGCTGGCATCAGCTTCTCTGCTGACTGTGGGGCGGCTCCCTGGGGGATGGCCCCCTTTTCCGGCTGCCACGGGGTTTCTGTCAAACGCTTAGTGGAGAAAAACTATGCGTTTCTGCTTTGCCCCGGAGGATGTGTGCTATGGCCTTTTCTCAGTCAAGCAATTCTCCGCCCTGTCTTTCTAGAACAAAGCTTTATAAGGACTCCATTTACTGTTCTCAGATGGAGATCTTGCGACACATAGGCTACCCACACATACGATTTCTAAAAACATCAAAATATTATTTTCACTGGAACCTAAAGAAGACAGAAAAGGAGATTAATTTATAACACACGTGTATTTCAACCAGAAGTATTGAGTGTTCGGCACAACCACTGTGGAAGGCAGAATGAAGCAGTCAGATGCGTCACCTGTCAGCGTGACCGTGTGACAACTATCAGAACAGGTGGGTGGGGGTGTGTTGTGTATGGACTGGTGCATAACTCTTGGTTCAATTCCAAACAAAACTAAGAGCTCCTCTTGATTCATAGAGTCGGTGCATTCTTCGAAAATGCACTGATTAAAAACCATGCCAAAAAAATATTTGGGGCTTTTATGTGAAACAGAGTAGAAGTCTCTGCTCAGAAAATTAGAAATGTTTCTCCCATTGTTTTTAATTATGAAAAATTTGAAACATGTAAAAGAGTTAAAAGAATAGCAAAAAATACTGATGTATATACCCTCCAACCAAGTTCAGCCTTTTTTTTTTTTCTCTCTCTCTCTAGATTCATTTGAAAGTGGTTGCAGAGGAGCGCCTGGGTGGCTCAGTCGGGTAAGTGTCCAACTTTGGCTCAGGTCACGATCTCCCGGTTCATGAGCTTGAGCCCCCCGTCGGGCTCTGTGCTGACCGCTCGGAGCCTGGAGCCTGCTTCCGATTCTGTGTCTCCTTCTCTCTCTGCCCCTCCCCTGCTCACACTCTGTCTCTCTGTCTCTCAAAAATAAATAAACATTAAAAAAATTTTTTAGAAAGTGGTTGCAGATATCACAATTTATTGCCGTATGCAACTTGTAAGAGTAAGGGCATTTTCTCTCCTGTGTGTAATTCTGTTATCACACCTAAGCAATTAACAACAGTTTCGTAATCTTATCTAAGATCGAGTCTAGGTGCAAAATTCTCTGGTTGACTAGAAAATTACTTTCAAAGCTGTGATTTAAAAAAATCAGGATCCAACCAACATTAATCTGTTGTATTTGTTTATATGTTTTACTAGTTTCTTTTAGTCTAGAACAATCCCTCTACCTTTTTCTCCCCCCATGAGATACATACATTTGGAAGAATCCAAGCCATTTGTCTTGTAGAACGTGCCAAATCCAAGCCATTTGTCTTGTAGAACGTGCCATACAAGAAGTCTTGTAACTTTCTGACATAACTCTGCCATTAATCTTTGGAGCAACTTTGCTTTTCTCTCCCTAGAATTGGGATTTTCCATTTATCCAAAGATCTCTATTTTTTTTTTAGTGGGGTACACATTTTAGAAACCAAAATCTGGGAAGCAGGTGTGATCATCGTTTTGAGGGTGTCCCTGTCAGTGGATAGAGCTAGGGTTACGTCAGCATTTTTCATAATTGAGTTCATATGCTATTTTCAGTTCAAATGAAATATTCCCAAGATTTTCCCTTTATTGTATATATTTGTATCTCTTTTCTTAGGCTGAAATTTTTTATTTCTAATAGCTTTTATTTTTAATAGCTTTAACTTATTTACTGTCTTCTATAATATTTGAAAAAATCCTTAAAAATATGATATCAATAGTACTACTGACAATAAATCTTCTCAATCAAGTTTAAGATTTCTTTACAATTAATTTTGCCTTTAGAGGGGTGCCTGGATGGCTAAGTTGGTTGAGCGTCTGACTCTTGATTTCGACTCAGGTCATGATCTCATGGTTCGTGAGATCGAGCCCTGAAAGGGGCTTTGTGCTGGAGGCGTGGAGCCTTTTGGGATTCTCTCTCTCCCTCTTTCTCTGTCCCCCCGCCCCCCCAGCCCCCTGCAAAGTAAATAAACATTTAAAAATTTTTTACATGACCCTAAGAATGAATGAATTGTCAGAGAAATTTGTTCAAAAGTTACCAGGAAAAAAAAAGTTACTAGAAAGAATTGTCTTTGCCATTAGTTTTATGTTATGGTGATGGTTGTGTTCATTGTTTCTCCTTGTATTCAGTTTTGATTTTTACTTTTGATTTATTTTTTTAAAAATAGAGAGAGAAAGCGAGTGCACGAGAGGGGGAGGGACAGAGAGAGAAAGGGACAGAGGATCCAAAGCAGGCTCTGAGCACAGAGTTCGACGTGGAGCTCAAACTCCTGAACCATGAGATCATGACCTGAGCCGAAGGTGGACACTTAACCAACCAAGCCACCCAGGTGCCCCCAAACTATAACTATTTAAAAGTTATTCTCAGAGAAGCCTTGCCCCCTTTCCCACACATTGCACGCTGTTTTCCACCTACAACTTCCCATGAGTAATGATGTTCATTTTTGGCAAATCCTTTTCTCTTTATCCCTCTTAATATGAAAATGTATTGTACCAAATGACGTAGATATTCATAGATAACTTGAAGTCACTCTGTGTCAATCTTCTTACATGTTTTTTTATGGCCGTATCGCGCTCTATTATATAGATGTACCTTAGCGTTCTGACCAGTTTGAAACATTTGTATGGTTTCCAACCTTTTAAAAAAAATTTTTTTTAACATTTATTTATTTTTGAGACAGAGACAGAGCATGAACGGGGGAGGGTCAGAGAGAGGGAGACACAGAATCTGAAACAGGCTCCAGGCTCTGAGCTGTCAGCACAGAGTCCGACGCGGGGCTCGAACTCACGGACTGCGAGATCATGACCTGAGCTGAAGTTGGCCGCTTAACCGACTGAGCCACCCAGGCGCCCCCCAACGTTTTTTAAAAAAGTTACAACTAACGCTACAACACATTACCCTGTGCACATGTTGATCTGCATCAGTATGGTTGTAACTTGAGAGTGCTTGTTTACAAGTAGGATTGCTTGGGTCGAAAGTGTAGCATTTTAGATGTTGTCATGTTCTTCCCCATAGAAATGTCACCATTTTGCCTTCTCACGAGCTATGTGTGACAGAATGTGATAAACAACTTTTCCATCTACACAAACATCCACCACTATACTTTAAAAGCCACAAGGGATGTGGGATGGTTCTTTATCGGGTCCTGTGTCTCCACCTGCTAACTGCCAGGAGCCACCCTCACATTGTGCCAACCCAAGACTCCAGCATACGTTTGCAAAATGTCCCGGTGAGAACCTTGCTCCAGATTACACTAAAAAATTACCCTTTGGATTAAGGCAGGTCTCCAGAGAGCTGTGTACCTGGACAACGTGTTTTTTGTTTGTTTGTTTGTTTGTTTGTTTGTTATTACTAAATGGCACCTGGCGTTATTCTATTTGCCCACATGGATGGACGTGATGTGAAGCGACCATATGATGCTTCTCCTTGTAACTTCTGTAGAGATTCTCTTGCTCTCATCATCCCCCGGGCAGTGTCTCCAAGGATGCTTTGAGGAGTTTTATTTCTCTTATTTCTCCTGCCATTGTCTTCTGATCATGAGGCACAAACTTGACCTTGCTCTCTGGTTTGTAATAGATGCTAGACCAATCCGTGTTCTACTTCTAGCTATGATTTACGTTTTGGAGATGAACCTCTCACCCTGGATTCATCTAATTTTCCTGTGCACTTAATTTCTCTTGGTTCTCCTGATTTATCAATTTTAAAATCAGTGGGATTATATGATGTTTTAAGTGGCACTAAAGAAATAAAAATTAAACACCACCCCCCTCCCGGGATTATTGTTAGGATTTTGCATGTAGAGGACCTAGCCCATGCCTGGCTGGGAGTAGGAGAACATTACATTTTTGTCCCTATGTCTTGCCATTCTCTTTCCCCCGCAGCACACCCCAACCCCCTCCCCCATCAAAGACCCGCTCCCTGTGACTAAAGACAATGTTTGTGAATTATCTGGGTCCTCTGCCTGCCTGTTTATTCAGGTCTCCAGACAGGCTTTTGAATGTGAGCAAAATAGATTAAATAAGTGCTTCTGTACTACAGGCTACATAGGATGTTACTTTCTCTGCAATAATCTTTTTTTTTTCCCTTTAAAGAATGGATAGATGTTCTTATATCTGACTTCATATGTAAGTATCAGTGTATTAGGCAGGATTCTCCAGGGAAACAGAACCAATAGAATGTATATATAAAGAGACTTGTTATAAGGAATTAGCTCATGCAATTATGGAGGCTGACAAGTCCCAGGATCTTCAGTCGGCAGACCCAGGGGAGTGGATGATATCAGCTCCTGTCTGAGTCTGAAGGTCTGAAGACTAAGAGAACCTATGGCAGATTTCTAGGTAAAGTTTGTAGGTTCAAGACCCAGGAAGGGTAGATGTTTCAGTTCGAGTCTGAAGACAGTAAAAGCTGATACCCCAGCCCAACATAATTCAGGTAGGAGGAGTTTCCTCTTATTCAGCCTTTCTGTTCCATCCAGGCCTTCAACTGATTGAGTGAGGCCCATCCTTGTAGGGAGGGCAATCTTCTCTACTCAGTTTACCAATTCAAATGTTAATCTCATCTGGAAGCATCTTCCCAGATCCCCTCAGACTAATGTTTGTCCATGTGTTTGGGCAACCTGGGGCCCAGTCAAGTTGATGTAAAATTAACCATGACGATGAAGATCTCTGTGGGTCCAGAGTATAGCAGCTGCAATCTTAGGAAAGAACACCTTGCAGGTGGTTTATTGTAGCTGACCGCTCCCCCCCCCCCATCCTTCTTTACCCTAGGCTTTGTCTTTTTACCCCCTCCTGCTGTCGTCTGGCTCGGATGACTTAGAACACTGCAGCCCCTATTTAGCCACAACACGACTTGGTTGGCTTCGTTACAATCATGGTATTTTCTGGGAATGTACGCCCTTTTCACTCTGCTTAGTAATTTTACTGTAAACTCAAGCCAGCAGTTTCCTCTTATTTTTTATCCTAGAGATTTCTGTCCAAATGCATCATTTATTACCTTGTGTCCGAGATACGTTTCACACTCTTCAATCTCAGAAATCTGAAATCCCGGAGAATTTCTTGCAGAGAGCCCCGGGAGTCCTTGCTGATGCTGTCACTGGATTTTTCCCCTGACACGGAGCCCTCCAAGTAAAAAATGCTTCCTGCCTTCAAGCAACAGACACACTCCTTGTGGGCGTCCAGGAGGGGACGGGATCTTCACATTCAAAAGCTTTTTTCGACTGAGCACCACGCACAAATAACAGCTTCTGGTGCTCATGCCATTCAGGCATTGTAAATTATCTTCTTGTCATGGATGAATGATGCTTGTGGTACATTAGTAGTTTCTATGAATTAAAAAAAAACACATTTTATGGTCTTGCATTTGTTAAAAGTCTAAAGTCCCCTTGCTTCACATTATAGATTTTTCTTTTTTTTAAGGGCAGAAAGGACCTTGTAGTTTTTCTGGTAACTCAGGCTGCAGAGCGAAGTGACTAAAGCCACATGGCTGGTTACGGACAACGCTGGGAACGGCACTCGGGTATTCTGGTTTTCACCACATTGCACGGTCTGCCAAATGACTTACTGATGGTTGGTGGTGTTCGAAAATACCTCTTTTCCCACCTTCCTTCCTTGCAGAATTTATTTCTTTTGATGATCTGAGACAGGGAGACAGAGAGAGAGAGAGAGAGAGAGAGAGAGAGATAGAGAGAGAGAGAGAGATTGGGAGGGTGGGAGAGAGAGAGAGAGAGAGAGAGAGAGAGAGAGAGAATGAATGAGCACAAGTGGGAGGGGCAGAGAAAGAGGGAGACACAGAATCCGAAGCAGGCTCCAGGGTCCAAGCTGTCAGAGCAGAGCCAGACGCGGGGCTGAACCCACGAACCGTGAGATCATGACCTGAACTGAAGTTGTATGCTTAACCCACTGAGCCACCCAGGCGCCCCTCTTCTGACGATCTTGAAGTGGCAGACTGGCATTGGTTTTGCATTTTTTTGAAAGCCAAAAGTAGGGTTTGGGTATACCGGAGATGGAATCATGGGCTTCTGAAATACAGGAGCCATATAAAGTTAAATAAACAAACAAACAAATACACATAGTGTGAAGTAAAGAAGTGTCGGCAGACGAGCTAGCCTTGCAGTTCAAGACCTCTCCCTGAAATTGCACTGAAACCTGAGGAAGGGATTGCATGAGACTAGGACCCATCAATTGGTTGCTGTCCCAGAAACATTTACTTTTGTTGACATTAAGAGATAGTGACCAAACTGGTGATTTAGCTCCCTTTCTCTTCGTTGGGCGGGATGCATGGAGAGGGTCCTGGGGTTCTTGTTTTGTGAGGGGGAGAGCTGTAGAAGATAGCAGAAGCTCAGAACTACCTTCTCCTCCTGGTCTGCACACTTCAAGATGTCTCTATCCACATTTGTTGGAGGACCTTAGGATAGAGATTGCTTCCCAGCAGCCATGGTACCTGTCCAACCACTGGGGATCTCCTAAGAAAGGTGACATATGGGCATATACACCAATGGGTAGACATTTGTTACTAGTTCTGCAAACTATACAGTCTAATAGAGGAGCATGTCCGAAACCCATGTTGACCTGGAATTTAGCGGACTCTCACAGATGTCTGGTTTTCTTTTTTGAACTTGGGACTTCATAATTTTCTTGCAGTGTTTTTTTTCCCCCCGTGTGCTTTAAAGTATTTTGTTTTTCGAGTACATCCAATTAACTTATTTTCCAAAATAATAGGAGGAACTCGCCATGCAAGCAATAAGAAAATGTTTTCTGAAAATGAATAATTCCAGGACTGTTTCTAGGACAACCAGGAGGATAAAATAAAATGATACAGCAGCAGCTGGGAAAATGGAATTAGTGTAATTCTAGAAAGAACTAGTATGTTTTAAAATTACAAGTTACCAAACTGGTATCTTGGGAACTTAATAATTCCAGTCACATTTAAATAAGTGCCCTGGGTCATTTATTGTTGCCAGTTCTATATGATAGGCATCGTGCAAGTATAAAATGGAATGTTATAGAAATAGAATATGAATTCCTTCTTTTTCTAAGATTAATTCAGTGTTTCCTGAGATCACGGGTTTATGCACAAGCTATTCTTTCTTTGGTAGTGTGTTAGAAAATTATCATATGGGTGACACAATGTCCTTTCTGTGGTTTATATATACAATGGAATACTACTTGGCAACGAGAAAGAATGAAATCCTGCCATTTGCAGCAACGTGGACAGAACTGGAAGGTATTATGCTGAGTGAAATAAGTCAACCAGAGAAAGACAGATGTCATATGTTTTCACTCATATGTGGATCTTGAGAAACTTAACAGAGACCATGGGGGAAGGGAAGGGGAAAAAATAGCTGCAAACAGGGAGGGAGGGAGGCAAACCATAAAAGACTCTTAAATACAGAGAACAAACTGAGGGTGGATGGGGGATGGGGAGAGTGGAAAGTGGGTGATGGGCATTGAAGAGCGCACTTGTTGGGATGAGCACTGGGTGTTGTATGTAAACGATGAATCACGGGAATCTACCCCCAAAACCAAGAGCACACGGTCCACACTGTATGCTAGCCAACTTGAGGATAAATTATATTTAGAAAAATAAAAAATAAATCCCTCAAAAAAAAAGTCCTTTCTGAGGTATTTTGCTGAAGCAGTATTATCAGTATTATTTTGCTAGCAGGAGTCTTAAAACACACAAACATCATAATTAAGTGGGAAATGTAGTAGAGGGCTACACAGAGCTAATTTTTGAAAACTAGCAAGTTGTCGATAGATTGTAACAGGCAAAAATCCCAAAACGTAATGAATCTCCACACTGTGCGCCTTAAACTTGCACAACGTTGTGTGTCAGTTACATCTCAATAAAACTGGGGGTGGGGTGGGGAAGTAGTGACCCATGAAAAATGGGCAGAATTTGGAGCGCCAGGGCGGATCAGTTGGTTCAGCGCCTGACTTCGGCTCAGGTCGTGATCTCACATTTTGTGGGTTCGAGCCCCGCCCGGTGGATTTGAGCCCACGTCAGGTTCTGTGCTGACAGCTCAGAGCCTGGAGCCTGCTTTGGATTCTGTCTCCTTCTATCTCTGCTCCTCCCCCACCATTCTCTCAAAATAAATAAATGTTGAAAACATTTTTTTAAATGGGCAGAATTCTTTCTTACATTTAGAGATAAGTTTCACGCTCAAACTAAATGTTATCTTTTCTGTTATGTTACATGTATCCGGCTTATCAGACCAGCTTAATAGAGTGCAAGCAGCAATTTGCTTTACGATGTTCTACCTCTGCTTCTGCAAACTGATGCTCTCGACTGGTTCCTTCCTGCCACCGAATACAAACTTGGGCGGGTCCGAGAACTTTTCCAGTCCTTTTCATGACAGGTCACATTCAGGAAAGAAATCCAGTTCTGTGCAAAGTCTCATTCGATAATCTGCTGTTCCAGCTGGGACCTGGCTGGGGGTGGGAAGGCAGGGAGAGCGAGGTGGGTCAGCTGCTCTGTGTCCTTTCCCTGCGCCTCATTCCTGCTCACCAGGCAGCATCGGGCCCCTCCAGGGCTGCGGGAGGGGGAAGGGCTAAGTGGCATGAGGGTTTTGCTCACCTGGTACAGTTCTAGAATGTTGGGCCCCTGGATGGCACAGTCCAGATGCTGACTTCCCTCACTCGCGGGCTCCTGAGGGACTCTTTCGGAGGATCTCCAAATGCCACTCCTTGATGTGGGCAGTGCCTCCCTGGCTGGCCGCCTAGGAGCTCCCTCAGTGCCTGCCTTCAAGGGCCCACCCTCTCCTGTGGCCACCTGGCCTCTCCAGACCCTTCTCATAGGAGTCACCCCCCCAAGGTGACCCAGCTTCTTCTGCAGGGTCCATCTTGGCCCCACGGGATCTCAAGCATCTTGGGCTCTCCAGTTTGGAAATGCAGGCCACTCTCAGCTCAACAATTTCCTCCCCCAGGCAGGAGACAAGTACTAGACCTGTGCTTCTCCAATTCTAGGAACAGACCAGCTCTCAGAATGGCTCACTTAAGGCTCTCAGAATGGCTTACTCTAAAAATGGCTCAGGAAAGATTTCTTTGTACTATATTGGTAATTTTTCCATACATTTGAAATTGTTTCAAAACTCAAAAAGAAGCACATACATACAACACACATGCAAATACATATTCTAAAAACATAATGAGGATATACGTCATACACAAGCCTTTAACCTGGGTTTGTCAATTAATAGTATGTTTAAAAATTACAACATTAATACATGAAATACGTATGATCATTTAAAAAGCATATACAGTTCATTGTAGGCAGATAACATCATCTAAGTAATTAAACTTCGTGTACTTTTATATCATTTATATTCTTTTAATATAACAAATTGTGCTACAATAAAAAGTAGATTTGGACAAAGATACCATTGTTACACATAATAAAATTCAGGGGGAATTCAGGGGTCTGATTTCTCTGCAAATTTGTTAAGCTATAAGGAAGCCCTTAGTGTAGTGTTAGTTATGGACTATTATCCACGAAAGCTGGAGAGGACTGGTTTTTCTTTGCTTCAGAGTTCTTTCCGACAAGTCTCGCTTACTTTGCAAGTGACATCTCAACGCTGTGAATTTTCTCCCACTTAAAAACCTAACACAAAATTCCTTTAAACGCTGTCAGAAGGCATTAGATCCTGAATACAGTCATTGGGTCCATGATCAGAATGTTGTCGGTGCCAATGGGTTATAATAAGAAAACAGAAGTGACCTTGGACATGGAACACGCCGGGCGCTCAGCTTTCTTCTACGAATGTGTTCAAGAAAAGCGTCCTCATGTGCCAGGTCTTTTAGAATACATCGCTGACTATGTCAGTAGAATTCTCTCAATGCCCCATGTTCAACGACTAAGCTGTTGGGCCCCAGATCGGCTGAAAATTGTGATAATGATACTCTACACTTATGTGGTGGCTTATATGTTTCAAAGCCTTTTGTTTTTATTGCCTAATCCAATCCTTACAAACTCCCTGAGAGGGGATGGGGGAAGATATTATCTTTCTCATTTCATTGATGAGGGAAGCGACAATGACAATGCTCCAACTAAGTCACAGTGCTAAGAAGAGATGTACTCCTCACCCCACAAGCTGCCCCCACCTCACGTTTTCATCTGGGACTGCTGTCACCCAGGTGTGCAAAGATTTCCTTCCTCCCTGCCTCCTTCCCTCCTTCTTTCCTTCCTTCCTTCCTTTTTTTTTTCATTTTTGTTTATCCCTTTTCACACCCTATATATTATCATCACCTGCCCATCCTATTTCCAAACCATATTCCAAATCTATTCTATCTTCTCTATCTCTACCGCATGGACCTCTGTCCAAACCGGCATCATCTCTCAGCTGAACGACAGCAACAGCTTGCCCACCTGGCCCCTGTTTCCACTTTCTCCACCCCATGGTCGATTTTTCATATGGCAGCCAGGTGACCTTCCCAACTCACATCAGCTTCTATTCCTTCTCTGCTCAGAACCCTTTAATTGCCCTTTGAATAAACTCTAAAGAGATCTTTACCCAGGCTGACCATATGCAAACCCAACATGGCCTCTGTCTGTCTCTGACCTTGTCTCCCCATCTGACCCTCTTCCCATCTCCCCTCTGACCTGCTCCCCATCTGTATCTCCCATCATTTCCCACCTGCCCTAGTCATGCTTATCTGTCTCTGTTACTAGAACAAACCAAGCTCACTCCTGTTGCAGAGTCTTTCCTGACCTGAAATTCTCTGGCCTCAGTCCTTCCTCTAGCTTTTTCTCATCATCCAAGTCTCTGCTTGAAGGCTGCTTCTTTAGAGAAGTCCTCCCTGACCACCTCATCTGAAGGGGGCCTTGTCACTTTTGGTCATATTGCTCTGCAGGACCCATACTTTGTTTATTCGTTTATTGTCTATTTTGATTGACTAAATATACTCCTATTTATTTAACAAGCATTTATATTCACTACTATGAGCCTGGGATTATCTAGATGTTTTAGCAACATTAGCTATTTAATCTTCGTAATGGCCCTTATATACTTTTCTCAGATGAGGAAATGAAGGCACAGAAACTTCTTCAAGGTCACCTAGCTCACAAGTGACAAAACGAAGACTAGATCCAAACAGTTTGGCTTGAGAGTCCTTGCTCTTGGCTGGGGGTCTTGTCTATCGTGTTTATGAATGCCCATCATGGAGAACAGTGCTTGGCTCAGAGTAGGCACTCAGCAAGTATTCGTTGAACAACTGAACGATTTCCTGGTTCATCTGGAGGCCCTGACACCAGATCTCCATGAGTATATCTTGGGTGTACCCTACCATCTGTCTGATCCTCAGACCCCTGGTGTTATGCGGCAACTGGACTAGCTAACATTTTGTGCAATATTTGGACATAACTTCATCTTCAGCCAGAGTCATGTTTGAAACTAAAGTAATCATCTGCCTGAAATCTATCTACACAATGACAACTAACATTCACATGGTGATGTAATTTCTATAGTGCTCTACACATGCATCTTCTCATTTAATAGTGGTCAAAGGTAAGACACCATACCAAACCCCTTCGGAGGATGAAATGAGACCGAAACACTCATTACTATCAGCTCAGCAGGTTAATGTAATAGCTTTTCACCTGCAGTTAAATCCAGACGAGAGCAACTACGTGCTGTGACTTTGCCTGTGTCTGTAAGATCCCCGAGGAACATTTACCTGGATTAGTAACACTACTTTTGAGTTGGCAGGTTAGATCTTACTGAGAATGTCCAGTTGTGGCTAACAACAATACAAACAGTGGAGGGAATTAGATCTTATCGCAAGGCCAGGTCAAGCCAATTTATCAAATAATGGTATATTTCTACCATTCTATACTTCCCTCTTGTTTTCACAGAGCACTCCCATCATTACACCGCCATTGAACAACTCTGGAGCATTCTCCTTGTCTCTTCAGCCTGCCCTCTCCTAGTTAGCCTGTGCTCTGACCATTTCTAACTGCACCCCTTCCCCTAACACTTCCCTTTCCTGTGGATTTACTAACTGAGCTAGTTCTGGTAATGGTCAGCTCCAGACACAAAAGTCACTTCCCTCCTTGATCACTTCAATCCATGGTGTTTTCATTTTACGCTATCGTCACAGTCTGCCTCACTGGGTGACAGGCACCAGGAACCCAGCCTAGTTCAGTGTTAAGAACAGGGGCTTTGATGGCAAACGGCCTTGGTTCAGCTCCTTGCTCGACCACTTACTAGAAGCACAAACTTTGGCAAAGTACTTTGTGTTTTCTTTAAAAAAATTTTTTTAAATGTTTATTTTTGAGAGAGAGAGAGAGAGAGAGAGAGAGAGCACGAGTGGGGGAGGGGAAGAGAGAAGGAGACACAGAATCTGAAGTAGGTTCCAGGCTCCGGATTGTCAGCACAGAGCCCGATGTGGGGCTCAAACTCACAAACTGCAAGATCGTGACCTGAGTTGAAGTCGGATGTTTAACCGATAGAGCCACCCAGGCGCCCCAGAACTTTGCCTTTTCTGTGCCACCATGTCGTCTCTAAAATGGGGATAACATAGCACCTGCCTCAACAACTAATCTGTTGTTAGTACATAGAAAGCACTTAGAGCACTGCCCAGCCCAATGTAAGTTACATATCAGTATCACTGTTGGTAACAGTGATAGGTCTCATACCCATTGCGTCTCTTGCATATATAATCAGCATCCAATAAACATGTGTTGGGGACAGTACCATTGGTTTCCTTCATTACAGTTCTCAATGGATTAAAGAATTATTCATCTCAGACAATCCTATACCACAAAGCACTTAACAGACCCTTAAAGCAAATTTGTAGAAGAATCACAATTTTTGCAATAATAGAAATAAAGCATGGTATTGTGAAATTTAATAACTGTTTTTTTTTTTCAGTGAGAGAGATGAAATTGTTCATAATCTTTTAATAAGATGTCTCTGTCTACCTGTTTAGAGTTGTGGGCTGGTGCCCACATCCAAATATCACCCATTACCTTGAAGGTCATCAGGACTGGTGGTAAGGTTTGGTGACTTTCTTAGATGATACCAGAAATGAAGGAGAATTGACTCATCCATCCAGTTAGGTTGGTTAAGTCTAGCTGATATCAGATGAACTGCAGATTACCTAAATACCTGAGTGTGAAATTAAATGTTTATTATTTTATACACTGAGATGTTGGAGTTTCTGTTGGGCAGAAGTGTTATAGTAAAAAAGTGCCTAGTATGGAAATCGGTACTAGGAGTGGAGTATCGCCTAAGACAAAGGGCAGCGGCTTTAAGTTCAACCAACACATAGTAAGGAGACAATAACAGAGGTTACGTATTGGTGAGCCATATTATGTGGTGGCAAAACACTTGGCAACATTGTCACCTGTCAAAATTGGAAAGACAAAAACAAAAACAACAAGAAGAAAATCTGACGAGTTTGTGAGGAGGGTAAAGGTGGTTTTGAGGCAGAATGTAGATCATGTGAGCCGGTGGTTATAATTTGTACATGATAAAATACTAAAAGAAAGAGATCAGAAGATAACTGGTTGATTTGAAAACAGAATAGAGAAGAAAGAGAGAGTCCAGGAATTTTGAAACTCTTAGGCCTAACTAACAAACCTGTTTCTCATCTCCAACTGTTATACAGCCCAGAATTTGTGATCCCCAAAGACCGCCAGGGAGCTGAGTCCGATGCGAAAGCAAAGAGCCTTTATTCAAGCTAGCTCGAGCTCAATCCCCTACCTGCACTGACGCAGCGGTGAGATACCAGAGAGAGAGGGAGTTTCAAAAGCACAAAGGTTTTATAGGGGTCTAGGGGCAGTTGGTGAGGTAATGGCTGTGGCCTCAGCCGATTGGCTGGGGAAGGGTTGTGGCCTCAGCCGATTGGCTGGGGAAGGGTCGGAGTCCCATTACGCAGGTCGCCGGGTGTGTTTTGATGGGGAAGTTTGAACGGGTGAGTGGGAGGTTACTGAAGGGGAGGAGGCGTGGTCTGAGGTTTCTGTGATTTTCCGGAAACGGGCCATGTCGGGGACATAGTCACTCAAGATGGAGGACTCAGAACAAGATGGAGTCAGCCGGTGTAGGTCTACTCTTTCACAACCAGCAAAAGAGAAAATTGAGAAGTCCTTTTGAGTTTGAAAAACCTGCTAAGTTTCAACCTCCAGGAAAAGACCAAATCAAGCTTTTAAAAGATCCTGGAAAGGATTAAAAATTAAAAAAAAAAATTGACCTAATAGAATTTTGTCCAGTGGGATACAATGGACCCAAAGAAGCTTGATATATCAAAGTGACTCTTAAGAATATTGGATGTCTCACAACAAATTGTGAGTATAACTTTTGTTGCATGCAAAAGTCTAGAGTAAAATACAAAAAAAAAAAAAACAACAAAAAACCCCAAAAACAAAAAACAAAAAAACAAAAAAACCAAAACTGAAAACAACAAAACTTTTGAGTGAGCTATCTTGCACAAAGCACCCTAGGCTGTTCTAAAAGACACGGTGACTTTTCAAGACATAAAAAGATCTAAAGAAGCATCCAGGAAGGTAGGGTAACCAACTCATTATAGTCTGCTTGGGACTTTCATAGCTTTGGTACTGAAAATCTTGCAATCCAGGAACACTCTCAGTCCCAGAAAAACTTGGATAGCTGGTCAACCTCCAAAGAGGGCACATTCTACCATGCTATCTCTATGTAGCCCAGGAAAACAATGAAGGAAGGAAGGAACACCAGACAGAGAGTAGCCTCAAGAGCCATGGAGAACAGTGGAGGTGGAACTTATTCCCAGGAAGCAGAATCAAAGCTTAATGAAAGACCATTTCCTATCCATTAAGGTAGAGGGAACTGATGTCAGAATTGCTGCGGACTCCTGACTATTCACGTCCTTCCTTGACCCACCTTGCTCAAGAGCAATGGTTTCATTCACTCCCCACTCTGTGTTGGAAAAATGGCAGACCCCATTTGGAATTCTGCCAGAGATCTGTCATGAGCTAAACGATAGGCCCAGACAAACTATAAAATGGGGGGTATTGTAGTGGCACATGGTTACCACGTGTCCTACTTTTCTTTCTGTAGCAGCATTAACAACCTGGAGCTGAAGACCCGATTCCTCTTTGTTCCCTTGATATTTATGATTCACAAAAGAGAGCATTAGAGCAGGCTGTCCGGAGCAATTTGGTATGAATCATGTCTATTTGAATTGTTTGTACCAGTCAGCTGATGTGTCTGAGTTGCCTCATGCCTGATCTGTGTAGGGTGTCTCTCACTTATGCACAGCCCCCCTGGGCTAATCTGCTGTGGTTCAGGTGGTAAGTAGCTGACTCTACCTCCCTAAGATGCTAAGAACACCTAAGACCTGGGGCGCCTGGGGGGCTCAATTGGTTAAGTGTCCAACTTCAGCTCAGGTCATGATCTCACAGCTTGTGAGTTCGAGCCCCACATCGGGCTCTGTGCTGACAGCTCAGAGCCTGGAGTCTGCTTTAGATTCTATGTCTCCCTCTCTTTCTGCCCCTCCCCTGCTCATGCTCTGTCTCTCTCTGTCTCAAAAATAAATAAAAACATTAAAAAAAAAAAAAGAACACCTAAGACAGGAAGAAATATTGGGATATATTCCTCAAGAGGAGACTCTGTTTTTAGTATACACTTTTTGACCCCTTCAATATAGTCTTTGAATAAATCCCTTAAAGAAAGGGATAGTGACATAGACATTTTATGCATCCAACAAGATCGAGAGGTGAAGAAAGAAAGTTTTGGGTCACTGGGGCCTTGCACTGGTTGTGTCATTCATATGAGTAAAACCAACTGAGATGTGGGAGGGACAGTGCTATGTTATAAAATTTCATTCCATTTTCTTCTTCCTGGGTGTGTGTGTGTGTGTGTGTGTGTGTATACATATATATATATTTTCTTCCTGGGTGTGTGTGTGTGTATATATATATATATATATATATATTTCCTTGTCTCTTTTATAATTAGACCTGGCCATCTGACTGGGTTTTGGGCAATAGCTGTTAAGACCCCCATGTCTTCTTCCACCTCCTCCATATTCTTTCTCTCTCTCTCTCTGGAAGGAGCACTTCCAGAGCTCCTTTCCATGACAGCCGCCCGCCATGTTTTAGGTAGCAGCTCTGCATGATGAAAGGCACTCAGACCCCTGATTTACTCCCTGAAGGAGAGACTCCCAGGAGAGTTGCCTGGCCGGCCTTGGACCACCATGTGGGAGGGGATAAACCTGTATTTCGTTAAGCCACGGAGATTTGGGGGCGGTTTGTCACACCTACAAGCATTGGTTATCTTGACTATTATAAAAGGCCAAGGGAACGAAAATGGAGATGCCACCATACAGTTTCCTCTTCAGATCCAACAACTGGTTTAAGGTGACGTTACTCCACTGACATCAGGATTTGTCACACATGTGTAAGCGATTGGCTTCACAGCTCTTGGTTTGCAGTTGGGTGATTCAGAGAAGGAAAGTGTACCTGATATGAGCAGCCGAGGTCAAGAATATAAAAATATTTACATATAAGAATCTAAAAACAATGACAGCAGCGGTATAGGTTGTTTCATACTCTTCTAGGCTTTGGGGCAGCTATTCACACCCAGCCCCTGAGATCTCCCTCCACATTCTTGTTCCTGTTCTTTGTTGGTCCCCAGAGGACCCATTCTCAAAGTATGATGCATTTATTTCTCTCTTGTCAGAAACAAACATTAAACAGCCCCTACTGGCGTGCTGAGAGCTTAAACGAGTCTGGAAGTCTTGCTGAGGCAAAGATTTTAAATGTATCTTAAAGCCCTAATAAGGCCCTTAACAAGCAACAAAAAGAAACCCACTCTCCAAAGCATTGACCTGGAAGTGTGTTTTTGTTGCTTAAATTATGATTACAAGCTTCCGAGCTACGTCTTATTAATGAGTTCTAAATGGAAGTATTTATCTCAGGAGGAAGTAGTGTTTCTTCCTCTCATCCCTGGTGACAAACGAAACATACTAATTGATATGAAGCTGATTTTTTTAAGAGACAGGAAAGCCCTGAGGCCTTTGTCACAATGACAGTTGTCGCTGGAGCCATTACAGGACTGTCAGATCAGGGCTGAAAACAGGCTACTCTCTTTTTACAGCGTCCCTAGAGTACATGATTTTGCCATGCTTTCGTGGATCACACACGCACGAGGAAGAGTTTTCCTTCTTTACTGGGCCTTATTACCTGCATGGGGACCTTGGGGAGCTCTGGGGAATGCCCTTCTCCTTTATGTTTTATGGGAAATTTCATATTACTTAATGACGTTGCCTCCAATTTCATCAATTAGACATTGGATATAGGAGATCAGGTAATCTCCTCAAAAATGGGATAAACTAGCACAAAAGGAAGACAAAGGTCTATCGTTAATGCATACAGAGAATATACAAATCAAAGAGGGACAAATAGATCAATTGGAAGACAAAAAGAAAAAAAGAGAGGGACATGAAAATTTGAAAATACCAAGGGCCAATGAAAATCTTTTTTTTTTTTTTTCCTTTATGCTGTGCCTTTTATCGCTGTGACTTGTACGTTCTGTAACTGGAAGCCTGTGTCTCTCTCTCCCCTACACTTATTTTGCTCATCTCCTTACCCCCGTTCCCTCTGACAACCATCAGTGTGTTCTCTGTATTTACAGGTCTGATTCTGCTCTTTGTTTGTTTATTCTTTTTTTTTTTTTTAAGATTCCGCATATGCGTAGAATCATATGATACTTGTCTTTCTCCCTCTGACTTATTTCGCTTAGCATGATATCCTCTAGGTCCATCCATGTTGTCACAAATGGCACAGTCTCATCCTTTTTATGGCTGAGTAATATTCCACTGAGTGTGTGTGTATGCGTGTATTACCAAAGATCTCCAAAGATCTTTTATTAAAAAGAAAATAAATGAGCTGTAACGTAAATGACAAGAAGGGAAATAGTCCCTTATCTCCAATCAAATTGGAAGAAATTTTCTTTTTTACAGCAACAACTTAGTGATATTGAAGGTGTGGGAAAGTAAGCATTTTCCACACACTGCTTGTTCCAGAGCAAATTAGAGGATTCTTTGGAAATATTTATCCAGGATCGTAAAAATGGAATATCCAACTCTCCCCCCGCCCTAGAAATTTATCCTAAGGAAATAAATGTGAATGTTTATAAAGATTTATCTAAGAGATGTTTATTGTGGAATTATCTAAAATAATAGTATTGGGAAACAACCAAAAAAGTCAACAATGGGGAATTGGTAAGATAAATTATATTGTATCCACATGATAGAATGCAAGAGTCATTAAAAATGATATTCAAGGGGCACCTGGGTGGCTCAGTCAGTTAAGCATCGGACTCTTGGTTTCGGCTCAGGTCATGATCTCACAGCTCTTGAGTTCGAGCCCTGCATCAGGCTCCGCACTGATAACATGGGTCTGCTTGGGATTCTGTCTCCCTCTCTCTCTCTCTCTCTCTGTCCCTCCTGTGCTCTCTCTTTCTTTCTCTCTCTCCCAAAATAAATAAGTAAACTTAAAAAAAAATGTTATCCTAATGATATTTTAAGATACCAATGATCTGAGAAAATGTTTCTGACATATCGTTAAGTGAAAATGTCAAGTGGCAAAACAATGTTACCACAATTTAGAAAAAGAAAAAGAAAAAGAAAGCATATTTATTTACATAGAAAACATATTGAAAGAATACACACCAAAATGTTAGTAGTTAGTAGTTTTAATTTCAGTGTGATGGAGTTTTTCTCTCCCTGTGTGTGTACGTGTGTGTGTTGTGGTTTTTTTGTATCTTTTGGCATTTCCAACATGGGACTTGTATTTCTCTAATAATCAGATAAAAAGCTTCCCCACCCCATGTTTTAAATGTGACAACTTCTCTGAGAAGGCTCAGGTGGAAAGTCACTTGTGTAGCCACTTGTAATGGGGTTGGCTGGCTTGTTTTTTGCCAACGCTTCGTGTTTAAGAGTTGAGAAAGAGAGAGAAGAGAATAAAAGAAGTCATTCAGGAACATTTGGGAAGAAGCAGGCCAGAAGCTCCAGGGGGCCGTGGGTCTAGGGTTCAAAGAGGGAGAAAGACCCACAGGTGGGAAAGGAGTAGAGACAAGATGGTGGGAAAGGCCAAAGAAACCTTGTCTGCAGCAGATACAATGCTCCCCCTCTAAGGCCAGCTTTTAATGCTTCATTTATATTCCCAGTGCCCATCGGGGATATGCAGGTAACGTGTTCTCTCTTTTTTAAAAGGTATGCATAAAAAATAGGTATTACCTTGGGCTACTGCTGAACAAGGGTATGTCTGTAGGTGCCTTTTTCTTTCCCTCATATCTTAAGTTTTATAAAAGGTTAATTAGTAATTGGACGTAAGCAGGAGCAGTAAACTATTTTAGTTGGAAACAAGAGAGAACTAATAGAAAGGGAAATTCCTTGTTCTCTGCTGTGGCAAATTGAGTTGCCGGCCAGGGGAACGGATGAACTGACCTGACAGGATCTTTTTCAGCTCTGGGGCGATTTGCTTTCTTAGCGCTCAACTTGTCAGTGTCCCCGATTCATTCTGATTCATTCCATACGAAGGTCATATTACAAGGTAAATGCTGGGGCCTCACTAGGCCTGGATTTCTGATATTACCTACAGTATACCTTGGCAAGTAAAGAAATCATGTTCTTTACTTATTGGGAAAAGGTGTCTTTCAATATACAGATCTTTCTTGACTCATGATGGGGTTATGTTCCAATAAACACAAAAAACATTGTAAGTTGAAAATATTAAGTTGAAAAGTATTGGGAAAGTATGGGAAAATCATCTAACACAGAGCCCACTTGATAAGAAAGTACTGAGCATCTCACGTAATTTATTGAATGCTGTACTGAAAGTGAACAACAGAGTGGCTGCATGGGACGGAGTGATTGTCAGTGTATTGGTCCTTCACCCTCATGATTGCAAGGCTTTCTGGGAGCTACGGCTGTCCAGACTCATGCAAGAGTTGTAACACATATCACTAGTCCAGGAAAGGATCCAAATTCAAAATTCAAAGTACAGTTTCTACTGAATGTGGTCACTTTCACACGATTATAAAGTCCAAAAATTATAAGTTGAACCATCCCAAGTCAGTTATTGAGTAATAGAGAAAGTGATGGAGAAGCTGGAGGGGTCAACAAGCATGTATACA
Organism: Prionailurus viverrinus; assembly: GCF_022837055.1. Classification (NCBI taxonomy): domain Eukaryota; kingdom Metazoa; phylum Chordata; class Mammalia; order Carnivora; family Felidae; genus Prionailurus; species Prionailurus viverrinus. The sequence continues at coordinate 13,000,199 of NC_062565.1, read as the reverse complement.
AGTATGAAAACCCTGTCTCATATGGAACAATGGAAGGAACGAGGCTCTTTTGCCCAGGAAACGAAGCTTTAGTGGGCATGTGATCGTTGTGTTCTGCTCATTTAAGAGACGTTGTGAGAAAGAGAGGGTAGGTTTGCCCAGTTCAGTTTCAAAGAGCAGAAAGGAGGACCAGAGGCTATTAGGATGCTGGCTGTGTTTCAAGAATAAGAAAATTCTAACAGCAGCAATTGCCCAACAACGGGATTTGTGATCAGGAGTAGAAACCAGGAGTTTCTATCTTGACCCTTGTTGTGGGTTGGCTTCCATGGAGGCAGACTGAGAGACAGAGATTCTGAAGAAGGTTATTGGGGGTATTCTTGGGATCAGTAATCGTGGGAGGGAGGAAGCAGGATTAAGCAAAGGAAGATGAACAGAGGTGTTGGACAATGGAAAGCTTAACTGATACTACAGAGAGCTCTGAACATAACAGGGTCTTTGAGAGTCGTCCTGAGTTTGAGTGAAAGGGCCCAGCCTTTATGCCAGCAGCCATGAGCTTGGATATGGGGGCTCTTTTCAGCTGAAGACTGTTTTATGTTTGTATGGGTATCTAAGTAGCTCATCACAGCATTTGTCATGATGTGGGAAAGGTTAGGAATTTTAAACAAGACATAACAAGTGATACATAGTAAAGAAAATATTGATTTGGCCATATTAAAATAAGAACGTTTAGTTTTCAAAAGATGCCAGTACAGAAAATACAAAGAATACTTACAATCTGGGGGAAGATTTTAACACGTACAACCAAGAAAGGATTAATGTCAAGAATATATATATATATATATATATATATATATATATAATGAAAGAATAAACAATACAGTAAGAAAATGGGCCAGTCATGAACAGCCATATTATATAAGGAAAACCATATTTGGCCAATAAACACATAAAAAGATGTTTAATTTTATTAGTGACTAGAGAAATGTAAGTTCACAGTGAGAAACAATTTTATATGCATTCGGTTGGTAAACATTAAGAAAGCTGATGATGCAGGCATTGGAGGGTATGTGGATAGACAGAATTTCTTATATGTTGTTGGTAGGAGTGAAAATTGTTATAATAATCACTTTGGAAGAACAGTTTGGCATTACCTTGAAAATTAAATATTCACATGTTATATTACTCAGCAATTCTGCCTATAGGTATACTCCTGCACATGTACAAGAATAGACATAGGGGCACTATTCGTAATAGCAAAATCCTAGAAACAACCCAAATTCCCACTAAATAAAGTACATGTACACAATGGAATATTACAGAGCAGTGAAATTAAATGAACTACACCCAGCAGTATGGATGAGTCTGAGCAATTTGATATTCAGTGAAAAAACTAAATCCTAGATTATTAATTACAGTGTGGCACTCTTTTTATGAAGTCAAAAGGCAAACTAATATATTTGGGGAGCACATATATATGTGAAATATGTAAACACGAGAGAACAATAAATAATATTGTGCCTCTGGGTCCAAAAAAGGAGGAAGTGAAGCAGGAGAAATAGGAAGGGAAAATAAACCCAAGCTATTGTTGGAGTGGTTCAAGGAGAGGCCAAAGGTTCCATGTCAGGGGCGTGATGCTAGTAATTTCCTTTAAAAACCACGCAGAGCTATAAGGGGCTGCTTACTAACCGTTATCGTTATTCTCTTCTCCACGTGGAGACCCTGGAACCCCAAAGGCAACTTACAGTGCATATCTCCCGTTCCTCAAATTAGTCTATTGTCCTCCACTAAATGACCTGCTGAGTGACATTTAAGCCACCTTTCAGATGGAGACACTTGTCTGTGTTTTGATTATTCCCAGTGACTTCACAATAGTAACGGAAAGGTCCTTGAGAGTTTTGTTCTTGTTTTTTTTTTTTTTTATTATTATGGGAGAGTGCGCTCTGCTGCCCTGTGTTTACTTCTGGGTAACAGACCCAGCTGTGTTGTAATTTCAAGTCTTGGGACGTCAGAATGTCTTCCAAGTGGAATGGGTGCTTCAAAAACTGGGGCATTTTCTTATACTTGGAGGTATTCAAAAGAATAAAAAGGAGCATTTGGAGGATGTTACTGAGAACATTTGAAGCAGGCAAGCTTTTTAAAAAATGTTTATTTATTTATTTTTTATTTATTTATTGCGGGGGGCGGGGGATGGGCAGAGAGAGAAGGAGAAAGAGAATCCCAAGCAGGCTCCGCGTTGTCAGTGCAAAGCCGGACGTGAGGCTTGATCCCACAAGCCATGAGATCATGACCCGAGCTGAAATTAAGAGTCCGATGATGCTTAACCGACTGAGCCATCCAGGCACCCCTGAAATAGATAACTTTTTTTTATTAAAAAATTTTTTTTAATGTTTATGTATTTTTGAGAGAGAGAAAAAGACAGAGCGTGAGTGGGTGAGGGGCAGAGAGAGAGGAAGGCACAGAATCTGAAGCAGGCTCTAGGCTCTGAGCTGTCAGCACAGAGCCCAATGAGGGGCTCGAACCCACGAACCGGAAGACCTGAGCCGAAGTCGGATGCTTAATTGACTGAGCTACCCAGGTGCCCCTGAAACAGATAACCTCTAAGGCACCTTCTAACTCAGGAAATGAGCCCAGGTCAACTGTCTTCCAGAGGACAGTCAGAGCAGTGTGCCTTTTGATTGAGTGGCATTTGAAGCTCTACCCATCCCCCGTCCTCCAGTTAGCAATTCTGTCATAAGTTAATAGCCTGTCCCATTAGCTTAGATTATAGCAGTAATTAGATATCTGGAATATGGGTATTTATGAGCCTTCAAAGTAAGGGCCAAGAAATCACAAGACCAAACCGTTTTTATCAGCTTCTCCCCTCCCCTGCAACAAAATCCCATAGTCACGGAGGTAAAGACAAAATAAGAAATGTGTTTGGTACCCTTCATGCATGTGAATATTTCTTAAGGTAACAAGCACCCTTAATTGATCTTGACAGCTAGAAAGTCGTTCATTCAGGTTATTCTTTCTCACAGTTTTTATTGGGCATCTTTTTTGGACTCCAGGCTTCTCTGGATGAGCTTGTGATTTGATTGTCTTATCGGGGAACATTACTCATTAAAAATAAATGTACAGAGAGCTTTAGAGATTGAAATTTCATGTTTTATTTGTTGAAAAGAAAGAGGTCATGTCAACTAATCAACCTCAACATCCGTAAATGCAATTTCCAAGCCTCTGAAAGCGGGGTGTAAAAAAGAGATTACAAAACCCAACTCATTAACGAGTCCTGAGGGAGACTCCTTGAATGTGTGGGTAAAGTAGGGTTCCACTGAATACAGACTGACCATCCTGGTGGTCCCACTATGCATGCCTGGGTGCATCCAACAGGATGACTGATTTTGAAAAATTTTACGCTGGGAGCCAAGATAGTTTAGTTGCATTTATGTAAACATTCTGTTTGTACAGCAAAAATAGGAAATGACTCCTTCTAGGGAGATCATGACTTTCTATGATCTCCTTTGTTATCTTTTTCTCCTCTAGCATGGTGTTCAGTAGGGAAGGAAAGGCAGGGGTTTTGAATTAAGAACAAAAAAGAAAGTGAGCTTCTGATTAGTTCTGTTACTTATTAGTTTCATGACTTTAATAAGATATTTTAGGGGCATCTGGGTGGCTCAGTCGGTTGAGTGTCCGACTTCGGCTCAGGTCGTGATCTTGTGGTTTGTGAGTTCGAGCCCCACGTCAAGCTCTGTGCTGACAGTTCAGAGCCTGGAGCTTGCTTCTGAGTCTGTGTCTCTTTCTGTCTCTCTCTGCCCCTCCTCCATTTGTACTTAGTCTATTTCAAAAATAAATAAACATTAAAAAAACTAAAAAAAAAGATTTTACAGCTTTGAGGCTTATTCGTTTTTAAAATCAGAAAAATAACTATGGTCATCCAATAGATTTATATGAGAAATAAAATCAGTTATCTATGTTGTTTAGAATTCACTTTGCTCTAGAAATTATTTAAGGTAACTTATAAACAAGCCTCTATTCAACACACACACACACACACACACACACAACCATACATGTCACATATGGATGCCTATGACTTATACATATACTGTATGTGAATGTGGCACACATTAAAAACACAGATAAAATATGAAAGGAAAACAAAGGTGGAAGCATATACTGAAGACAGAAATGAGAATAAAAATATGAGTGGAATACAAATTTGGTTCTCATCTTTAGAGCAGCTAGCAAAAAAATAAAATAAAATAAAAGGAATCTAGTCTGTAGAACACTTCACAGTGTCCATAATATAAAAAGAAACCAGTTGTCCAAGAAAACTACCAAACATCATTGGCTCCAAAACCAGGAAGAACATTTTTCCATATAAAGAAGACAGTGCATGAGGTGATGGGCAAAATCTTTGACAATGATCTTACAGTAAATACAATGATGGGCTTCATATGCTATATTGATGTTTTGATGGCATTACACCAAAGTAAAATACAACTAGAAAAATAAAGCAAAACATGTAAAAGTTGCATAGAATGTATTTCTAGATATCCTGCACCTTGATGATGTAGCTTGTCCATCTGGGAGAATGGATGAATAGTATATAAATTTCAAGTAATCTTCTTAAACTAAGTAAGACAATGTATGTTGATAAGCCTATAAACAACAAAGGCCTGCAGAACGATGCATGATCATTCTTCTGGAACAATGCTTACCAGAAATCTAGCTTTTCCCCCTACTTGTGGACCTGCCATGATTGTAAAACGACTCGATAGACTTACCTCTGATAAAGTTGGCTCATAAAAACTTAAAGTATTATCCTTCTTAGAAATATCTGCATTTAAATAAGCAACTCTTGAACATCCCAAACCCCTAAAGGTCCAAAGGAATGAGTATTTTTTTTTTAAGTTTATTTATACTTTTGAGAGAGAGAGAGCATTGGGGAGGGGCAGAGAGGGAGAGGGAGAGAGAGAGAATCCCAAACAGGCTCTGAACTGTCAGTACAGAGCCCAATCTGGAGCTTAAACTCACAAACCATGAGACCATGACCTGAGCTGAAATCAAGAGTTGGACACTTAACCAACTGAGTCACCCAGGTGCCTCAAAAGGGGTGAGTCTTTAATGGGAATGCTTTTTTCACAATGACAGGAGGAGTAGGAGGGAGGTATTTTTTTTTCTGGCATTTTGCTATCCCCATACATGATCATTGGCTCCACTACATATAAACTGTGTGTATTTTTAATTTTCAAAGTTTTAGAAACACTTTCCATTTTCTAAGGCAAAAGCTTTCATTGGATGCATCTTCTAAGACAACTGTTGCTAATGGAATGCAGTTACTAGTATGTCCTTAATGATTCCAGGGTGATTTTGCCTTGAATACATCTTATTTTGTTTCCAATGGCAATGTCCCGTTCAGAGTAAGGTCTGATGGGAACAAGCTGTTTTCAAATGAATTTCCTCTCTGTAAACAGCTCTTACCATTCATTTCACTAAAAGGTTTCTTCTAATTAAAGCTCATTATTTAAAAAAATTCACTGTCAATCTATGTATTAGGTAGGAAAATGCTCTGAAAATGAAATACCTGGCTGTGTCACAAAAGAAAACGAATTCTTCAAACTGTGACTGGCTTTAGAAAGAGATTGCTATCTGGAAAGCTGACCAATACTGTCTGTGTATCCATCCATGAATGTATGATCATCAGTCTGGAGTGGGAGCTGTCATTCCAACCAGTTTCATGAAAAAGATCGCAATAAGCAAGCTGACATCTTTTATGATGACCCCTGCACTCACAATATCTTCAGCTGACAATTACTCACCTGTCAGTCTCAGAACCCTTCCTATTAAAAAAATACACCAACCACTTAGTTATGTTAGACTGAGAGTCTATGTGTTCAGCTGAAATTCATCAATGTTAACAGCAGCAAAAACCAGACCATAGATTGGCTCTGTATGTCCTTCTAAATAAAGAAGAGCTTCTTAGAGGCTGAAATAGTGTCTCTTTCAAGGAAAAGTGTTGTTTTTAACCAATCTGTCTGTATCCATTTTACCCAGAGAAATCGTTATTCACGGGGTCGGTGGGGGAGTGGGGTGGGGAGAAAGGGGGCATCACTGAGTGAAAGGCTGAAAATCGTTAAGAAGAAACATTCACTCCAATTCCCTGGGGCCCTGGTGAATACAGAATGAGTCCAGGAAAAGAGTGAGAGTGTGAATGGTCATCAAATTAATGGCCAGTTGGGAAGCTCCTGTATCCTAGGTGGGAAGGGGGTGTGTTAATTGGGTTCCAATCAGGACACAGAAAGCACATGGTAACTCAAACAGGGAGAATCTGATATAAGGTATGATTAAATCATGATGGAGTAACTATAAGGATCTAAAGATAACTGCAAAGGGTACCACAGGGCTAAGGAAGAGTATCCAAGGAAGGATAAATCCAGGAGGGTGCCCTTCCCCAAGCTTGAGGTTCAGATCTTACTAGAGAAGGTATAGTTGAAACTTATTGGGAAAAAAAAAAAAAGGTATGCAGGGTGCAAGTGAGTTGGGCGGGGGCACAGAGAGAGTTTGGACGCCATCGTGAGCATAAAACTGGATTGCTTGGTGTCCACACTAGGAGGGCCATGGGAAGGGGGTCACAGCCCCAGGCAGGACTGCAGTCATGGAGAGATTGTAGACGTGCAGCTGGGGCAGAACACCACCGGGTGTCCCCGCACACAAGCCCCATAACAGACCATACAAGAAGAGCAAGAAAAGTAAACAACGGAAACCAGAACCAGGAAGAGAAACCTCCTTCCTCCCGCAGCTCCCTTCCGGTGCTCTCTACTGACAAGGCTTATATCACATGCAGTGTAAAGGAGGAAAGCTCGCCAAGTCCAATCTATTCTGGCAGAGCAGGTACTGGAGGGCGAATTTGGAGCAGAGAAGCAATGCATGAGAACTGGCTCATTTGTGACGATACAGAACATCTCCCGAAAGCCATGAGAAGGTAGGGAGGGGGAGGGAGACAGCAGTCCCACCCACCTCATATGCCAAAGGAATTGGCCTTGGCGCTGTTGTATAAACGCAGAGGTTGGCGGAAGCTGGTCTGTGTGGATCATGCGATACACAGCACTGATGGTCTGCACGGGCCAAGTTGAGCAGCCAGTCTATACACTGAAGTAATTGCTCATCAAATGGATTAATTTTGTTCCCGATTGCATACGTGAGGTCCCACTCTGTGTATTGCCATTGCCCAAAAATATCAATCAGATCGGCCAAGTCAGGGAAGAAGTCAGCGGGTTGCTACGGGTCAGATCAACAATGGGTTGATCTTTCATCTTTGAGAGAGCCGATGCAGAACTGATCAGACGGCTTACCTCTGCGACAGTTAAATAGGCCTCTGCACTTGGGGAGGGCTGTGAGGGAAGTGAAGGGGGGCACAGAGATGGCTTTGACAAATGGTACTAAAACAGTCCGAGCCTCAAAAAATGGTAGCTTATAATGCCCCCTCCCTGCCTTCCCATTACCATGGCAACATGAGACCACTCCACAGGTTGTCCATTTGTAGACTCTCCTTGACATTCGTCTCAACCCGATTTCAACCCGGATGGCAATGCTAGAGGGGAGGGAGTGGCGGGGGGGGGGGCGGGGAGGAGGTTGGGGGGGTGAGTCAGACCTGGGTCCTCACGCTTAGGCATTGTGGAGCCCTTCACCCTTCCGTGTGTGCCAGGCTCCAAGTCTCCAGAGGCTCTTTCTGCTCCCCAGGAGCACTCAGAGCTGTGTGGTACTGAGCCATCAAGATGTGCTCCAAATTGGAAATGCATTTTTTTAAATTAAAATAAAGAGAAAAAGCACCAAGGGGGATAATAATGGGAACAGCACGTGGGAACACACGGTTGCTTAGACAGCAGCGTGACTGCCTTTGGTTGGGAACAGAGAAACAGTCAAAAACATCTTTCATTGATCCTAACAGGCTGCAGCCAATTTGTTGAAAAATATTACACCTCGTGAGTGTGGGTCTTTTCAGTTTTACAGACAGAAAAATTCATACCAAAATTTAAAAAAAAAATATGCTGGGTCTCAGTGACTTAGTTTGGGTCTATAAAGCTATAGAGTGATGGAGAGTGGTGGTAAGTAATTATTTGTTTAATATAATCAGTTAGGTAAATCATTTTAAAGTATCAAACTGTGTGTGTGTGTACATATGCATATATACATGTATATATGCCTGCATATCTGTATCTATATAATACATGCATGGCTTAGGCTTTCTAAATAATTACCCAAGTGACAAAGTAAATGTAATATCAGTGAATTAAAACATTAAAGTTTGGTTTTACCAGAGGTTATTCACAAGGAATGGTTAAAAATTGTTAAAGCATAAGAGACTGTTAAAAACTGAGGACAAACTGAGGGTTGATGGGGGGTGGGAGGGAGGAGAGGGTGGGCGATGGGTATTGAGGAGGGCACCTTTTGGGATGAGCACTGGGTGTTGTATGGAAACCAATTTGACAATAAATTTCATATATTAAAAAAATAAATAAATAAAATAAAAAAATACTCCAAAAAAAATTGTTAAAGGAATCCATTATTCAACCATTAATAGTTACCAGCAGAAGGAAGTTTTTTGCTGTTTTTTTTTTTTTTTTTGTATGTGTGGGTGACATTCTAGAAAATGACTTTTGCGGTGACATTCTGTTGAATCACAGACTGAACTGATTGATAACAGGACTTAGTAGGAGCATGGGGTTTTTTCATAAGTGAATTATATTTAGAAGATAATTATGTTCGGAAGCCTTTTCTGTTTTCAGATTTCATTAAGCCCCGTGGGGTCTCGCAGAATTACTTGTCTAGAATCATCAATGAAGAAGAATAAATGGTAGGTCCGTGACAGGCCTGAGTATTTTTCTCTCAAGACAAGTGGATCACTCATGGGTGAGCCCGGCTGTTGAACCGTGGCGCATGTGGGGGCCGTGGAGGCCCGGCTGGAGAGAGGTGTGAAGAGGCTTGTGGAATGTGCTGGAACTGTCACAGTCCTCCCGCATGCCACACCACGTTCCTGCCTCATAACGACGCTGTGACACAAATGAAAGTCAATGTTTTGACTTTCGGTGAAAGTCAATGAAAGAAATGTTTTCATTTTGTGGACGAGGAAAACCCAGAAAGGTCGAGGGATTTTGATGCCCAAGGCCACACAGCTGACATGTGACAGAGCCGGGATCAGAAGCCCCATCTTCAAACTACAAATGCTGCCTTCTTTCCGCTTCACCGCAGTCACCCGGAGTCCCTGAGTTCCTTCTCAAGTTGTAAATTTTTTTTTGTTCAACGTTTATTTATTTTTGGGACAGAGAGAGACAGAGCATGATCAAGTTGTAAATTTTTATTATTATTTTTAAATCCGTGGACGAATGCATGGGAATTCATGGTAAATGGGTGGTGTAGTTCATTTTATGAGGATGAATGCCTTCCTTCATCGCTAAATAATAAGAAGAAACTCCAGATGTTTTCATTAAAAAGTATTTAGTAAAAATGCCTGAAGAGTTCTTTATAAATCAGAGTTAAATGAAAGAGATTAAATATCAATAAAGAGGGCATTCGATCAGGTCTCATGGACGGATGAGGTTTGGTTCTATTTCTAAGGACATGCTAGGTAAATGAAAGAGACCTTGACTTGCCCTAGTAAGTCAGCGTGCAATATCAACCTTTAGCTAAAAGTGTGCCTGGAAAATCAAGTGGCCATGTCCTGAATGTGAGATGTATTTGGCTTGGGCCCTCATGGGATGGAGAGGGAATGGAGAAAGAGAAAACCATTTGTTCATGCTTCTTAGCTTTTTCCTTGCAAAGAAACAAGTGCCAATGGCTTTAGGAGTCATGGTAGGAAACAACGCCCTGGGCATAAATAAAAAATGTTGTTTGGGGTTGTAAGTGGAAATGACTCCCCGCTTTACTAGCTAATGATTGACTTCTCAGCAACCTGGATAAAAGTGATTTGGGGGGTGCCTGGGCGGCTCAGTCGGTTGAGCCTCCAACTTCAGTTCAGCTCACAATCTTGGGGTTCGTGGATTGGGGGACCTGTATCGGGTGGTCTGGAGCCTGCTTGGGATTCTTTCTCTCCCTCTCTCTCTCTCTACCCCTTCCCCACTTGTGCCCTCTCTCTCTCTCTTTCTCTCTCTCAAAATAAATGAATAAACTTAAATTTTAAAGTGATTCGAAATGGACTGTTACACTGGGTGAGAAGAAAACCCAAAGCCTTGGCCTCACAGCCAACCAATAATGGCACAGACCAAAGTGTATGTACTTAGTGTTTCCTGTACCCTAGGCTGTGCCAATCTTGTTACATGGGAGAACCCATTTAAGACTCCAGAACAATGCTATGAGGGAGTTAATATTATTTTCTCCATTCCGTAGAGGGGATGGTTGAGGCTTAGAACTGGCTTATGATTTCATTTACTGAAGCAGCTGGCTTATGATTTTGTCACCCTCCTCCTTTTCTTCCCCCTCCTCCCCCCTCCCCCTTCATCTCTGTCCTTCCCCTTCCTCCCCCTTCTCTCCCTCCTTCCCCCTCCCTCCTTCTCCCTCCTCCCCTTCCCCATCTCTCCCCCTTCTCCCCCCTCTGCCGCCTCCTTCCCCTCCTCTCCCTCCTCCCTCCTCCTCCTCCTCCCACTCCTCTTCCTCCTCCTTCTTCATCATTGTCTTCATTGTCATCGTTTGAAATGCCAGCTTTTCTCTCTTCCTTTAAAGACCTGTTGTGCTATGATTCCATATTGTTGTTTTCAGGATTAAAACCTAGACGGAAAGGTGCTTCTGTTTTGGTGTAGTAGATCAACTCTGAGCCTTTTTCCTTTGATGACCTCAGATATAATAAGGGTTTGGGAACTGAGGCTGGTTGTGAAGAGAGGTTGGCGAAACGGATGCAGCTGTGGAGTCTTAAGTGAGGGCACCGGGGACCCCAATGCCAGGCGGAAATAGCAGGTCAGGAGGCGGCAGTCAGGATGACTTGAGATGCTCTCAGCAGCCAGTGACAAAAGGGAGGGAATGAGCCATACTTAGAGTTCCTGTAGCTTCACCTGAGGACAAAGAGGGAGCTGATTGGGTGCTCAGGCAGCCAAATACAGGTGTTTAAAGTGAGTTCCTTGTCACAACCCTGCCCGGTTTATGTGGGACCCCATTGCTTCTTGTTTTTTGACGTCTTCATATTCCTCCCAAAAGTATGCCGTCATTTTTTGTAAAAAGAAGTTGAAGTGATTTCAACTTGTTTTGAGATGCCTTCTGGGAATTTCAATACACCTTCCTAGGCACCTAGAGACACACTACAGGTGGATTTAAAGTGATAGTCTGCCATCAGTGTTTTGTTCTCGGTGACCTTAGCTGAACTTAGGAAGAATCTCAGCCTTTGAAACTGTTTACTGCTCTGTCTGAAGCGAGTCGAAGCATTAAACACAACACGTGCTGTTACCACCCCAGACTCCTTGGAGACCCCTGGGGCACTTCCTAGGAACCCCTAGAGTTCTGGAGAGCAAAGTTTGAGAACTATTTCCTTGAAGAAAGAACATCTGTTTGTTGGTAGCCACTGGAAAGATGTCTGAAAGCTTGTCTGTTACCTTGCCCTTGAAAGCTGTAGAAAATTGTCTCACATTTCATATGCCCAAAGGTATAATACGTGCATAATTATGGATGAACTGTCTTTGCATAAATTTTCAACTATTAAAGCAATTAATGATTAATGACTAGATTAGGGAAGATGCTCAGTCTCTTCTGGAATCTTAAACCCATCACCCTTTACTGAAAACAGTAGATCAAAAGGACATTCAGGAAGTATCTGGTTGAGGGTAGAAGACTGTTAGAAAGAAGGAATTCTAGGGGCACCTGGGTGACTCAGTCGGTTAAGCATCCAACTTTGGCTCGGGTCATGATCTCACAGTTCATGAGCTCGAGCCCCACGTTGGGCTCTGTGCTGACAGCTCAGAGCCTGGAGCCTTCTTTGGATTCTGTATCTCCCTCTCTCTCTGCCCCTCCCCTGCTCATGCTCTGTTTCTCTCTCTCTCAAAATTAAATTAATATTAAAAAATTTTTTTTAAAAAGAAAGGAGGAATTCTGGTGCCAACAGTTTTATTGTCAGATATGTGACATTAACAGAGCACAACTGAAATGAAAAAAGGACAGATTAAAAAACATTCACACTTAGGGGCTCCTGGGTGGCTCAGCTGGTTAAGCATCCAACTCTTGGTTTTGGCTCAGGTCGTGATCTCATGGTTTGTGAGTTCAAGCCCCACATTGGGCTCCATGCTGACAGCACAGAGCCTGCTTGGGATTCTCTCTTTCCCTCTCTCTGCCCCTCCCTTGCTCATGCTCATGCTCTCTCTCTCAGAAAAAATACTTACGCTTAATATCAGGGCGAAAATAAGAGTATCTTAGAGATAACCATTTTTAAACGTCCACATATTAGCCATATTAGCCTTGAATACAAAGGTTTTAAAAATCTTGAGCAGGATTTGACTGGGCTTAGTGTATAATCTTGGAGTGTGTAGTTAGTAATTTTTACATAATCTATATGTGTCTACAGAAGATGTGTCAATATACAAGTTATTTAATTTAGTAACCAATCCACTTGAATCAAAATGTTCCAAAATGTTCATTTTTGAGATGGATAATCCACAGATTGGCCATAAATACAAATGTGAACATACTTCCCTGAACTGTAGCCAAATTGCAGGTCTCTAGGGAATATTCAGGAAAACTCTCTTTGACTCTTAATTATTTAACTGGAAAATGGTGCTGGTTCGCTTTTAAATTTGCCCTCTTTACTATCTTGTTATCCCCACCACATCAATAGTGTGGATAAAATTTTCACACTCATCAATGTGGCTGCATTCGACTCTTTGTCCTGATTTAAATTTCTACTTTCTTTCCCACATTGTGACCAGTGCAATAATATAGTTGTAAGGGGCTATTAATGCTAGCCAATGGCCGTATCGCGTATATCGTGGCATACGGCGACATTTGAAAATCCCTAATCATATCACACACACAGAAAGTTTTTTCTATTATCATTAGACTCAGAAAGACTGGCCAGAGATTGTTCTTCTCTCTGCATAACTTACAAATTCATGGAGCGTCAGCTCCATGATAACCATAAAATGAGGGTTAGGAACATCTACCTTCTACAGTTATCCTGAGGATAAATGAAGTAAGGTAAGAAAAAGTACCATCGTAAACCCCAAGGACGATCAAAATGAATCGTGGAAATGGAAAGACAGAAACACGGGAGACAAGTGAGGCTGTAGCCACACAAAAAAGCCCCTCCTGCTCCTGCTGTCACAGAGCTCCCCTTTGATGGCTCAGGCTCACGTGCCCTAATGAGAACGTGTGTAAAGTTGCCATGGTTTCCAGGTTTCGAAGGCAGCTCTTCTGTCTCCTGCAAGCCCGGAGGAGCAGCCTGGGGAAGCACTACAAATACCTGAAGACTAAAACACAGTTCTGGGCAAAGCACCTGAAGTTTTACAAGCTTTGTAGGATAACTGTGTTCAGTTCTGACACAAATAGAATGCACCACGATCCAATTTCTCTTAACGCTTCCTAAGGAAATGCAGGAAGTCACCTCATGAGGTTGTTTAGAAGTTGTCGGTCAGCCTTACTGTCTCTTCCTCTCCTTTTGTCTGGCAAAAACAATGCCGCGAAGCAAAAACCTACCAGTGACTCAAGGCCAAGAATTCTGGCTTTTAAGGTTGAAGGTGTTTTCGAGTGACCCTGGTCGAATAGGTTGGGCTTTGGGGAAGAGGAGGGTATGGAAATGGCCGGAAGCAGAAACAGAATGAAGCCAGTGTAATATTATAGATAAACTGAATATCAAGGGTTTTAAAAACCCAAATTGTCACTTGGGTGATTATGGTGATTTGTTTCCAAAAGAGTAAGTGGTCAGAAGAGAAGGTTGACCAGTCACCTTCTAGCCACTGTTGCCACTTCTGAGCCTGTGTTCCTTCCAGGAGAGCTTTCTCCTGATCTTTCTACCTGGCCAACTCCTACTCATGCTTCAAGACCCAATTCCAGTTTCATCTGGTAGGGCCACATGAGCATAGCATGACCTCTTGCTCCTTGGGATCCCTGTCATACCTATCTAAGTCACCCAGGTGACTCTTAGTCATGTGACATCTTTAATTACTATTTTACTTTTCACGTGCACGTCTCTTAACTGCTCAGTTAGGCACACGCTTCTTGAGCGCTGGAAAAGAACATGGTCTTTCAAGACTATGTGCACAGGAAATGCTTTTAAATTAACACGGGTTGAGTTGACAGAAAAGTTTCAAAGGTGGCTGGATAACATTTTCCCAGCAGGTAAACATAAAATTCCAATCAGAATTCTACTATTTGGGATGCCAGAATATGATTTAAATGGCTGACTTGGTCATGGGAACACAGGTCTCCCAAAAAGGACAGAGGCTGCTGTTAAGTATCAGAAGGTCAGAGAAGGAGAGGATTGATTTCCTTTGGTTTCAGAAAAGGAACCGAGAAACCAGCCTGTTTTGCTCACATGTCAAAGAACTGCATTTCTAACTTCTACGTGCGGATCGACTTCTACCCTGGATTTGGACGTACGTCGAATTTAGAGACATCTGAAGCAAACTACTTAATTATTTCCACTCTGGTTCATAAGGAAAGAAGAATTTGGGGGCTACACATGAAGCCCAGATCAGTTTTCCATGGAAAATCTTTGAAGAGCATTGTTTTTATCAAGGATCCCTGGAAGAACTTGTACATTTGTGGGGACGAGATTGGCTGAAAGAGGGCTTGAAATCAGAAACCTCGATTCAAACCTCTGGCTTTTCAGTATGAGATTACCCCTCTCTCTCTGATTCATTCTCTGGTTCCTTCCTACATTTACTCTGTTTTCTAGAGACTGCCCAGTTCCTGTTTTAACCCAGTTTACTTGCATTTTGGGGTAACTGTGACAATTTATTCAGTTCTCTAATTTGGGAGCATCAGTTGACTTTTTAAGTCGTGTCTTTCACGTGTGATTTGGGAAACTTCTTCTTTAGAAGGTCTTTCCTCAATTATCCCAGAATCTGCGAGTTGGAAGGGATTGGTTTTATAACCAATCACGCTTGATTCAGGCAGCTCTCTGCCTGGCAGGAATCCCGTGAGCCTTGAGCCCATGGGGAAAAAAAACAAAAACAAAAACAAAAACAAAAAAACACACCAATTATATTTAGAATTACAAATCCTCTCAAACCCAGAAAAATGTCTAGTAGACACACAGCATTCTACAGGCATATAAGAATGAGAATCCTGGAAGAGATTGAGATCCTTCAAGGGTTATTTTTTTTTCTTAAACATGACTTTTTATCCTAGCTCATTCCTAATTTATTCTGAAAAATTTCCAGGGACGAAAAATTCACTACCTCCTCTAGCCTTGTTCTAATCTCGACAGCCCTTGAAATCAGAAAATTATGTGAAGCCTAAACTCTTACCGCAGTCTCTGCCTGACCTCCCTTGTTTTGTCTTCACTGGAGCCTAGAATGTTCAGTTACCCATGCATCAGAGGCAACCCATTGTGGGGAGCTCTGGGGGTTTAAAAATTCTGGCATGGGCCATTTTGTTTGATCTCTTCTCTCGGAATGAAGACGACTTTCTCCTAGTATCTCCTGAGCTGTGTTATACAGGCCACCTGCTCTGGTCTGTTTTGTCTCCCGCTGTTCCCTGAACATTTCTATCCCGCGTGTTCCTCTCTCTGTGTTTTCTTCATGCTGTGTCCCCATCCGGTGCACCTTGCTTCTTTGCCTCACCACTAGGGTATAAACGCCAGGAGTTTATAAGCAGGGACTTTGTCTCTTTGCTCACAGCTGTATCGTTAAGTGGTTCCAACTGTGGGGCATTCCACACCTACTGGTTAAGCGACATTTAAAAACTGATACTCAAGTTCTACCCAAACATCCACACCCTTCTCTAGGGAAAGAGAAGAGCATAGCCCTTCATTCAACACAATTAAATGCGTGCCTGTGACATATCCAATATTGTGCTCCTATATTTGCACTCACAAATTTGTTTAGTTGTTCCCTCCTTCAAATTGCAGGCTTCCTTCATGTGATGAATGAGCTTCCCGCTATTGTGGGTGAGTGAAAATATTGGTCTCAATAACACATCAAGGTAATGTTCTCCAATTCCAGACCCAGGTCACAAAGAGGTAATAGAGACTTGGCATTTCTTTTTTATTTTTAATTTTTTTTTCAACGTTTATTTATTTTTGGGACAGAGAGAGACAGAGCATGAACGGGGGAGGGGCAGAGAGCGAGGGAGACACAGAATCGGAAACAGGCTCCAGGCTCCGAGCCACCAGCCCAGAGCCCGACGCGGGGCTCGAACTCACGGACCGCGAGATCGTGACCTGGCTGAAGTCGGACGCTTAACCGACTGCGCCACTCAGGTGCCCCGAGACTTGGCATTTCTTGAAGGCTTGGCATATTTATGTAATGAGCACTCATATACGACTTACCGTGTGCCGGGCAGCGTTCTAAGTGCTTTGTAAATCGTAGCTCATTTAATTCTTGCATCCCATGTGTCAGATACAATCACTCTCGTTGTCTTACAAGTAAGACTACTGAGGCACAGAGACATTAAGTAACTTGCCCCAAATCCCACAGCTAGCAGAGCCAGGATTCAAAGTCCAGCAGCGTGGCTTTCAAGCCTGGGCTTTAACCACTATACCACACTGCCTTCTTGGTGTACTGCTAATTCAGGCCTTATATTCCTACCTCTGCTGGGTGGGACCACCTTCTGTGTTCTGGAACGCTACCCTCTGTCCGTGCACGCACTGGTATTAAGATTCAAAAGCCCCCGGTCGCCTTTTTTCTTTCTCAACCCACAATCAGCAGTTTCCAGACTGGCTTTCGCCTACTCCTGTTATCTTGCGGCCGTGAACGCAGCAAATATAGCTTGTTCATCTCCCCTCCCTCCCTCCGTGGTCCAGACCCAGTGCAGTGCTCTGGGCATCGTAGGTGTTTAATGGGTATTTAGTAAATAAATACACGTGTTTAAAGAATTGTTCCTGTTCTTTTTAAAAGCAAATTGATCATAAAAGTTTAAAAAAAACACTGAAGTTCGAGGCGCCCGGGTGGCTCGGGTGGTTGAGTGTTCGACTTCGGCTCAGGTCATGATCTCACGGTTTGTGGGTTCACGCCTCACGTCAGGGTCTGTGCTGACAGCTCAGAGCCTGGAGCCTGCTTTGGGTTCTGTCTCCCTCTCTCTCTGCCATCTCCTCCCATCTCCTCTTGTGCTCTCTCTCTCTCTCAAAAATAAATAAATATTAAAAAAAAAAAAAACCACTGAAGTTCACCTGTCACTTCTAAGATGGAGTCCAGAGAAAGTAAATAAATGATCCACTCCAGCTGTGGGAACAGGCCAGGGTAGGCACCCAGAGAGTCCTCAAACCTGGAGGACTGAGCCGTCTTTAACATACGAGGGAGGTCGTTGTTCAGTGGCACAGTGGCCAATGGATAAAAAGTTGTGTTTAAGGAGAAGGATAGAATATAACGTAAGAGGAGAGTTTCCTCTGTGGCGACTTTGATAACATGGTAAACCTTTATGGCATTTTTTTGATAATTTGCGTTTGAGAATGTCTGTGGTAGATTAAAAATGGCCCCAAATCCTTGCCTACTCTCATTCAGCGGTGGGGTCTAACTTCCCTTGTCTTGAGTCTGGGCTGGACTTTAGTGGCATGTGTGACTGATCGCATGCAGGGGAGGTGATGCCATGTGACTTCCCTGCCTAGGTCGGCAGGAGCCTTTTGGCTTCCATATTGGCCTCTGGGAACACTGGCTCTTGGAGCCCAGCCACCATGCTGTGAGGAAGCCTGAGCAGCCCACAGAGAGGCCAACACAGAGAGGGGCCAAGGTCCACAGCCAGCACCGACTTGCCAGTCATGTGGACAAGTCATCCCGGAGCGGACCCTGCAGCCCCACTGGAGACACCCCCGTGGACCAGAGATGCCCTGGCCTGGCAGGGCCTTCCCCAACTCCTGACTGAAAAACATTGTGAGCATAATGAAAGAGTTGTTTGAGCCACAAGCTTAAAAGGCAACCAAGGAAAATGGCAACAATATCATAAAGATCACAGTGAGAAGCAGCTACAAACAGCCCATCAAAGAGTTTTTCACTGCATGTGTTATTTCCCCCAAGCATGCCCACTAACACTACATATTTAACTTGCCCTCACCGCCGGAGTCGTGTGGAACTTTGGAAAGAAACGGTTCGTTTCTAGGTCATAGTTCAAATCTGTCAAAGGAAGGCAAAAAACAAAAACCAAACAACAACAACAACAACAAAACAACAAACAAAAAACCCCACAAAAAACCAAAACCACCCACGACTCTTTTCCTAGCTTCAAATTGTGAGGAGATTAAAATGTGACAGTGTGCCCTTAAAAAATTCAACACACAATCCCACAGTTCCTTTAAACCCAGATCTATGACATCTAGAGAAACCTAGGCCTTTTAGATCAATGATTTCAGAGGAATGTTATGCAGCCGACGTAGGGTGACCCCCTGATCTAAGAGGCAGAACAAGACTGTTTTTCCACTTGTAACCCTCAAAGCCTATGATTAAGAGTTGATTCATTTGTCTTTGTAAGATCCTCTTTTAAAATGCAAATATCCCGGGAGAGTTAGCACAGTAACAGTTACTATAGCTCTCAGTCATTCACACGTTAGACCCAGTAAGCAAAATTCTAGTTCACTGTGTAAGCATAGGGGGACAAAGGGTGACTCTTTCAGAGGAACATCCAGAGGACACAGGGAGGCAGAGGAGAAAGTTTGGGACACAGCAAGGTGTACAAAAAGTGAGGTGGGAAGTGTCTGAGAGTTTCTCCTACTTTAATGGCGTCTTTCGACTGATCAAAGCTTCTGGGACTTATAAGAACCTTGGCTAGATATAGGCTCAGAAAGGGTTAAACAGGACGCCAAGAGGACTGGGTTATTTCCTCCAATTATTACCTCTGTAGGGTCTCATCACATTCGTCCTCCTCCCAATTTCATCTCCTTTCTGGCCCCTTTAAAGTGGGAAGATTCCACTAATGCTCTTTGAAATTGGATTTTCTTGACCTCTTGGTGACTGTTATTATCAGCTAAACAGAACATTCCTGTCTTTGCTCTCCCCACATGGCCACAAATGCTCCTGGCCTTATAGCTTGTCCGCTCATTATCAGGATATTCACAGAATAGTCAGAAACCCTAAAAGAGATAGTTAAACAGATTTTTTCCTTGAGGCTTGCACAAGATGTCTTCTGACTGACTAGGAACGCTCCATCACTTCCCAAATCCTTTGGGGACACAGAAGGAAAAGTATTTTTGCACCGTGGTTCAGATGATACATGTTCATAGATTTATTTTTATATTTTACTTATATATGTATATAAAATATTTATTTTGTAATATGTATTCATTTATTTTTATTATAATTGAATTCTTATTATGAATATTATATTATGAATATTAATAACGTTATTGTTATTTATTATGTTTATTTATTATGAATATAAATTTACATGGTTCTTTTTTTCTTTTTTAAGTGTTTATTTATTTTTGAGAGAGAGAGAGAGAGAGACAGAGTGCGAGTGGGGGAGGGGCAGAGAAAGTGGGAGACACAGAATGGGAAGCAGGCTCCAGGCTCTGAACTGTCAGCACAGAGCCCAGTGCGGGGCTTAAGCTCACGAACCATGAAATCATGACCTGAGCTGAAGTTGGACACTTAACCGACTGAGCCACCCAGGCGTCCCCAAATTTACATGGTTCTAATTCTTTCCTCATTGATTGTTTCATTTCCCCTTATGGCTAATTAGTCACAAAGCAAAGACTATTCTGAGAAACAGGGGGTATTTCCCCTCGCAGTGCCTCACCCCACACGCTTTGCAAAGGTCCTTCCGTAAAGAGGAGCCTATTATATTGGTGTTCATCTCTTTGAAGGGAGGGAGGCAGGACACGTGGAGTTTGAGGCTGCCCTTTTATCAGGGTCCTTTCCTTCCTTTTATTTTTCTCCAGCCTTACGCACTCTGGCGGAGACTACAATATCTGAGCTCTCCTTGGGGCGCACAGTTAGACCACATTTCCCACCCTGCGGTGTCCATGCCAGGACATGGGACTGATTCTTGCCACTGTGGCTCCTCCCGCAGAGGAGAAATATGTGGCTTGCCTGCCCAGGTCTGTCTTCGACATGCTTTCCATCGTTCCTTACGCATCTGATGAATGGAGAGAACTCAGGCAGGGCCACAGTTTCACAGGCGCCTGGGTTCCCAAAAGATCGCACAGAACAGACCTCTCCATTGACCACACTGGAATGTGACTCGACTGAGAAACTTTACGGTACTAAATCACATTGTGTTGGCAATGAAGCCTATCCTTACTAATAACTGTCAACCTTTCCCTCCTCTCCTCACCTATTCTCCCTGGCCAGGTGCTTGTGTGATCCTCCAGTGCTGAGGCCATTGCGTCTCCTAATGACTAACACCCAAAATTATTTGTTCATGGCTCTCCAAGCTGTTAGTTCCTTAAAGGCAGGAGACATGTACTGTTCTTCTTTGTATCTTTACTGTCTTTTATGCAGCGAGCTACATAAATGAATATGTAAGGTGCTGTGAATAAGTGTGTTATTAAGATAGATCCTTCTTGATATATTCACCATCAAGCTGGGGAGGCAAGATGTATATATATGTATATATGTGTGTATATATATATGTAAGTGAGTATAAGGGAAATGCCAGGGGTGTGCACGGAAAATAATTGCAGTAGTAGATCAGAGGAAGGAGCAAATATACAGCCTGGCGTGGTTGGGGATGTTTTCACACCAGAGAGTAGAGGTGAGCTACTCTTTGCAGGGTGGGTAGAATTCTAAGAGGTGGAGAAGATTGGAGAAATCCTAGAAAAGGTCAAAGAGTCACCCAGTGACATTAAAATAATCCCGATAGGCGTAAGGACACTTGACATCTAGGTGTGCATCATTCTTCCAGAAGTGAGGCCCAAGGCCAGTCAACTCATCAGCAAGATGATACTTCTCTTTGCCTCCTGGCGTGTCACGCTTTTATGTAAGTTTTTGAAACAACTCTCTTGATTTGTGTCTCCATAAGATACACCAATATCGTTACTGATAGTATTGTCCATACCCTGCATGTCATTGTCTTTTCCATGGATCAGCGGAGTTTTACCTGGCTTTCGCCCCTCTTTGTCTATCTATGAGTACTTTAAATTTGCAGTCTTGGTCCCATTTGGAACAAAGAGCTTAAGTGTAAAAAATATCGGCTGTCTACAACCAAGAGAGAGCTGTTGGTTCATTAGGGGAGAAGGGGCTAGTGGTTCATTGGTAGTTTTCAGATGAAGACTATACTAGGAATGCAAATGAAACAAGGCCAAGTTGATTGTCGTCCAGGAAGAAGCCTAGACAGAGAGACAGCTGGAGAGAGGGACAGTCATCAGGAAGGGAGTGGACGGAAGAAAATGCTGGGACTCCAACGAGGACTTTGGAGGGATCATCTCTGAGAGCCTCTTTCCATGTTTTTTTTTTTAACTGGATCCATCCTTTTTTTTATGCCCAGCATCCCGGCCCCCACCCTTCACCTTGCCCGAAGCCACTGGAGTGCTCCACGTCGGGTTCCAGGGGCTTTATTTCTGTATTGGACATGGTGGTGACTGTGGGGCCCAGAAAAGAGAAATGGAATATTTATATACAAATGTAGTTATGAAATTCTTTTACATTTTCTATTTTATTCTTCGGTGCCCTTGGAAACTCAATACGGTCTGTTCCAGATGTGCAGTCACAGCTTTCTCTGTCTCCTAGAGCACTGTGGTTCCCACCATCCATCTGGCCCACAGCAAAGTCTGACTTGCTCCGAGGTTTACTTCCTGCAAGAACTTTTTCCTTCCTCTGTGACACCCATGGCCCTGCTCCTGCATCTATATGATGTGGCATAGTTTTTACCCATTTCTCTTCCCAACAGACTCTGACCCTTTGATCCTCTTTGATGGAGGGGAGTTTGGTTGTTGTTGTTTTTTGGGTTTTTTTTTTTTTTTTGGTTTTTTGTTTGTTTGTTTGTTTGTTTTATGACAGTCCTATCCCTGGTGAATGGGACCATGTCTGGCATATGCTACAGACCTTCAACAACCACTTGCTGCCTGAGTGGCTGGTGATGCTATGAACTGACAAATAAATGGCATTCCCTTCAAGGCAAGGCTTGTGTCCCTGGCAGTCCGCATGTTCCCTGAACAGAGTTTAAACTCGGTGGATCCTCTTTAAAAAAAAATTTTTTTTAATGTTTATTTATTTTTGAGAGAAAGAGAGAGACAGAGTGTGAGCAGGGGAGGGGCAGAGAAAGAGGGAGACACAGAATCCGAAGCAGGCTCCAGGCTCCGAGCTGTCAGCACAGAGCCCAACGCGGGGCTCAAACCCACGGACTGGGAGATCACGACCTGAGCTGAAGGTAGACGCTTAACTGAGCCACCCGGGCGCCCCGAAATTCAGTGGATATGCTTAACAATGATCTTTGGAACTAGTGCTTAGGGGACGAGTTGTGTGTTCTCTCCTTATTTCTTTATTCGTTGTGTCCAACTTACCCCCCAAAAGGACTTAAAGTAGCTGAACATTAGGAGTAAAGTTTGTTCCTCAACTATTCTACAGCTTGCAGGACGGCTCTTTTGAGTTCCTAGGAGCCAGCTGGTGTGACTGCCACTTTTATGAGAGAGCCAGAAACCATCAGCCCTTCAGCGATGCGCTCTTGGGTTGGGGCGTTTGCATGATTTAGCCCACACACATTCCCCATGCTGAGTGAGGCAGCCCATTTACGTGGGAGGGAACACACAGTTAAATGATGCTTTTTCATATCCTGTCACAACTACATGTTTAGCAGGACACTCAATACCAAATAACAGACGGGCCCTAAAAGTCACTCATCAGCTTTAGACCCATTTCTAGCAGCATTCCAACCTTTTTAAAAAAAGATCTCGTGCCCCTTAAAAGCAGAGGCCATGCTTTGAAGTTCCGTGTACGGTCAATGCCTGTAGTCATGTTCAAATTTACGGGATTATAAGGCCAGGTCTTTGCCCGCCCTAAAAGTTGGAGTCCAGCTTAAATCACCATGGTTTGCCGATTTAAATCACAAGAGCTCTGACTAATAAGCTCACAACTTCCCTTTTGTACACGGGCTGAAATGTTCCTTTCCTCATTTATGCCCTTCCCCCGCCCTTGTTTTTCTCTTCACATCAACACAATCGTCGAGTTGCTATATTTTACCTTAAATATCACCCACCCAGGGCATCCAGGGAGCACCAGCGGATGCGGTTTCCCTGGCTGATGGCCAGCCTCTGAGGAGCCATCGTTCCTGAGGGAACACGTCCACCTCTGTGGGTTTATTGTGTGAAAAGTCGCTCTTTCCATTAAGTCCTCTTAATGACGGAAAACGAATCTATCTTGCTTTGTGCTTTAAACCGGCTGCCCCGTGTGCTTGGGCCACATGTGCACGGTTGTCTATACAGCCAAACAATGGGCCTCTGTGGTGTTTTGTGCTACACAGAAAGTAATGTTTTCATTTTCTCTCCTGATAGAATGGATCCAGGCAACCCCGGGCACCACTGTAAGTGGGTTCAAATCAGATGGTTCAGCCTCCCCAATCCCTCTCCTGTTTTGAGCCATCACATCTCCTCACCCATCCAGGGTTCCCCCAACCATCTCCTGTCCCCTCCAAAAGAAGAAGATGTTGAACTCCTAACCCCCAGGACCTCAGAATATGACCTTATTTGGACACAGGATCCTTAGAGAGGTAATCAAGTTAAAATGAGGTCAATGGGGTGGGTCCTTATCCAGTACGACTGGTGTCCTTACTAGAAGGGGCTATTGGACACAGAGACAGACACGCACAGAGGGAAGATGATGTGAAAACACACAGGGAGAAGACCGGCATGTGACCAGGGCCATGCATCTACAAGCCAAGGGACGCCATGGATCGCCAGCAAATGGTAGAAGCTAGTACACACAAGGATGGGTGCTCCCTTGGAGACGTCAGAGGGATCATGGCCCTGCTGACACCTTGAATTCCGACTTCCAGCCTCAGAACTGTGAGAGGATAAATTTATGTTGTCTTAAACCGTTCAGTGTGTGGTACCTTGTTATACCAGTTCATAGAAATGAATACTCTTCTCTTCCCCTCCCTCAGAGTCCGCAGAGGCCCCACAGTTATGCTCCACTGTGGCCTTATAAGTGGCAATCTTTCTTTGCCCTCCAGGCTCAATGCATGCCAGTCTTTCTTCCTTCCTTCCTTTCTTCCTTTCTTTCTTTCTTTCTTTCTTTCTTTTTTAATATTTATTTCTTTATTTTGAGATAGAGAGTGTGACTGGGGTAGGGACAGAGAGAGAGAGAGAGAGAGAGAGAGAATCCCAGGCAGGCTCTGTGGAGCTGTCAGCACAGAACCTGAGGCGGGGCTCGATCCCATGACCGTGGGATCGTGACCTGAACTGAAATCACGAGTCAGACGCTTAACGTACTGAGCCATCCAGCTGCTCCAAAGCTCACCAATCTTAAGTCCTGCTTGCCCATGGCCTTGTCCTTTTGGGGATGATGACGTAATAATGAAGCAACTATCTATAACAAACGCACAGGAGAGCGTGAATGGTGGTTCATGACAGATTAATGCTACCTTTCCCAGGTTGTATGTAGCAATTACCAGAGGTTTCTTAGGAAGAACGACTTACACTGACGTTTCTCAAACTGAAGTCAGAGGTCCCTCTGAGCATTCCGTAATCTTGCGTTTTTATCTTCAAGACGATCCAAAAAAATGTTGATTAGTTTTCTAGCTATAACATAAAACTTGTTTTGCTGCAGTCCTTACAGTGGGATGTAATTTTTATAGAAGACATTTTTTATTTCTTACTTTTACTTTTTCCAGCTTTACTGAGGTACAACTGATGAATAAAAGTTGCACTCATTTACAGTGCGTGACGTGATGTTTTGATGTATACGTACATTGGGAAATGATTACTGCCCTCGAGCTAATGGACATAACCATATCCTCACATAGTTACCTTTTATTTTTCTTAAAGTTAGGTTTTGATGAAAAAGAATGAAATCTGAACATTGGCAACAACATGGATGGGACTAGAGGCTGTTATGCTGAGCGAAATAAATCAGTCAGAGAACGATAAATATCATATGATTTCACTCCATATGTGGAACTTGAGAAACTCAACAGATGACCATAGGGGAAGGGAAGGAAAAATAAGATACAGAGAGGGAGGCGAACCATAAGAGACTCTTAAATACAGAGAACAAACTGAGGGTTGCTGGAGGGATGGTGGGTGGGGGATGGGCGAGATGGGTGATGGGTATTAAAGAGGGCTTAATGAGCACTGGGTGCTGTTAGATGAATCACGGGGTTCTAATCCTGGAGCTGAGACCACACTGTACGGAACCAACTTCAATCTAAATTAAAGCGAACAAACAAACAAAAAAAGGATCACTTTTTCCCAGACCGGAGTTTGCAAGACACTTGGCTTTCCTTTACAAAGGGGCCGTTTGGGGCGCCTGGGTGGCTCAGTCGGTTAAGCGTCCGACTTCGGCTTGGGTCACGATCTTGCAGTCCGTGAGTTCGAGCCCCGCGTCGGGCTCTGGGCTGATGGCTCAGAGCCTGGAGCCTGCTTCCGATTCTGTGTCTCTCTCTCTCTCTGCCCCTTCCCCGTTCATGCTCTGTCTCTCTCTGTCTCAAAAATAAATAAAACGTTAAAAAAAAAAAACTAAAAAGGGGCGGTTTATGTCTCAAAATTGAGAAATACTGCACTCCACGAGGGATCTAGTCAGAGGGGAAGTGAGCTGACAGGTGGAACTTCCCTCTTAACCACTTGCCTGTTCTGATGCTGAGCTGGACCTCATTTGGTGCTGAGCCAAATTTTCTAGCTCATTATTAGCTATTACATGGACATAGGCATTCGCTTGAGGTTTTTAGAACCTAAGAAGATTGTTCACTTGTCTCTCTGTCCACTTCAGCTGCCTTTCTAAATGACATTCTCTTCTCCCTGACCGCCCCTCATGGAGCAGATAGGCCGCGAGCTACTTTTAAAATCGATCATTCAAGGTCTTGGAGGCTGCAAGATGGGGCAGAAGTTCCCTGGAGTATTTTGAAGTAAACTTCAAATTATAAATGAAGAGACCGAAGGAGTGGGAGCAGGGACATACGTGGATGGGCTGTATTCCAGCCCTGCTTCACCTTTAGGAAAATTACTTCCCCGGCAGAAGACTTGAGTTCACCTGCTGGGAAAGCTCTTGGGAATGAGGGTGAGTCCTCATTGGGGGGTGAGTCCCCTGACTCCGAGTCTGGTGGGAAGGTTCCCCGAGGCACCCTGCGTGTGTGGGTGTGTTGGGCAAGAACCCCCTTCCCCAGGCCTCGTCCCCTCCCTCTGGGCATCACAGGCCACGAATGAAGATGCACAGCCTCTGTTAGCAGGGAGGGAAGGACCCAGGTGGGCGGGGTGGCCTTGGGCTCACGGGAAGCCCTCTGAAGGCCTCCTTCCCACGGCCCATCCAGGGCAGAGAGCTTCAGGAGGTGCCAGGAGCAAGTCTGCGTGAGCAGGCTACACTCTGTCAGGGTGTGGACGCTTGACCCGGATGTTTGTGGAACAAAACGATAAACAGCATAAAGGCTTATCATGAGATTCCTAACTATTCTACATTTTCAAAGAAGGCCAGGCAGTTGCTAGGCATTAGGCCTTCAGAAGGGCTTTGTAGGAGCCGTAGGTCATTTTTGCTTTCTCTTCTTCTCACCATGGAAAACAGCGATGCACGCAGGCCACCTTGGAAAGGCCCTCTTCCCGGACCTCTTAGGCCTCAGCCGAGGAATGATAATAAATTATGTCATCTTTTGCCACGTCCTGGAAAATCTGTCTTAAGCACACACACACACACACACACGCACACAATCCCCACAGTGTTTCATTAAAACACAATATTTACACATATTCTCATACGCTTTTTGTGATGTGATTTTTTTCATCACGTGTATTAGGTTTTGATTAAACGCTGATCAGGGGACATAGAGTTTCAGTGAGGCAAGATGAGTAAATTATAGAGATCTGCTGTACAACATGGTACCTATAGTCAATACTACTGGATTATAGGGGCGCCTGGGTGGCTCAGTCGGTTGAGTGTCTGACTTCGACTCAGGTTATGATCTCACGGTTTGTGAGTTCGAGCCCCGCGTCGGGCTCTGTGCTGACCGCTCAGAGCCTGGAGCCTGGTTGGGATTCTGCGTCTCCCTCTCTCTCTGCCCCTCCCCCACTCGTGCTCTGTCTCTCACTAATAAATTCACATTACGAGAATGCTGTATTATATACTCAAAAAGTCGTTAAGAAGGTAGATCTCACATGAAGTTTCTTACCACAATTGCATGACAAAGCATAACAGCATAACATAACAACATAACATACCACAGCAAACATAATACAACAACATAGCATAACATAAAACATCACAACACAATGTAACATACTGTAACGTAACAAGTATATTCAACGAAAAGTTAGCTTTCTCCTTTCCCAGTTTTTCAGGATTTCTCTTCAGAAGCAACCAATATATCCTTCCAGATATGTTTTCATGCTCCGACAGATATACATATGTGTCAGTGAATGTATGTGTAGTTTTTACATACATGGGAGAATACCTTGCTTTATTCACTTAAGAACACATCTAAGAGCTCTTTTCATGCGTGCACAGAATGAGCTAACTCCTTTTTAAAATCTTTATACTATGGGTCGTGCAGTGAACATCTCGTACACACATCTCTTATCAGCTGTGAGGATTTGTTTGCCTGGTATGTTTCTAGCAGTGAAAGTGTTACATCAAAGGCTTTTTTATTTTGATAGCTATTGACAAATATCTATTGATAGCTATTGACAAATATCTCCCTCTAAAGAGAGTATGTCAATTTATATTCCCTGCCGCTCTGCTGTCTTACCAGTGCTGTACGTTTTCAACTTCCTGATCTTTGTAAAATATACAGTAAACAAATATATCTCAAGCAATTTTCTTGCTTCTAGGTCACTATTCACTTTGAAGCTAGAGTGGTCTTTCTCAGATGTAAGTCCAATCTTGTAAGTCAGCTGTATGGAACTCTTCCGTGGCTCCTTAGTGTCCTTGGGATAAAATTTCATTTCCTTAACTGGTTCACAAGGTCCTCAGGGTTTGGGCGCCTGCTCAGGTCTCCACTATCATTCCTCACCTCTTCCCACCCTGCGCTCCATGTTTCAGCCTCGCTAGAATGCAACGGCTTCCTCAGACAGATCTCACTCTCTCCCTCACCTCATCCAAGCCTCTTCTCCATGCTCCTCCCTCCTGAGGACACTCTTCCCTTCCTGTCTCCCCTCCTCTGGCTCACTCCTACTCATCATTCTAGCTTAGATGTGGCACCCACAGTGTTATAATGGGGAATCCCTTAGCTGTCTGAACTTCAGTTTTTAACTTATGGAACATTTGGTACGCACATAAAATAACGTATGCAATTTTTATGTAAGTTATGAAGCGTAATCATAAAAACAAACATCTATGCATCTACCAACTCACCTTAAGAACCAGATGGCTGCTACCATTGTACTGTGTGCTACTTTCCTGTCCAACACTGCTCTTACCACACTGCATCATAACGGGCTCTATACTTGTCTGTATTTCCCACTGTAGCGTCAGTCCTGGGCCACAGTTCTCTGTCTAACTTGTGCATAGTGATATCCTAGGATCAAGTGTAGGAGTTGATAAATTGCAGTCACTTGACAACATTTAAAAATGAATTTTATTAATATCTAAAGAACCTGTCTTCCTTATGTACGATGGAATTTTATTCCGCCGTAAATAATGAGGAAATCACACCATTGCGAGAATGTGGATGAATCTTGAAGATATGCCAAGTGAAATAAATTAGACAGAGAAAGACAAGATCTCATTTATATATAAAATCCAAAAAAAAAAAAAACCCTCTCAAAACTCCGCAACAAAACCTCCCCAAACCAAACTTACAGAAAAAGAATTCAGACTTGTGGTTACCAGAAGAGGCGAGTAGGGTGGAGGAGTATTGGAGAAAAGTGGCCAAAAGGTACAAACTTCCAGTTATAAGTTAAAGAAGTAATAGGGATGTAACGTCCAACTTGATGACTAGTTAACGTTACTGTGTGATTTGTAGGGAATTTGTTAAGAGAATAAATCCTACGAGTCCCTGTGACAAGGAAAATAATTTTCTTGTATCCATGTGAGATGACGGATGTTAGCTGAACCTCTTTGGTAACTACTTCACAATATATGTAAAGCAAACCCTCATGCTGTATGTGCCTTAAACTGGTACGGTGATACATGTCAACTATTTCTCAACAAAACTGGAAAAATCATATCTGGAAAGGGGACTACTAAAAAAAAAAATAGAAAAAGAACCTGGCTCCTAGAAAACTGGTCAGTTACAAAAACCTACTGTTCATTCATTCTGTACTTTGGGTCATTTTCCCAAGGTTGGGGATCAGTTTGTACAGCTTACGCCTTCTTCTCTGGCTCCTTTTGTGAACTAGCCTGCTAGGACATATTTCTTTTCTTTTTTTTTTCTGGTTACTATTGTTCATTTAAAATTTCAAATCATGTGTCAACAAGGGAAAATAGTTCCTGACTTACCAGTGATCTACATTAATGTTGTAATTCCAGAGCGAATGAGCTTACCCGTCGATGGTAATAAGCAGATTCAGTTACTGTCCAAAGCTAAAAATGTCACTCTTGATGCTGATTTTACAAATTAAATGCTACCAAGTACGTGAATTAAATAAGGAAATGTATCACTCATGAAAGTTAGATCAAGATAATAATAGTAACTCAATTTAAGGAGGGCCAACTGCGTGTCAGGCACACTGTAGATTTCATTGCTGACCTTCACCAGAATCCTGCAAAGGTAGGAAGGGTTGAGTTTTCATTTGCAGATGAGATGCTAAGCATGGACGTGACAGAGCTGGAATTTAGATCCAGGTCTTTGATTTCCCAGACCCAACACCAACCTCTTTCCCCCATATCATGTTGCATCTCAGACAACAGCATAACTAGAAGAACACAAAGCCATTTTAAAGTATTTTATTTATTCTTTAAAGTGACCCTGGTCTATCATTTACTTTTATTTTTTAATTTTTTTTAATGTTTATTCATTTTTGAGAGAGAGAGAGAGAGAGAGAGAGAGAGAGACAGAGTGTGAATGGACGAGGGGAAGAGAGAGAGGGAGACACAGAATCTGAAGCAGACTCCAGGCTCTGAGCTATCAGACCAGAGCCTGACTCGGGGCTTGAACTCACAAACTGTGAGATCATGACCTGAGCTGAAGTCGGATGCTTAGCTGACTGAGCCACCCAGGTGCCCCTGGTCTTTAATTTTGTAAAAATTATTTTTTTGTTTTTGAATGATTATCTTCACTACTTTCTACAAGGTACTGAATATTTACTAAAAGGAACAGAAAAAAAGGAGAGAAAAATCACTTTGCTTTTAATGATTCTTGGTTCTATGTGGGCATTCATTGCTTCTTTTTTTTTTTAACTTTATTTTTTATTTTTTAAAATTTACATCCAAATTAGTTAGCATATAGTGAAGCAATGATTTCAGGAGTAGATTCCTTAGTGCCCCTTCCCCATTTAGCCCATCCCCCTTCCCACCACCCCTCCAGCAACCCTCAGTTTGTTCTCCATATTTATGAGTCTCTTCTGTTTTGTCCCCTTCCCTGTTTTTATATTATTTTTGTTTCCCTTCCTTTATGTTCATCTGTTTTGTCTCTTAAAGTCCTCATATGAGTGAAGTCATATGATTTTTCTTCCTCTGACTAATTTCACTCAGCATAATACCCTCCAGTTCCATCCACGTAGTTGCAAATGGCAAGATTTCACGCTTTTTGATTGCCGAGTAATACTCCATTGTATATATATACCACATCTTCTTTATCCATTCATCCATCGATGGACATTTGGACTCTTTCCATCCTTTGGCTATTGTCGATAGTGCTGCTATAAACATGGGGGTGCATGTGTCCCTTTGAAACAGCACAACTGTATCCCGTGGATAAATGCCTAGTAGTGCAATTGCTGGGTCATAGGGTAGTTCTATTTTCAGTTTTTTGAGGAGCCTCCATACTGTTTTCCAGAGTGGCTGCACCAGTTTGCATTCCCATAAGCAGGGCAAAAGAGATCCTCTTTCTCCTCATCCTCACCAACATCTGTTGTTGCCTGAGTTGTTAATGTTAGCCGTTCTGACAGGGGTGAGATGGTATCTCACTGTGGTTTGGATTTGTATTTCCCTGATGATGAGCGATGTTGAGCATTTTTTCATGTGTCGGTCGGCCATCTGGATGTCTTCCTTGGAGAAGTGTCTATTCCTGTCTTTGGGCATTCATTGCTTCTTTCACCCAAAAGATATATGAGTGCCTACTATATGCAAGGGAGTAAAACAGACAAAAAAAAAAAGTCTCTGCTCTCATGGAACTTACATTCCAACAAGGGGACACTGACCAACATGTGTAGTAATAGGTGCTAGATGGAAAAGCAAAGCAAGATAAGGCAATGAGAAAGGGCAAGTCTAGATGTTTCCTAAAAAGACGAGTTCTCATGAGCTCTCCTCGATAAGATGATATTTGAGTAGTGTCTTCAGTGAAGGGAAGGAAAGAATCAATGAAGATATTGGGGGTGGAAGGTAGGGAGGGGGGAGTGTTCCCAGGCAAGGTGCGCTTGGCTCCATGTACAATTTATGCTTAATTTGTAGAATATCCCAAGCTCTAATCCTGTTGTTTACATGGAATAATAGGTTCTCTTCTATTTTATAGAGCTTATGGGTTGACAATATTACCTTAAGTCCTCAAAGCAATTACAGTAGTTTCTCTGTACTTCAAGGCTTCCACTGGCTCTTGGCACTTCAACAAAAATGAAGATTCACCCTTGCCTGTTTCCTGTTGACTTTGAATGAGGAGAAGATTGTTCAACCACCCGCTTCTCGCTTAACAAGGTCCAGCAGAGGTGGAGGGTGGGAAGCTTAATGCGATGGCATCTATCTATGGCATGGAAATAGGGCTATTTTGGTTATTGTTAAGGGCTTGGAAGTCAGGGGAACTCAGCACAGTTGTATTTATCAGGCAGAAAGATGAAATTCTCATAGGTATTAGGAGTAAAGCCATTCAAAGCATTTGTGTATTTCTATCCCTTCAAGCAAGCTGGGGTATATCAGACCAATACCACATGGGGTAGTCTAAGCAAAATGAAAAACTCCAAGGGGTTTTCTCTGTGGGGGCAGCCCATCAAAGACAGAAGGTCATCCAGGGCCAGGTGTCAAGTATTCTGGAAGAGGCACCAGAGAAAGAAAGAGAGGGTTTCCACACAAGGTGGGTGGAAGGGAAGGGAGGGAAGCTGCTTAGTGGGAAACAAATCAAGCATATCTAATAGAAAATTGCACAATAAAAAGAACAGAGAACCAAGAGTGCCAAGTAGAAAGCAAGTTAAGTGCGTACACTGGGAAACCGGCAAATGGAATGGGATGGGACCCGGTCGATTAAGAAGGCTTATTCATGAAAAGAACCATGACTTAAAATGTAGCTAGACTCTAGCTTCAGACTCTAGTCACAGGACTACAGAGCTCTGGTTAAGGTGGGTGGAAACCACCTCCCAGCCACGTTCACTGGCGTGTCTGCAAAAACAGAATTGGGACAACGAGGAAAATCTGGAGAGGAACAAGCTGCTGTTTGTATTCCGCCAGCTCATGTGCGTTGCTCCAATTTAGTCTTGCTGAACAAGTGCCGACCCGTAGGAAGATGAGTGGTGTTTTCTACTCAATTAATCATTAAGGCGCTCTCCCAAAGGAACCATCTGTCAATAAGATGCATTGGAAATCATGGTAGGAGACAACGCACTATTAAACAGTGGAATGAGGTGAACTTTCAGCTCACTTTCAAGGTCTCGGAGGAGAACAAGTAAAACAGAATGCTTCTGAAGACCCTTGGAGCCCCATGTTGTTGAATTTCTCTCTCTCTCTCTCTCTCTCTTCTTCCCTCTCTCTTCCTCTCTCCCTCTCTCTCTCCCTTTCTCTTTCTCTCTCCCTCCCTCTCTCTCCGTTTTGTCTTTCACCCCCCCTTTCTTCCTCCCTCTGCAACTAGCAACATTTATGAAGAGCTAGTGAAAAAATTTTGCAGGTTATGCCTTCTCAAATCAAGTTTCCCCTGGGTTATTAATCAGATAGACTCAGTGAGAGAATCCTATTGATGATAATGACCATGATAATAAAAGTAATTGCCAACATTTGCATGGATCATTATGGTTCTGTACAGTCCTTTCATCTACGCGGTCATATTTAATCTCCACGAGGACATTTAGGTATTATATATCCCCGTTTTAGGCACAACAAAGCTGGCTTAGGTCATGCTGCCAGACTTTGGTAGAGGTCAGAAGAGCAGAACTGTTGCATCCGTGTGGGACCATAGCCTCTATCTCCGGCTTTCCTCTCTGCCCTGGCCAAGAAAGAGCTCCTGACACCGACGTTGATCTTCTCTCTCTCTTCATGGGAACGCTTAGTGGCCCAGGTCTCCACTTACAGTTCCCACATAACTTCTTTATGATCCCAGGGGTTGGGAGACAAAGACATAGCTCACCCAGTTTTGGGTGGAGCTGAACATCCCCAGCGTCCTGCTGCCAGGCACAACAGGCAACAGTAAAAAAGGACCCATCAATTTCTCAGGCTGGCTTCCCGGAAGTTGGGACCCTTGCTCCCAAAGCAGACTCAGGTCCTGTGGGTGACAGCTCTGTGTCCTGTACTTCCGTCAGCCCTCACATCCCATCCTTTTCCTCTTGCCAGAACACAAACCCTTTGAATCAGTGTTTCTCAAAGTACTCAGTAGAATATTCTAGAAGATATTATGAGGCGGTGGAATGGTGGAGGGGGTGATGGGAGGACTCTGTGATGAAACGAGCTTGGGAAATGCTCTGAAAGATTTATATGTCCATTAGTATATGCAAGGTTCTGAGAAATCCTCAGTAAATAACTTTAATTTCATTTATTTCTGTGATTCTGAACCTCTTTCTTTCCTATAACCACAGTTAATATCAAATGGAACATTTCTTTACCCATTCCTAAGTTGCATGATTATGGAACATTCTAAAATATGCCAGAGCCCAGGCTGTTTTGGAAATGCATGGCTCCCTGTACACCATTTGATGTAGAGTAGAGCCGACAGTTGAGGTATTTGGTTTTTAGGAGTCAAGGTGCACTATATGTATAAAAGAATGAAACTATGAGCAATTAAACAACCATGTTCATTAACCATTTGAGAACAGTAGTTTCCTTACAATTAGAATCACCAAAGAAGCTTTAAAAATTGTGATGTACCCAGACCCATTAAATCAGAAACTGGGTGGGGCACCTGGGTGGCTCAGTCGGTTGAGCGTCCGACTTCGGCTGGGGTCACGATCTCATGGTCCGTGAGTTCGAGTCCCATGTCGGGCTCTGTGCTGACAGCTCAGACCCTGGAGCCTGCTTCGGATTCTGTGTCTCCCTCTCTCTCTGCTCCTCCCCCGCTCATGCTCTGTCTCAAAAATAAATAAACATTTAAAAAAAAAATCAGAAACTGGGTATGTGACCTGGGCTTTAGTATTTTTTTTTTAAGTGTATTTATTTATTTTGAGAGAGAGGGAGAGGGAGGGGCGGAAAGAGAGGGAGAGAGAATCCCAAGCGTGCTCTGCTCAGCAGAACCCAATGTGGGCCTCGAGCCCATGAACCGCGAGATCATGACCTGAGCCGAAATCAAGAGTCGGATGCTTAACCAACTGAGCCACCCAGGTGCCGCCCGGGCTTTAGTAATTTTAAAAGTGCTCCAGATGATTTCAATGTGCAGCCAGAGTTGAGAACCGAGGGTATAAACAATTATTCGAAAGCAAAGAGCATATGTCGTGCTAGCAGTTTCTGGGGGCTTACCTGTGCCACTTGAAAATTGTTCATGGCTTTACAAACTATCCCCCCTCCTGCCAAGAGTAACACAAATGCTAGAGACTTGGCTTATCATTTTACCATTCTAATTGGTAAACATGTGTTTCTAATATGCCTGTGATTGGTTTGATTATACATAAATAGGTTTGGCTATGTATACTGCAGAAGGCTCCAGATGTGAAGTTTTAATGATCCCATCATGTGGCAATTTAGTTCAAGGTGGACAAAGACAGGTTATAATGAAAGACCCTGAAAGAGCGGGCATGTGAAATGGGTTTGGGGTTATGTACAACGTAATTGGCCTACGAACCAACTACTCAGAGTGCTGAGTACTTCGTGGGAAATAGCACCCTTCAAGAATGACTTGTATGAACGTACAGATCAGTGGCTGTGAACTAAAACTCAGGTTATTTTGATCACCCAAGAGAGCCATGAGGAAAGAGTTGACACTCAAGGTGGGATGAGGTCAGGAATTGTACGGAGCTTAGAATTCTCAAGAAAAGGTAGACCCGAGGGAGAGCATACAGTGAGTTCTGAGTAATCAGGAATAAAAATAATGACATTTCCTACATGCCAGGCTATATTCTAAGTGTTCTATCTGTATTTCATTTCACCCTCCATTTTGAGGGCGGTACAGTTACTATCCTCATTTTCCTGATGAGGACACTACGGAGATGAGCTGAGCTAATGTATGCAAAGTGCTTTGCACTGAAGCTGGGACATGACCAACATCCAATAGTGCTAGCTCCTATATTTTGGATCGTGGAATCATAGAAGGTTAGGATTGAGAAGGACTTCAGAGATCATTAGTGAGACTCATCATTTTGTTCCCCAAAAAGAAAGTAGGCAAAGGAAACACCACTGTGACCATCAGAGAATTCAATGCCCGAGACTTGGCTGGGATGCCATGTCAAGGGTGCCGAGGAAAACCCATTTACCAAATCGCGCGCTGAAGATATCCCCACTCTTTGCCCCTCATGGCTCGCATCCTGCAATTAGACTTGCCACAAGTCCTTGAAGCTGTGGCCATAAAGCACCGCCTCGACTGTCTGCTTGGGCTCACCCTGGAATGAAGGTACCGATGAGCGTGGAAGATGGGGAAGGAGCGGTCGGATCTCCTTCCCTACCCGTCCACAGGGCCAAGAAGAACGATTTAGAATGATGAAACATACACAGGTATGGCACACAGGTTACCGGTGGTACAGGAGTTGCTCCCTGTGTTTATTCATTCCCTGGGCAACTATTTATAGGACAGGGCTAACATTTTTTGAGCAAGCACCATATGGTAGCTGCTGTAATGTGCTTCCCACATCGCTTTTTCAGGAATGAAGGCATCCCCTGCTGTTGGGAGTGCCCTTGGTAAGCAGCTGTCAACTGGATTGCTCCAATTCTCTCTGAGGAATGCCTTAAATAAAGAGAACAACCTTGCCTGAGGCTACTTTACTAATCCTTTCTCGGATTGCCCTCAGCCAATGACTGATTAATGGGAGTGGGGGGAGGGCGCAGAGAGGTGGGGGTGGGGTGGGAGGAGGCAATAAGGGCATTTCTCTCTTACCCACACAGGTCAGTTCTGCAAGGTTGTCCCATGCTTAGAACTCCCTGCGGGACAGACCCTTGCTTTCAACCCTTGCCAATCCCTGTTCTCAGCACATTCATTCATTAATTCAACAAATACTTACAGAGCACTTTTTTTCAAAGTTTATTTATTTATTTTGAAAGAGAGAGCAAGAGAGAACATGTGTAGAAGTTTGGGGAGAGAGAGAATCCCAAGCAGGCTCTGTGCTATTAGTGTGGAGCCCCCCCCCCGCCCCCCGCAGGGCTCGATCTCATGAACCGTGAGATCACAACCTGAGCCCATGCCAAGAGTTGGACACTTAACCAACTGAGCCTCCCAGGCGCCCCTGTCGAGTACTTTCTACGTGCCAGAATGTGCAAGCAACAGTACACAGGAAACATATTCCAGAATGGACTCTGCACCACATTCATGATGCAAAATATGTCCCCGGGGCTGAAAGGAATCTAGCAGAATATTAATATAAATTCCTTGCCAAGGTCCCTGCTGAGAAAAAAATGTAGAGACTCCATTTAATCACTACTTGAAGGAGACAAATAACAGGAACTGATCCACATCATATTAAATGCATTAATTCCCCCAGAACCAATTGAAAAAGGAGTTGTCAATAGATAACATCATTTGAACACAATGGTTTACTTTGGTGGAAGTCCCAGGTAACATCTGAAGTCTATCTGTGTGGAATAAACCTTGTTGCCTTATCCTACAAGAATCAGTAACATGGCTATTCCAAGTTCAAAGGGAGGGTCAGCTGAGTGTTATGCACACTGTGTATTGTGGGAAGTTATGGCAGGATTAATAATAACAGAAGTCTCTATATAAATAATACATAAAACATGTTATGTGTATGCCAGTGTTTTAGTAAAATAACATTATTCTACAATTAAAAAATAAGCTCTATGAGAACTGAAATGTTGATCCATTGCTATTATGATTTTTACATATGTTTTCCTAATTATGATACAAAGGCAAACTGATTTTTTTTTAACTTTTTATTTCTTTATTCATTTAAGCAATCTCTACACCCAATGCAGGGCTCAAACTCACGACCCTGAGATCAAGAGTCGCTCGCTTTTCCAACTGGGCCAGCCAGGCGCCCCTAGACAAACTGACTTTTGTTCTTCGGCCCAGTTTTATTTCCATGGTGAGGAAGCAAGAAGGTTCAATTTATTCAAGGTGAAGAGGGAGAAAATGGTCACTTCATTTGGTGCTCTGGGGAAAGATTTCTATAATCAATCACAAAATTTAATAGTGTCTGCTCTTAGAGATGGTATTGCAAAGATTATACCACCTGATGTTTGTCTCGTGGTTTAAGAATTGTTCCTGTGGGGCACCTGGGTGGCTCAGTCGGTTAGGTGTCCCACCTTGGGTCAGGTCGTGATCTCGCAGTTGGTGGGTTCGAGCCCGGCATCGGGCTCTGTGCTGATAGCTCAGAGCCTGGAGCCTGCTTCGGATTCGGTGTCTCCCTCTCTCTGCCCCTTCCCCGCTCATGCTCTGTCTCTTTCTCTCAAAAATAAATAACCATTAACAAAACAAAACGAAACGAGAATTGTTCCTGCAATTGAGGCACATTGCCACCAGGGGAGACAGGTGGGTCAGTTGAATCAAGCCCCAAAATATTTCGTTTTTTCTGTGATTCAAGATCATGGCTCTCTGATTAATTCACTCTCCCTCTAAACAGTAATAATACAATCTCAAATTTTAAGTAACCTATATATTTTTGAAACCATAAAAATAAGCTCTCTTTAAGCAACACGCTCCGCTCCTGAAAGCAGGATTTGGCCAACGTTTTCCATGAAGGGCCAGAGAATCCATATTTTAGGCCTTGGGAGCCACGTGGGCTCCATTGGAACCATTCAACTCGGCTCTTACAACCTCAAAGTAGCCACAGGCAATATGTCAACGAATGAGTGTGGCTATATTCCAATAAAACTTTATTTACAAAACCAGCAGTGGGCTGGGTTGGGCCCATGGACATGGTTTGCTGATCCTTACCTTAAAGACTAGCACTGAGGTTTCTTAAGTCAGTATATGTTAAGCTATAATTGTGTGTGTGTGTGTGTGTGTGTGTGTGTAGTCAGTGTATCTTTAACTG
This sequence comes from Prionailurus viverrinus, assembly GCF_022837055.1. NCBI lineage: Eukaryota > Metazoa > Chordata > Mammalia > Carnivora > Felidae > Prionailurus > Prionailurus viverrinus. Next base: position 12,961,621 of record NC_062565.1, on the reverse strand, counting down.
GAAATACACACACACACACACACCCTTCAAAAGGAATATGTGGGGGGCGCCTGGGTGGCACAGTCGGTTAAGCGTCTGACTTCAGCCAGGTCATGATCTCGTGGTCCGGGAGTTCGAGCCCCGCGTCAGGCTCTGGGCTGATGGCTCGGAGCCTGGAGCCTGTTTCCGATTCTGTGTCTCCCTCTCTCTCTGCCCCTCCCCCGTTCATGCTCTGTCTCTCTCTGTCCCAAAAATAAATAAACGTTGAAAAAAAAAAATAAGCACCACAAATTCAATTGCCTCTGGTGAATCAGGTGCCGGGATGGGGGCTGGGGCGGGGTCTGTGACAAATCAGGGACCACACATTCCATTTCAGAGCTGACCCCACTCAGCCAGGCAGAATGTGTGAATCTGGCCACGCAGAATGTGAGCCTAGTGAGGCCAGGTCTTTGTATTTCCAAACAGCTGGAAATCCAGGTTTTTATGTGATAGTTTCCAATTTTTAAAATTTGTCAGTTTATTCAGACAAGCACCACCTTGGGGACCCAGAAGGACAGCTCGGCAGACGGCATCTGGCCCTGTGGCGTAGCTTCCGGTGCAGAGTAATTTTTAAAATTTTTTTTTCAACGTTTATTTTTATTTTTGGGACAGAGAGAGACAGAGCATGAACGGGGGAGGGGCAGAGAGAGAGGGAGACACAGAATCGGAAACAGGCTCCAGGCTCCGAGCCATCAGCCCAGAGCCTGACGCGGGGCTCGAACTCACGGACCGCGAGATCGTGACCTGAGCTGAAGTCGGACGCTTAACCGACTGCGCCACCCAGGCGCCCCCAGAGTAATTTTTAAAATTAAGCAACATGCTCGGGGCGCCTGGGTGGCTCAGTCGGTTGAGTGGCCAGCTTCGGCTCAGGTCATGATCTCTCCGTCGGTGAGTTCGAGCCCTGTGACACGCTGGCTGCCGTCAGCGGAGCCGCTTTGGGTCCTCTGCCCCCCCCCCCCCCCCCCCCCCCGCCCCGCCTCTCTCTGCACCTCCCCTGCTTGTACTTTCACTCTCTCAAAAGTAAATAAACATTAAAACAAAAAAATAATAATAAAATCAGGCAATGGGCTCAAGATACAGATATAGGGGCGCCTGGGTGGCTCAGTCGGTTAAGCGGCCGACTTCGGCTCAGGTCACGATCTCGCGGTCCGTGAGTTCGAGCCCCGCATTGGGCTCTGGGCTGACCGCTCAGAGCCTGGAGCCTGTTTCCGATTCTGTGTCTCCCTCTCTCTCTGCCCCTCCCCCGTTCATGCTCTGTCTCTCTCTGTCTCAAAAATAAATAAACGTTAAAAAAAAAAATTAAAAAAAAAGATACAGATACAGAGATTTCTACCATTTTTAAAAAATGGAATTAATTTGACGCGTAACGTTGTGTACGTTTAAGGTGTGCAGAACGTTACTTTGCTACATTCGTGTATTATAATATGACTGCCCAGGTAGTGATATTGATCATATTATGCAATTAAAGTACAATATTATTGTCTCTATTCATTATACTGTGCATCAGATCTCTGCTTATTTACTGCTCGTTAACAGTGTCCTTCTAACTGTAAGCAGACAGTTTCACAACGCGATTAAGCGTCACGCCCTGTTATAAGTGCTCTATACATATCCGCTTACAAATTCAAAGATCGCTGGACCCTCCTAACAACAACCTTGTAGGGTAGATGCTACTACGATTTTACCTCCAGCAAAGAGAGGTTCAGTAACTTGACCCAGGTCACACAGCAAGCCACGGCAGAGATGGGATTTGAACCTCAGACAGCGTGAAGGTGGCATCCGTGCATGGAAAGTTCTGTGCAGTAACTGCCTCCCTTCTGGGGCTCCATCCTCTTCCCCCCCCCCACCCTCCCCCCCCCCGCCCCCCCCCCCACTAAGCTTCAGCAGTAGCAATTGAAAGAGAGAGAGAGACCCTTGTTTCTCTTCTAACTGAACTCAGGCCTCTAGAGTCAGGGTCCCCAGGCAGGCACCTGTGCAATGGTGGCTTTGGGGAAAAGTCACGTCTGAGGTGTCTTCTTCATTGGCCATCTTGAGGCGAACTCCCCAGCCAGTGTCGACTGGGTCAGGGACCCAGGTCATTCCATTACTTGTGTTTATATTGTATTATTATGCAATAATAATATATATAATATATATATAATATTATATATTATCCCTTATATTATATATAATAATATATATAATTATATATTATATATAATATTATTTTATATATATAATAATATATAATTATATATAATAATAAATAATAATTATTTTTTTTTTGTAAAGCCTACTCTGCTCTGGAATTTGGATTCATCTACATACAATATTTGGTTTAATTATTTATTCATCTTGCTTTTAAATTTGGCCTTCTATGACTCAAGCACATGACTTCAGATCTGTGTGGAAAGATTTTTTTTTTTTCCTTAATGTCACAGTACCGAATTTAGGAAAAGAAAATTAAATAGAAATTGAAAATAATTTTAAAAGGACAAGAGGGGCACCTGGGTGGCTCAGTCAGTTAAGCATCCAACTTCAGCTCAGATCATGATCTTGAGGTTCATGGGTTCGAGCCCCGCGTTGGGCTCTGTGCTGACAGCTCGGAGCCTGGAGCCTGCTTCAGATTCTGTGTCTCCCTCTCTCTCTGCTCCTCTCCCACTCGTGTTCTGTCTCTCTCTCTCTCTCTCTCTCTCAAAAATAAACATTAAAAAAAAAAGGACAACAAGAATTCATATATGAGTTTGGTGGAGAGCAGTTTTGAGAGAGAAGTGTGAATTCTTATTTCCTCTAGCAAATAAAAGGAAAGTGTAAATTAGGTCCAAGTATCACTTTTCTGAGATGCAGCTAGAAGTTTTACTGCTGATTTTTGAAGATACTCTGTAATTTCAGCTGCAAAGGAAGGAGGCCAAACAAATAATAGTCCCTCTTTTTAAATGCAAATACCTCTGGGAGGCCGGTGGAGCTTTCTCCCATACAGGATTCAAGATGTAATGCGGTATTCTGCAAGGCTTTCCTTCCAGCCCAGGGAAGCAGGATCTTAATGGGAAAGGAAAATAGTTTTAGTATTCTGGGGTTACGTCAGGCTGATGGCAAGAATGGATGTGGTTTTATGATAGAAGTGGGGTTTTCCTGGAACTCTCCCAGTTTTAAAAACGGCAAGTCCCAGATCCCAGGAATCTTCTCAATCCCAGGCAAACTGGGACACTTGGCGACCCAAAAATCTTTGGATAATATTCCTGATTTCCTGTACTTAACTTTTGCTTGCAGTGTGGCCCCCAGGCTCTGAATCATCCCCTTTGGTGTTTTGCAAACTTCCTGGATGGCCAGAATCACCTAGGCGCTCATTCAGAGATTTGGGGGAGGTGCTGGGAATCTGGGGATTCACCAAGGACACAGGGGAAGTTTGGAAAACACAGGTTAGGCCACACTCAGGGGCAGCACAAAGGCCATCCCTCCAATAATCAGGAGACCGGGAAGTGATCCCCACATGTTGTGGCCTGACTTGGACTTTGCTGGTAACCAGGTTTCTTGGGGGTTCCACACTCACAAATATCAGGGACTGTCTCTGAATCTTTGTCCAGAGGCTGACCCTCCCTGCCGGCTGACGAAGGTCTCGTACTTCCTGTCTTTCTGAGTCTCTGAAGTGCCTCTTTCTGGGAGCTCTATATTCTGTCCTTACATTCTAACATCACCTGCCTGCCGTCAGCCTCTGTGCATAACTGCCGATGGGACATCATCCCACCTCCACCTGCAGATGCCGTCTCCTTCCTGGAAGTCTCCACAGGTGGCCTCTTCTGGTTTTTTCCACAGTGTTTAAACTGTTTCTGTGTGCACATTTTAAGGAATTCAATACCATGAGAAGGATGCAAAAGACACAGGGTACTATTGAAGGGTGTGAGGCCCTGAGCTGACTGCTGAACTTGAATTCCAGCCGTATGACCTTGGGTCTCCATGGCTAACCTGTTAAGTGGGGATAATAATGGTACTAACTTGATTACGTTGCTGGCAGGGTTAAATGAGATGATACCTGTAAAGAATTTAGCACAGTGCCTAACATTACACTTTCTGTAAATATTAGTTTTCATCCTCATTGTATTATTATTACTCGTGTTGTCAACATCATTATCGTCACAATTATCATTTTTACTAGGAGGCCGGAGAACGGTACAGAAGATAAGATAGGAGGAGGTCCTTTATCTTTTTAAAGAATTGGTGAGGGCTTCCTCTACACCTTGGAATTTAAAAATTTTTTTAATGTTTATTTATTTTTGAGAGAGACAGAGACAGAATGCGAGTGGGTTAGGGGCAGAGAGAGAGGGAGACACAGAAGCAGAAGCAGGCTCCGGGCTCTGAGCTGTCAGCCCAGAGCTCAACGCGGGGCTCGATCTCACCGGCTGTGAGATGATGACCTGAGCCGATGTCGGACACTCAACCGACGGAGCCACCCAGGCGCCCCTACACCTTGGAATTTTAAAGGAGCATTCTTCCTCTTCATCTTGTCACCCCTCCATACCATACTCAAAGATTATAGCCGACGTATTTTTGAAAGGAATACCAGGATATATGAACCGGCCATTTGGTGGGAAGGAGTTAGTATCCAAACCCTTCTAGGAAATTCTGGCTATCTTATCACTGTATGTTTGACCTCTGCGTAGAGGACCGAGAATTTGGGCTAAGATTACTAGGTACAGTAAAGATATAATGGATGTATGGAGGTGGGCCGATCCTCCATACATCTATGGTGGCAGATGTATGAACCCAGGGTGGTTCAAATGGTGGGCCGATCTATGAACCCAGGCCCTGTGGCACCGTGAGGTCCACAGAGCCACTCACACCTGTATTTTGAGGATATAACCCACTGCTAGGTAGCCACTGACTGTATCATGTTGTCCCCTAACTCTGTGCACTGGAGAATTCTTCAAAGAGAAAACACTAAACTCCAGTCAACTCATCTTTCATTTCATATCAAAGAAACCCAATCAGATTATTTTTTCCCAGGGAAACCTATTATGAGAGGAACAATCTTGCCTTTTAGCCCCTTCTCGAGGATGAATAGGATTCATCTTATTTATAACACTAACATGAAAGGCAAGGCCCGCTGCAGATGGAAGAAAGACAATTGCCTCAGCAGAACACTTCAGAAGCGTGCAGCATGGCTGATGGTGTGGCTGGTTTTCCAACTTCTCTCCAGATGTGAGGGCTACAAGTACCAATTATACTGGCAAGTTCAAGAAGCACCGAGTGCTCCCAAGAGTGATTTTCACAACATACACTCTTGACTTCTGGTCTTTTCCATTGCTATGATCCTCACCAGCACTTCAGGCTTTCCAGCACGGGTAAGTAGCATTCAAATACCATGTTCTACAGATTCCACGGTGCAGATTGCATGGGTGTTACACATTTAGAAGGGATGAGCCCAAGGGGCGCCTGGGTGGCCCAGTCGGCTGAGCGACCGACTTCACCTCAGGTCATGATCTCACGGTTTGTGAGTTCGAGCCCCATGTCGGGCTCTGTGCTGACAACTCTGAGCCGGGAGCCTGCTTCAGATTCTGTGTCTCCCTCCCTCTCTGCCCCTCCCCTACTCGTGCTCCGGCTCTCTCGGTCTCAGAAATAAACATTTAAAAATTAAAAAAAAAAAAAAAAAAAAGAAGGGATGAGCCCTACCCATTGTGTGTGCCTGAGGTTCTCGGTCTGAATTTTGAGGTAAGTAAAGGAGGTCAGGGGATTCCACCTCCCGGGGACCCCAAATATCAAAGACCTTTCGCCAGAATGACACATGGTGTTATTTTCATCAGAGGTGTGCTTTTCCAAGGCAGAGGTGAAAGCCCCTCAGCATCACCAACGGTAAGACCGTGTGTCCTTGGCCAGGTTCCATGGTTTGGGAACGAAGAGGTGCTCCCTTGAGGCATAGATAGCAGCTCTGGAGGGGTCCGTGTTGCTCCCTGAAGGTCCTCTAAGCTCACTGACAGGTGGAGCCTTCTGTGTTATCTGTTAAACCCACGCGTCCACACGGCCTTGTCTTCCTCTGCGGTGCCGACGGGTCCCTAGAGTTTAGCGTTTAGTATGCACGAGGTGTCTGTAGCCTCCACAGCTAGACTGTAGACTCCTTGGGGGCAGAGACCGTGTGCGGTCCTTCTTGGCGTCTCCCCCAGACTCTATCACTCCAGTGGGTGAAGATGAAGATGATGATGTCGCTGAGGCACAGCAGTGGCTAACATTCACGGATCGCCAAACGGGGCGCTGAGTGCCTTTGGTGGGTCTTTTCACTTCATCCCCACAGGACCCCTTTGACATACAGATGACGAATCTGGAGCTGAAAAGGGTTACGTGACTCGCTAAGGCCACTGTGCTGGGTTTGCCTAGTGTCCTCCGAAGTTCATGTCCCCCTGGGACCTGTGAACGTGAGCTTATGCGGAAGCAGGGGCTCTGCAGACTTGATTAGTTCAGTGGAGGTGAAGTTGTAGAGGGGGGAAAAAGGGCTTTCCTCTACCCTGCTAAGTTCTCAGCTGGGGACCCCATGACGAAAGACAGATAAATAAAGACGAGCAGAAGTTTATTAACATGTACCTGTCGTGTGTCCAGGGGAGAGACTGAGGGAAAAATAAGGAACTCTCAGAGGTGGTTTAGAACTTAGGCGTAAATACTGCCTTCTGCAGAAACAAAAGACAGAAGGGGCTGGTTACGGGGAGGTGACCAGGAAAAGCTTTAGGGTGGGCCCTAAATCCAATGGCTGGTGTCCTTATAAAAGGAGGGAACTTTGGACACAGACATATGACGACACACACAGGTATAAAGAGACACACCGAAGTTATGCTATCACAACCGAGGCATGCCAGGATTGCTGGCCTCCACTAGAAGCTGAGAGAGAGCCCGGGACAGCTCCCTCAGAGCTCCCAAAGGTACCGACCCTGCCGACACCTCGATTTCAGACCTCTGGGCTCCAGAACTCCTCGTGAATAAACTTCTGTTGCTGTCAGGCACCTGGGTTGTGGCAATTTGCTATGGCGGCCTTTGCAAACGAATTCAGTCTCATCGGCATCCAATAAAGACTTGGCTGCTGACGTGGGCGGTGACCTAAACCAGCCTGTCACCCAGCTCCCTCCTCTGAGGGAGCTGCCTGGTGTTGACTGCCATGAGAATGCGATACCGTAACGTTTTTGCCACAGCACGATCCTTGGCAGTCTCCATGCTCTGTTGTTTGTGTTAAAGCTCTTCACGAAGTGCAGAGACGCAAGTGTACCGTGTGTGTGGAACACCTCTGGAAGCCTCGACAAAGCACTGGTCATTGAGATCGTCTCTGGGGATGGGGGTGGGGGGGACCTACCCTGCCCTGTATACTTTTTGTATTGCTGAATTGAGTACCCAGTGCACGCAGTACCTAGTTTTTAAAGTAACCTTTGTAAGTCATGACGAGCCGTGTGATAGCTATTGCTCATGACCCCCGTTCCTCTTCCTCTCTCCATGTCTCGTGCTTGCTGTAGTCCTTGGTAAAGCAGAGCGTAGGGCACACCAGGCATCAGGCGCTGGAGGCCCCGGGACGAGGAGATTATTCCAGCTCAAGCGTTCGGTATGTATCTCTCGCACATACTGTGCCCTCCTGATCCGTGCTTCGGTGCCATTTCTTGCCGGTGTCTTTGTTTCGTGTGTAAAGCGAAGCAAGATGGGTCCATGTTCCATAGGGTCAGAACCTCCACTCGTGTGTCAAATAGCTCATAAGGTGCAAAGATGCTGAGTGCCCAGCGTGGTGCCGACCCAACAGCAGGTCTCAGCTGAGATGCACTGACGCGGAGAGCTGGAGCCCTGCCCCAATTCCTGTTGGATTCAGGCTTCCCCACCCTCCCCTTTACTCAGCTGGGCTAAGCTCCAGGCAGCTTCCCTGGGTGGCTTGGTAACCCCAGAGGGAGTGTGAGCATGTGGGGACAGCAGCACCCAGAAAGCATTCCGCCCACTCCCCCACCCCCCATCCCTCTTCGGCCAATCCTTCAGAACGTACGAAATATCAAGCAGGGTGATCGGATCAGGAATGAGTGTGCTCATGGTGGCTGGAAATGCCGAAGGCAGCACACGCAGGAGCATAAAGGAGGAGCGAAAAGTATTTCCAGCACGTTGAGGTGGAATCGTGCTCGCTTCGGCCTCCTCACCCTCTTTCCCACTTAGCCTTTCAGCGAGCGAATTGTGCTGCCCCCACCAGCCCGGCCCCTCTAATGTGCTGTAATGTATGGCATTGGCAATGGATGAAAAGGTCGTGCAAGCAGTTTTGGATGCTGGTCTCTGAGGAAGCAGATGTTTCCATGAGGAGGTCAGTGCAAAGTTATCGGGAGGCCTGCCAGCGTCCCCCACCCAGACTGGCTCCCGCTTGGATCTCCCTTGCTCTGGCCTCGTACCAGACATGAACCACTAACCCGGTTTTAACTCACCAAATTGTATGTTTTTCTGCTCTCGGCCTTTCCTTTGGCAATCATCTTTCCCCCCACGTACCCATGTTGGCTCGAAAGGAAATTTGAATAGGGAAGAAATCAAATCTCCGCTCCACTACGAAGCAGACAGGAGTTGGAGAGGTTGGAAAGTGTTCCCAATTAGAGGACAGAGGGAAAAAAAAAAAACAAACGTGTGAGAGGCAGGCTATTGGGAAATGGTTTTCATTGATTCAGAAAGTCACCTAATAGAAAGAACCAGTCCGTCAGACATGCTAAACGGGCATCGGTGTGGGTTCGGAACAAAGATGGCAGCTAGGAGCCGGAAAGCGCACACTTGTGCGGGTCTGAGCCAGAAAGTAGGTCTGCTTACAGAGGGCTGGGTCCGCCCGGGAGCAGAGGTGAGGGCCAGTGAGACCGGATTGAGCATCGCTCTTCTGGAATCCATTGTGCCTGGGACACCTGTCTGCCTGAGATAAGAGAGAGGCCCGGGAAGGTGGAGGAATCAGCGTTTTCCCTGGTTAGGCCAGATTTCGGGTTGGCTTTTCCTAACAAACAGCTGCGTGGCTTTCGTCCCCAGTGTAATGACTGATAACGTTATTTGTTTAAGTACTAACGTGCGTCGTGTTACATACGTGTAAAACCCCACTGAATCGTCTCAGCCAGCCGGGAACTCGTCACAATGACAGCTTCACTTCATAGATTGGCAAACGGGTCCGAAGTTAAGGCGTCAGCTTCTAATGATTCGTGGCTGGCTCCCGAGAGTCCGGAATCAGAAGGCTGTGCGGCTTCCATTTGCCTAGTGGGTTCTTTATCACAGAAACGGCAGCACCCACTCATCGGTTGCGGAAACCAGTTCTACTCGGATTCTACCCCGTGCTGAGTGCAGGGTGCTGGCGGGGGGAGGCGGGGGACCCACACGTGAATGGACAGGTTCGGGCTGCCATGAGCCCACCTGCTGCTGGAGAAGACAGACTCAGACCGGGAGTGATGGGAAGGCCGGGGGGGGGGCTGTATGGCATCCCCGGAGATCCTCCCGAGTTAGCCTGGCAGGAGCGGTGTCAGGAAGGGGGTCCCTGAGGAAGGGAGATCTCAGGAAGGGGAAACGAGGGGGCAGAACTCTGGGGACAGCCTGCGTGTCGTGGGTGACGTGTGTGTGGCGTGTGTAGCCTGGGAGGCGGGGGTGGGTGTATATTTGTGTGATGTGAGGGGTGTGTGTGTGTGTGTGTGTGTGTGAGTGTATGTGTGTGTGAAGCGGTTACGTGTTTAGTACGTTCAGTATATGTATGTTTTTATGTGTGTGTTAATATACAGCATGTGAAAATATACAGGTAATACACAGGTAAATGTACAGCATGTGAAATATAGCGGGTGGGTGTTTGAGGGTGGTGTGAGATGCGTGTGTGCGTGGGGGGCGTCTTTAAGATGTATGTAAAAGGCGGTCAGAATAGATCACCCCAAAATATGCCACTTTGGCATAAGGATTAATTTGAACCAAAGGCACTTGGGAAGAAACGGCCACCAGAAAAACTCTCCGCCGTCTTCCTCTCTGTCTGAAGGCAGAGCATAAAATTCCCTTTGTGAAGGGGTCTCCCCTCCTCCCTCCCGTTCGAGGAAGGGGACAATGAATCTTAGCGCGGGAGACAGCACTGAGATGGGTCCGCGTGAACGGAACCTTACTAAACAACCCTTATCTCCCATTAGTTCCCCCCCCTCCCCATTTATTCGCTTTCCCTCAATTTACTGCCCCTAAAAGCCTAGACCCCTTTTCCTTTGTCCTGTCACTCTTACACAAATTTATTGCTCTTTGTTAAAATGATATATAAACCCTGGGGTCTAACTGCTTCTTTGGATCTTCACTATTTTTCCGTGAAGGTCTCTGTACGCATACATAATAAACCGTTTCTCCTGTTAACCTGTCTTTTATCGGTTTATTCATAGATCTCAACTGCTGAACCTGAGAGTGGAGACAAAGTGTTTCCTGCATATGGGTGGGGGGGGTGTGTGAGGAATGTGTATGTGTCAAGTGAGTATGTATGTGTGTGGTACGTGAGCTAAGGTATATGCGGGGTGTGTGTGTGTGTGTGTATGTGAGGGGGGGATGTGAAGAATGCGAGGTGTATGTGGGTCTCTGAGGTATAAACGTGGGGGAGGGTGTATGAGATACAGATGGGTGTGTGTATGGTCTGAGGGGTGTGCCTGTGAGGTGTAGGTGCATGGGAGGGGGGTATATCTGTGTAGTATGTGAGGTATGTGTGAGGTATGTGTGTGTCTCTGAGGTATAGGTGTGAGGGGGAGGTGTGTCTGAGATGTCGATGCGTGTACGGTTGTGTATGGTGTGAGGTACATGTGTTTGAGGGGCGTGTGTACGTGAGGAGGCTATGCAAGCACAGTGTGTGAGGCGGGTGTGTCTCTGGCAGGTACATGTGGAGTGTGTGTACATGTGTGTGTGTGGCAGAGCGAGAACTCTACAAGCGGATCCACACAGCCAGCGTCAAGCGGGGTCAGGAAGTGAGAAGACGTGGGGGCGGAAGGTGAAGGCTACGTGAGGAGAAGCAAACCGCGTGGTGATGCCAGCTTTGGCGTGAAACACGCTCGTGAGACGGAGGGGTTTTCTCCCTGGAGCACCTCAAGAGAGGAAGGCCATAAAGGAAGACCTAAAACTAAGTGGAGAACCCAGTGAGAGGGGCAGGGAGGGCTGGGGAGCGTTTAGTTTCTGGGCGGCGCCAAGTTCTACAGGCCTCCATCCGGGAGAGCGCACTGACGTCAGCAGATGTCAGCCAGGGAGAGCTCCTCCGGGCCCCAGGGCCATAGGCAGCAGGCAAGATGGCGCTGGTGGCTACAGTCTTGAGTTCAAAACCACTTCCTCCGCCCATTGACTGTGTGGTTTGGGGCAAACAGGCTCACATTTCTGAGCCTCACTTTCTTCACCTGGGAAGTGGAGATAAAGGCGGGCCTTGAAGGGGTGTTGGGAGGGTGACATGAGCTAGTAATGTGTGTACCTGTGCCTCATGGGTACTCGTTCCAGTCGGTTTCTTTAGGCGCTTAAATCGGGGCCCTGGGAGCACGGTCTTCCCTGATCTAACCACGTAGAGGTAGAATGATGCAGAGGAAATCTGGCTCTAGGCCAACTAAGACAGTAGATGAATTTTTTTCTTTTTAATGTTTATTTAAGAGACACAGAGTGTGAGCGGGGGAGGGACAGAGATAGAGAGAGAAAGACACGGAATTTGAAGAGGCTCCAGGCTTTGAGCTGTCAGCACAGAGCCCGACGCGGGGCTCGAACTCACAGGCTGTGAGATCGTGACCCGAGCCGAAGTCAGACGCTTAACCGACTGAGCCACCCAGGCGCCCCGACAGTAGATGAATTAACTGTTATTTAAAGGAGAGGCTAAATATCTTGCTTTGAACGCTTTCTGTTTGTGCTCGAACATCATTTCAGAGAGAAGTAAATCTCAACCCTGGGGGCACCGGAATGGTCTCCACCGATCTCAATGGGTGTTAGGAAATTCTCAAAGGACATAAATTTCAATTAAATTTAATTCAAGTATTTGTAGAAGTTACAAGGGATGGATGAGTCCAATGGCACATTCTAAATTTTAATACATATTAAAAAGTAGTCAAGGCGCACCCTGTCTCCCTCCCCACAGCTTCAACAATGATACTTTAAAAATCACTATTATGAAGTTTTAAAGTAATGAAGTTTGGGGTGTTTTATGCAGAAAATGAACGAGAATACTAATCATTTGGCCCAGAGAGGTTTACAGGTTTCTTTAAGGAAAATGGTGTTTCTTCTAACCATTGATAAGGTTATTTTTATTTTTTAAATTAATTTATTTAATTTTTTGAGAGAGAGAGAGAGAGAGAGAGAGAGAGCGCGCAAGTGGGGGAGAGGGGCAGAGGGGAGAAAGAGAGAGAGAAAGAGAGAGAATCCCAAGCAGAACCCATGCTCAGTGTGGAACCCCATGCAGGGCTCCATCCCACAAACCCGGGATCATGACCTGAACCGAACGAATCAAGAGTCAGATGCTTAACCAACTGAACCACGCAGGTGCCCCGCGGTAGGGTTATTTTGAAGGAAGATAGGGAGTTATGCTTTCTGGGGTAAGAGGCTGAAATGGGAATTTCATTCTTTTTTTAATTTTTTTTTAATTTTTTTAACGTTTATTTTATTTTTGAGACAGAGAGAGACAGAGCATGAACAGGGGAGGGTCAGAGAGAGGGAGACACAGAATCCGAAACAGGCTCCAGGCTCTGAGCTGTCAGCACAGAGCCCGAGGCGGGGCTCACAGACCTAGAGATCAAGACCTGAGGGGCTCACAGGCCACGAGATCATGACCTGAGCTGAAGTCGGCCGCTTAACCGACTGAGCCACCCAGGCCCCCCTTCATTGTTTTTTTAAAAGGCCAATTTGAAAATGAATGACTTTTATTCCCAGAGAAGGAACCCTCCCAGCGTCTTAGGACTGTAGCGTGGCCCCACTGTAATCACAGAGGTGAGGCTTACTTTAGAAGAGTTGCATCGCTTTAAGACGGAATATGTGTGACCATTGATTTCGTAGAGAATCCAACTGAGGTACGGGGAAGAGTTTGGCATGCCTGGTCATCAAGCCTGGATAAAATGATAAATTGGATTAAAAAAAATACCAAGAGGCTGTATTACTTATCTATTGCTGTGTCACAAATTATCCCCAAATCTAACAGCTTAAGACAACACACATTTATTGTTTCACACAAATTTTGAAGGTCAGGAATCTGGGAGCAGTGTAGCTGGGTTCTAGCCCAGGGTCTGTTTTGAGATTGTGGTCAGGATGTCGATACAAGGCAGGGCTGCAGTCATCTGAAGGCTTGCGGGGGCTGCAAGACCCACTCCCCAACTCATTCGGTTGGCCGCAGGCCTCACTTCCCCACCACATGGCTCTGTCCGTAGGACTGCGCCTGACCTGGCCGCTGGCTTCCTCGAAGGACGCAGAAGCTACAGTGTCTTTAACAAGCTAATCTTAGAAGCCACACAGCACGACTTCTGCTGTGTTCTCTTGGTCACACAGACCAGCCCTCCTACAATGTCATCCGGGGGCTGCACAAGGGTGTAAGTACCAGGAGGTCGGGCTGTTCTGCCTCTTGGGAGCATGATGACACTTCCCGACGCTAGACCACTTTGAAGCCTGACTCAGCCACTTATTAGCTGAGTGACCTGAGGCAAGTTACTTACATGCCTCGTGCCTCCGTTTTTCTCATTTCTAAAATAGAAATGCTTGCGCCCATCTCAAGTGAACCACTGGGAACGATGCCTGGCGCCATATAAACACCACATTTGCGCGTGAGCTCTTACTCTCGCTTTCCATCCTCATGGCCTTAGCCTTCGGTTCTTCCTCAACTCCATGTTCATGCCTTGTTTCCTTCCTTCTCCCTTGCAAAAAACTTCCTTTACGATGCCTCATTTATACTGATGGATAACAGCGTTGAAATCTTACCCCTTCCGGGCATGTTTTCATATTAAGTGGGAATAATGTCTTGAGCTTAAGGGGGAAGCTGCCAACTGTGTACGCAAGAAGGACTTTGGAGAGGTGGTTGGGCTTTTCTATTCTCTGGAATCTCCCCTCTGAAAACAATACACATATTGGCGTATGTCCCAGAGTATATATGAATAGAGTCCTAGTAACTAATAATCTGTGGCTAACAGATATTTCAGAAATGTCTTAGAAAGACTAGCACTGAGGTTTCTTAAGTCAGTATATGTTAAGCTATAATTGTGTGTGTGTGTGTGTGTGTGTGTGTGTAGTCAGTATATCTTTAACTGGAAATACACACACACACACACACCCTTCAAAAGGAATATGTGGGGGGCGCCTGGGTGGCACAGTCGGTTAAGCGTCCGACTTCAGCCAGGTCATGATCTCGCGGTCCGTGAGTTCGAGCCCCGCGTCGGGCTCTGGGCTGATGGCTCAGAGCCTGGAGCCTGTTTCCGATTCTGTGTCTCCCTCTCTCTCTGCCCCTCCCCCGTTCATGCTCTGTCTCTCTCTGTCCCAAAAATAAATAAACGTTGAAAAAAAAATTAAAAAAAAAAAAGGAATATGTGGGGGATGGTTGAAATAGGTGAAGGGGATTAAGAGTACACTGACCTTGGGGCGCCTGGGTGGCTCAGTCGGTTGAGCGTCCACCTTCAGCTCAGGTCATGATCTCGCAGTTCGTGGGTTTGAGCCCCTCATCGGGCTCTGTGCTGACAGCTCAGAGCCTGGAGCCTGCTTTCAATTCTGTGTCTCCCTCTCTCACTGCCCCTTCCCTATTCACGTTCTGTCCCTCTCTCTCTCTCTCAAAAATAAACAAACATTAAAAAAAATTAAGAGTCCACTTACCTTGATGAGCAATGAGTAGGTGTACAGAATTGTTGAATCACTATATTTTACACTAGAAACTAATATAACACATGTATGTTAATTATACTGGAATTTAAAAAATAAATAAAAATTTGAGAAGACATGTGTCTGTCTACAAGGGCAAAATCTTTTTTTAAGTTTATTTATTTTGAGAGAGAGAGCATGCATGCATGAGGGGGGAGGGGCAGAGAGAGAGAGAGAGAGAGAGAATCCCAAGCAGGCTCTGCACCATCAACGCTGAGACCAATGTAGTGCCAGGGCTCGAACTCATGAACCATGAGATCGTGATCTGAGCCCCAATCAGTCGTTGGACGCTTAACCTACTGAGCCACCCAGGTGCCCCTATTTCTGATTTTTAAATGAACACGAAGAAATGAGATTCGCACACAACATGTGCTAATATATAAATGCGTATTTTCTCCAGCTCTCTGTTATGACACAAGATGGAGAAAGAATGAGAAAATAAGGAAGAAAAGCAGGAAAGTGCCACTGAAAGTAGGTGACATGAAAACAGAGGGTTTTGAGGGGCTGCGTGAGCCTTTCTTCACACCTCTTATCACCGTGCAGAATTTGACCAGTGCCCTAGCCCCAAACAATAAAAGCCACAAAGATTTGTGAGTTCATGTATCCCCTGGCAACACCTTATCTTTCTTGGCCTCTCTTCAGGTCCTTGGGGCACGCAGCAATTATCTAAAACTTCAAAGCAAGAACATTTCTCTCCTTTGCTCTACCTTCTTTTTTTTTTTTGCATGTTCTGGGTTAGGATAATATTCCGTGTGTGTGTGTGTGTGTGTGTGTGTGTGTGTGTGTGTGTGCCAGGCATGACCTATTGTTTCCTGGCCTCAGAATGGGAACCAGCGACTTGATCAGGTTTGAAAAGTGATCTGGTTTCACTACAGTGAGTAATTACTTCAATATGCCCTGCTGAGGTCTAATTTGGTGATTTCTTAGACAGGTTTTTATGGGGAGGAAGGCAGCTGTTTAGTCCCCTGGCCGTTCCAGGGGGCCGTGCCAGAGCGGGCTGGGTTCTTGTGCCTGTGAAACTGTGTTAGCCTTGATAAGGCCTTGGACCAAGTTGTCCCGGGCTCTTGTTAGGAAGAACCAAATGTTAAAAAAACACGAGGCCTTTCGGTTCTGACAGGCAGCCCACCCCACCTCCACCCTAACTGGTCTTTCCTGTTATACACAGGACTGAGCAAACTTTGGAAATCACCAAGGGGCAGTGATAACAACCCCACCTTGTGCCCATGTGATGTGTGCATGTGCGATCCTACAGTCGTAACATTTTATATCCTCATACCCAATCTCATTTGAAAACATCAGCCATACAAGTTTGATAAGGTCAGTGCCACTCCCATTTTGGGGATCAAGACTGTGAAAAAAGGCTCAAGGAGGGTCAGAAAATGCCCACCCAGTGAGTTAGTTGCCGATCAGGGGCTAGACTCTACCGAAAATCTAACTGGAAGCAGGGCAGGAGCCTAAGAAAGTTCTGTGGCATTCCCTTACCAATGTCAAAACAGAGTGCCTGAGAAGAAGGTTCCATATCATGAAAAGACCACTCGGCTGCTGGACTTTAAGACCACGAGGACTTAATCCCTACTTCTACCCTGCATGAGACTGGATATGGGGTCTTTAGTTGCTACAAGTTTTCAGGCTCCTGTTTTGTGCTGAGGAACCAACAGACGAGACCTGGGCTGGGACTTTTTATCCCTCAGACAGGCCCCGTCGTTCCTGAGTGGCATCTCTCCTTTTTCTCCCAGTGGAGGGAGACCCCCTAATGGTTTATGGAGTATCAGACGGTCAATAAGTGTCTCATAAGTAGGGCTGCCCTGTTTAGCGACTAGAAATACAGATTGCCTACTTAAATTTGAATTTTAAATAAACTACAAAAAGTGTTTTCATAGGAGTACGTCCTAAATGTTGTGTTGTATCTGGCAACAACTCAAAACTGGATAAATACAAGATAAATTTTGAGTTGTCTGCAAGTAAGTGTTGTTATGGTAGGCATCTAATATTCTTTAGATTCTATACCTAAAATTTTTAAAAAGTATATTTTTAAAAGTATACTTTTTGTTTTAAAAAGTATATTTATTATTATTATTATTTTAAGTTTATTGTTTATTTTGAGAGAGAGGGAGAGACGGGGAGAGAGAATCCCAAGCAGGCTGCACGCTGTCAGCACAGACCCGACATAGGACTCAACTGTGAGATCATGACCTGAGCTGAAGTCAAGAGTCAGACGCTTAACGGACCGAGCTACCCAGGTGCCCCAGTATATTTATTTTAAATATTATTTTGTATTAAAAAGTATTTTTTTTGCCATCTTCTGATAACACAGTTCTGAGCTTCAAATAATTAAATTGAAATTGTAAATCTCTGCTTGTGAATTCAAGTTCTAATTTGTTAACGACTGTCTCTTCTGCATCTGAATTTATTGGATATCAGGAGTCTAATTAACTCATCAAGAGAAATTGAATTTCATTGTTGACTTGAAACACCTGAGTCCTTAAACATGGTGCTCTAAATTCGCTAACGCTAAAATCAAAACTTACAGCAGAAAGGGGAAAAATGATACCGCCTATTGGTGAGATGAAGACATACCGTTTACACAATTAAATGAGGTGTATGTGATCATTTCCATGGCAACAAGTCATATGGAGGCATTCAGAGTAGGAGGAGATCAAAGGTTTGGTTTAATGGAAGGTTTGCATATGGAGATTTCAAAAAATTGAACAAAATTGTAATGTTTATAACAGAAGGTATGAAAGCTAATACATATCCAGAGTTGTTATAGCCTGCCCTCAATATGGCTCATCAATTGAAACCTACATTTTTCTTGAAAAACAAGGTCGAAAAAAAGTGCAAAAGTATCCTGGCAGGCTCTGAGAAGTGCCTGTAAGACTGGAGAACGGCTTTAAAGCCTGGTGTTTTATGTCAGGTACGGTTGTCAACTCTGGTTCAATTGCACACATCCTCACTGCACTATGATTCATGTAGACGGCCATAGTTTATTGCTTTGTACCGGCTACAACCTCACACGGTATTCGGACTTCAAATTCAAGTCCACCTCACTAAAGAGCGGGAAAGTACAGTGGATATTTATGAACAATAATAGAACTCCACTACTGGGAAGTGAATCGATGATCACCATAACCATGAAGGTAGAGTGCTGTGGTTAAGCCATCTCCATGGCCACGGGGATTCATCGATTCATCAAGTCAACAACTGTTCAGTGAGAGTCCTCTGGGTGTCAGGTACTCTTACAGACACTGCGATTTGTCAAGAAAGATTTAAAAAATCCCTACGTGATGGGAGGATTATAGTCCAGTGAGGGGAGGTTAACAGTCAAAGCCACTCATTAGTTCATTCCATAGACAGTATTCATTGAGCCCCTGGCTCAACAGGTCCCAGGCCCTGTTGTAGACACTGAGCTATAGTAATCAACAACACAGACAATGCTCCTTGCCTCATGGAACTTATATCATAGTGGGAGGACCCAGACAACAAATTTAACGAGTCAGTAAATATATGTTAGGAGGTGATACATGTTATGGGAAAACCAGAGCAGGATAAGGGAAAAGACAGATTTTGGAGGAGGGAGGGTGAGGCATATGATTATAGATGGGGTAGCCAGGGAAGGCCTCACTGAGAGTGGAACATTTGAGTACAGGCCTGACAAAGTAAGGCAGGGAATCTCGGGACGTGAGCCTTCTTTGGTCAGGACAGGCATATGATGGAGGCAGGTCGATCACGGTCTCTTTCGGGGACTTTTCAACCAAAGCTGACCCACACCCGCCATTTTTTCTCTGCTTCCCAAGCTGTAGAGAGGGAAGCCTGCATCTGCTAAAAACTGTGCCCCCTACCTTGTGAGCAAATGGTGATGGAGCACGGAGGAAGAGGAGATAGGAAATGAGAAGGTCGTTCTAGGGAGTTGGAAACCCTGGGTCATGCAGGCCCCAGGGGCCAGCTCTGCTCCTGTCTCTTCAGCAGCTGGGCTACGTGAGCCAACATTTTCCTTGTTTTTACTTCAGCTAACTCCAGCTGAGTCTCTGTAACAGACGAGCAGAGGGTGACCACACGGAGGTGAACCCCTCGCCATTCTGGAGCAGAGGTATCAGCGTCTGCTGGAGATAACTGACCTGAGAGCACCGGCTCTCCATCGCTGGCCCCTCATGCAAGAAAGCAGGTGTATCAGAGGTCCTGCCCAGAGCAACGTTCCCTGGACATTTCATATGTAGGGTTTGTGAGTTTTCAGGCAAAAAAAAAAAAAAAAAAATCGGACTGACCACTTTTTATTTAGTCCAATGAGGGCACAAGAAAATAAATAAATAAACCAGCTACCAACCACTTGCGCCATCATTTCCTACAAGATGGGGGCATTTTCAAACCCCACAGCGGGAGGGTGTAGTCCAGAATAAAGGGTAGTATTGTGAATGGAAGAAAATAGTGTTACAAAAGACTCACTTTATTTTTGTTTCACCAAGGACCGGGGTAAGTTCCTCGGAAGCCAGTCCCGGTATTCAGAACTGATGCTCTAAAGCACATGCACAGAGACCTTTGGGGAAGAAACCAAGACAAAAGAGCCTGGTTACTCTTTCCTAGTTGGGTGACTTGTTTCATTCAACATTAAATCTCATAGGCACAAGCGTTTTGCCGCTGGCCAAGAATCGCTTTGCCTTGTGGGGGGCGGGGGGGCAGATAGAATATTGACCTTCTATTGTTGGGGAAAAGAGAGGGAACAGAGTGTTTTGCTGGCCTGGGATATTTGTTCCTCTAGGACTGTCCTATTAAGAGTTTGCTCAACCTGCTGGAGAGATGGTCCAATTTGATGAACTTGATATATGACCTTTCATATGGGTCCCCAGATCCCAAATAATCTCTAATTGCTCACCTGTGTTACCTCCTGAGAACTTCCTTTTTCCCGAGGACTCTTGTTTTCTGAGTGCTGCATTGTGCTATCCCAGATGTTGGCAAATATTTTTTGTCAAGGGCTTTTTTTAAGATTTTTTTTTTTTTTTTAGTGTTTATTTATTTTTGAGAGACAGAGACAGAGACAAAGCATGAGTGGGGAAGGGGCAGAGAGAGAGAGAGAGAGACATAGAATCTGAAGCAGGCTCCAGACTCTCAGCTGTCAGCACAGAGCTCAAAACGGGGCTTGAACTCAGGAGCTGTGAGATCATGACCTGAGGTGAAGCCGACCGCTCAACCGACTGGGCCCCCCAGGCGCCCCCAGATAGTACACGTTTTAAGCTTTGGGGGCCACACCATCGCTATTGCAACTACATAACTCTGTTGATGTGGTTCAAAAGCAGCCATAGTTGGCACGTGTTCCGATAAAAATTCATTTACAAAAACAAATGGAAGGCCAGACTTGGCCTACAGGCCATAGTTGGCCAACTTGTGCGTATACCTTGTTTTAAAATGTACAATTTAACCTTTCTCTTCCTGCTAAAGATGTTGATGAAAATTGTTACCTTTACACAGGGACGGAGAGAGGGCGGATGAAGTCGTTCTCTTATTAATACCTTAGAATCTGGGGGCTTCCCCTATAATCTGACTATAAGGACCTCATGCCACATTTATTCTCTATAAAATAGAACCCCAATATTTTCATTAGGTGGGTTTATCTTGTGAACTTTAAAGGATTTTTCAAACCAGGTAATCAATTCAGCGTTCTTGTGATGAACTGACTATATCACCTCTTAAATTTATATGTTGAAGTCCTAACCCTCAGGGCCTCAGAATGTGACCTTATTTGGAAATAGGGCTGCTGCGGATGTAATCAATTAAGTTAAAATGAGGTGATACCAGAGTAGGTTGGGCCCTAACCCAATATGACAGGTGCCTTATAAAAAGGGGACATTTTGACACATATGTGCACAGGGGAATGCCAGTGAAGCCTGGACCTACGCTACCACAAGCCAAGGAACTACCAAAAACTTGAAGAAAGGCCTAGAGTGATCCTTTTCTGGTGCCTTCAGAGGGAACATGACCTTGCCGAGCCCTTGACTTCCACCTCGGACTTCCAGTTTCTAGAACTGTAAGGGAATCAATGTCTGTGGTTTGAAGCATTCAGTGTGTAGTACTTTGTTATAGCAGCCCTAAGAAATGAATTTAAGTCTCATGAAAAAGGCAGACCCAATGTAGACCCATCATGGAGCTCACCTCTCACAATGGACATGTCAGTAACAACAAGATAGAAGGTTGGGCATTTTCTAAAGCACATGATCTGGGATTACAGAATGAAAAAGGGTTGTCGGTCTCCTCCTGGGTTGATCCAGTTTTACTAGAAGATGCTGTTAATGCCTTACTGGGAAGGAGGGCTTTCTTTCCAAGTACAAAGCTCGAGGCCAGCGCACTTGGAAGGCCCCCTGGTCAGAGGTGAGGTGACACTAAGGTGTCTCCCTCATGTGTTCTGGTCACCTTATTTCCATCAGTGCCTCTGCCTTGCTGTTGGGCTTTGTTCTTTAATCCTTAAGGTAGTTTTTGATCATTTAAAAAATTTCTAATTCCTCTGATACCAAGATACACAGAAGTAGCAAAAAATATGGTAGAGTAAACTTAAATGTGATTCACACAGTCAAATCTATTTTAAAAATCTAACAGATTCTTGGTCTCTCTCGGCTGTAAGTATGCGTTCTTCAAACGAGCCTTCTGCCCAGACCATGGGAAGAAGAGGTTCGCTCAGATTTATCTTTCCCTTAATACATGTACCAGGGACACACCCTTCAGGGCAAAATTCTGCCTGTCTTTAAGCCTCACTGGACAATTTCAAACACCAGCAACTCTTCCAAAATAAGAATACAAGATGGCCCTCTAGATAGCTAAGCTGGCACAACCCGGGTACCGTTATCATTCTTCCATTCCACAAACGTTGACTGGACTTTGAATACAGATCCTACCGTTCCCATCACCATTTTGCAAGCATTCCAAAGGGAGTATTTGCTGAAGTTTACATGGCCAATTATAAAAGAGGCCTATAATTCAACAGACACCTAGCATCAATCCTTTTAGATGTCACCTCAACTCAGCACGGTCCACTAGGATCTTCATAAAAGGATGCTCTGTCACAAGTTCAGCATCGTGAGCTCAGTCTCACCTCACTTTGCCATTTCCCCATTTTTCCCTCTTGGTTTCACCAGATTCTCTGGCCTGACACGTGCCAATCTCAAGGCTTGACTGGGAAGCACAGGGAGTTGCCCATTAATGTTCCCCCATCAATATTATTTCTGTGCCCCTTGGTCCCATCCTGGCTTCCCTTCACAGCACACAGCTGAAGTCCATCCCACTTAGGCATCATTAGTTGTATGTTATAATATGTTCTTTTTTTTAAGTTTTTTTTTTTTAAATATTTTATTCATTTTGAGAGGTGGAGGATGAGGAACAGAGAGAGAGGAGAGAGAGAGAGAGAGAGAGAGAGAGAGAGAATCTCAAGCAAGTTATTTGTACTGTCAGCACAGAGCCCAACATGGGGCTTGAACTCATGAACTGTGAGATCATGATCTGAGCCAAAATTAAGAGTTGGACACTTAACCAACTGAGCCTACCCAGGCACCCCTGTTATAATATGTTCTTATCCCTCCTTCTTCTCACCTTCTGAACACTCCAAACTCGTGGCCCATTTTTGTAGACACATGTTCCTTGACAGCTGCAAGAAAGGAAGTATGAGACAAATGGAAGTTACAGCTGGTGGCTTGGAAGTTGGGCAAACATGGTCCTCTGTCTGTGTGAATGCATTTGTTCTATGAGCAGAAAGGTCTGGTAGAATTTGTGTTGCCCATCAACAGAGGGCATATGTTTTACACATGCTTTTATCGCTGTACATGTCACAAGTGAACTAAATTACTCATTCTCATGCCTGCTTTCCCTATTACAGAATGTCAATGACTTCATTTTCCCCCCCTTAACTTAAAGGCCTTGAAGGGTCTTTGCTGGAGGAAAGCTAGAACAGTAGATGGTTAAAGCTTTGAGAAGATCTGATACATTTTTCTCATTCTCCTACAAGGAAACTGAGGCTTAGTTGAGTCAGTGGCAAATCTAGAACTTAAATATTCTGACCTTGCTCAGCAGAGATTAGGGAATGTCTGATGGCTTTGGAATCATATTCATCTGTGCTCAAAGCCTGATAACTGGATGACCTTGGGAAAATTATCTCTTTCAACCTTTGTTTTCTCATCTGTAGAAAGAGAATCCTACAGTGATAGTTACTTCAAAAAGTTGTTATGAGAAATAAATGATATAATACATGTAAAGTGTCTAGTACAACCCTCATTCACTTTTTGCCAATTCTCTCTATCCTGTGCCCATCCACTCCCATGTGAGTACTGAAAAGAATTCTATGCTCATCTCACTATTTTATATGGGCTTCTTAACATTTGATTGCTTAAACCAGTGGTAAAAGCTTTTGCTCTGGAGTCAGCATTTTCCAGACAGCACATGGATTAGCTGCATGGCTACCTCCCAGGAAACAATGGAAGTTTCCATGCATTAAAAAAAAAGTAATAGGTTCTGGGCCATATTAGGAAACCTGGAATCAAATCTTCTTCCTGAGTGGGAATTGAAGGTTCTTTTCCATGGGAATCAGTACAGTGCAGTGGTTTGGAACATGGCTTCAAGCCAAACAAACATGACCTTGAATCCCAGCTCTGCCCCTTATTAATTGTATGGAGTTGGATAAGTTATTTAGTCTCTGCATGTCTAAATCTATTCTTCTAAAAATGAGAATACAGTAATATCTTCCTTAGAAGTTGGCTGTAAAGATTAAATGAGATCAGGTACATGGAAGACCTGGAATTTGGTGAGCACTCAGTAATGGTGAGTGTAGTGTTATCATGATTTCTGTTAGAAGCTGATTCATAAACCAAGTCATGTGCATGCTAAATCTCAGTGGGAAAAAAAATCCCATCTTAATACTCTTAACTCTTTGGATTTGCCACTGGTTTTAAAGACCTTGAAGTCAATATTTTTTCATCACAATTATTTTGAACTGGGCCAGGTATTATGATTAGAGAGAAAATTGAGACCAGAATCTCTGTCCCCAAATGCCGTAATCCATTTGGACAGAAGATAGATGATGTTTTACTTGACAAAAGGCTGAATTTGGAGTCAGGAAACTAGGGTTCTAATCTCAAAGCTACCATTAACAAATTATGTGTTATCAAACAAATTGCTATTGGTTTTGCTTCAGTGTTCTTAAATATACTATGAGGTGGTTGGACTAGATGTTCTCTGAAGAATTTTCCAGCACCAACAACCATTTTTATATTCATCCAATAATTTAATCTGTTTGGGGTGCTGGAGATACAGAAGTAAACAAAATAGACAAATCCCTGACCTCATGGGGGTTACATTCTGGTGTTAAAGACAGAAAGTAAACAGAACATGGGAGAAAACATCTAATACGTCATATGATGACAAAGGCCATGGGGAAAACACAGCTGAGGTGGGAGAGAGAAAGTGCTGGTACAGGTTGGGAGCTGGCTGTAATTTTAAATAGCATGGCCAGCAAACATCTCACACAGAAGGTGATATTTCATCAAGGCCTCAAAAGGCTGCAAAGACCTATGTGTCTACTGGGGGAAACGCCTTCCAGATAGATGAAACAGTAGAAGAGTATAGAAGGAGCACACCTGTCATAGGTAGAGAAATAAAGAGGTTAGTGTGAATGGAACAGAGTGAGGGAAGTGGAGGAAAGAAGAGAGAGGACAGTGGTGAGGGGAGGCCAAATCCTGTAGGGTCTTGAAGTCATTGTACAGATTCTGGCTTTTGCTCTCAGTAAAATGGCAGCTATTGATGGGTGGAACAGAGGAATGATTTAATTTGACTTGTGTCCTAAACAGAAACCTCCAGCTACTATGTAGAGAATAGTTTATAGGGGAGCAAAGAACAACAGTCAAGATGAAACATGATGATAACTTGGATCAGGATGTGGGCAGAAGACGAATTGAGAAGGGTAACTGAGTCTCAGGATATGTTTTGAAGGTAGAGCTGACAGGATTTGCTGTTGGATTGGATTGGGAGTTGAATATGAAATAAAGAGACGAGTCAAGGACACATCAAGAGTTCTGGGCTTTGACTGGGGCAACTGGAAGGATGTAGTTGACATTGATTGAGATAGAGCAAGTTTGTGGTGGGGGGGGGGACCAGGAGTTGGATTTTGGGAGAGCTACATTTCAGATGTCAATTAGCTATTCACATAGGCAGCTTGACATATGAGTCTGGAGTTCAGGGGGAGAGAGCTAAATCTAGATGTCATCAACTTATAGAAGGCATTTATAACCATGAGACTGGATGCAAATACTGAGGAAGTGACTGTAGATAGAGAAGAAAAGAAGTCCAAGTCCAACACCCAGGGTCTCCACTAGTAAAGGGGCAAGAAGATGAAGAGAAAACAGCAAAGGTGATGGGTGAGAAGTGGTGGTTGACCAATGGGTAGAAGGAAATGCAAGAGAGTATGATGTCCTAGAAGCCAGAACTACAAAGTGTCCCCAGGAGTCTATAATTCTAGTATCTAAAAGAATCTGAAGAGATGAGATGGCCATCACGAATTCATGCATAGGCAATTAGAACCCATTGTTGCCTGAAGTTCCTGAGAGCTTAAGGTGGGGCTGGTATTAGTCTTAGGTAGGGGGGAAGGATCAAAAGGAACCGTTTATGGATTTATCCTTCATCGTTTTCTAAGCAGGTTATACCTGGAACTGACAAACAGACTGTGGTCCTACAATGAGGTATGAATCAGAGACCAGAATAGAATTTGATGAAAGAAAACAGAAATTAACATTCTGGATCAAAATTCCTCTCAACTACAAGCTGTTAATTTTTATTCCTGTGCTTCTTTACACACACTGTTAATTATTTCTTGGTCAAAAACTCACTGCCGGGTAATGCCTAAAAGGCTTAGCTGTTCCTCAAATTCTTTTGAAATGCTGAGTTCCAAGTTATGAAAGTTTTGTCTCCTAGAAGGGCATCTGAAGATGAAAGTCAGCCTCTCTCCCCTTTGGCAATGAATTATGTTGGCCTCTCTTATTATTCCCTCAATTTTAAGAAATGGAAACTCTTTCACAATGTTTAATGGGCTCTTCACATGTTATTTCACGCACCATTAACATAACTGGATAATAAAATTGATGTTTAAAATACCCTATTTATTCCATGCAAGGTGTGAATATGCAGTGACCATGATTAACCAAAGACAAAAGAAGAGGGCAGGAGGAAAGCCATCTAATGTGACCCAAGAACCGCCCTGGAGCACAGGAAGTGGGTGCCTTGACATTTGTTTGGGAAAAATGCAGTTATAATAATTACTATTTATGTTCTATGTCCATCCCCTTACTCATCCTTCACATAAATCATAAGAGACAATATTGCCCTCATTTTCTTGAAGAGACCCTTCAGATTGAGTGGACTACTTACATCCCTTGTTGGAAGTGGTGTATTATGGACTGAATTACGTCCACCACACCCCCCCCAACCAAAGTCATATGTTGAAGTCTTAACCTCCCAAGTGCCTTAGAATGTAACTGTGTTGAGAAGTACAGTTTGCAGAGCAACCCGGCCTCCCATCGGAGAGCAGAGAAGATACGCAGGAAGAGAGAGTGACTGTGTGGCTCCAAACCAGAGACATGACAGATAAATTACCTGGTACTATCTGCTCCATGTCCTGCCCTCGGGTTCTGGGAAGGTCTCTGTATTCGTCCAACTGGTCTCCTTTGCTGTCTCTTGAGTGAGTGGATTCTCTTCCCTGCAACCAAACAGTTGCTTGCTGAATCAGCCTTTCTTTGAGATCCAGTGCACCAGAGGGCTTCTGAGTGAATCTCGCACAGCCCAGAAGCCTCCTGAATGTACAGGATGTCACTTGTTCACAACAGCTTTGTTAACCCTACAGATGTGTATTAGACACTATTAGTCAGGGTTCTCCAGAGAAACAGGAACAGCAGGGAATCGGGCCACAGTGCCTAGGAGGCAAGATTTGGGATTAACTATCATGGCATCCTGGACAGTGCTAGTGATGGGGCCGGAAAGGAGGAAGCATGGACGAAAACCATGAATGGGCTAGAATCCACTCCACTGGTTATTAAGGGAGGGGCCCTTGTGACCGTGGGTTCTGAGACCAGACCGAATGAATAATGGTGCCAGTCACAGGCACACACAACCAGGAGGAGAAATGTCTGGTTTTGAAGGGGAGAAGGAGGAACCTGCAGACTTGCACCTCACACAGGGCATTCTGCCACATGTCCACCACGACACTGAACTTTGTTCTATGTCCCCTGTCCCTGGTTCCTTCTTCACCAATACCGTCGCCATTTTCCATCTCACTCGCTCCTCTGATAATATGCCGGGGGCAGATCTAAGTTTTGTGCAGACTGAAGCTTATACAACTTGAAGGGTCCTTTTTGAGGCAAAGAACACAAAATTAGAAGCAGGGTCTTAGAAGGGGTCTGTGCAAGTGAGGAGCCCTGAAGTTGAAGCTTTATAGTTGCATTATTCATTTTATGGCGAGTCTAACTTCGAACACCACGTCAGCTATGAAACATGCTCACTCACATAAGCTCTTATTTATTTGGAGAACTCTCTTTGCTTTTCTCTTGTGGAGAAACTCCTAGAAAACAAAGAGGATGCTTCTTCCATGTGCTATGTGGCAGGTTCATGGCTAATATTGTGATCTAATAGCATACAGTATCCCTGCTTAAAGCCAGACTTTGAGGCATGCTTTTGGAATTTAAAAGTTCTTGAGCCAGGGCGCCTGGGTGGCTCAGTTGGTTAAGTGTCCGGCTTTGGCTCAGATCACGATTTCACAGTTTGTGGGTTTGAGCCCCAGGTCGGGCTCTGGGCTGACAGCTCAGAGCCTGGAGCCTGCTTCGGATTCTGTGTCTCCCTCTCTCTCTGCCCCTCCCCTGATCACGCTCTGTCTCTGTCTGTCTCTCAAAAATAAATAAGCATTAGATATTATTTTTTAAAAATTCTTGAGCCTTACAAGTGGATTAAGGAATGGCTAAAAAAGGACCCCTGGATATTGGGGGTCCAAGAGGAGGATGCAGTGTGGGACTGCCAATGGGGAAGGTTGATAAAAGGAGGGGAAAGAGGAGGGGAATCCTAAAATGGCAGAGAAACCCAGAAGTAATTGGGTTCACCCAAATGTGGTTAAGATAATGTTTTCTGCAATCAGGCAGAAAGTAAAGCTTGAAATGATGACTAAATTTAGTTGTAGGAATGAAAAACAGGTTCAATTTCTTGCTCACCCAAATATAAGGCTTGCAAATTTGTACCCACTCTGTATATCAAGACCATGACCACTTCCCATAAGTGGTGAGATGGTAAGGATGCCTGAACTGGTACTTTTGCCCAAGGCTCTGGTTCTCTTACTGGAAACTTCTCTGGGCTCTCTCAAATGACGTGTTCACTTTTCAGAACACTTTTTTTGGAGCCTACTTTGCTTAGCATGTGCTGCATGGCATTGCATGCTGAGGTGACAGATGCATATCAGAGAAGATTCCTTCCTTTAGGATCTCATAATCAGGGAGACTAACTTGCATGAAACAGGAAACAATACAAGACTGAAATACTAAAGGGAATAGAGTGTAAGTGTCGTTAGAATTCAGAAGAGGATGGGGTGCCTGGGTAGCTCAGTTGGTTAAGTATCTGACTCTTTTATTTATTTTTTTTTTTTATTAAAAAAATTTTTTTTAACGTTTATTTATTTTTGAGACAGAGAAAGACAGAGCATGAATGGGGGAGGGTCAGAGAGAGGGAGACACAGAATCTGAAACAGGCTCCAGGCTCTGAGCTGTCAGCACAGAGCCCGACGCGGGGCTCGAACTCACGGACCGTGAGATCATGACCTGAGCTGAAGTCGGCCGCTTAACCGACTGAGCCACCCAGGCGCCCCCCCTTTTTTTTTTAAATTTTTTTCAGCATGATGGGGAAATTGTTAGAAATGCTGAAGGGCACCTGGGTGGCTCAGTCCCTTGAGCGTCCGACTTCGGCTCAGGTCATGATCTCGCGGTCCGTGAGTTCAAGCCCCGCGTGGGGCTCTGTGCTGACAGCTCAGAGCCTGGAGCCTGTTTCAGATTCTGTGTCTCCCTCTCTCTGACCCTCCCCCATTCATGCTCTGTCTCTCTGTCTCAAAAATAAATAAACGTTTAAAAAAAAAAAAAGAAATGCTGAATCTCAGGTACCACTCCAGACCTAATGGATCAGAGTCTACGTTTTCACAATCTCTTCAGCCTCTTATAAATACTTTAAAGTTTGAGAAGCACTACTCCAGGAGATTTGGTTCACAAGCTAAGTTTTAGAGAATGAGTGAAGTTTGTAGAAGCTTCATATTTATTGACCTTAGACTTCTTTATGCTCAGTATTTACCTTTCAGTAAATGCAATACTCCATCTAGCCTTGGTATCAAAATCTCTTTTAATTTGTAAAGGGAAGCCTGGATAAGGTTGGGGGGGTTTCATACAGAATGAGGATGGAATTCCAAAGAGGAAGGCCATTTGGAACAACTAGTGAGCTGAATTGGAAGACTTGAAAATACAAGAATAAAACTTAACCTGTTCTTCTGAATGCAGACACTTATTTGAAAACTTATATATATTTTTTAAGATTTATTTTTCCATTTTTTAATTAAAAATAGAACTACTCTATGACCCAGCAATTGCACTACTAAGCATTGATCCACGGGATACAGGTGTGCTGTTTCGAAGGGACACATGCATCCCAATGTGTATAGCAGCACTATCGACAACAGCCAAAGTATGGAAAGAGCCCAAATGTCCATCGATGGATGAATGGATAGAGAAGACGTGGCTTATATATACAATGGAGTGTTACTCAGCAATCAGAAAGGATGAAATCTTGCCATTTGCAACTACGTGGATGGAACTAGAGGGTATTATGCTAAGCGAGATTAGTCAGTCAGAGAAAGACAAATATCATATGACTAAATTCATATGAGAACTTTAAGAGACAAAACAGATGAACATAAGGGAAGGGAAGCAAAAATAATATAAAAACAAGGAGAAGGACAAAACATAAGAGACTCTTAAATATAGAGAACAAACAGAGGGTTACTGGAGGGCTTGTGGGAGGAGGGATGGGCTAAATGCATAAGGGGCATTAAGGAATCTACTCCTGAAATCATTGTTGCACCTTGTGCAACTTGGATGTAAATTACAAAAATAAATAAGTAAATTATAGAAAGAAAAAAAAAGATTTATTTTTCCATTTTTATTGTACTTATTTATTTTTAAATTTATTTATTTATTTTAGAGACAGAGAAAGTGCAAACATGGGAGAGGAGCAGAGGGAGAGAGAGAGAATTCCAAGCAGGCTCTATGCTTAGCATGGAGCCTGATTTGGGCCTGATCCCATGACCCTGGCATCATGACCTGAGCCCAAATTAAGAGTCGAATGTTCAACGGACTGAGCCACCCAGGAATCCTAATTCATTTTCATTTTTAGAAAGAGAGAGAGAGTGAACATATGTGAACAAGGAAGAGGGGCATGGGGGAAGAGAGAGAGAGAGAGAGAGAGAGAGAGAGAGAGAATCTTAAGTAGGCTTCATGCTCAGCACAGAACATGATGTGGGGCTTGATCTCAAGATCCTGGGATCATGACTTGAGCTGAAATCAAGAGTTGGATGCTCAACCGACTGAGTCACCCAGGCGCCCTGAAAAAATTTATATTTGTAACCACCCTGTCCTGCATTTGGTAACCCCAAAAGCACTCCCGCTAGGATAGATGTAAGAAGTCCTCTTGGAAACATCCAGACTTCTCAAATTTAATCTTGTTTCTGATGGAATGTAGCAGTCCATATCAAAGGCTTGCATGAGAAGTTTCCTTTCCTGGTTAACTGGTTGGCATCTCTAAGTGCTGGAGTTTTATAGAGCATGCCTTCTTCCCTTTGGTAGAAGAACTTAAAATTTTTAATCTGTTTTGTCTGTGTTTGGCCAAAGAGAAATAAAAATATTAATGATTCTGGTAGATACTTGGAGGTTTGGTTTTCTTTCAGATTTGTATCCTGTTGTCTCCCTCCACGGGTGTCTCAATTTGACCCCAAACTACTCATCCCTCCCCTTCTCCCCTTCATTACCTCCCACTCCTTCCCTCCTTCTAGATCTCCCTCCTCTGTCTTATCTCCCACTGGAGATCTTAAGTCATCTCTACTGCAGCCACATTGTTCCCCACACACGCTAGCTGGGTGCCATGCTGTAGTTGTTTTTTCTATGAGATTGCCATTCCATTCCCTTCTCTGAAGTTCAGATGTCACGTTCCAGCTGGCAGGACTTATCACACATCTGGACCCCAAGGCATTTCTTCTGTGCCCCTCTAATGCCCCATAGGACTTTCACACCTCTGACACTGCAATATGTGCTTTTGTCTTCAGTGTCTTGTTAGACTGTAAACTCCTTGCACACAAGGATTTTTACCTCATTTAGCTTTGTATCCATACAATGTCTGGCGAGAGCAGGCACTTAGCAAAGAGCAGATGTTTCATAAATCATGGTTGAATAAATTAATAATGATAGTTAGAAAGATGACCAAAAGAGATTTCTGACAGTGGGGAAAAAAAGGCAACATGGACATGAATCCTGAGGGGCAGGAGAGGTGCCTTGAAGTATATTTAGAACAGGGGCCCGCAGGTGTTTTCTGTAAATAATTTAGGATTTATGTGCCATCCTGTCTCTGTCCCAACTATTCAACTCTGCCATTGTATTGTGAAAGCAGCCATAGACTCTGGGTAAACGAATGGATATTGTTGTGTTTTAATAAACTTTGTTTATGGACACTGAATTTTGAATTTTATATAATGTTCATGTGTCACAAAATATTCTTCTTTAAAAATTTTTTCCAGTCGTTTAAAACCTTAAAAACTGGGGCGCCTGGGTGGCTCAGTCGGTTAAGTGGCCGACTTCGGCTCAGGTCATGATCTCGCGGTCCGTGAGTTCGAGCCCCGCGTCGGGCTCTGTGCTGACAGCTCAGAGCCTGGAGCCTGTTTCAGATTCTGTGTCTCCCTCTCTCTGACCCTCCCCTGTTCATGCTCTGTCTCTCCCTGTCTCAAAAATAAATAAAACGTTGAAAAAAAACTTAAAAACTATCACTAGCTGGCAGGCAGTAGAAAAATGGGGTGAGTAGATTTGGCTGTCAGGCCATAGTTTGCTGATCCCTGATTTAGAACAATAATTAAAATGTTGCAATTGAAGAAGATTCACATCAAAGTTTTTATGTCGGCCTAAAGGACAATGATTGAGTAAACTGTAGTATAATCACTTACGAAATTCTTTGCAGCCAATTAAAATAAAGACTATGTTGCAATAGGGAAAATACTATGATAAATGGCAAGTTGAATAAAGCAGGCCTGAAAATTATGTCTACTCTGATTATGACTATGTTGAATGAATCTTGAATAAACTATCTGCAAATTATGTATGCACAGGGATTGAAAGGGAAAATGAAGGCTGTTTGATTTGTATGAAGTTGGGATTGCGGGTAATTTGTTTTTGTTTCTGCTTCAATGTGAGCATCAAGCTGCCTTCCAATTCTCGGCTTCTATGATGCCATTGAGATTTAGCTCAAATTAGTTCATCAGGAGAGTTCCCTGTGCAGACAAAGAAGGAAGAGAACCTAATTTAGGCTTATCAGAGGCGAGAAGAGTTTTCAATAGTGTTCCAGTTAACTACAGCTGCATAACAAACACCCCCACACTTAGTAGCCTTAACCATTTTTTTATACTCATGTATTCTGTGGGTCAGAAACTCAAGGGAGACCCAGTAACAATGGCGTGTCTCTACCTTATGATGTATGTGACCCCACTGGGAAGACCAGAATGTCTGCAGGTGACTTGAATGACTGGGGGCCGGAGGATCCACTTCTGGGATGGCTTCTTCACTACCCACCTGGAGCCCTGGCAGGAATGGCTCTGAGGATAGTGTATTAGTTTGTTAGGCTGCCATAATAAAGTACCAAACTTGGGTGGCTTCAACAACGGAAATTTATTGCCTCATGGTCCTGCAGGCTAACAGTACAGGCCCAAGGAGTAGGCAGGTCTTGTTCTTTCTGAGGGCTGTGAACAAAAATCCATTTCATGCCTTCCTCCCAGCCGCTGGTGGTTCTCTGGCCATCTTTGGCATTCCTTGGCCTATAGATGCACATGCTGATCTCTGCTTTCGTATTCACGTGGTGTTCTCCTGTGCACATGTATGTCTCCAAATTGCCCCCTTTTGTAAGAACACCAGCATTATTGGTGTAAGGCCCACCTAATGACCTCATCTTGAATGGATCATCTGCAAAAACTTCGTTTTTAAATAAGGTCACACTCACCAGTATTGGGACCTAGGACTTCAACGTCTTTGCGGGGATATAGGTCAACCCATAACGGAGAGGCTCAGCTAGCACTGTCCACAGCAGTGCCTACACATGACCCGTCCATGAGGCATGAAGCTGGGTTTTGAGAGGGACCATTCCTAAAGCGAACGTTTCAGATGAACCAGATAGAAGTAAATGGTCTTTGATGGACTAGCTGGGGGTGCCATCCTCTATTGGTAAAGCAGTCATAAGCTTGCCCAAATTCAAGAAGAGGGACATTAGACCTCACTCCAGAGGGAAAGAGTAACAAAGAATTTGCAGTCATTAACAAAAAATAGTCTAAGTAGGGATTGTTAACAGAGGGTTTATGGACCCAGCAGGAATCCACAGATGGTTTCCAAAGGTCTGAGAAGCCACGGAAGTTATGCAATGTATGTATCAGCCTGCATTCTATTTTTCTGCGACATGGGTCTGCAGTGCTCATTCTATGTTCAAGAGGGTCTATGACCTCCAAAATGACTAGAAAGTTCTGGAATATTGGACCCATCTGCTGCTTCTATTCAGAAAAGGACACTCTTCCCTCTCTCTAACTCAGAAAATGTTTTCTCTCTCTGGCTTGGCATTAGCACCAGCCTTTCTCCTTCCCTGAGGCAGCTTCTGCCATCTGCCAAATGATGTCGCTCTGTGACCCTGGTGTCCTTGACACTGTTCAGAAGCCTTAGAGGGAGGTCCTCAGCAATCCCAGCATGCTCAGAGATGGATCGAAAAGCAGCCTGTCTCCTAAGTTCCCGGACCTGGGAGGTGGGACATCTCCCACTGGCAGCCTAGACAACCGTACAGGGGTGGCTGTTTCTGTTCTCCCAACCTGGTTCATGCCTCTGTGCTATTTGCATACCTGCCTAGCTCCTCCCCTAGCTAACAAACTCCTTTGCGAGCAAAAAACTGTCTTATCTCTCTTTTATTAAAAAATATTTAGTACCGTGTTTTGGATATGATCATGCTCACAATGATTGGTAGTTTTAAAATCATCAAAATTGAGCTGTAGAAAGTAGAACAGGCCCCCAGGGACTCTGATGCCAGCTTTGGGCATAAGGGTGCTGGGTCAATTCGTGTTAGGACACAGAGCATCAAGGGCTCACCCTGCTTAGGAAGGTCTCCTTTAAAGGAAGATGTCAGCTGTAAACAGTGGGTTTGAAAAGGGGTATTTGGGGAGTTGGCTTGCTTCCCAATCCTAGCTCTGTCACCAACAATCTGCGGGACACTGGCCAAGGCATGTCTGTATGGCACAGTGCAACCTGGGGTGAAGCTTGGCTCTCCGACGTAGTGGCTGTGAGAAAGACAGCTGGTGTATCCGGTAAGTGGCTAAATGTCTGGCCCCTAAAGCCAGGCTACCTGGGTTTGTGTCCTAGCTCCTCCCCCGATCGCCTGTGACCTTGGGCATCAACAAACCTCCTGAGGCCTCAGCTGTCTCATCTGTAAAATGCCAATGTCACGAGCTCACCAGCCTCCATGAGCGCCCCCTACCCCCATGCCCTAGGCACGCTACCAAGTGCTTCACATGTATTCCCCCCTTTGCTCCTCAGGAACAACCCAATAGCTAGGTGGTGTTGCTACCCCACTTACCCACGGTACAACGGAAGCCCAGAGGGGGTAGCCAGCCTACAGTCACACCACCGTCGAAGGGCCCAGCTGGCATTTGAACCGGGCAGTCGGGTTCCCCATGTCTCTCCCCTTAACTATGTTACCACCCAGCTTCCTCCTCACACGATGCACTTAAGTTGTTTTTCACGTAGTAATGACTCAACCAGTGTTGGCTGTTGGTAATGATCATCCTCATCTGTAGGGTGGGGATGATCCTATCCAATTTGTCAGTAGACAGGACGCAGATAAAGCACTAAGCTGCACACGTGAGACTGGGTCGGTTGTGTTTGTTGTCTCTGGTGCCGGCCACGTGGCAAGTGGAGGGGCCACCGTCCCGACAACATAGACTCGGGGACCAGGACCTCACATTGGGTGCTAAGCCTGTATTGCTTGGTGTTTTCTAGCTTGCATAGTGTTTTGCTCATGGCAGATGCTCAAAAATATGGCTTAGGGGCGCCTGGGTGGCTTAGTCCGTTAAGCATCCAACTCTTGATTTCTGCTCTGGTCATGATCTTGTGGTTCATGAGTTCGAGCCCCACATCGGGCTCTGCACTGACAGCGTGGAGCCTGCGTGGGGTTCTCTCTCTCCCTCTTTTTCTGCCCCTCCCCTACTTGCTGTCTTTCTTTCTCTCAAAATAAATACATAAACATTAAAAAATTTTAAATATGGTTTATTCATTTCTCCAAGAATTAGAGAATTCCTCCCACTCTTGTCTAGGCTACATTGGAAGAAGGTGTGAGAGAAAATGTAGTAAGTCCTGGGGCAGAAATAATATTGATTCCACCCCTGATTCTAGTCCCTGCTCCAGGTAGAAACTCACTCTTTATGCAATATATAAGCCTCCCAGACACCCACTTAATGCCAATTTCTATTTAATCGGTGCATGGATGTTGCTGCCCCTTATTAACGCATGACAGCTGTTGCTCTGTTCTTCTGTTGCCTGTGTAGACCGATACTGTCTGCCTTACACTTCTGGCCGTGACAGGCTTGGGACCATGTCTATTTACCTACAGTCAGTGGTGTAATGCCAAGTATCAGGCTGAAAAACATTTCTTGGCTGATTCAGCAGCTGCCCATCCTGTTGGAGGTAAAGTCAGTCCTGGTTAGTTCCCACCTCGGTGGTAAAATAAATCCCGGTTAGTTCCCACCTCGATTTCTGACTTGTGGCAAGTCACCTGGACATGATACTATTATGGTCTTCTTACCAGAGTATCTTTTTTTTAATTATTTGGTGGCCAGGGCCCCTGTATAGAAGACATGACTGCTTATATGATAGAGCAAGGGGATCTGGTTCATAGCAGACCTTGGCGGAGCGGGCTTATCAGGGAGTCGAGGCAAGTGGTGTTAAATAAGCACTCGCCGTAGTCAAGTATCAGGCTGAGAGCTTTCCAAATGCAATGTGAATGGCAGGCCGGCTCTTGGAGGACCAGTGGTCTGTGGGAGGTGGGGCACTGCCCGTCCCTGCTTTCAGGGACATGCACTAGATCGACAAGTTACTGCCCCGGCCTTTAGCCCCTGGCCTTTTTCACCCTTTCCCCTGGAGGAGAAACGAGGGGTCTGATGGTGGGCTCAGCCACTGGTTCATGGTGTTTAGCGTAGACCGCCTAAGAGCAATCGTAAAATATCAAGTCATAAGCCCTATAACTTGTAAATGTTAATGTATTTGGGAAAGCGGCGGGGGGAGGGGGTCTCTGCAGACACAATTAAGTTAAGGATTCTGAAGTAATGGATGGAACTGTCGGATCAATATGTTGTAGACCAGAAACGAATATAACCTTGTACGTCAATTATACTTAAATGATAACAATAACGATAAAAGTTAAGGATTCTGAGCTACAGGGTATTAGTATCCGTCAGCTTGGATGCCATAACATCATGCCACATCCGGGTAGCTTAAACAACAGAACTTTAGTCCTCATGGTTCTGGAGAACACAAGTCCACAATCAACGTGCTGGTGGGGCTCCTTGCTCCCCAGGTCCTCCTCCTTGGCTTGGGTATGGCCGGCTCCTCCCTGTGTCCTCACGTGGACTTCCCTCTGTGGGCATGCATCCCCGGTGTCCCTTCCTCTTCTTGTAAGGACACAAGTCCCACTGGATTAGGGCCCCACCCGTAAGACGTTATTTACCCTTAATGACTTATTCTTAAAGGCCTTATCTTCAAATAGAGTCACGTTGGGTGCTAGGGGTTCAACAAAATACTTTTACAAGGGGTACTATTCAGTCATAACAGGAGACGATCCTGGATTTTCGAGGTGGGCACGAAATGCCATCTCGAGTGTCCTTGTAAGATAGAGGCGGGGGGATTTGAGGCAAACACAGCGGAGAAGGCACAGGAAGAGGCGACAGCAATGTGGCCATGGTAGGGAACATGGGCCTGCTGACACCTTGAGTTTGGACTCTGGCATCCAAAGCTGTGAGAGAATACATTTCTGTAGTTTTATTTTTTTTAATTTTTTTTCAACGTTTATTTATTTTTGGGACAGAGAGAGACAGAGCATGAACGGGGGAGGGGCAGAGAGAGAGAGGGAGACACAGAATTGGAAACAGGCTCCAGGCTCTGAGCCATCAGCCCAGAGCCCGACGCGGGGCTCGAACTCACGGACCGCGAGATCGTGACCTGGCTGAAGTCGGACGCTTAACCGACTGCGCCACCCAGGCGCCCCTTCTTTTTTTTTTTTTTTTTTTTAATTTTTTTTTTTTCAACGTTTATTTATTTTACATTTCTGTAGTTTTAAGCCACCCGGTTCTGTGACCGCAGCCTCAAGAAACGAGTACCGTCAGGTAGTGTTGTTCACAGCCTGAGACCTGGAGCTTTGGCCTTTTGTTTCTGTCTCTGTCCTTGTCCAGAGGGAGGTGGCAGTTCTCGATACACGTGCCTACTCTATAGACCAGAATTTTCTCTCATGTGGGTTGTCCCAGAGTCTAGGCTGGGGGGTGGGAGCGGAAGCTGCAGGGCTGAGAGCCGTCACAGGCCCCTTTGGTCCCTTACCGTGGCCACATCCTGCAACCTGGCTTCATCAGGATAAAGCTCAAATTCTGAGCTTCATTGGTCTGATCCTATGCAATTCTCAATTGGTACCAAGGAGGGGGATGTTTTTCTGAATCCCCTTAAAAGTCCTAACAGAATGCATGGGATATGGGTCTGTGGACTGGCTCTTTTTTTTTTTTTTAATTTTTTTTTAATGTTTATTTATTTTTGAGACAGAGAGAGACAGAGCATGAACAGGGGAGGGGCAGAGAGAGAGGGAGACACAGAATCTGAAACAGGCTCCAGGCTCTGAGCTGTCAGCACAGAGCCCGACGCGGGGCTCGAACTCACGGACCGCGAGACCGTGACCTGAGCCGAAGTCGGCCGCTTAACCGACTGAGCCACCCAGGCGCCCCGGACTGGCTCTTTTGTAGACAGAAGGTGGCCTCCCAGGACCCCTGCCTGATGAAAGGCAGGGGTGGAAATTGATAAGGGGCTCTCCGGCCCAAGACCCCTTGGATTCAGATCTGGTCTCTGACCTTTTCTAGCCGTGCCACTGTGAGCAGATTCATTTTTCTCCCTACTCACTTCTCCCATCTTATGAAACCGGGACAAATAAGAACCCCTACCCTCCTAGGTGTGAGCATTAAACAAAGTAATTCATATAAAGCACTTTGCACAGCTTGGGGACTAAGATCCATAGCAAGCCCCCAGTAGCTGGGAGCTATTATGCTCTGGAAAAATAGTCTAGAGAAATGGAAAAAAAAGAAGTTGCTTTCAGATGCAGATTTAAAATCTCATTCCCTAGACGTGCTTGGATAAAACTCGGCAGCATTTAAATGTCTGGCCTGAGACGTTGCTGAGGTGACCGGTAATGACTCAAGGCCTTGGGAGGGTGAGGAGAAAGGACATCACAGGGATATGCAGGGGGGAAGCCTCACTAATAAGACTCCTGTTTCAGCCATTAAGGGAGACGGTGAAGCTTGGGCATTGGCCGCGAAGCAAAGAGGTCTTTGCCGGCTTCTTATCCCCGTGTTTGAGTTAACATTATGTTAAACTTATCAAGACAGCATCAGACGGGAGTCACATTCCTCCATTTCCAATATTCAGAAGTTCTAGGAAAGAGGGGAGGATCGTTTATTCAGTAACTCAACACATATTTATCAAGTGCCTGCTGGGTGGCTTTTATCAATGTACTCTTACAGCAGAGCACCTGGTAGGTACCCAGTGCAGTGAAAGAATGAAATTCTGAGCGAGCGGGTGAATAAACTTCCTCAGCAAGCGAGTAGGCGTGTCCCAGCTACGCAAAACATCTCAAACCACAGCACATATCATTAAAAAGGAGAGAGGGGCTCCTGGGTAGCTCAGTTGCCTAAGCGTCCGACTTTTGGCTTTGGTCATGATCTCAAGGTTCGTGAGATCGAGCCCCACATCAGGTTCTGTGCTGACAGCACAGAGCCTGCTTGGGATTCTCTCTCCTTCTCTCTCTGCCCCTCCCCTACTTTCTCTCTCAAAGTAAATAAATAAACATTAAAGTAAATAAAGGGGATAGATCTAGGACATAAAAAAATGGGCTCACAGCTCTGCTCACTGTCCAAGGTTTCCTGCTACAGGAAGTGGAGCGAGGGAGTAGTAAGGGCCAGGATGTCCCTCCTCAGCAGCGTCCCTCTCAGACATGAGAGCATCCATTTTGCAGAGAGATGATATGCACAGGAACAGGTAACAGAAGCTTCAGGGTCACTCAACATCCTTAACTTGTGTGCTTGCTCTCAGCTCCTCCTGGGGCAGGATCCAACCCAAAGTCCAAGAGATGGCATTACAAAGCCACAGGCAGTGATTCCATACAGGAAGTGATGAACATGACTTCCGAAGTAGAGGGCAACATCTCAGGACCCCTCCCTCGGGCGGGCTGTGGTCCGCGTGACTGTGCGCTTCCTCTCCTGAAGCTGACATGGTAACGTTTGATGTAAGTGAAATTGAGAAGTACCTTGAATAAAATTGCTGTTTTCTTCTGAGGTCCGTTTGCAGCTTGTTTATCCCTCCAGGGACTTGCTGAATTTGGCTCCAAGACTGTGTTTTGAGACTATTAAAAGACTTTCTTAAAAACACTGGCAAAAACACGTAACTGCATAGACTGTCTTCAAAACGCTGGCAAAAACACGTAACTGCATGGGGCTGGCAGAATCCTGGCTGTCAGCGAAATCTTGAGGTGTGGGGCAAAGTTTCCAGAAGAAGAGCGCTTCTGGGAGGGGAGAGCACCTTACAGAGGAAGCACTCACGCAGCGCGAGTGTGACGCAGAAGTGCCCGGCTTATGGGGGATTGAGGCCAAGGAAGGCCCTGGAAGTTTCCATTAGGCTTGCAAGGAAGTGGATATTAAATGAGAAGGATGGGGTTGAGTAGAGAAAAGAGGCCGAGTGAAAAAGGAAAAACAATAGGAAGGGAGGGTAGAAAGAGAGAATAAGAAGCAGAGCAAGAGGAGACATAGCGGCAAGAAGACAAGTTGAATCCTCTATCTCCTTCAAACTTAATTTTTTTAAATTTTCACTTTATTTTATTTTTCTTTTTGTCTTTTATTTTGTTTTTATTTATTTTATTGAAAAATTTTTTTTCGAAGTTTTGAGGGGGGGAGGGGCAGAGAGAGAGGGAGACGCAGAATCCGAAGCTGGCTCTGGGCTCCGAGCCTGACGCGGGGCTCGAACCCACGAACGGTGAGATCGTGACCTGAGCCGAAGTCGGATGCTCAACCAACTGAGCCACTGGGGTGCCTCCCCTCAAAACTTTTTAAAGCACAGCATTGGCATCTCCAAGAGCCCATCTGATCCCGAGGGATTGACTTCGAGCCCAAGGAAGCACATATCGCTGCTGACTCCTGACGTTCAATGCTGTGTTCCTCTCACCAAATTATGGCGTGTGACCAGGCAGCAAGAAACCTTGCTGATTACCACATGAGGGTGGGATCGTTTAGATTATCGCACAAGGAAGAGCGAGGTCAAGTAGTGACCTTTGCCGCAGCGGCAATAGCATTTATTCTGCGCCAGGCGCCGTGCAAGGGATGCAAGGGCACCATTCTGGGGATGCCCGTGGCTGTCAGGAAGACCCAGGACTTGCCTTCAGTGAGATCACCGGCCAGAGAGCATGATGCACGTGGAATGAACCACTGAGATTTGAAACCGAGAAGTGTCACATTCGTATTTGTATTTTACTAAGTGCACTGGCTATGTTGTGAGGAATGCAAGAAAAG
This sequence comes from Prionailurus viverrinus, assembly GCF_022837055.1. Taxonomy (NCBI): domain Eukaryota; kingdom Metazoa; phylum Chordata; class Mammalia; order Carnivora; family Felidae; genus Prionailurus; species Prionailurus viverrinus. The sequence goes on along the minus strand of NC_062565.1, from coordinate 12,920,682 downwards.
GTGCAGAGACCCTGACTGGGGTGAGAATAGCAGTGATGGTTCAGGTGAGAGACGAGTGCCACATGGGAGAGAGAGTAGTGGATGGAATTAAAATATATTTGGGGCGGAACTGGCATGAATTGGGTACAGACTGGAGGAGAACGGCTCAGGGGCGTTACTCCTCATTTCAGACTTGGCCAGCTGGGTAGAGGGAGCGCTATTGGCAGAAACACGGGATATTAGGAGAGAAGTAGCCTGCTGGGGAAGCAACGAGCTCCGGGATATTGGCTCACTTGACCTCTATTCTACACTCCTTCTAGCGGCCCATCCAGCCCTCCAGAGTCTCAACAGCCCAAACCACCTTTCCCACGCTCCCTCGCAGTTAAGGCTTCAAATGTGGTTTAGGTCCATTGATACAGTCATCGATGTAATATAGGGAAGCTATACCCACGTGGGTCTTGAATTCAAAATGGAGACCGCAGATCCCAAAGCATCCCTCCTGCTCGCGCAAATCAAGCGGGTATAAGAGGCCCTGGGTCAAGTGATTCCAGCCACAGCTGCTTCACAGCTGTGCCAGAACTAAGCCCTTTGGGGGGCAGAGGATTTCTAATTCCTCAGCTTCCTGCTGTGGCGAAGATGACATTTCTCCTGGAGGGTTAGTTCTGTAGTGTTATTCCGGGTGTCATTCCTGGACACCTTGCCCAGAGCCTTTTCCAGTTTCTCCCACAAGTTTTAAGCACGCGGTTCCTTATAGAAGTCCCCGTTGGCTTGAAAGGTATAGAATGGCTCATGCTATCAGCAGCTGAAACTTAACGGACGTAGAAGAAATAAGTCTGAACCTGCAAGACAGCCAGATATAAACATGTGGAATGACCTCCAATGCATGCATGGGTCTGCGGTTTAGGAGAAAAGACTGGACTGGCTTTTCTGAATTGTTGGCATATGGATTGTAATGGGTGAGGTCATTCAGGGAGGCATTGCCAAGAAAGAGTTTGAGCGGTGAGAAGAAAGGAGGGCCTAGGACAGGACCTTTGAAAATACCAGTTTTTAAGGGATAGTTAGAAATGTAAGTTGGCCATTGGAAGAAGATGGTGGGAGGAAAATCAGGGGGTGCTGGTGTCAGAAGCCAGAGGTGGAAAGTGGGTCTACAGGAATGGAGCAGCTTGGCAGATGCTTCCAGAAGGTCAAGCAAAGTGAGGGCTAAACATGTCTGCTGAATCCGGTCTTTGGTGACCTTGGCAAGATCAGTTTTGATGGCAGTGTTGGGAATAGTGTTCAAATTAAAAGCATTCAGGAATGAGGGAGAGAGAAGAAAATAGATACCATGGGGGTAGGCAGTCTTTTAAAGAGCATTGACCATCCTTAGAGGTGATGTGAGTTCAAAGGCAGGCAGCCATTTTTTAAATCCGCCGTCAAGCTAACCACTCGCCATGATGGAGCATTAGTGAGACCTTATGGGACATTGTATTGCATATTTCATCCAAACAGTGGATCTCTCGTGTTGGAGAAAGAAGTACATGTTTTCTGGTTATGAGATGCAGTTAGGAGAGAGCTGGAAGAGAGGTAAGGTGGAGCAGAGGGGATATATATGCACTTTAATAGCAGAGACCATAGGCAAGGTGGGATCCTGATGGTTTTCCACAGAGGTATGACGGGGTTGATACATCTGATTCCACAGAGGTAGGACAGGGGGTAGATACATCAAGAATTAGCTGTCGTGGGCGGGAAGTCCCAGGACATAGGGTCTGATAATATTTACTCTCTGTGCAATAATAGACAAAATTCTCTTCTACGGTTTGTGGAGGCTGAGGATAAGAGATTTTAAGAGAGTGGAGGGGTCTTTTTTTTTTAAGTTTATTTATTTATTTTGAGAGCAGTGGGGGGCGGGGAATGAGTGGGGGAAGGAAGGGCAGAGAAAGAAGGAGAGAGAGAGAGAGAGAGAGAGAGAATCCCGTGCAAGCTCTGCAACTGTCAGCACAGAGCCTGACGTGGGGCTCAAACCCGTGAACCACGAGATCATGCCCTGAGCTGAAACCGAGTCAGACGCTGAAGGGACTGAGCGACCCCGCTGCCCCTAGGAGAGTGAAGAAGGTCTTCATGGTCAACTTGTAGAATGCCAGAGTGAGCTCACTAGCTTGCCGTCAGGGTCAGCAGCCTGTTTGGGTTTAATGATGAGGAACTGACAGCAAGATCGATCCGTCCAAGTGTGAGATTGTTCCCAGCAGCACCCAGATCCCTGCTCCTGGCAGAAAGCAGAGGGTCAGCCCTAGTCATCCAGGCCTGGGGTGTTCTCAGGCAGACGTGATGGAGGGACAACGGCAAGGAAACTGCTGAGAGGACAAACCAGAGATTCTCAGTGGAGGGGAGGGGGTACCACCCTGGCCTGGTGTCTGAAGCAGGTAGAGATGTTTTTGATTGTCACGATGAAGGAGAAGACCATCGGAATTTAGTGGGCAGGAGCCGAGGGTGCCACATGTCCTGCGGTGCTTTAACAAATACTTGTCTTCCCAAACGACCAACGTCCACGTTGATAAACACAGAAACTGAGGGATCGTGGACTCTGATCAATCCAAATAGATAGGGAGGTAAAGACAAGAGACGGAAAGAAGGCAGGTCAAAGAACAGGAAGGTGTGAGCAGGAGATCAGACCTAGGGGGGAGAGTCTGAGCGTGCAAACCCGCAGGATTCGAGGGTGCAGTCAGACCGTGGGGCGTCTGAACCCCTGATGTCAGTGGCGGGACGGTTCCCAGTGACACGTCTTAAATGGTGCATCAGGACGTCTTCAAGAGATACCTGAGCCGTGCGTCTCTGGGGCCACCACACAGGGCTGGCGGACATCATGTGGCCATGGAAGCTCCGAGAGGACAAGGGTGCAGAGGCATACATTTGCTTTGTGTAATATTTTATTCCTAACGCCTCGGCACATTCACACTTTCACCCAAAAGTTTGCCAAATGGACGAATGAACGAATGTCACGAACCCGAGAGAGTAGCGTACAGGGTTTAAGCCTCATTGTAAAGGTTACGTTCCAAATCCATCACTTACTAAGTTATCTTAGGACAATTATCATTAGATGGGGATGGTGATAAATAGCTCCTATTTTAGGGGTCTTGGTGAGGATTCAGAGACATTTCGGGAAGAAGGTGCAGCACAGCGTCTGGCAAACGGCATCCCATAAATGTTCACTATTAATAGTATGATGATTTCTTCCCGTGATCCTTTGCAAGAAAGTCTTTTACTGTAGCAACAAATAGAAACGTGTTCAGACAGTTGGACTCTGGGGACTTCTTTTACCTTCCACGTTAGACTCTGCTCCCGGAAAGCGATGAGTCCATGCTTCTGTTGCTTTGTAAATCCTAGTACTTAGGACAATGTTCTCAGTACAGTCATTATATCCATCCTACAGAGAGAATAAAGGCAAAACTAAGGGACAGTCACTTAGCAGACATCATTATAGACTCGGCTGAGCGGGTTTTTGAATGAGGGGAATAAGAACATGCATGTATCACGGCTGGAGCAGGGTGGATTTCACCAATCAGAGATAAACATCACCCTGGAGCCACGTTTTCTCTGCCAGGAAGAGGAAGCAGCTTGCTGTCCCTGGTGAACAAAAGCTGTGCTTGCGTGAATATCTCTAGAGGGAAATGTTTATCCATTAAGACTGGTAATTAAAGGCTCCCAATAAACCAAGTCCCGTTACTCAGCCTAAGGAGCTGCCTCGATAGCGTCTGGCACAGTGTCAAATGTCTGCTTAGCACAGAGCTGGGATTGAAGTTGTCCCATCCCTGGGGGCGGGACCTGAGCTGGGCATCCACGGAGATCTGTGTGCAGGGTTCCCCCGCACAGGGTCTGACCGGAAAGACGCAGGTCCTTACCTTTCCCAAGTTTCATTGGTCTCTTCTCCAAATACGTACACAGGCTTAAGAACAGGGTTGTGTCAATTGCATGACTCAGTCAACGTTATAACGGTTCATTGTTGGGATCTCCGCGGACAACATGAGCCCCACGCAGGTTAAAATCTCTCAAGCCTGAGGACGTCTGATGACAGTCATCCTTCACTAGACTGCAGGAGAGTCTGTTAGAGTCAAAGTTCACGTAGTGGCGCCTGGGTGGCTCAGTCGGTTACGTGTCCCAACTTCGACTCAGGTCATGGTCTCGCGGTTGGCGAGTTCGAGCCCCACATCGGGCTCTGTGCTGACCGCTCAGAGCCTGGAGCCTGCTTCGGATTCTGTGCCTCCCTCTCTCTCTCTCTGCCCCTCCCCGGCTCACACTCTGTCTCTCTGTCTCTCTCTCTCTCAAAATAAATAAACATTAAAAAAATTGTTAAAGAATCAAAGTTCACGTAAAGTAACACCGATCATTTCCTCCTGCACGAGATAGAGCCTGTGTTTGGTGCTTCACAGCTATTTGGCTGCTCAGTTGTGCTCACTGGGCAGGGGAATAACACTTAACCACCTTAGCTTTGTAAAACGCCTTCCACTTTGCAAAGCACGTTCACCCACAGCATGTAATTTGCGTTTTACCGTAAGGTGTTGTTTCTTAGGGATAGTATACATATTAAAAGCAGCCATTAGTTGCTGACTTATTGACAGCTCTCTGTGCACCGGGCTCTGTTTTAAGCGCATGGCAAGCAGGGTGATCAGTGGAAATAGAGAACCCAAAAGAATGAAAAGATCCTGGCTTGGCTTTGCACATACTCCATTTTATGTGTTAGCCAGGGGACCTCGGGGCGACCTCAGGGTGGCATTTTTACACATTCTCTTGCTAAGAAAAAAAAATCTTGCTTCCTACAGCTAATTTCAATATTCTCTATCACACTTTGCATGGTTTTCAAGGCTTTCCATGATCTAGGTCCTTTACTGTGTTATTCTGGATGAGCCAAATCACTGTCAGGAAGAAGAGCTGCTGACATTTATGGGACACGTGCACGTGGCTGGCCTGGTGGGATGCCGTTTCTAGACGTCGTCTCGTTTAATCCTCACAACTCCCTACATGAGGTGGGTAGAATTACTATCTGTGTTTGAGGCATAAGGAGGTTAAGTGACGTGCCCAAGGTCGCTCAGCTGGCATGTGGCAGGCTGGGAATCTAATCCAGGTGGCGTGGCTCTCAGTCCCCACCCTGGGCTGTGTGGCTGATGGACCACGGCATTCTTTCCTGTCCAACATGGACCCAACTTGAGAGGTGTGGGTGGGCGAACCAAAGCAACACCTGTTTGCTCTAGGGAGACATCGGTGACCTCTTGAGGAAGCCACTCCTCAGTCATCACTGTCCAAGATCAGCAGTGTTTTCATTATAGCGTTTTGTCATGACAAGTGTGGCCTCCCAAGCCAGACTACCAACGCATGTCGAAAGATGCAGGGGTCAATGCTCTGGGTTTTTTTTTTTTTTTGAAATTAAACTTTTTGGGGGTTGGCTACCCACTAATTAAAACCCATTTTTTACTCTCTTCTATGAAAATGCTTATTCTCTTATCCAGAGGGGAAGAACCCCCCAGAAGCCATAATGTGGTTGGCCCTCCTGCCCTACCAGCTAGACATTAGTGGGTTAAACACCTGGGGGCAGAGCTCGCTTTTCCGCATTCCACTGTCCAGGCGCTGGCCGTCAGCCCTTCGGCTGCCCCATATTCCCACTGGTTTGGCCTTCCTGGGGAGGCTGGTTTGGGGAGCGGTCAGCCTTAGAGTGGGGCCACGCACCTGCTCCTGTCCTTCACCTAGGAGCTTCCTCACATGCTTATCATTCATCATGAAACGCAGGACCCTTTAATTCTGGACAATGGAATAAAACGCGCTGTCCCACATGTTGGACAACTGGGCAAACGTTCTTTCTCTAGGAGAGTATGAGATATTTCTCACACTGAGGAAAAGCTACTCAGCCTGAGGCCTCCTGATTTCCTCCCATGGAAATGCAATTACTGGCTTATAAAAGAACATTCCTGAAATTATCCCTGAAAAAGCATCATTCACTGTCTTGTGGGCTACGAGTCTTGTCCTGCCCGCCTGATTGTCTCTGTCGCCTTATTTGTTTTTAGGTTTAAAAAATTTTCAGGGGGAGCGCCTGGGTGGCTCAATCGGTTAAGTGTCTGACTTCGGCTCAGGTCATGATCTCGCAGTTCTTGGGTTCGAGCCCCACGTCCGGCTCTGTGCTGACAGCTCAGAACCTGGAGCCTGCTTCAGATTCTGTGTCTCCCTCTCTCTGCCCCTCTTCCGGTCAATAAATAAACGTTAAAAAGATTAAGCATTTTTTTAAAAAAATTATAGCTTATCACTAGTTTTAAAAGCTTCATGGAGGTGGGAAGGGGTTTTTCTGTAGAAGAGACTGTTAACATTGCCGAGGGTGACCTCCACTGACCCTGAGAACAGAACTGAAAAAGCTGGCCTCCCCACTTCTGACCACTTTCAAAGCACTTAGTTAGTTAGACTGTAGGAACCTGTTAGTGCCCTGCACCACAAAGCTAAACAATTCCAGATGATCACATCTGATGTGGTTGCTGAAGACGCAGCCTCTCTGAGACTTGAAATCTCTCTTGTTTAAACGACCCTAGAAAATGACGCTTGGGGCGCCCGGGTAGCTCACTCACTTAAATGTCTGACTCTTTTTTTTTTTTTTATGTTTTTATTTATTTTTGAGACAGAGAGAGACAGAGCACGAGCAGGGGAGGGGCAGAGAGAGAAGGAGACACAGAATCGGAAGCAGGCTCCAGGCTCCGAGCTGTCAGCACAGAGCCCGACGCGGGGCTCGAACTCACAAGCCTTGAGATCATGACCTGAACTGAAGTCGGATGCTTAACTTACTGAGCCACCCAGGCGCCCCCAAACATCTGACCTTTGATTTGGGCTCTGGTCATGATCTCACGGTTTGTGAGTTTGAGCTCCACATCGAGCTCTGTGCTGGCAGAGTAGAGCCTGCTTGGGATTCTCTCTCCCAGTCTCTCTGCCCCTCCTTCTCTCTCTCTCTCTCTCTCTCTCTCTGTCTCGCTCTCTCAAAAGTAGGAAACATTAAAAAAAGGAAAATGATCCTAAAAACATGCATATACACACATGTACACATACACACACAACTAATACACCCCGACCTAATCAGAGCTCCAAAAAGCACCAAAACCCTGCACTGCACACAAATTCATTTACTCTAAAACCCAGCAGTTCTCAACCTTGGCTGCACATTACAATTCCCTGGGGGGCTTTTGAAATACTGATGCCCAGGACCCACCTTAGAGGTTCCAATTTAACAGTTCTGGGTGGAACAGGGTGACCAGCCATCCCTGTTTGCTGGGGATGGAGTGCTCCTGGGATGTGGGAATTTCAGTGCTGAAACAAAGGACATCACAGGGATCCAGGACAAATTGGTCCCCCTGGGTGGATATGGGTTCCCTTTGTAAGTGTCCCTTGTGATTGTAATGTGCAGTCAGTGTTGAGAGTCACTGGGCTAAATCCTTAAACTTAGTCCATACCCCAGGTTAGGTAACTTAAGACTTGAAAATACCTCGGGGCGCCTGGGTGGCTCAGCTGGTTAAGCGTCTGACTTCGGCTCAGGTCACGATCTTGCGGTCACGTGAGTTCGAGCCCCGAGTCGGGCTCTGTGCTGACAGCTCAGAGCCTGGAGCTGCTTCAGGTTTCTGTGTCTCCCTCTCTCTCTCTCTCTGCCCCTCCCCTGCTTGCACTCTGTCTCTCTCTCAATAATAAACATAAAAAGATTTTGTTAAAAAAAGGCTTGAAAATATTTTACTCTTTTCTAGAGGATTCTTTTTAAATACTACTGCTACTAACGAGGCCCTTTGTAAATGAGAAGTCCTGGCCAAATGGCACCCTTCCCTCCCCCTGGAGAGTCCCAAGGGAATCACCATGCGCAGAGAGCAGCTCGCCTATTTTCTCCTCTCACTGGGCTCAAATCCACACACTAAGCCCCTCTGCGGAGGTGGGGAGCCACTACAGAGTTGATTATTTTACAATTTAAGAAGACTCTGGGGGGGGGGGCATGTTTGCCCAGGAGACCAGCATTCCAAACTGGGTCACTGCAAGCTGGAGTCGTCAGCCCCAACCAGTGGGAAATGCCAGGCGGCTCTTCCTCCTCTACTTTCCAGTTACTTGGCTTACAAATGACTGGTTTCCATCCAACACGGCTTACAATAATGGCTTGTTTGTATCATCCATTCTCCTTCCCCCAGTATCCTATTCAGTCACTTGGGAAGCTTTTAAAACTGCCAAAAATGGGCTTAGATGCCCCAGCCCAGCCCCAGAGCAAATCAGTCGGAAGCTCAGAGGGTTGGGACCCAGGCCGCACTGTCTGAAAGCTCCCACAAGTGACTGTGATGTGATCACGACGTTGGGGCCCTGGTTCTCAAAGTATGTTCCCTGGCCAGCTGCGTCAGCAACCCCAGGGACTTGTTAGACATGCAAATTCTCGGGCCCCATGCTGGACAGGTTGAATCAGAAACTCTGGGGATGGGTCCCAGCAGTTTGAACGAGACTTCGAGGTGATTCTCATGCATGATAAAGCTTGAGAACCAGTTTAGATGACAAAGTGGTGTTTTTAAAAACATTTTTTTTAAGTTTTTGAATTTATGTATTTGGAGAGTGAGAGAGGAAGAGAGAGCATGAGCGGGGAGGGGGGGCAGAGAGAGGGAGAGAGAGAATCCCAAGCGGGCTCTGGGCTGTCAGCGCAGATCTCGATGCGGGGCTCACACTCACGAACTGGGAGATCATGACCTGAACCACAAAGAAGAATTGGACGCTTAACTGACCGAGCCACCCAGACGCCAAAGTGGTACTTGAAAAAAATTGGCCGAGGTACTTAAGCTATTAACTGTTGCAATGAAGCAAAGGAGACAAATTATTTGGTCACTAATAATTAAGTCTTCTGCTTTCCTATCGTTTTATATAGGGAGCAGATTTCTGGACTTAACCTACTGTGACTTCATCTTACAAGCCTGGAGCTGCCAGGAGAAAATTATGCCCCAAACAGGTTTAACTAGAGAGTTACTGGGTTGGAGTTCCCCAGGGAAATCTTCGATATTACAGGATGGGGTGTTTATGATATAGAATTGAGGGCAGATGACCTAAATTCTTTCTAAGCGGGCAAGGTCAAGGGAAACAGTGGAGGGTGGAGAAGTAGGAAGGTGAAGGAAACAGGGTGGTCAGCAGCGATCTGACCCAAAAGGAAAGAAAGCAAACATGACTTGTTCTCCATTCGGGAGAATTACTAGAATTTTAGAATCTGAGATCTTCTGGCCCAAGAGGGACTGAAAGGCACCAATGAGTATTTTTGAACTGGGGAGGTTCAAAGGCCTGTCCCCTCCTGTCTTCCCACCCCCTCTAATTTATAGATCCAAATCACAGAAGATAGATGACTTTGTACATGCATTAGTCAGTTCTTGCAAGTTGGGTATCCAGAATGTCATTTTTTTTTTCTAAATAAAAATCAAAGACTATCAGGTGGTGAATTAATGCTTATTTGGACATGGATTCACTTATATATATTTTAATTCTCATAACAGTGCTAAGTACCATTGACCCGTGTTCCAAATGAAAACCCAAAGGTCAGAGACATGAAGCAAACAATTTACCCAGTAGTTAAACGACAGAGCTAAGATTCTAACTGAGGTCTGTCCAACCCCAAGAACTATGTTTACTTCCTTGGTCCAGAAAGATGTAAACTGGGGCCCAGAGTGTTATAGCCAGCTGGCAGTTGTACACCCAAATACAACACAAGACGATGAGTCAGAAGCTTCACTCCTATAGGGAGACGTTGTTGAGGGGCAGTTCTGTACGGTATGGGTAGGTCTACACTATGTGTGACAGTCTTCTGTCTCAGACTCTGCTTTCGAGGATGTTTGTTTAGCAAAGATAGAGGTCTCTTCAGCAAAGAGGGCAAATTTGTTTCCTGACCAGGATAAAGAAGAGATAATATCTCCCTCAAGGGCAAAGGTTGGGCAAGTTTGCTAGTTCCCCACTCTGTAAAATTCGGGCTTTCAACTTGAACTCCCCACTGAGTGCACAGCGGCCATCCAGCTAGGCCCGCCTCCACACTGGGAATTGGGGGACAGGGAGAATGGGCGTGGCCCTGAGTAATAAAGTCTTTTATCTCTGACCCGGGAGTCTCCTGTCTTCTGCCAGCATCTGTGAAACGAGGGCAGGTTAACTTGTTAGCGTGCAAGCAGGGTAGACCCACAGAGGGTTGAAAGTTCTTGATGGTGATGCCAACACCTCAGTATAGATACGTAGCAATACATTGTACTCCACCCCCTTAGGGCTGAGCAAACGCAGCCAGCTGATTAGAGTGTACCTCTTAGAGCTTCCCACTTATTCTCACGCTCCTGTCCCCCGCCTCCCTGTGGTTACTGAGTCTGAGCAGTGACTGGAATTGACAGGTGGGAATTAGGAAGACAGCGGTGGCAGACGTTGACTTCAAAGGGACCCAAGGCTCACACGGGTACCAAACTGAAGCCCCATGGTCACCGAATCAGAGTGAGAGCGACTTCAGTTGTTGAGACCACTTTCCACTCAACTTTTTTAGAACCGCTTGTCATCCACACGATGGAAGCTCAGACCTAAAAGGAAAAGTGAAAGCGACACAATATTCTCCCGCTCACGATTTCTTCTCTCTCGTCCCAGTCTTGTCCTCTGAAAACACGGAGACTGCGACACTACCCCGCTTCCACAACCCCACCGCGCCTCATTCCAGGCACGCCTTCTTGGACATCGTGATCAGACCCCTTACGATTCTAATCCTTCTCCCCTGAAGAGGCCCCATTTTGTCTGTCTCTTTGTCTAGGTCCTTAAAGAAAAAGTTATTTGGTTTTTGAGGTAATGCCTGCATACAGTACAAGACTCAAAAGATACAAATACGTTTTCTTTCCACTCAGTCCTCAGTCACCTGCTCTCCTCCACCAACCACTCTTATGAGTTTCTTGTTCTTTTCTTCTAAAGATACTCTCTGTAGATTCAATGGTCATTGGATGGGCTGAACACAGAGAACACAACCAGAAAACAGCCTTCCCTTTTTTCCTCCGTTACTACCTTTAAACACATTCGGAAGAAGTTTGTCTTCTTCCTTCTTGCTGGCTGATCAGTCCCAATTCTCTAGGCATTTAAAGCCCTTTTTTCAAGTATAAGATTGACATTTCAGTCGTACATTGAAAACAAGATTCCCCCTTCCCTCCAGCTCAGACTGCACCTTCAGAGGAGGGGCCAGAGGCAGGGGAGTAGAGTATGGGTTGTTACCTCTGCTGCTTCTGGTTCCTCCAGGATCGGGGTAGAGTAGCGGGGATAGAGTCTGCTTCATGAGTGCTGTCCTATTGGTCATTGATACCCTCTGTGCCTGTGGGCTATGCATCTATGTAGGCTCATAGCAGGGCACATAGTAAGCGCTCTACAAGTATGAAATGAATGAATACATTTGTCAGCGGGTGAATAAACTCAGCAACTTGACGGATGTATTGAGATTGACAAAAAATTGCAAAAAGGACCCAAAATGTGCATGCACAGTTCTGGTCGCTGCAGCAAGTTCCAGGGAGGAAAAAAAAAAATGATTGATATCACGTTCAAGCTATCACACGAAACCCACAATGACCTTCTAGAAAATGGGACATCCAGGACTGTGTTAACATAACAGTAGGGCAGAGGATACTGGAACTCTGTATTAATACTCCTTATTTTGAAATTTATAGTTTTCAGTCAAGTTCTCTCATCTTGCACATAAATAGGTATCTTTCAGCCCAAAACCAGGCTTTATGTTCATTCTTACTAAATTTATCCTTTTTAGTTTTGACTAAAACTAATGGTTTTAGTCTAACTGATGGTTTGTGAGTTCAAGCCCCGCATCGGGCGCTCTGCCGTTAGCAGAGCCTGCTTTCTATCCTCTGTCCCCACCCCCCTCTCTCTCTGCCCCTCCCCTGCTGGTGCTCTCTATCTCCCTCCCTCCTTCTCTCTCTCTCTAAAATAAATAAAGATTAAAAATATTCTCCTTTTCTGTGGTTTATGATAAAATCCAAGATGGTGGTATTGTCCTAATACTTCTCTTTATTGTCCCACACTTCTTTTACTTGAGAGAGAGAAGTAAGTCTCATCTGGGAACTCTCCTTCTTTCTCAACAATGGGGTCACCAAGGCCATGTAACAGGACAGCCCTTCTCACCCTCTAAAACATCCCCTTCTGTTTGTCTACTGTATCTCCATGAATGTTTTTCCTTTGAGGCTGCTCTTTACGCAATTTATTATAATCTGGACAAAACCCTGTGTGTGTGCATGGGCGTGTGTGTGTGTGTGTGTGTGTGTCTATAGAATATAATTTTCCCTGTAAGGCAGGCCCTCTCCACCACCGTGCCCCCCGCCCCCACCCCATGTGACTAATTTGGAGCAGTTTGTGGGTATGGAGAGGGTGGAGTGGGGCACAGAGGCTCTAAATAATCTGAACAGTTTGGAGCAAACCAAGGCTGATTTTGGGTCCCCGTGAGACGTAGAACTCGAGAGAGAGAGAGAGAGAGAGAGAGAGAGAGAGCTTCATTCTCCGGAACTTTGGATGGAGGACTCTGTGAGAAGCCAAGTGCAGATCCCTGGAGCAGAACTGCTGTAGGCAAGTTCATTCCGCAGCAGGTGAATTTCATCCTTGAGGTCTGCATTCCAACCAGACCTTCTTTCTAGACATCTGAGATGACCTTTTCTTTCATTGCAGGGGAAATAGCCTAAAATTCTTATTCACCTAAGGTGTTCATCCTTCTCCGTGCTTTTAAATCTCAAGGGACAAAGAGAAAAGACTCTTTGATGGCAGGATTTCAGGCATCCATACCAGATGGGAGCATTTGGGCATGTGGGTGAGTCTTCCTGGAGTGTTTCCCATGTCACACTAGAGTTCACTGCCCAACCCTTCGTGGCTTTCATTACCGACGAGAAAACTAAACTCCTAAAGAGATGTAATGTATGACACCTTTCCTGGAGCAACAGTTGTGACAAGACAAATGGAAGGCACTGTAGCCCTGTTCTATTGTTCGCATATACCCTCAATTTTTTTTAATGTTTATTTATTTTGAGAGAGAGAGAGAGAGAGCAGATACGTGTGAGAGCAGGAGAGGAACAGAGAGAGAGAGAGAGAAAGGGAGGGAGAGAGAGAATCCCAAGCAGGTTCCATGATCAGCTCAGAGCCTGACTCGGGGCTCAATCCTACGTACCGTGAGATCATGACCTAAGCCCAAATCAAGAGTCAGGCACTTAACCGATTGAACCACCCAGGCACGCCAACCCTGATTTTTTTAAAGCGTCAGCCAACCTCCAGAGTCAGGGCCAGCTGCCTTCACTCACCACAGTTTCATCACTGGAGCTTGTAGGTCTGTGAAAGTGCCCTCATCTTGACACTGGCCTTTTCAGGTCCTCCTGGGCCCTGAGGGAACCTCTGAGCTCCAGATTCTTGCTCAGCCAGTGGGAATGGACTGAAAGGTGAGGTAAGGTTTCTCACGAGTGCTTATTGCTTGCTGGCTCAAAAGTGATCTTGACTGTTTTTCTTAGGAAAAATCCTTGGTAGCTAAGGGAAAGGGGGGGGGGTGCGGATGCTAAGGAGGACTGAGTTGGTGGGAATATAGTCACTCTGGACTTCTGAGTCTTGACTCCTCAACTCAACAGCCAGCAGATCCGACCCTTGTGAACTGCAGGGTAAACAAGTTGACTCTTCCCTGACATCCGGGAACCGGGTGTGGGGGAGGTAGGACTAGCTATTTTGCAAACTAATCTGCTAAAATATCTAAGAATTAGCCAAGTTGCTAGACGTGAGGAAAGCCCATTACAGAGCACCACATACACTAACGTAAGCACCAGCCACAAGATCTTGTTAAAATGCCGTGTTCGGTGGTCTGGTTGGATTGAGATGCAAGGTTTTTAATTTCCAACAAGCTTCCAGGGGACTCGGAAGCTGCTGGTCCACGAACCACACCATGAGTAGCAAGGACATATGACCCCTGAGCAATCTGTTTTTGCTAGACAGTCTGTTAGGGCCGTGGCCACTGGTATGGGCTAAATGTGTCCGAATTCATATGTTGAAGCCTTGACCCCTCAGAGGTGGGACCTCTAAGGGAGTAATTAAGGTGAAATGAGTCAGAAGGGTGGGATTCTGATGCAACAGAATTAGTGTTTTCATGAGAAGAGAGACAGAGAGCTTTTCGCCCACCTTCCACGGCCCTTGTCTCCAGCATGAGCACAGAGGAAAGGCCATTTCAGATGTAAAGGAAAAACTCAATGGTCTGCCAGCGGGTCCCTTTTACTTTTATATAGAACGCTCACACGGTGCTCTGGTCACCAAATGTGTAGAGGTTTTCCCCACACCAAGCAATTCTCTGCAATACCAGCTGAGCGTCCTACGATTTAACTCAACTCTGACACTATCTACCTGGTAGTGTCCGATCCCACAGCCTAAGGGCTCATTCCCATAAGATCCTTCCATCCTACTTAAGATGCCATTTGCAAGGAGTAGGTCCTCAGGTTACCCACAACTTCTGTTTGGCTACAGATTGGAGGTTCCCATGACCCCCCCTCCCCTCAGTTTTGATTAATTTGCTAAAGAGGCTCACAAGAACTCAGGAAGCACTTAACTTACGTTTACCAGTTCATTAAAGGTGACGGTAAAGGACACCAACGGACAGCCACATGAAGAGATACAAAGGACAAGGCCTGGGAAGGTCCCGAGCTCAGGAGCTTGAAGCCACCTCAGAGTCGGGGTATGTCACCTCCCAGTGTGGATATGTTCATCCGCCTGAAAGCTCCCTAAACCTTGTACTATTGGATTTTTTTTTTTCCTGAGGCTTTCCATGTAGGCGTGATCAATTATTAACTCCACTTCCAGCCCCTCTCCCCTCTTTGGAGGATGGGGTGTGGGGTTGAAAATTCTAGGATTCTAATCATGGCTTAGTCTTTCTGTTGACCAGCCCCCAACCAGGAGCCACCTAGGATCCCACCCAAGGCCATCTCAATAGAACAAAACATGATTCTGGTGCTCTTATCATTCAGGAAATTACAAGGGTTTTAGGAGCCGTGTGTCAAAAACTGTGGTCAAAGGCAAATATTAGAACAGTAGATTCTCCTAGTGTTCTCATCACTTAGGCAATCACAAGGGTTTCAGGAGCTTCTGTGCCAGGAACTGAGGGCAGAGACCAGTTTATATTTTCTACTACCTCACAGGAAGACATGGCAAGAAGCTAGCCATCTGTAATTAGGAAGAGAGCTCTCGCCAGGAAGTGAACGTGATGCCGCCGTGATCTTGGACTGCCAGCTTCCCCAACTGTGATCAAATAAATATCTGCCATATAACCTACCCAGTCCATGGTATTTCATTACGGCAGCCTGAGCAGGCTAATATAGCCACTATGTGCCCACCTCGGATGTTCTGGCCTTATACCATTTGGGGAGTTCTGTAGAAGCAGAAAGACTCCTGTGCTCTATGACCTGACAAGTAACAATCTCTAAGCCCGGACAGGCTGGAGGCTCCCTGCAATTTATCACAGCGTTATGCACCAATTCACTCTCTCATTAAAGTCGGTGGATCTCAACCGTGGCTGCACGTTAGAATAAACTGAGCTTTAATAAAATACCCACGCCTGAATCCCACCCCCCAAGACTCTGATTTAATTCGTCTGGTGTACGGCCTGGGCATCAGGATTTTTATTTAAGTCTCCAAAGTGATTCTAAGGTGGAGAGCCACTGCTCCAAGTGAACAAGTTAGGAGCAAGAAATGGGTTGCGGTCAGCGTGTACTCTCTGCGAGGCAGAGTACAGCTGTCTGTCTGTAGGTGTGGGTATAAGAAGGGGTTGGCAGAGCAGGATGGATAGGCTGTGGGAACAAAGGCCATCACCCCAGAGTCCCAAAAGGAACAAGAAGTGGTCAGGTTAGTTTCCTGCAAAAAGTTCTGCCTGCCACAGATGTCCTGTCTCCTTTGTGATAAAAGGTTAAAGAGCCTTCAGGGGCGCCTGAGTGGCTCAGTGGGTTAAGCGTCCGACTCTTGGTTTAGGCTCAGGTTATGATCTCGTGATTTTGTGGGTTCTAGCCCCGAGTCGGGCTCTGTGCTGACATCACGGAGCTGCCTGGATTTCTCGCTTTCTCTCCTCTCTTTCTGCCCCTCCCCTACTCACACTGTCTCTGTCTCTCTCGAAATAAATACATAAGCTTAAAAAAATCAAAAGGCTAAAGAACCTGCAAAACCAGGTGGAATGTGTCCTTTTAGTTAGTAAGAAGTAAGGCCTTGCTGGGTAATTCCAAACCTTGACAATTAAAGAACCCTAGCTCCCCCAAACTGTCGGAGCCAGCCTCCCGCTCAATACAACGCTCCACATCCACTTTCTTCTGACATAAGACCAAATTTCTCCTAAAAACACCAACTTGCAGTTACTATTTCAGTAGACAGTGCCTCACAGGGGATAAGACTGTCTGTTCTACTTCTTCTTGGACCTAACTCTCTGAGTCCCTCCCCTACGCTGAATCACCAGAGTTCGGACGGTCCTCGAAGAGAAAGTTTCAATCGGGCACCAAAGGAAAAGCGATAGCAAAAGGAATGATCCTCTCTTCCTCCCTTTGTTTGTTTCCTTTGTATCTCCATTTACCGAGGTTGAACCATGTTGCTCCTACCGTATCATGTTATCCTTCGGTGAGCTCTGGGATGGGGTTACGTGCTCTGAAACTGGGCCACATTTTTTTTATCCGTAACTAAGGAACAAGAGAATGCCAGCACCCGTCCAACTTACGCGTGGCGTAAACTGATCCCACTTGGCAAGCTTCGATGCACGATGCCCGGGTTTATTGTGGTAACTGACGCGGCATGCCCAGGTAGCAGGCGTGTCTGTGAGCTGGACTGAAGACCCGACAGACGCAAACATCGCTAATTCAGAAGCGATTTGTCTTCTGCTTAGCGGGAGCAGCGAATTGGATATCCAGCATCTGGTCTATAGCAAACGTTTAACATACCGTACCCCATTTCATTCCTACAGCAACCTATGAGAATGAATATTATTATGATTTTATTTTGCAGCTGGGGGAACTGAGGTTCTGAGATGTTAAATAATTTCTTGGCCCAAGGTCTTGGCAATATATGGCTGGGCCATTACACTCCAGTGCTCTTGGAAAAAGCCTGATCTTCGCCATTTTAGGGGAGAAGGAATTAGGCTCCAAGTCTAACCTGTGGGATGTTTCTGAACAGGAACAGTTTCCAGCTTGCCCAGCTGCTGTATGTCTCTCCATGATCTTTGTTGTTTTTTTTTTTAATTTTTTTTAAATGTTTATTCATCTTTGAGAGACAGAAGGAGACAGAGCATGAGTGGGGAAGGGGCAGAGAGAGGGAGACACAGAATCCGAAGCAGGCTCCAGGCTCCGAGCTGTCAGCACGGAGCCCGATACGGGGCTCAAACTCGCGAACTGAGAGATCATGACCTGAGTCGAAGTCAGATGCTCAACCAACTGAGCCACCCAGACACCCCTCAGTGATCTTTGTTTTTAATTGTTTTTTTCCAAGACGGTCATGAGCCTCATCGTTATTGGGCATCATTGGGATCCCATGTATGGGATCTGATAGGTCTGATCAATCAGGTCTCAGAATTTACAGTCATTGCCAGGCTTTGGGATAGAACCCTTCTTTTCCTTTAACCTTTCGAAGCCCTTTTCAGGAAGCAGTTAAGCAGACCTAAAATTACACGTGAAATCAGAGGACTTAAAAAAAAATCACCTCTATTTTTTTTTCTCTTTGTCTTCTCACAACAAAATATACATGTGAGTACTTTTCCCTTTCCTGAAATAAACAGCCCCCTCTCATCAACCTCTGGTGCCAACTTCACCAGGATGTGTATTAACACACGGCTGGCTGGAGTTCTGCAATAGCTTATCATCATTTCTATTTAAGAACATAATGAAAATGCAGCGATCTTAAAGTCACACTGCTTGGAATAAGGTGGGATCCTCGATCGGCATGGAGGCCTCTGTGACCCGGTTCATCGGAAGGTGCTTGGTTGGAATGGGTTTTGCACTGGCGCGTCTGACCGGTCTCCTCTGGACCACTGTTCTTGGTATCTCTGTGACAAGGTCAGTGAGGGTTAGGCTTGTAGTTTGGAAATAATAGCTCTGGATCAGGATCAAATCTTATGCTCTGTGCAGCTGAAGGAGGTAATTAATGGAGTTTGCCCCAAAGTAGGTGAAGTTGATACCTTCCATTTGAGAGGCCCCACTAAGGCCCCAGAGACCTCAAGATACCTTTCTTGTTGACTTACTTTGGCTCATCTTTCCCCCTCTTACCTGGGCTGAAGTTATTCTGATTACCTGTTTATATAATCCCAGTACCTGTGAATGTGACCTTATTTGGGAACGCAGGTGTAATCAAGTTAAGATGAGGTCATACTGGAGTAGCATGTGTCCTAATCTAATATGACTAGTGTCCGTATAAGAAGAGAAGAGACACAGAGGCACACAGGGAGGATATCAGGTGCTGATAGAGGCAGAGACTGGAGTGATGTGTGTATAAGCCAAGCTATGTCAAGAATGGCCGGCAATACCAGAGGCTAAGAGAAAGGCATGGAACAGATTCTCCCCTAGAGCCTTCAGAGAGAGGATGGCCCTGCTGATACTTGGGTCTCACACTTCCTGAACTATGAGGGAACACACTTCTGTTGTGTGGAGCCGTGAGGTTGTGGTCATTTAAGGCAATATTAGGGAACCAATACAGGCAGGCAGGAGAGGCTGGCTTGACGTAGGTGTGGTGAGTTTCCATGGAAATAGGAAGCGGGGTGCTGTCTCCTCTGGTTGTAGGTCAGGGTCGGAGCCACCAACAGTTCCGTGTGGGTAATTTTCAGGCCTGGGGTTTGTTCCAACCTGGGAGAAGCTGCTGCAAGCTATGCAGGAATCTGCCAAGGCTCTGGGGCATTACCTTCAGGAGGAGCCAGAGATCAACGAGCAGAACTGAACAATTTGCAGTGTTCAGGATCATGTGCTTGGGTGGATGCCTCCAAAAAAGAAAGATGGCCTCTCGTTGTCTATTGCACAACTGTGCCTGGGCCCATTTGCCTGCCAAGAGACAGAACAGGTCAACTCTTCCTCCTGTGAAATCTAGGACTTAACTGACCCAACATCTATCCCTTGTCTACTTGGTCTTGTGCCACTTTCCTTAGGGTTAACCTACATTTTCCATTTTGGTTTTTCCACCACAAGCACTGCCTACCTTTCTGTGTATGGCCTGCTGGGAAGATAGTTCAGGGAGCTGGTTTAGCTCCCTTTTGTCTACTCTTTCCATGAGGTGCCCAGTAAATGTTGGTTAATAGATTCTTATTTTTCATCCAGAAACAGACGTGTTTTTTTTTTTTTTTAATATTTTTTTTTTAATTTTTTTTCAATGTTTTTATTTTATTTTTGGGACAGAGAGAGATAGAGCATGAATGGGGGAGGGGCAGAGAGAGAGGGAGACACAGAATCGGAAACAGGCTCCAGGCTCCGAGCCATCAGCCCAGAGCCCGACGCGGGGCTCGAACTCACGGACCGCGAGATCGTGACCTGGCTGAAGTCGGACGCTCAACCGACTGCGCCACCCAGGCACCCCGAAACAGACGTGTTTTGAAGCGAATGCTGTGGTGCGTTATCCAGAATGTCTTTCAGGACGGAGGCATTTATTCTCCCAGTTGGCCAGGTGTGTGGAGCAAGGTGAGTCCTTCCCCAGGATTGCCTTTACCTGAAGCAAGCAAGTTATTTAATGAGTGGTCAGTCTAGGAGTGCAAAGGCCCACCCCCTCGCCTCAAATCTGAAGGGTCATCCCAGTTCCCAGGCTCCCCACAGGACTGGCTGAGGCCTTCGCTACAGTCACATCAACGTTTGACTCCTCCTTTGCCCAGTCCTGCTCTCCTGGCTTTCATACGGGTCTTGTTCCTGAGAACACCCCCCTGAAACACCTCCTGCCCCCAAATCACAGAGTCTGTTTTCCAGGAAACCTGAACTAACAGATCTTTCAATTTGATAATATGGGAGGAAGAAATATATTAACCATACTTATACATATAGATATAAAATCTGAAATGCATAGACCTGTAGGCGGTAAAATAAAATGGCACCGTGTCTCTGCATTGTCTCCATTCTTGGCCTAATGGCTGGATCTTCAAGGTTCTACTGCTCCCCAGGGGCCCATGAGTTCTGAGCCCAGTGTGGCTGGTCAGTAAACACTCACTGAATACCGTAATGGCTGAGTGTTCATGGAGTTCAGCTTAGGCCTAGGATGGGCTAAATATCTTTGCAAGAGGTTTTTGTTGTTGTTGTTGTTGTAGTGGTTGTTGTTGTTGTTTTGCCTCTTTGTAATCTGGAGGAGAGTCTTTGGAGGGCTATTAATTTCCTAGGGCTGCTGTAATAAAGTATCGCAAACTGAGTGGCCCAAACAGCAGACATTTATCGTTTCACAGTTCTGGAGAATGGAGGTCTGAAATCCAGGTGTCAGTTAGGGAAGGATCCGTTCCGTGTTTCTCCCCTAGCTTCCGGCTGGTTTGTTGGCAATCTTTGGCATTCTTCAGTTAATGGACACATCACCCTGGTTTCCAGTTTAATATTCACATGGCATTCTCCCCATGTGTGTTTCTTTTTTTTTTTTTTTTTTAATTTTTTTTTAACGTTTATTTATTTTTGGGACAGAGAGAGACAGAGCATGAACGGGGGAGGGGCAGAGAGAGAGGGAGACACAGAATCGGAAACAGGCTCCAGGCTCTGAGCCATCAGCCCAGAGCCCGACGCGGGGCTCGAACTCACGGACCGCGAGATCGTGACCTGGCTGAAGTCGGACGCTCAACCGACTGCGCCACCCAGGCGCCCCCCCATGTGTGTTTCTATGTCCAAAGTTTCCCTTTTCATACACCAGATATTGGATTAAGGGCCCACTTTACGTCAGTATGACCCCATCCTAACATAACTAACTATATCTTCAATGGCCCTATTTCCAAATAAGGTCACTTTCTGAGCTATTAATGGTTAGGACTTCAATGCATAAATTTGGGGGGCAGGAGAACACACAATCTAACCCATAACAAGGCTCCTCTCTATAACCATTTCTATGGAGGTTCTAGTTTTTGGTTCTGAAATCCCAGATTTTCTGCCATGCTCCATGGTAGACATTTAAAAAGTAAGATCCTTTGATTACTTTCTCTGGCACTGATAGTTCAATCGTGTGCCGCAAAGTTTCACCTTTGCTTTCACTGGGCTTCCTCTGCTTCTTTTGAGCATATTCCTAATCACCTACCAGAATGTAATTGTTGAAAAGTCACCCATGTCTATGTCACCAGCCTTTGTCCCTAAGTTTTTGCTGTCTATATAATTGCGATTTCTCCTACCAGGCATGTCCTTCTCCCTCCAAGAATCCTCAATCGGCCCTCCTCCCCAGTATCTCCGCAGAGTGGTCCTCCACCTTGACTGCTTATGGAATCACCTACCTGGGAAGGTTTTGCAAATCCCGTTGCCCAGGCTCCGCCCAGCACCGCCCCCTCCACCGCCCACTTCCCCAGGTCATCCAATGCGCAGCCCGGGTTGAGAACCACCGCTCTGTGCCTCTCTGCCATGGGTGTTATCTGTGTTATAGATAGTTTCCTACCTGTCCCATGAACTACAATTCTGATTATATCCCTACTTTAGAAAACTAGGTAGTTTTGCATTTCAAAAATTTTAGTAAAGCCTTTCTGTATTTTTTTCTTTGCTCTTCACAAACAGTTTTATGTCACAGCTACTCAAGAGCAGAAGGCAGAGGAGAGTGGCCTCCATAAGAGGTTGTTTGTTCCCGGGAGTGATATTGACAAATATGTAACAAGCAGAGGCACTGACCAATCAGATCACTGGCAGCACTAAACTGGGGAGGGGAAAGGAGGATGACTCATCATTCTTATCGTTCTTGGCTTGCTTAAGAGTAATGGGGGACGGAGGTCCCCAAGAGATGAAACCAGAGGTCCCCAAAGCTGTTCTGCCCCCTGAGCAGAGGGGGACCACAGGTATGGCCCCCAGAACTCTGAGAACCAAGCAAGATAGAAACCGTCCACCTTGAATTAATTTACTTAAGGTTTTACCCCCTAAAATTATGACTCATACCCTTTTCTGATGCTTTTGTGGTGTTGTTGCCTGGGAAAACATGTCCCAGGCTTACCTTCACTCTATAGCATAACCAAGGCTGGGTTCAGAGGTTTACTTTGTTTCCTTCTCCAGCATGACACATGAATAGAGAGGTTCAGAGTCTAGATCTTTTATTTTTTTAACCTGGACCTTGGGAAGTGAAAGACAGGTTTATCCTCCTTCATTGCTGGTCAATTGCTTTGACCTCTTGACTTTGCATCTAGCCAAGAATTCCTCCATGGGCAGGTTCGGGATTGCCCCATTGAGCAAATGTTGATTTAACCTTTTGGGTCTCCTGACATTATTACGGAGTCCATTCCACTGGGGACTAAGTTGTGAAAAGAGGGAGAATCTCATTTTTGTTTCTTGTTTGTTATTCAAAGAGTATTTACAGGAAATTGCAATATTGCTTTTCTATATGAATCAGTCACTGTATGGCCACTTTCAGAAGCTACAAGTAGAGAAAAGATATTCTTGGTTTTAGAAAGATGGTTCTAATGCCCTATTTCTGTTTTTCAATTTCCTGTTTCATGCTTAAGGAGATTATTTTTGCTGTCTGTTAATTTTGCTACAAAATGTTATTTACATTAAATAACAAAGACCAAAAATTAATTCAGTCAGCATTGTGCCTTTCCTCTCATGACTTCCAATGATTTTTAAAATAAATCACATAGACGGGGTTTATTTTTTTGCTTATTTTCTTTTTCTTTCCAGTTTTTGAAAGAAAAAACTTCTTGATAAAATAAAAACACACATTTGGGGCTCCTGGGTGGCTCAGTCGGTTGAGTGTCCAACTTCAGCTCAGGTCATGATCTCGCAGTTCGCGAGTTCGAGCCCCACATCGGGCTCTGTGCTGACAGCTCGGAGCCTGGAGCCTGATTTGGATTCTGTGTCTCCCACTCTCTGCTCCTCCCCCACTCGTGCTCTCTCTCTCTCTCTCTCTCACAGAAATAAAGAAACTTAAAAAGTAAAATAAAATCAAAATAAATAAAAACACACATCTAACATTAAATGTCCTTAAAACCTTAAAAGTCCAGAACAGGATATGATCACACAATAAATAAAAACCTTTCGGTCCAAAGAAACACATTCTCCTTTTACAAAGTTGATGTGGTTTCCACCGTGATCCGCACAACTTGTCTGTTGCATTTCCAACATTTCTGCTGCCAGAACGTATCTGCTGACTGAAGTTAATTCTGTTAAATGGTATTTTCCGAAAGTTTTCCTTTTGTACTTTCCAATTTGGTTTAATTTGGAGAAAGAACATTCACTGCAGATAGAACGACAACGAAAGAGCATATTTTAGTAAAACTAGTATACATGCCACTCTGTTTTATAATAAATGTTTCAGCAAATTTCCAGATATTCATCAGCTTTTGACTATCACTTGTTAATGAGTTTACGCAAAGCAATAATACTTTGGTGAGTGATTCATTACTCACTTGAATTTTTTTGTGCCTTCTGAGTGTTTATCATAATGCATCTTTTATTTTTTATTTTTTTTAACATTTATTTATTTTTGAGACAGAGAGAGACAGGGCGTGAATAGGGGAGGGGCAGAGAGAGAGGGAGACACAGAAGCTGAAACAGGCTCCAGGCTCTGAGCAGTCAGCACAGAGCCCGACGCGGGGCTTGAACTCACAGACCGCGAGATCATGACCTGAGCCGAAGTCGGATGCTTAACCGACTGAGCCACCCAGGCGCCCCCGTAATGAATCTTTTAAATAATGATTTTATTAAAGGCAACTTCAACCAAAGAATAGTTTTGCTGATTTTGAGCTGCATATCACAATATTGCCATGATATTGACTTGATGAGGTTTTGCGTTTCGGATTCCTTTTCAAATTAGGAAGGTAATATTTGCTCAGGTTTTTTGGGAGGTTCAGATGGCTCCCCAGCCACTCTCTTTGATTAAAATTTTTTTAAAGTGTCTTTTTAAATATAACACATACATGAAACGGCATAAATCCTAAGTGTACAACTCAGTGATTTATACCAAAGTGAACACCTCAGTGAACAACAATGTTTTTGGAACTGCTTTTTGACAAACACTGAGGCTTTTGTATTTATATTCAAATACATATTGACTTAATTTTTCTCTTATATTAGTCAGGCCTTCTGGGAGATATTCTTTGCTTTGATTCACTATGTCCCTAATTTTGTCTTCAACTGCTTCTATCCCATCATTTAACCCCTTTATTGAATTTTTTTTTAAGTTCTGATAAACATTTTCAATTTCTAACCATTCTTTCTTATTCTCCATTTGATCCCCTTTGCCCCCATAGCAGCCAGTACTTGCTTTAAAGAGACAATAGCCAGTGAAATCGCTCTGAGGATGACAAGGTATCTCTCGTGATTTCTTTTTGTCTGTTTCGCCAGAGGCCACCCTGTGTTCAAAACAGTCTTTATTTTGCTTCTTGTTCCTTTCCCTTAAATGTCTAGCGATCCTTTGTTGACTGCGTATGTGAGCGATTCAACATAGGTTGACAGAGTGGATTTCGCTCATAGCTGTGCTTCCTTAGAAGGCAATTTCCCGAATCGGAAAGTGGGTGACAGCTCTGTGGGAGGGCAGGTTCACCATGGGCAAGCTCCCAGTTTGCAGGCACGTCTGTGCGTGGAGCCAGGAGGGAGGCCCTGAGCGGCCCAGCCATTCTGTGGTTTGTTGATGATGGGTTACCTACCCTGTTCCCTGCCCTACCCACGTTCATTCTTTTTACCTGCTGGCTGCAAACTTGGAGCCTCTGTAGGTGGGGATCACCATCACATCTTTTCACTTGCGTGTTTTGCCTTGTGTACCCCTTTCCTCTGATACCCTGCTGTGGTCCTGCTTGCTTCCTGGCTCCCAGACGTTTCTCCAAATCCCTGAAATTTCTGCTGATGACATCCTATTCGTGTCCAGCATTCTAATGGACATAGCCATCCTTTAAATGTCTTTGTCGACATCGCGATAGGAACTTGGGAGGAAGGGTAGACAAATACACATGCGCCATCAGCCATTTTGATCTGGATTGTACTTACAGGCCTCAAAATATTTTATTCGGTCAATAAGGCATTTCTATGTTTCCCTAAGACAGAAAGAAAAGATAGAATTATGTTCGTTTTTCTAGTGGAAAAACTGCCAGTCCAAAATGTCGGAACGAATGATGCATTATCACCTTACCCTTCTATGAGAGTAGCATAATTATAAGATGCTTAGTCTTTGAGTCAGGCGACCTAGGGTAGACTCTTGGTCCACCACTTACTAACTAGGTGACACTTACTAACAAGGTGACAACGTGCAATTACTTACGCTCTCTGCACCTCAGTTTTCTTGTCTGTAAAGTAGAGATAATGATACCTTCTTTTCAGGATGTTAGGAAGATCTGAGTACTTAGCTTAGTACCACACGGGGTACTAATCTATAAACAGTAACCAGAAGAACAGCAGCTATAGTAACATTGCTATCATCCCAGTCAAAAGAGACATTCTCCCTGCTATTCTATCTTTTCTAGACATTATTGTTCTAATTACTCAGAATTATTAGACCTTTATGGGTTTGAGTTTTGTTTGGATGACCTTCGACCTCCGACTCTGGTTTAATCTCCAGATTGCAGGGAGCGTGGTGAAGATAAGAGAGAACAAATTAAACACAGATGACGGAACAGCATGAACATAATAATAATGCTTTATGTTTTTATAGCAAATGTTTTCTAGCCCTTATCTCATTTCTTCCTTCAAAACATTACGATGTGTGTAGTTTAGGTATTTATTGGACATTTATGCAATTCTCCCCCCCTTTTTTTTTTTTTGAGCAAGTGAACTTGCTGAGCCTCTGTTGTGGAGGAGAGCAATCATTTCCCTAACTAACATGGGATTTGCAAATGACCCATTGAAATCCAGCGTATTTCTCTTGATACTGGGGCCTTTGTGCTAAATGACCGAACGCTTCATTTTAAGAACTAAGACAGATGTGCTTCGGTAAGTATCTTGTGGAAAGCACTGTCCTATGCTAAGAGTGTACATGTTTTTGGACTCTTAGTTTTTTCCTATTGGGGCAATCTTCCACGGAACTTTACTATCGAAAACAGGTGGAAATGGGAGCTGCCTTCCTTAAGGAGAGTCTGGGAGGCTGAACTCTGCCCGGCAGGTGCCACGTTTGCCTCCAGTCACCGCCAGCATAGTGGCTACAGGGTCACATCTTCACACTTGTAGGGCTCTAGGGAACAGTTAGAAAACCACTGATCTGATTTATCCTAAAGATGAGTTTTCTGGTTAATATGAAAAAGCTACCATTTTTGAGTGCCACGTGTAAATGCCCAACCAACACGCCCAATAGTTTTCATCCTCCCAGTAACCACTCCTGGAAGACGTTTACTCTGCCATTATACAGTTAAGGACACCACGGTTCAAAGAGATGACTAAGGTAACCAACATCCCACAGCTAGTAAACGGAGGCGTTGGCTTTTTACTCACAACTGGCTGCAAATACTAGGTCTTTCTCCTGCCTCAGAATAAATGAGGAAATCTCTAAGTCCTCTCTGGCAATATAATTTTATGATTTTAAGATTCTTTTAAAAATAAAAGTATAGGGGCGCCTGGGTGGCTGAGTCAGTTAAGCGTTCGACTTCGGCTCAGGTCATGATCAACTTTGGCTCAGGTCATGATCTCACAGCTCGTGGGTTGGAGCCCCACATCCAGCTCTGTGCTGACAGCTCAGAGCCTGGAACCTGCTTCGGATCCTGTGTCTGCCTCTCTCTCTGTGCCCCTCCCCTGATCACCCTCGGTCTCTCGCCATCTCTCTCAAAAAAATAAGAGTATAAAACATTGATCAAAACAATAACTGTGGAGCTAAAGAAGGCATTAGTAGAACAAACAAAAATGAAACTTGAGCGGAGACAGATGGATCCATCATAACTAGCTAGCCTGTTTTCTCTGACCAATGGGCCTTTCTAGATTTATTTTAGTGAGAAGCATCGTTTTAGATGTCTCCTTTCCAAGCAGTTTTGCTTGATTTCATCTTTTTCAACACGAACCCTTGTGTCTCACGTTTCCGCTCACGGCCATTGGGTCCTGTTTCATTTGTAATTGATGGTCTTTCAGACCCATTCTGTCCATTTCTTAATTTTCAGGACTCTCTGCAAAGGCATCGCGCTAAGTGTGCAGAGGCATCACCGCTGCCTCTCCGGTGAAAATGAGGGAGACGTGCAGGGAAGAGGTCGCAGGGAGGGCTGTGTCTATAGCACCATTACCTATTGGCAAGAGTGAAGGTACATTCTGCTGACCCGATTTCACTGTGGGAACATAGACCTAGTAACAGCACCTCATTGCATAGGAGCCTGTCTTGAGTGTTTATGGAAATAATAAACAGTGTTTCACAAAAAGAGGGGAAAAGCCCCTTCTACCCACAATCTTTCCCCTTTTGTCTGCACCTTGGACCGGGAGTCGTGTGGGTCAAAATCCTCCTGAGACAAAACTCTGGGGCTGTGTTGGTTTCCTAAGGCTGCCATGAAGAAGTACTTAAAACAACAGAACTTTATTCCCTCACAGGTCTAGAGGCCGGAAGTCTGAAATCAAGATGCTGGCAGGGCTCCCTCTGAAAGCTGTAGGTGAGGATCCTTCCTCCCTTGTCCCAGCTTCTGACAGGTTGTTGGCAATCCTTGGCATTCCTTGTTTTTTTTAGCTACGGCACTCCCGTCTCTGCCTCCATTGTCACATGGCCATTTCCTTGTTTCTCTCACTTCTTTTAAGGACCCCAGTCATATTGGACTAAGGGCCCATTTTACTCCAGTATGACGTCATCTCAACTAATTGCATCTGCAACGACCCTATTTCCAAATGAGGTCACCTTCTGAGGTACAAGAGGTTAGGGCTTCAACATATCCTTTGGGGGACATAAGTCAACCCATAACAAGGATGGACAGGACAATTGTGGCACTCTAGGAGAAGAGTTTTGGCTGAAGAGGACAGGTGAAACAAAGAGAGGACTTTCCTCACAAGTCTCTGTGAAAAGTTGGGGTTGTAAGGCAGTGAATGAAGTACAAAAGCTGGGAGAGGAGAGGGAAGGGAGAGAGGCGGACGCTCCAGTGGCTAAGGGAACTTGCTTACTATGACTCTGTGCCCATCGAACAAGATGGAGACATGACGCAGACCTTGATCCCACATCACTTCAATCCCCATGATACATGGCCCAGGCAAGTGGGAAGAATAGGGAAAGGGTAGATAATTCAGTTGGTTGGAAAAAGAATATTTGAAAGTAGCTGCCACTTGGGGTAAAAGTAACAGACTTTGGCTACCATGTCTGATGACATCATTGGATACTGGTGCAGTTAAACCCAGAAGCCAAGTTGCAAAACCAGCGCGTACAGGGTGATGCCTTATGGTCAGGGTGTTCGTAAAAAGGACTTAGGAGGAAAATCATCCAGAAGAAGCACAGGCACATGTGTCCTGATCAAACATTTCTGTTAGATAAAGAACCCCAATTCAAGACACAATCTAAGAGCTTTCAGAATAACTAAGGCAGCTTTGGGGGAAAGTCCCATAATCAATATGTAGAGATAAGCCTAAGAAAGACATGCTGTGTATCTCCTTCCTTCGGACACTGAGTGGCTCAAGAAGTCTCTGTTTCCCATCCCCGCCTTGGTATTTGGATGATGATGGGTCCTTGCTGGCTGTCAAATACACAAAATCTGACTTCACTAAAAATAAAGCAGGGTATATACCGAGAAGTAACAATAAGGAGAGAAATCAGTAAAGGGGAACATTTCACCTACAAACGTAGATACTATTGTCCTCACATTAAAAATGTAATAAGAATCAATAGAAGGAGAAACAGAGCAGAATTAAGAGTGCAGACAGAGACAGAGGAATACATTTAAGATATGACAAAAATGGTATCTCAAACATATGGGGAAAGTCTGACTTCTTAAAAAAGGTTCTTTATTATCAGACAACTTGACTATCAGACAACTGAAGAGTCTCTTGGAAAACTATATAAATGGATCTATACATCACATGAAATACCAGGGAAAATTCCAAATGAGTTTAGAGGTATCAGTGCAAAATATAAACCCATTTGTTTTTCTGAGAAAATTTGGGGGAATTTCCGACGTAGCAGCTGGGAAGCCTCTCTGTGACTCAGTATTCAGAAGAAGTAAAGGAAAAGATCGGCAAACCTACCCAAGTACAAATACAATCCTTGGTGTGGCAAAAACCAAAAGACGAATGACAACCTGGGGAAAATATTTGCAATTTAATAATGGACTAAGTGCCTCATAGTTGGAACATTCTTAAATCATCATCAACTCTAAAAGAAAAACTGACAGAAAAATGGCAAAATGCACAAACAGATAATTCATAGGAAAATACAAGGCAATAGCATATGAAAAAATATTCAACGAGACTTCCAATAAAAGAAATTCAGATTAAAATTATACTGAGGTATTTCTCACCTGTGGGATTGGTAAAAAAATTGAACAATACATTGAAGTTGGAGCTTCTGACACTTTGCCTATTGTAGACGAGAGTATAAAATGATACAACCTCTACGGGCAGGGGCATAGCAACATCTAACAAAATTCCAAATGCATTTATCCTTTGGCTCTGCTTCTCAGGAGCCTCCCAAAATACACCTCCACCCATACAAAGCAAGTTTGCACAAAGCCGTTAATTGCAGAATTATCTGTGATAGCAAAGGATTGGCAGTGCAAAGGGCCATTAGTGAGGTTTTGGATAATAAACTAGTAAAAGGGACGAGAACACAGTGGACTACTTGAGAGCCACATAAAAAGAATGAAAAAGAGTCCTACAGACAGAGAGCGTTCTCCAGGATACATTGCTACGTGAAAAAAGGTGCAAAACAGTGCTGTGCTATGCTGTATTTGTCTATGAAGTCAGAGGAAATCAGAATATAAATATACACGTATAAATATATTATTTATGCATTCGTGCACGTGTGTATGTTTATGTGTTCTGGTTCTTTGGCAGAAAGAAACCCAGGAGCTGTAGTCACCTACAACAGATGTGGGGAGGGGCCTGAGGTAGAGGAGATGGGAATACAAGGGAGACATCTCTGCGAAAGCCCTTTTATATGGATTTGATCTTGAACCATTCAAATGTGTTATACAGTGAAAAGCAAAATGAAGCAAAAAAGAAAACAAATGAACATGTCAACTTGGCTATTGAAGCAATCATCAGAACCAGAGAGATTCTTTTTTGTGTTCTTGGGTTGTTGTTGTTTTTTTTTTTAAATCTTCTTAGAACAGAGAGATTCTTGGTTTGAAATTGGCTCCATAAAATGATAAGTACCAGATAATACCTCTGGTACTCACCGACCTCTGGAAATGTCAGTAAATACAGAGAACGAGAGCTCAGTTCAGGTGCCCAATGACGGGCATTTGGCCAGCTCTGGAATTGTCTGGAAGGATGGAGGATAAAGACTGCTGACTCTGGAGACGGGGTAGACTTGGGTTGAATCTGCCGTTTCCCACTTCCCAGGAGAGCAGTGGGGTCTCTCTGAGCCTGTTTCCTCATCTGTAAAGGAACTGTAGTAACACCTTTCCCACAGGTACTGTAAGGCTTACGTGAAATAGCGCACAGTGAGCTCCCTGGTCCACACAGATTAGCTCCTCCCTCCTCTTTGAGGAAGGACAGACAGAGCACAGAAAGAAGAGATGACCATGAGGTCCGGTGACCTCTAGCCTAGGAAGGAGAGGGTCTGAAGAAGAAAGTGCACTTTTTTTTTACGGTGTATCTATAAAATTTAGGTTCCATTCTCCCAGACTCTGTGAACATGGCAGACAGAAGGTTCTTGTAGGGGGCAGGCAGAGGCATTTGTAGAGCAATACACTGTGTAGAGAGACGAGCCTGAGAACACCTGCTCAGGGACCCAGAGTTAAACCCAGTCCCTTCTGGCCTCTGTCTGCTTCCTTCTTCCTCTACAGTAGGGTTTCCCTTCTTCTCTGGAATTCTCCAGAAACGGCTGGAAAGGAATTTAGATCCCTTTGTTTTCTTTTGACCTCCGACTCATACAAGTGACTCGGTGTCTGCAACCGGGGAAGGAATGAGCTTTGAAAAGTGCCCGCAGAAGAGTTTTAAGTCTTTGAGTTCAGTCTGGATGCTACCGGGGACTAGACCTGGGGTTATTTTTTCACTGATATAATTTTGTCTCAGGAAGAGGCCGAGACACAGAAGTCCCAGTTCCTGGGGCTGTCAAAGGTGTCTGCAGCCTAGGGACAAAGTACAGCTGGGGATGCCAACTGGAAGGAAAGGTACCTCCTGGTTTTGGTTGCAAAGTTGCTGCCCGTAGAAGCTGATGGCAGGTGGACAATTACTTTTTGAGTTCGACCGATTAAGGAAAAATTTTTTTAAATCTCTAGAACATTTAGGTAAATTAATCTTAAAGTCAGACTCATTCATTCACTCACTCACTCATTCATTCATCAAAGAAACCTGTATTGCGTATCTATTCTATCGGCTTGCATTCGGGTTGGGAAGATAGAAACTAAGGAACCTACCTGATTAAGGTATTTGTCCCAGTCGAGAGGAGAGTTCACTTCAAGGGGGATGTCAGATTCTTAGGTTTGGAAGGAATCTTCGATATCATCCCACCTCACCCCTTGTGCTACAGACCGAGATGCTGAAACCCAGAGCAATTCTACCCAAGCAATACAGCTAAGTAAGGCCAGAGCCTAGGATAGGCTCGGGGCCCTCAGCCCTGTTTCCATCACGATCTTTTCAATGAGTGCGTGAGAAGGAATAAAAAAAGGCTGGGAAGTACATATGTATTTGGTATGGTGGAAAAGGTAAATCGATGACTTCGTGTTTTCTTCCTTAAAATCCTGGAAGAAGAGAATTCTTTGAGGCCAGGTGCCGGGTGGGTAGGGAAAACGCATTGAATTAATCATTTCATGATTCACTCACAAGTATGGGCTTCTTGGGAGAACATCCACTAAGATCGCGAAGGAAGGCTTCAATGTACTCTGCCACGCTAAGGAAAAATGAGTCACCTTACTCTCTCACATACTGGTTTCCTTTTCAAAATATGTCTCTCTGAATAAAAAGGCCCAGCTCTCATGGTTGAACTTGGATTCACTTGGTCTCTATGGCAACCACAGCAAATCCCCACAAGTCACAGGAAAAGGGCACTTGACATCCTGAAGCATAATAGACAAACCCTTTCTATCGTAGCCACCACTCTCCCCGCTAGAAGGGAAGGCGACACTATCAGATACACATTCCAGTGCGGCCAAATCAAAACCCTCCTGCCCCCAGCCGGATCCTTGAATCTGTTGCCGAGTCATCAGAAAACCACCACTTGTGAAAACAACCACTTGTGAAAACCACCACTCGCGACAGCTTCCGATGGCCCTCTGACGCTCTCCCCTACCACCCTCACCCCCAGCCCAAACGGAATCGGATGTAGTTACAGTGTAGATGTATCAGAAATTGGTTTGACCGGATCAGACAGACAGTGCAAATGAGCAGTGGCTGTAACACGTGAGGTTTGATTCTTTCCCATGAAGAGTCTGGAGGAAGGCAGCCTAGCACATCCACAGCTGCTCAACAAAGCCGTTAGGGAAACGAGGCTCCTTCCGGTACACTGAGCCACTGCCCGTCCCTAGGGATGACTCCTCATAGTGCACAAGCTA
This sequence comes from Prionailurus viverrinus, assembly GCF_022837055.1. Taxonomy (NCBI): domain Eukaryota; kingdom Metazoa; phylum Chordata; class Mammalia; order Carnivora; family Felidae; genus Prionailurus; species Prionailurus viverrinus. Next base: position 12,888,002 of record NC_062565.1, on the reverse strand, counting down.
TCACGGCCTCAACCCAGGTGGATGGCGCGAAGGGTGGGTGCCTCCTGTCTCTTAGGGAGGTTTTACTACAATCGCCACACGACGTTTGCACCGACATCTCGTGAAACGGCACTTAACTACTTGGTTACACCTGGCTTCAGGGGAGGAAGGGCCATACGTCTCGATTTCTGAGAGCCTTGCACCCATTTCCAAAGCAGGAGTTGTATCATGAGGACAGAGGGGAGCCAGCGTGAGCTGCGGTCCCTGGCATCAGGTGTGATCTGTGTTCTTGAAGAGCTACGTGAACACTTCCTTGCATCTCAGTCCAAACCGAGGCTCAGTTTTAGCTCCTGGCTCTGGTTCACAAGCCTGCTGCTTAAGATTGTCTTCGTAGAGGGGCACCTGGGTGGCTCAGTCGGTTGAGCGTCCGACTTCGGCTCAGGTCATGATCTCACGGTCTGTGAGTTCGAGCCCTGCATCGGGCTCTGTGCTGATGGCTCAGAGCCTGGAGTCTGCTTCTGATTCTGTGTCTCCCTCTCTCTCTGCCCCTTCCCTGCTCATGCTCTGTCTCTCTCTGTCTCAAAAATAAATAAAAACATTAAGAAAAAAAAATTTAAAAAAAAAAGATCGTCTTCATATAATGACGGGCTAGTGACCTCGGGTCACAGTACTGGTGGGGAGATTACCTCTCAGTGTAGAGGCAGCAGTATGATGAAGTGGAGGGAAGCTCCCCCTGCCCCCGTGGACCACTGACGAACGGCACCAGAGTTGGAGCTTGGGTGCCAGCCGCTGATGGGGAGGTGGGAAAACCGAGACTTCAGGACCTGGTGGCCCAGATACCAGGGGCCTCAGGGACACGGAGACAGCATTTTCTACTGGGTTATTTATGGGCTAATCCCGTTTATCTCTCCCCCGGGTGAGAGAGGGTCATATTTTCGGGCACTCTGGGATTTACAGCTTCCAGGAAGGAAGGCCCTAGCAAAACAACTTAGAATATCACTTTTCAGCTTTGAAGTTTCAAAAGGGAGTTTCGAACTTTTAGCAGAAATGATAGGTGGTCACGGGGCCCTTGGGGACCCAGTTGCTGAAGCATCTTTCGGCCTAGGGTGTGAACTCACGGTACCTGAGACGAAGCCCCACATCGGGCTCTGTGCCGACAGCGTGGAGCCTACTTGAAATTCTCTCTTCCTCTCTCTCTGCCCCTCTCCTGTTTGTACTCTCCCTCTCCCAAAATAAATAAATAAACTTAAAAAAAAAAAAAGAAATAATAGGTTGTCAGAGAGAGTTTTTGTGCCTCTATGTCTGCCTCCCAGGTGCTGAAAGAAAATGCTTCTGTCTTAGCAACAGCTTTGGGGAAAATGTTTGATCCTGAAGACACAAAAGCCAGCAGGCTCAGCTCTTAGCTGTCAAGTCCGTCCGGGGACAGGAAAGAGTGTCAGGGAGGAGGATAGCAGAGGAGCAGGGACAGAGGGCTGCACCCTGCTGCCCTTGGCCCAGTCTGCAAGGCAGGGGGCCGCGGAGCCCCCACGTCAGTGTGGGAAATGTGTCCTGAGTTTCCCCTGGGGCTCTGAGGGGCAGTAGGCACCTGTGATGTCTCCTGATGTAGGAGAGGAGATGTGACAGCATGGAACAGCTGGGGAGGTGGGCCGGAGGTGGTCTCATAGACATCCCTGCAGAGTGATGGGGCACAGGGATGGCAGGGTTTTCTCAAGGGGCTGAATGACAGGGGACTTGAGGTCAGTGCCCTAAGGACAAGGCGATCCATGCAGCACAAACCCAGTCCAACGGACGCCCCCCCCCCCCCCCCATGCCTCTCCTCTTCATGATCTTCCCTGGATTTAGATGCAATCTCCACCCCGACCCCAAGGGGAGTTGGGGCAAGTTCCGAACTGATTCAGTTTAAAGCTAAAATGACTCAAAACTCTGAATCGCCAAGTCATTTCTACCACCAGGAGGTATCAAGCTCAATCCAAAAACCAAGGACACTGATGATAAAACAAAGAATGTCCCATATTTGGCACTCCTGGGTTTATGGCCGGAGAAATTTGAACTGGCTACCAAACTGTATATCAACCAGCTTATTAAAAAAAAAAAAAATGGACTTTCCTTCATAAATCTTTATGAATAATTGGGGTTTTTTGCTAATGGATAAATTTTAGCAAATACTGTTTAGTCAGGCGTTATTCACATTTGTGGATAAACAACTGTGGAAAGAAAGAAACCTAACCAGGCGAGGATCTTCCAAGGCGGGGGAAACAATCTGCTCATCAAGGATCCCCGGAGGAGATCCCGCCCCGGGCCTCCACGGGGTCCCAGTTATCCCTAAACCGTTGCTGGTTGAGCCCCAGGATTGCATTTCGTTTTCCTGTCATGAAGAAACCTCAGACTCTGTGTAACTGGAGGGAACCGGGGGATCTTCCCCAGGCCTGGGGGCTCCTGCTTCTGTCACTTAATTGGGGTGACTCCCTTCATCCGCTGGCCGCGACACTCAGACCCTTGCATCACCTCTCTTTTTTTGTATTTAAAAAAATTTTTTTTAATGTCTTATTTATTTTCGAGAGAGCACAAGTGGGAGAGGGGCAGCGAGAGAGGGACGGAGGATCTGAAGTGGGCTCCGTGCTGACAGCAGAAAGCCCGACGCGGGGCTCGAACTCACGAACCACGAGATCATGACCCGAGCTGAAGTCGGACACTCAAGTGACTGAGCCACCCAGGCGCCCCTCATGCGTCACCTCTCTTAACCTCTGTTCTCTTGGGATATGTGTCCTTTCTGCATGGACATGTTGTAGGAATTAACATCATTCTCAGCACGTGGCACATAGTGGGTGCCCGTTAGTGTCTCCCTCCTTTCTCTGAGTCTCTTCTGGAGTGGAGAGGGCTGAGAGTTTCCTCCACCCCCAATTCCTACTGGAATCTGTGAATAGAATTTGCTAAAGATCTGACACACTTTGGGGCCTCCACAAAACGGTATATTCACACATCACTTTCGGTTTTTAAAAGATCTGAATGTCAGGCTTCTCTTTAGGGGGAATCCTGGGGACCCTTGATTTTTCTCAAAGGGAACAGTGATTTGTCAGTCAGATAAGTGTGTCCAAGCTAATTGACGTTCAAGAGCCCATTGTTTCTACGGTAAGTATCGAATTATGTGAGACAAAGATCAGAACACGGCTTCTAACTTCCCAATGGATGCTAAAATTAGCTGGGATACTATGGTTTCATTATCTGGAGCAGGGGTGAGGAGACTTAAAAAAATCTAGCTGGGGGCTACTCAAAGTCAAGCAAGGTCTGTTTAAATAAATAACAACTAAATGTAGTGGGTCTCTACAAAGAAGGAAAAATAAAACCCATAGAAATCATTACTATACTGGCTATTAAAATAAAGGACACAGAACATAAAGCCCTATTCAACAAATCCGGCAAAACGTAAAACCATATACCGTAAGATTTTGATTATCCGGAGTCCTTGAGAAAGAAGCTGAGAGCAGACTTTTCTATATAGCTCAGGATTTATATCTTCAAGTAATGATTTTTTTTTTTTAAGATTTTGAATGGAAAGCCTTGAAAATAGATCACACTTTTGCACACATTATTTTATTTCCGTATTTATGTATGTATTTATTCTTCTATTTTGATTCTTTTGTTTATTTATTTGTTTTTATTTTGAGAGAGAGCACGTGTTGCGGGGATGGGAGGGGCAGAGGGAGAGAGAGAGAATCCCAGGCAGGTTCCACGCTGGCAGTGCAGAGCCTGACTCGGGGCTCGACCTTACGAGTCATGAGATCGTGACCTGAGCCAAAGTCAAGAGACGGAGGTGTACCAGAGCGAGCCACCCGGGCAGCCTTCTTGCCCACATTATTAAACAGAGTATGAATAGCATAACCTCTTCCTGACTTGAGTTGTCAGTTGTTATTAGCATCAACCATTGTGCGGTCCTGTGTTAATACCACGACGCCCTCGACATCAGTTTGCGTACGTGGGACCGTTTGGCTCCTTATTAGTCGCAGATTTCCGTGTGTTTGTTTGTATCTTCTCTCGCTGGCCGCTGTCACTTCTCACTGCTGTCCTATGTCATCTCGAATACCCTCGTCTCCCTCCTTATCCCTTTCAGTGATTGGCGAGTCAGATTCCAGTTCGTTGAAGCTATTTGTAAACTGGGAGTAAGTTGATTCCGAACGATGACACAGGTAGTGCAGGAAAAGATTATACCTGGGTCACGGATTTTATATTTAGGAGTCACGGTTGGCTAAAGGCTACTTTTTGCAATAAGCACGGCAGGGCGTGCTGGTGTCCAGGTTGTCCCAGGCCCGGGCTTGCCAGATGGTTGCAAATGTGCTTCCTGGCCGAGCTCTGCAGTCATCCGGAGGCGCCTGGAGCTCTCAGGCCAGCCTCTCTGCCGTGAGCAGCCTTAGTGGTTTGCTCCAGTTTGCTGTACAAATATTACCATTTTTCTGTGTACCTCCTGGTGTGAAAAAAGAAAAATACTGACAAGCACTGCTGTTCGGTGGCAATTCTGGACCACAAAGGGGCCGTGTTCAGGGATACGGATGGTTTACGCTTCTCCCGATCTGTGATCTCCCAGCATGCTTTGCTGAGAGCACACTCTATGTTCTTGTCTCAGTAAACGGGCACATCTATGTGACTGGGTGGTCGGAGAGGTCACTCTCGCCAAGCTACTCACCTAGTCCTCTGTGAGACAACCCAGCTGGTCCTGATATATGGGAATTGACAAAAAACTACATTCATGCATTCAACCTGTAATTATTGACCACACTGTACTACACTCCAGAGACACCAAAGTGGATCATAGGATACCTCCTCCGGTGAACTTGACAGAGAGATGAATGTGTACAGGAATAATCACAATAGGACGTGCCGAAGGAAAGCCCTGCACAATTCTGCCCTGCGTAAGGGGACACCTGTCCAGCCCTTGATCTCCCCCCCAAAAATGGGAGGTGAACACAGTGTGGCAACAAGACCTTCAATCTTGTTTGAGCTCCTGAGCTCACAGTTCCAGTGGTACAACCACTTCTTATGGAATCATAGGTTCATTAAATAGCTAATCCTGACATCCTACCTGCAGGCCTCCAGTCCAAGTCTCCGGAGGCCCCCACAGCGTCTGACACATTTTGCCACAGCAGGAGAGCAAGTTTAATGCTGGTTCCTATCACACCACAGTTGCAGGCATGAAATCAGAGAGAAAACAGGGCACCGCAGTGCAGTTTTCCCCTGAGCCAGGCACCGATCTCCGTTCTTCCTTTCCCTGAAACAGCTCCTTAAGCCTGAAAACTTTCCGCTCTGACTTAGGTTGAGATTTTTGTTGAGCAAGGTCTAGGATGGGACAGATGGACCCAATCAGGTTAAAAAAAAAAATCTTAGGCACCCACTGGAATAATAACTCTTGATCTACAAGAATGGGAAGAAATCAAATGGGGGGGGAAGAAGCCAAAGCCAGCGGTGGTGACATCCTCAGTGCCTTGTTTGTGAAAATTCAGAGACATTTTGGGCTTCGAAAGGAAATGTGTTTATGCACAATCTGAAGGTTGTGGTTTCCTTCTTAAAATGATTGGAGATTTCGTTTGGATATAACTGAAGAGGGCTTTGTCCTTTGAATACCTAAACTCTTTAGGTTTAAGCTGGGGGTTTATCCTTTCTGTCCTACACTGATAACAACTGACATTAGTCGAGCATTTGCCAGGAAGTGTGCTGTTTACGTGAATGATCTCTTATTAATCTGAAATACAGGGCGTTATGGATGAGCCACCCTTTATATCGCCTTAGTGTTTCTCGCACTTTGTTGCATGATGAAAGATTCGAGAGATACAAAATAAAGAAAAACAGGGTCTTAATGCAGTATGTGGCATCACTGTTGTCCTGGGGGCTATCTGAAGTCCCAGGTCACTTGCCAACATGAGCACTACTCCTTGAAGTGTGTTTCTCATCCATTCGGATTCTACTTTGTCCTTTATGGAACCTGATAATGTGCAAGCGACGAACTCTGGTCTCTCAGGCCTAGAGAAATTTACTTTGGCTGTAAGGAAGTTTCGTGAGGCAAACATTTTCCAACACTGTGAGCATAATTTTGCGGGTTTTTTGCCAGGAAAGGTTGATATTGGAGTCCGGAACATCTGAAGTGCAGGCACTCTTGGGTTAATAAATATTCCACCCATTCAAGCAGCTCAAGGGAATTGTGTTGAAAATAGAAGCCTCCTCAGAGGCCTGGAGACCAGAAAGAAATTGCCGAGCTCAGCCTTTCCTTTTCCCGGGGCAACCAGCTCACCTGGAGTGCTCTCTGTCCTCCAAATCACACACCAGCCTTCTCTTGCCTCAGGGCCTTTGCACCTGCTTGACCCTCTGCCTGGAAGACTTTGCCACTTCAGCTCTTTTTAAGCCTAGTTATCCTCATTCTCCATGCCTGGCTCAAAAATCTAGATGCTTCTCCTGACTGCCTGATCTAAAGTAGACCTCCCCTTTAAGTTATCACATTTATTCCAATCTGTAATTATCTGCATAACTCATTTGTTATCTGATCCCCTTGGCCCCCACGCAAGACCCATGACAGCAGGGCCTGGGTCCCTCTTGCTCACCGTGTACCCCAACTTCCCAGCACTGTGTGCATCGCTCGATGCTTATTTACCGAGGGAGTGAATGGATTAGTAAATTCATTAGGTTATAAATGGATAATGTTGAATTTAGCTATACTGGCAAAATGGGGTATTAACAGATAGCCCATAAGCCTTACCACATTTATATTATTTATCTGAAGAATGTGCCCCCTATGAATGCGATGTGTGAGTGAGTGGGAGACTACATATAAGAGCAAAGACGGGCTTGCCATAAAGAGAGGAAGAAGCAATATGGAGATATTGAATTTGTCTCTGAAGAAATAGAGTGAAAGTCTGTTCGCCTCGAATAATCTTTAAGCCTGAAAGTATTTCATCTATCAAAACGTTGTCACTCATCCTTTTTTCCCACTCTCAATATGACTTCTCTGGAGAAAATAGAAATGTCCACCCACATTCCGATTGCCTCATGCATCCCGTAGAAATTGGGGTTGGGCAAGCAGGTGAATTGCACTGCAGGAGGTGTTTAAAAACCTCCCTTTGGAGACCCCTGATTCCGTGGCCTGTTTTAAGGGGGGGCTACTCCTGTCATTAAGTCTTAGGCTTTTGAGTGCACACCAATCTGCGGCTCACACTATAAGCTGTTGGCTACCAGGAAACAAAGCAAACAAATGTAATGTTAATTTGAAAAGCAGGGGTAGGAGGATACTTGTTATGAGTGGTCCAGAATTGTCTGCAGGCTGTGAGAGATTGCCGGAATATGGGCAGATCAGGAAGAGAAGATTGGAGACGTCTGAAAGAAAAAAACAAATAATGTCCTTGGTTCGGAGACCCAGGAGGCTGAGGCCAAGGCCAGGGGGTGGAGAGAAGGGACAAGAGCTACAGTTTTGGAGGTCCTGGAATCTGTGCTTGAAACCTCACTTGTAGCAAGTCACTGGAATTCTCCACAATTTAGGGGCAGGAGATGTGCTATGCTCAGAGTTGAAAGTGGCCTCAGCTGTGTAGGGAGAAAGATGTCCATGATGCCTAAAGTTCTTTTTTTTTTTAATTTTTAATGTTTGTTTATTTTTGAGAGACAGAGCACGAGCAGGAGAGGGGCAGAGAGAGAGGGAGACACAGAATCGGAAGCAGGCTCCAGGCTCTGAGCTATCAGCGCAGAGCCCAACACGGGGCTCAAACCCACAAACCATGAGATCATGACCTGAGCCCAAGTTGGACATTTAACTGACTGAGCCACCCAGATGCTCTGTGATGCTTAAAGTTTCTTGTGTCAACCTAAGAGTGAGCTGGCAACTAACTCCTTGCCACTGAGCACCCTCTCGGCTCTCAGGGAGCACATTCTTGGGTTACATTCTTACCAACAAAGAGTCAGCCGTCTCTTCTAATGCGACCTAAGTACCATTAAAGAGGTACCAGGTCCAGTAGAGATTCAGAGGGCAAACGCACTTCCAGCTATGGGTCAAAAAGGCTTCAGGAAAGAGCTGGTTCTGAGCGATATGTGGGCCTTTGGTGGAAAGGGAAAGGAAGGCATTGGGATTGAGGTGGGGAGCGAAAGGGCAAGAGCAGAGATGCAACATACAGGCAATTGTTAGAGGCTGATGTGAAAACCTGCTCTGTTTGGTTGGGAAGAGAAGACACCAATGGGCCACTGGGGACCATGGGGGGAGGCAGCAATCTCTCCAAGGAGAGGAAAGTGAAAACACAGAGGCTGATGACAAAGGAGACACACTTGAAAAACACCACATTCGCCAATGAGTGATTGGCCTTACCTTCTTTTGAGTGAGGGATTCGTTAATTTTCCAACAGATACGTATTGAATTCCCACAACGTTGCTAGGTATTGTCCTTGCTTTGGGGGAGAAGGCCGGGGTTACTATGGACAAAAAAAGTCCCTTCCTTCATGGAGTGGGGAAGATAGGAAGTAAACAAATAGCAAAGTAAGTCAGAAGGTTGTGAACATTAGAGGGGAGAACAGAGCCCGGCCAGGGAATGAGGTATTGGGTAGAGTCCCTGGCATGGGAGCCATTTTGTCTTACAAAAGCAGACAGGTTCCACTCACTCACTCATTCATTTATTTATTCCTTCACTTTGCTCTTATTTGTTTTTGGCAGACACTGTTCTGGGCACTGGAGCAGAGCTAGAAACAAGACAAGCAAACTCCAGTCCTTAGGGAACTCTTGGGCTAGTGAACAAGCAACAGATACATAAATAATATAAGTTTAAGTAGAAGTGATCATTGTGTGGGGCGCCTGGGTGGCTCAGTCGGTTAAGCGTCAGACATCAGCTCAGGTCATAATCTCGTGGTTCATGAGATCGAGCCCCATGTCAGGCTCTGTGCTGACAGCTCAGAGCCTGGAGCCTGCTTCGGATTCTGTGTCTCCCTCTCTCTCTGCCCCTCCCCTGCTCACACTCTGTCTCTCTCTCAAAAACAAATAAACATTAAAAAAAAAAAACTTAAAAAAAAAGTGATCATTGTGATGGACGAGCAAGTAAGGAATGAGGGAGGTAGTGAGGTGGTGCCTGAACAGAGAAGGAATGAGCCATATGCTCATGGGTGGAGAGTATTCTAGAGAAGACAGAAGAAGGGCAAATGCCCTGAGAGGGACTGAGCTTCAAGTGTCACAGCACAGCAGATTCATGGCTTATGATGTTTTTCCTCCCCTCTCTTTTCTCTCCCTTCTCTTCTTTCTTTTTTTTTTTTTTTTTTTTTTTTTTTTTTTATTTTTTTTAAATTTTTTTTTTTCAACGTTTATTTATTTTTGGGACAGAGAGAGACAGAGCATGAACGGGGAGGGGCAGAGAGAGAGGGAGACACAGAATCGGAAACAGGCTCCAGGCTCCGAGCCATCAGCCCAGAGCCTGACGCGGGGCTCGAACTCACGGACTGTGAAATCGTGACCTGGCTGAAGTCGGACGCTTAACCGACTGCGCCACCCAGGCGCCCCTCCCTTCTCTTCTTTCAAATACACTCTGCTTCTCAGTAAAGGACCTGAGTAAACCAAGGCACCGTCTTGCTTCAGGTAGAGAGGCAGCATGACATCAGGGAAGGTGTGACATCCCATAACTCGACTGGCTCACCACGGCGGGACACGTAGCCTGTACTGATGGAGTACCTGAGGCTCAGGTGGACGGAAGGACTGGCCCAGGGTCGCAAAGTGGTGGGGCAAGGACTTGAGCCCAGCTTTTCTGACTTATGATGGCATCTTACAGGGAGACGGTTATGCTGAGAGAGGATACGGACAGATTCTAGATCCCGAAGATGGCCTTGCTACCACAGTGTTGCCCATGGTGGTGACTTGTCCTCCCTGACTGTACATAAAAATCACCTGGCGAGCTTTCAAAACTCCCGATGCCAAGTCTTCCCCCGGGACCAAGGAGAGGTCAACCCGGGCATCAGAACCCCAGATGGTGCCACTGTGCAACCAAGTTTGAGAACCACTCTTTAATGGCAAGGTCAGTTCCAATTGTTAAAAAAGAAAAATCTAATAATTAAGGAACACTTTCTTCCAAAAACGACTGGTAATCGGCTACTTTCTCTCTCTCTCTGGTCACTCTACAGCACTCATTTTTCAAGATAAGGACCTGGGTTAAGTGGGTGCAAACGCATGAATAAAATGTAAAATACATTACTAAGTGAGAAATAAAAGTCATGAATAATGTAAAAGGGGGAAGAGCTAGGGCAGGAAGCAAAGCCAAGAAAATATAAGAAGAGGGTCGCTTGGGGAAGGCTCTGTGGACCTGAATACAAATGGCGAAAGAAAGCTAGTGTGGAAATCTGTCTTGTTGAGACTTCGGAGAAAAAAGGGACTTGGATACCTGAAGGCTATCAGCTCTTAGGAGTGATTGACACGCTCCAGCCATAGGCTATCAGCGCCTCCCGGGAAAGGAGGTCACAGCCTGGGTCTGCGCAGCGGATCTAGGACTGAGCAGGGACGCTCCATTCTGAAGTGGGGGATGGGGAGAAGGGTTGGGTGTGAGAATCAGAATCTAGGGTGGATGGAGAGGAGAGAGGGGCCTTGGTCAGTTTCAAGTTCTCTGGTGGCTGGACACACTCCCCCTCACTTCCTTCTCTTACTCCCGTCCATCCCTCCACCGAGAATTACTGTCCTGACAAGGGCTCACCCATGGGACCAGCTCCCCTCCAAGCCCCAGCCATCAGACACTTTGCGATTAACACACCGCTTGTGCCATCCAGGCAGCTACCTGGAAGGGCGGCCGGTACTGACCCCACATCGTTGTCACTCAGTGACGGATTCATTCTCATAGTTGCTACCGAAACCTCCCAAAGGGAGGGACATCCGTCCGTGTCCTTTGATAGACAAACCATAAATTCTCTGAGAAATTTGCTTCTGACAGTTTCCCAGCAAGCTCAGGGGTGAGCGAAGAAGTTTTGTAAACCTGAGACATTTTATCAGATGGTAGCCAGTTATTTGCGTCGTGGTTTCAGGACAATACATTGTCCGCTGAGGAGAGGACTTCACTCTGAAATGTTCATGCATTTGAACTGGCAATCCTTTATCATCAAATTAATTATGGTTGAAAAGTTGCAAAGGTACATGCAACTTCCGGGTGTTTGGGGAGGTAATTGGAAGCCATTGAGTTTCATAAATGTCCTCTATAAGGTTGTAGTTGAGCTGGGGGAAGACAGCCAGGTGCATATTTGGATGGATTTTATTCTCAGGTATCGCAAGAGCGATGTGTGTGTGGTTTCCTACTTCAACCTATTTGACCCACAAAAGCCTCCTGAAAGAGAGTTTAGATTAAGAATTTCTCATTATACTCTCTGAAAACCCTGTCTGCAAGTCTAAAATATCTATCTATCTAGTTACTACACAAACCTAGCTGAAAAGGAAAAGTTGGCATAAAAGATCCTTCGGCCTTCTTGGTGTACATTTGTTCATTCTCCGGCAGCGTCCTTCCTTCCTTTATAAAATGATATTGTTATGGAATGAATGTTAATGCCCCCACAAGCTCCTCTGTGGAAACCTGACTACCAAATGGGATGGTATTAGGAGATGGGTCCTTTGGGAGGTAATTAGGGCAAGATGAGGCGTGGAGCCTTCAGGGATGGGATCAGCACCCTTATACGAGTCATGAGACAGTTTGCTTCCTGCCTCTGCTCCCTACCGTGTGAGGACACAATGAGAAGTCGGCAGTCTACACCCCAGCAAAGGGCCCTTACCAGAACCTGACCACGCTGGTACCCCAATCTCAGGCTTCCAGGCTCCAGAACTTTGAGAAACAAGCTTCCATTGTTTATAAGCCACCCAGTCTGTGTCGTTTTGTTATAACATCCTGAACTAGAACAGGTATATTTCAGGATGTTCTCAAAGCATTGACTGGAAAGGCAGACGTTATTATCAGAGTCTGGCTAAACAGATACCAACACCCTCAATGATTTACAGTGTTACTATGGTTTCCTGAAAGAAGAAAAAAAAAAGTTCCAAATTGGCAGATTGGCATAAATGGTGCATAATGAGAGATCCTTTTGAGTGCCTAGGATAGCAAATGGGTGCCTTTGATGTGAATGTCTGCAAATGTGCTTTCGACACCTGTGTCTAAATGCGTAAGGCAAATATTGTGGTGCCAAGCCCAGCAGAAATTGCCATAGACACAGAAATTCCCAAACAAACACTTAGCATAACAACTCAACCAAACTAATCATAATGTTCCCATTGAATCATCTAAAATAAGATGAGCTCTCTCTTGCCCGCGCAGAATTAGCCAAGCTCCTTTTCTGCATGATTACATCTCTGGCAGAGATGGGCTTATAACCCGCTTAGTTAAGCATGGGCAATGCCGTGTACTCCTTAATGGGAAAGGAATACCTTGTATCTCTTAAAAACATGACAAGATTGGGAAAAGGGAAAAGGGAGAAGTCACAAGCCACTCGATTGGCAACTAGGAGAAGAGTAAGCCACAGGCTCAGCATTTGGGTACGTGAGTGATCCCTGGATTCAGCCAGAAGAGCCTAGCAAGAAACATGCTTACCGATTAGACATTTGGAACCCCGACGCTACCCAGCCCAAAGTCAAGCCATGCTGTGGGAGTCCCACTGACAGCTGCTACATAGGTTTTAGCTGGGAAAGATCATGCCTTAAGGAGAAATAGTATGGATCTGCAACCTTTTTGATAAAGGGCTAAACACAGTAAACATTTTAGACCTTGCAGGCTATACGCTCTCCATCAGTCCTATCTACTCGGTTCCATTGCAGTGCAAAAGCAGCCATGGACTATATGTAAACTATATGTAAACCAGACGTGTTGTGTTCCAATAAGACTTTATTTACAAAAATAGTCCATGCACCAGGTTTTACTGAAGGCCATACTTTGCCAAACCCCTCTCCCCCATTTATATAATTGAGAATGATACGGATAAGTGGAAGGTGGATGTGTTCACCAAATTATAGAGCATGATTTGTAGAGGCAGCCTAGGATAGTAGTTAAGAACACAGACTCTGAAGCCTAAATCCAGACCACTTACTAGCTGGATGACCTTGAGCAAGTTCTTAAACTGCTCTATGCCTCACCTCATTTACTTATAAAATGAAGATAACAATAGAAACTTAACCTCGTAGTTTGGGTACATACCGAGGGGACCCTGGGGAAAGAACTCAGGTGCAAGCAATTTATTTGAGAGGCGACCCCAAGAAGGGCAAGTACAGAAGAGGCCAGGGGATGAGATTATGCTGAGGATCCTTGGAGGTATTGTGCAGGTTGGGGAAACCAGCACGTGGTTCTTCGTCCACCAGTAGTCCTCACAGAACTCTCTGCTGTGACCCCAGGGGCCATCAGGATGGACTGAGGACACACGAGTGAGGCAGTCGGGTGTGCCACGCTACCTGCTGGGGTTGTTGCAAAGATGATGTGAATTGGGGGCGCCTGGGTGGCTCCGTCGGTTAAGAGTCCGACTTCAGCTCAGGTCATGATCTCACGGTTTGTGACCTAGAGCCCCACATCAGGCTCTGTGCTGACGGTTCAGAGTCTGGAGCCTGCTTCGGATTCTGTGTCTCCCTCTTTCTCTCTCTGCCCCTCCCCTGCTCGCACTCTGTTTCTCTCTCTCTCTCTCTCTCTCTGAAAAATAAATAAACCTTTAAAAAATATTTAAAAAAAACAAGAATGATGTGAATTCATATTTGTGAAGTACTTAGAAAAACATGACTGGTATTTGGTTAGTGCCGTTTAAGCGATTGCCAGATAAGGATTGGCCTCCTTTGAAGCTGTAGGAAAGAGTCTATGGCACAAGAAAAAGTAAGTTGTTGAAATCATATGTCTCTAAAGATAACACTGGTTGAAAATTTAGCTAAGTTCCACGGTGGATTCTGAAGAAACCCTCGAAATTTTAGGACACATGTAGGTAACTTAGAGGCAGTGACCTTGTGAACTTCGTAAGGTTGAGTTAACACCATATAATTCATATAATGCATAATAATGCATTAGCTGATAATGGTGAATCAGTGTGACCCTAGGAAGGCTGGAGACAAGGGAGATCACATAAAACTTACGCCATATTTAATGTAGGCGTAGTTGTTACAGTGGCGTGCTCATTAGGTACAGATGATATGCTGTTGCATAAATTACTATAATTTGTAATACTTAAAAAAAATTTAATCTCAGAGTAGTTAACGTACAGCATTATGTTAGTTTAAGATGTACTCTATAATGATTCAACAATTCTGTAAATTACTCAGTGCCCAACATGGTAAGTGTACTCTTGATCCCCATCACCCACTTCACCCATCCCTCTACCCACCTCCCCTCTGGGAGCCATCTGTTTCTTCTCTGCAGTTACAAGTCTGGTTTTTTCAGTTTTTTTCTCCCCCCCCCGCCTCCTTTGTTCATTTGCTCTGTTCCTTAAATTCCACATATGAGTGAAATCAAATGGGAAATGTCTTTCCCTGACCGACTCATTTCGCTTAGCATTGTGCTTTCTAGATCCATGCATGGCATTGCAAACTGCAAGATTTCATCTGGGTTATATGTGCCCCTACATTTATTACAGTATTATTATTTACAATAGCCAAATGAGGGAAGTAGCCCAAGTGTCCACCAATAGATGAACGGAGAAAGGAGATGTGATATATATATACACAGTGGAATCTTCTATTACTCTTATACAAATAAATAAAAATTGTTCGTTTCTCATTCTGTGATCCTCTTGCATCTAAAACTAGGAAACTGGTGATTTTCGCTAATATGGTTTAATCATCATAACCACCTGTGTTCAAGGATGAAGGTTTTGAATTGAATTCCGTGTCGTTTGGGCTTCCCCTGTTTACAACCTTTCTGATCTCAATTCCATTCATTTTCACCTTGCCAGATGTCTCCCACATGCTGCTATCCCTCCTCCCCACTTCTTCATGGAGTTTTGGAGCATGTACACATACATACCCCCTTGCCTTTTCCTGAGTGATCTGTCTGGGGAGGGAGCCACAGCCTTATTACCATGTTGTGGCAGGCTGGAGAGAAGAATTCCTTGCCAAGAGTGCCTGGGAGAAGCTAGGCAGTGGCAATGAGCCCTGCATCTTTAGGTTCTGGAGTCAAGGTGGATGGGAGGTGAAGCATTGGTCTTCACGGGAAGTAAAGCAGTGAAAAGACAGTCGCCACGTAAGTTGGTTCTTGTTTCCAGGATTCATCAGCAAAAGCTTGGGCAACAATCCTTGGCACGGATCAGGAGCTGTAAGAATAAGCCTTCAACCACGTCCGGAGGCAAGAGGAGTAATCTAGAATGGGAAGAGGACTACGCCTCCTACATGACCTCACCAGGCACCCACGTGACTGAAGTAGAATAATCTTCTGAGACATTTGTAGACAATAACATGTGTCTTAGTCAAAATGCTTTTGGCTGCAAACCAAGACAAAACCAACTGAAAGTTGGAAGTTTTGTATTCTGCAAAAGAAAACATCGAAGACTGCTAAATTCACTGGTTCGAAAAGTGTTCATCAAGGATCTAGATCCTATTTGCCAATAGGATGTACCATCCCAGCTCTTGGCTTAGCTCTCTCCATGGTTGAAGATGGTGCTACCTCTTCACACATCATGCACGGACATAACCGTATCCGGAGGAAGGAGACCTTGTCTTCAAGGATCTCTCTTTTAAAGTGAGGAAATCTTTCCCAGAAGTCCCCCAGAAGATTTTCTCTCCAATCTCACTGGTCACAATGGACCACAGCTCAGTCTTAAACAATCCACAATCTGATTCACGTGAAAGAAAAGTAGATGCCAAACCAAATTTGGAGCTCTGCCAACAAGGAAGCAAGTGGATTGAATGTTGCCTGACAACCAACAGTAGGATTTTAGAGATACCATGAAGGCTCACCTCATATTCTCCTACTTTTCCCAACCTTTCCTACCTTCCTACAGAGGGATAACACTCCTTTAAACAACAAGAGACATTTTATTCCACAGTTTCAAATGAAAATCACAACAATATAAATATGGCTGGAGACAGAGTGTGAGTTGGATGATTTTCCCTTAAATTGAGAAAGTCTCAGATGCCACCTTTTCCTCTTTGGGAAAAGAAAGAATTTTAATTTTTTTTAATGTTTATTTATTTTTGAGGGAGACAGAGACAGAACGCGAGTGGGTTAGGGGCAGAGACAGGGGGAGACACAGAATCCGAAGCACGCTCCAGGCTCCGAGCTGTGAGCACAGA
The DNA here is from genome assembly GCF_022837055.1 of Prionailurus viverrinus. Lineage (NCBI taxonomy): Eukaryota > Metazoa > Chordata > Mammalia > Carnivora > Felidae > Prionailurus > Prionailurus viverrinus. The sequence continues at coordinate 12,871,808 of NC_062565.1, read as the reverse complement.
GCCCGACGCGGGGCTTGAACTCACGAGCTGTGAAATCATGACCTGAGCCAAAGTCAGACACTCAACCGACAGAGCCACCCAGGCACCCCAAAAGAAAGAATTTTAGAAACCAGAAGGGTAGTAGATGCCTGAAGAGGCTGGCATAATTCTCTGCATGAGTATATTTTAAAATACTTACCTTATATTGTGATTATGTAAGTACTTGTGTCTCCCCCATTTTCTGAGCCATTGTGGGCAGGAAACTACTATTTTTCATTGTACCCCAGCAAGTGCCACAGGCTGGCACATGTTTCCTGTCTTGGTGAGCTGCTCACGTGCCATTCTTGGTAGGAACTATGATGAGGAACACTCAGCTCAGTCATGCATCCCAGACATAATTCTCTCTTGTCCTAGTCTGCATGGTTCCACCTCAGGCTGATTCAGCACTTTTTCTTGGTCCCAGTTCTTGATGACATTTTTTTTTTCAAGGAGATTTATCCAAATCTAGCGACCCTGCCCCACACATATAGCTGCCCCTTAGACTTGAGTTATTGCTTTATCGCCTCTCCAGTCTTCTCACGTCTAACTCCCAACCAGCACCAAGTTCCAGAAGACATCCCTCTGCTTTCTCTTTAACCATCACAGGCTACAGATTAGTTTAGTATCTATGAACTGTTGTTATACTACTATGGTTTTTGTTTTTGTTTGAATGGATCATTTTCTCTTTTCTCCCCCTTTTTTTTTTCAGGTTCACATTTCCTGCTTTCTCCATCAATCTTCTCCTCTCCAGAGACTCCTGATCCCCATTGTTCTGTTTTTGTCACTTGCCATTTTATCTATTGTGAAGGAGCCTCCGCCCATTGTGCATTTCCATCAACATGTTAGGGATAATTTGTGTATGCACAAACACAAAATAGACAATGCCGTACTGACAAGAATTATATGTACACTCTGCCCCCGCTCTCACCACCCACGTTAGCGCATATAAGCTAGGATCTGCAACAATCCTAAATTCAGCAAGTTCTACCAGGTAGAACCCTAATGGTCTTTTCCCTTCTCCTGCTGATCCTGTTTTGTTCCCATGCAAATGGGTGCTGATACTTATGTAAGTTTAAAGGGCTTATCAAGTCCACAAAGGAATCTGACACCCAAGATAAAGTTGTATCCTTAGCTCACCTCGCTGTGCAAAAGCATTGCAAACTCCTCAGTGACGTTAATTCCCATCTGGCCACCCCCACGATAGCTAACCACAGCAGGAGAAATTAGGGAAATGAATTCCAGGCATGCCTTAGGATTTATTTTCTGTGTGAGTTTAAACTGAAGCTTTCACTTTCAATATATATTTGATTTTCAAAATAGGCTGCAGAAGAACCAAATGAATATGACTAACTGTTCCTTTATGGTGTAATAGACCGTTTCAGGCTTCTTGGAGTCTGCTGTGGTTGTTGTTGAATTCATGAGGTTAGGTTATACTTTGCAAAGTTTCTTTAATAGCCTATGTGTGTATTGTGTATATGTTACGGGTTCTTCTCTAGTAGGCTGTGGAGATCAATGTATTAGCAGTGAGTGTATATTCCCAGGGGTGCACGCTTTCTATTCTGGAACCAACGAGAGAACGAGGTGATCAGAGAGGAGGCGTTAGAGCTTACCTAAGGGCATGGAAACCAGTGGTAAGAACATGAGTTTATGGGAACACTTAGTGCCAGTCCCTAAGGGAGTAATTCTATAGACTTTGAAGTTGCGAAGGAACTGGCAGCATCATAGATTTTTCTAATCACCTCAGTGGCTGTGCTAGACTTGCCCAATGCAGTTCTGGGCACAAAAGGATGTACAAACACCCCCTTGTTGAATTGAGCTGAAGCTTAAGGAGAAGGAACAAAGCTCCGTACGTACAGGAGAGGAGGGAGCCTCTGCCCCCTTTCAGAAATGAATTAAATCTCAGTGTTCTGTCTTCCATCCTCTTTGGAGTTGGAAGTCAATTTTCCTAAGGCCAGGGCTTAAAGAGGAAGGAGTGAATTGGGGAGGAAGATTAAGGAAGAGGTTATGAAGATAACAGCTCACATTTACTGGGAACTTACTACAGACTGAATTCTATGATGATGCTTTATGAGGACATCAGGGGAATAAAAAGAAACTCTGGACCCATAAGCTTTTAACTAACCCTGTTCTTTAACTATGAAATTAATTTATAATGTGTTTTTAGTGTGTTCCAATCTACCCTGGAATTTTAATATAAAGTAGAGGCATTTTAGTTGACTCTTATGCTTAAAAACTCACAGTGAAACAACAGTGAGGGATTTCATTACGCCAAATGGACCGCGGTTATAGCCAGCCTGATGTTGATTTATAAAGCAAAAAAAAAAAAAAAAAAAATTGACCAGCTAAGTTTTAGCATGGTCTTGGATATTAATCATAGTTGTCCTGAAAATGACTTATTCCAACTAGCCTGCCTTCCATTCTCCTCTGTGGCAGGAAGTACTTCTTGCCCCCCTGCGTGGGGCTGAGCAGCAGAGAGAGACTTGCTCATTCATTCAAGAAAGATTTCCTGGGTCTTATTAAGCACCATGCAGTATGCTAAGCACAGAGGGTACAACATGAATACAATTAACTCCCTTCTCCTCGGGAGCTTGTGTCTGGAAAGGAACACAGATATGCAAACAAGTAACGTCAACGCAGGTGAAAAATTTTCAAATAGAGGAATTATCAAGTGTCAGAAGCATGTAAGAGGAGCATTTAATCCAGACTTTGAGAGAGGAAAGGAAGAGAAGGCAGCGGGGCGAGCATCCTCAGCAAAGAACCGACAGATGAATTAGCAGGAAGCCAGGAGTGGGAGCCGGGACATTCCAAGGCCCCAAGGTCATGGCTGTAGACAGGAAGGAACAAAAAACAATGGCAGAGTCCCACAGTGAAATGGGATGTTGGTGTGGGCATTCGGGCCATGTTCCTAAGGGCAATACGACAATCACCATGAATCCAGGCGGTGGATTGAATAATTGAAAAGGCTGTCCAAGGAATGAGGGCACTGGGCCTGTGAAATGTGTCTCCTGTGTCTGCGGCACGAGTCTCACTACTTCAGGCTCACGACACACACTTGCACATAGTCGACTATGTGAATCAAAGAAAACGCACCCCTGAACCTAACATTTAGTACTATGTGCACATGTCCATAAGTGTGGGCCTAGTTACTAGTGAGCTCCTGGGTAACTGAGCATAAACTATAATCAATAGTATTCCTACGGAGTGAAGCCAGTTTGCTTTTTGCGTCTCACTCTGTTATGTCCCAAATATCTATAATCAATGAAATGTCATCAACCCTTCCTCACCTCATGCTCAAGTGATTATATGCAGATTAAAACTCAAAACCCCAATATCTTGTTTCCTAGAACCCAGGGTTCCTCCGCCATCACTTCTCATGCTCTGTGTTGACGTAACTTACACGTGAGAGAATCAAAAAGTGAAGTATGGCCAAACAACAACAGTCTAATAAGGTGGAAAGTAGACAGATTTTGGAACCCTAATTGCTTTGGGACGTAGCATTTTTTTTAATGTTTATTTTTTATTTTTGAGTGCGAGAGAATGAACACAAGCAGGGGAGGGGTAGAGAGTGAGAGGGAGATCCAGAATCCGAAGCAGGCTCCAGGCTCCAAGCTGTCAGCCCAGAGCCCGGTGCGGGGCTCGAACTCACAAACCGTGAGATCGTGACCTGAGCCGAAGTCAGATGCTCAACGGACTGAGCTACCCAGGTGCTCCTGGGACGTAGCAGTTTTATGTTGAGGGATGGGAAATAACCATGTTGTAAAAGGCTTCTCAGGGAAGGCCAGAGACTGTCCTGACACCTAGAAACAGGAGGGCTTGTGTGGTCATGAATGGGCCTTTTGCGCAGTCGTTCTCTATCAGGCTTTTCTCTTCTCTTTTAGTGCGTGCTTTTACACTACAGGAGAGTCGTGCCTTCAACGATGGCATCGATGTTCCCGTTCATAACAATTATGGGCAAGAAACCCCAAATCAATGGAAATGCAGTGAGCGAAGGCTTGATTTCAAAGATTGCGATCCCAACGGTGGCAAATATGGAAGATGAGATTTGTGGCATTTGCATGTGGACTTGAATACAGGCTTGATTAGGCAGAGCTGGTGTAGGGCTCACGGAAGGCAGGGTACCAGAGGAACTAGCCCCAGACAGGCTGTGGAAGCACAGGGCCCAGCATCAAAGCAGGACGGGCTTTCTGCCCCCGCTCTGAGTGATGAGTTTCATGCTTACACCACCGGTCAGGGAAGCACCGTTAGCAGGAGAACAACACAGCAGTTGAACCTGAACATTACTTCAAGTTGGCTGTGTCTCACCCTGCATACGGCGGGATGCTGTGGCCAGTCTTCTTCATCCCTTTTGCTCCTTTTGTCCCCTGGCGGTCTGAAGTTATGCTACACATGGCAATCGACGTCAGCAAGAGAAACAATTTTGTCGTCTTTTGGATCCTTTTTGCTCCAAGTGTGGACTACAGATTAGCATCACTTGAACGCTTGTCAGAAATGCAGAATCTCAGGCCCTACCCACAGCTACTGACTCCAAATCTCTATTGTAGGGGCACCTGGGTGGCCCGGTGCGCCCAGACTCTTGACTTCAGTTTATGATCCCAGGGTTGTGGGATCAACCCCCACGGTGGGCTCTGCGCTGGGCATGAAGCTTGTTCAAGATTCTCTCCCTCTGCCCTCTCCCCGACTTGTGCATTCTCTCCCTCTCTTTCAAAAAAAAAATCTCTATTTTAACAAGAAACCAGGTGGTTCCTATGCTGTGGATGAGCCCCTTGAAAGAAACTGGAGCACCTTGTGTGGCTCTGAGAAGTCACCGTTACCGTCATCCTCCAGAACGGAGCCAGGCATGAAATCCTCGCAACCTTCATGGCAAAGGGCACCTGCCAGATGGAACCAGGACACTGAGAGGAGGGAAGTGGGGCAGGAAGAGGGAAACACGGGGAGAGGAATGTGAAGGGTCTTCCAGGAGCACCCTGAGGCTGACTCTGAATGAACTAGAGGTAAGTCAGTGTGATAGGTAAGGATCTGAACCATTCTCCGGACCCTTCTTTATTTGTAATCGGCCTCTTGTAGAACTGCCTTTTCCTGTGTGTGTGCCATTTTACCTTCTCTTGAGGCATGACAACTTTCGAGTTGTCTGAGGCTAACTTAGCCCTTTTCCAGAAAAGAAAAAAAAAGGTAGCTTGGCAGTAAGAACCCATATTTTGCGGACTCTCGCTGCTCCCTGCTGCTGCAGGGTCTAAGCCCTCTACAGTCTTTTCTCTAAAACTGCCTGACAGGGTTTCCCAAAGGGGCTGCACAGGTGCTTCCAAACTGTTACCGTGTGACAGCTGTAGAACCTCCTGGCATCACCTGGGTAGAGCCACTGTTCCTAGGGAGAGTTGCCTATGTGGACATGGCTGCCACTTCTGTGGATTTCACTGTGTCTGGAGATGCTCTTGACCCCTCGACCCCCATTGCTAGAAGCTGAAGTCCCTAAGGGGCAGGAGCCAAGTGAAGAAGGCATACGCTTTGTAGGAGAGTGACCGAACCCCTTACCATGATGTGCTATAAAATCTTTAGTTTTTACCCCAATCCCATCCCTTCCTAAGATTCAGACCGTCTCCATTAGACCCAGCCCGGGGAGGTCCTTGTTACGTTGAGACTTTATGAGTGGGTCGGGTTTATTGGGTGAGATCGAGTCCACAAGTTCTTTGCTTACTCCCACACGCAAGTAGGCTCTCAGGGGGGCCTCCCCACCAATCCACCACAAATGCTCAGACATTTCTTAATCCTGGTGATTCCACAAAGCTGAAGCTGAAGCTGGGACTCCCATTACCTACAAACTACTATCTTAGAGAAGAATCCCTTCCACAGCATGGATTCAGTTCTCTTAACTGAAGTGTTTTTAAGATGCACTAAACATTTTTTACATGTCTATTTATTAATTTATTTTGAGAGGGGAAGGGAAAGGCAGAGAGAGAGAGAGAGAGAGAGAGTCCCAAGCAGGCTCTGTGCTGTTAGCACAGACCCCAATGTGGGGCTCGATCTCATGAACTATGAGATCATGACCTGAGTCGAAATCAAGAGCCAGATGCTTAACCAACTGAGCCACCCAGTTGCCCCAAGATTTTTTAAAACATTTAAAGGCATCAGGGAATTCTCAAGAGTTTCTCATTGCTGCAACACCACCAGGTCCACCTCTCATTCTGTGGTCTTCTCCTTACCCACGCTCTTCCGTCCCAGCCCCGGGTGCAGGGCCTCGGCGGGCTTCTGTCTCTTCCTGCTGGCGGCCAGTGGCCGCTCTGTCCCTGCATGTTCTCTTTCTCCCAAGACTGACTGCCTAAAGGGAAGGTGTTCACACAAATATTCCAACTTCTTGCTGTACCTGAAGACTACCACACAGATGGTGCACACTTTAAGAGTTTTATTGTGAATCCCTTTGAGGAAACAGACATGGGGAAACAAAACTAAAAGTGTAGGAAAGTTATAAGATCTTACAATCTTCTTACCGTTTTACCACCTACATAATAAGATGATACTAATAATATTTATTGAGCACTTGCTACATGCTCATTTCTCCTGAGCATTATCTAAAGGAAACGTTGCAGTTGAATCAGGGTCTATGATTATCCCCATTTTGCAAAGCAGACAACTGAGTTTCCTAGAGACGAAAATCCTTGCCTGACATCACCTGGCAGGTGCATGGTTGTGTCGTTACCCTTCACGCTGTAATGCTTTTGTACCTTCTGTCTTCCTTCTAATTCACTTCTGAAATGGCATCTGGACGCCCCCATAGACCTCTTCCCCTGTTTCTATCCTCAGAGTTGTGCACAACCAAAATCTTCACCATCCATCGGCACCCCCATCAACTTCTAGCGGGAGATCTCTCCCGGGAACCAACAGTAGTGTCCCGCGAGATGTCCATACGTCTTTCATCTACTAAAACAAAAGAAGTCTGCGTTAAATACTTTTGGAAAGTACTGGGTTAAGCACAGTTTGAGAAATTTCTTTTTCTTTAAGTTTATTTATTTTTGAGACAGCGAGGGAACGAGTGGGGGGAAGGGGTAGAGAGGGAGAGAGACAGAGAGAATACCAAGCGAGCTCCATGCCATCAGCACAGAGCCTGGTGCAGGGTTTGAAGCCACGAACCAGGTTGGAACCCATGAACCATGAGATTGTGACCTGAGCTGAGATCAAGAGTCGGACGCTCAACTGACTGAGCCACCCGGGCACCCCGAGAGATTTCGTTTCTGATGGCAACTATTGTGTGTAGATCTAGCCATTGCAACCATGTTTTGTTTTTCTTCCTGACCTCTTGCTCACACGGGGCAGACCCCCAGCGACCAATAGGCCCATGCTTCGAGAACCTCATGATGCAGACGCAAGCACCTGGCAGCGTGTGAAAGTGAAGATTCTGGTTCAGCGGGTCTGGGATAGGGCTGAATTTCTGCATTTTAACAAGTTCCCAGATGCTGCAGATGCTGCTGGTCTGAGGGCCACACTTTGAACGGTGAGGCCGTAGAAATCAGGTTGGTCAGTGATGCTCATGGAAAGCATGCCAGCAAAAGTCTTCTCAATGGAACCTCATTGGGTAAATTGGGTAAAATTGGGTAAAAACAGGTTTTAAGCAGGTGTTTTGCATCTGTGAGGTCTTCGGGTGCCCCTCCTCATTCCTCCCTGTGGATAATTCTCCACTATCCCTCTGTTACTGTTTAGAAGAGATACCCGAATACAGGTAGCTGGGAGGCCAGGCATAGCCATGGCCGACATTTTCACTGTGGGCCTCAAACGGGCTCCCTGGGTTGGTGGCCTCCTTTATAAATTGGCTCCTGACCAGAACGCAGTCCAGCTTGGATGGGTTGCCCCAGGCCGTAGCTCTCAGCATATGCAGCCCTGCCTCATCCTCCTGAGGGCCGCCAAAGCCCTCTTGAGAATCAGCAAATGGCTGCTTCCTTTTTGGTCCAGTCCCATCTGGTCAGCTGAACTTTGCCAAAGCAGGTTTCCCTGCAGAATCAACCACCAGCGCAGTATCCTTTTAGAGGCAAGGAGAACCCTCACTTGATCATACCCACACACCTCCTTCTCCATTACTTTCCCCTCCTATCCGCTGATTTTTTATTCAGGCCGCAGAAGAACCAGATGCTCACCTCTGGTCCAGCAAAACGCTTTTCCGGAAATGGAATATTGATGTTTTCTGCCTGTATCAGCATGTGTTCCCACAGACTCTGCTTTTGGGGAGACCCAATTTGGACATGATTTCTCATCTGTAAACCTCTCAGTGAGCTCTAAGTTTGGAGTGAAAGAGAACGAGTTAGCCTGCAGACCCAGTGTCCCCTCTGCTCCTGCTCTAGCCCGAAACCGCTCTGTGGCCAAGATCGTGTCCCTTCCCTTCTTTGACACTTTGCCACCCCGCATGAGGAACAGTGAGTCCTACCTTGCAGGGTAGGTACGTGGATGACCAAAGGACCTGGCACAGAGTGGGCTATCCCGCCAGACGGCATCCAGCTACCGTCGGCCATGATTTTTACTTCGACTACATTTCATTGGCTTATGTTTGACGAGACTCTAGGAAGCTGTCCCAGGGCCCTCTTTGCTGTCAAGAGAATGTGACTTTCTGACGGCCTGGCAGACATAGGCTGAGGACAGTCTGAGTGTGACCCCGTCATCCCCACTGGTCACCAGGATCAACGTATCTCATCCAGTTGACTTCCTCCTCAAGCGTCCTTGAGACCATTCCTACCTGTGAAGCGAAGGCAGCAGAGGAAACTGAGGGCTTCACCCTGGCTGTCCCTTACTGAACTTTCTGGGTCCCCTTCGCCGTGTGCCAACTGTCCTCCTTAATTTGTTGCCTGGCTTTTGAAGTTCGGGGTTGCCACCAGCCACCTCCCAAGGAACCATCTGACTACCTCCTTCCCTGAGGGCCAAGTATCCCCAACACATCAGACACAGGCAGGTACACACATACACACACACACCCACACACCAGTCCCACACAGACACAGATACGCACATGTATATACCACACACACTCTCTCACACAACATACACACACACACCACACTCACACATACAGACCCACGTGTATATGCCACACCACACCCCCCCCCACACGCATACCACAGGCACACAAACCACCCTCACAAGACACACACACATGGGTAAACAGAATTGCCCACCACCGATGCATTCGTCCTCCTTTTATTCTTAACCAGTTAGCCCTGGAAATTTGCATGCAGTGTTTCAGAAAGCTCATAAACAAAAGTAACGTAGTTTTCTCCAAGTTTCAAATCCCAATGTCCAAATCTCCTATCAGAACTTTAAAGAAAAGTAATCAGTCTCACGATCAAATACAAAACAAATGTGTTTAGTTAAACAGGCTAGCTCCGAGCTTAAAGGAGACCCAAATATGAATGCGTTGAGAATAATGTTACATTATGGAATATTTCCCTCCCACATTCCCAGGGCCGTTCTCGAGACCTCTCCACCTTCTCGCTAGCTTCTGTTTAGCTCTGCCACTGGTCAGAGAAAACACAATTATCTGTCTACACATAATGTGTCCCGAGTTCCTCCACCATATCCACACAAGAAGGGCAGAAGAAAACTCAGAAGAAAATGCAGAGTTTATTTCATGTAAGTCATGCCACCCAGAATCTGAGGCCTCGGGTTTGAGGTCCTGATCTGTTACATACCAACTGGGAGATTTGGAAAATCGGCTTAATCTCTCTGAGCCTCAGCAAAGGAGGATAACAATACTTACTTGATAGTGTTTGTGTGAAGAAAAAACTAAAATAATATTTCTAAAGGCACTTGAAGGACTCGAATATTGCCTGACATAGTGATATGTTATTTATGAGAGTCCCTTGGCATCTCTAATGTATATATGTACATATTTACTTATACACAAAAAACTTATGTATCTATATTTTATATAAGTTTTTCAAACACTCTGATTTCTCTAACATGCTAAGACCATGGTCTCATAATCACCCACACTTTGTAAGGCATAGAACAAATAACAGCATTTTATTTCAACTGCCATTTTGCTTTTCATCACTGGAAACTGAACAGTGTTGAAATGGAAAATTTGGGATAGCTTGCTCAGACCATTTGATTCTCAAATATAATAAAACACTTCTTAAAAAAAAAACACCCTTAAACTAATGCCACTAGAAAAAAAAAAACCTGCAGCTAAAAGTGATTCCTGCTCCTGAACATTCTTCCAATCAAGTCAACTAACAGATTGTCTTCAGATAGGTGCCATGTGAATAAATGAGACATTACAAAAAGATCAGCACATCTTTTGTCTTAGCTTTTGTAATCAGATGGTTACTTGAACTTCATCGAATCATAAGTGATTTCCTTTTCCCCAAGTTTAAGCGTAAGCACATCCTTCTTCTTCTGTCTTGTTTTTGATTTTCCTTTGGAGCATCCCATGGAAGTAACATCAAAGTGATATAAAGTTTATCCTTTCTGCCACCATGCTCTTATGTGATAGTCTGATAGACGAGACATACGTTTCTGTTCTCAGTTCTAACAATATTGAGCCCCCATAGCCAAGAATTGATTATAAATAGTTAATTAAGAATTCTAGGAGGAAACATCTCATAGAATCAGTGATTGGCTTTAAAATTAAGTAGAAGGAGAACATGTGCTCGGATGCTCACCCTTGATGAGGCACCTCCTTTGTAAGGGGTCCCTATGCTTTCCTGGGAGCAAAACACCCTTAGATCCCTGGCCAGCTAAGAGATGAGCCTCGGTGCCGTGATCTTTTTCTAGGACGCGTACCTGGAGGGCGAGGGTGGCGTGGGTTTTTCAATCACGTAAACACTTAGGTGAAGTCAGAGTTCCTTGGCTGTAACACAAAGCGGGTCTTCACTACATTTAAGGATGGTTGGCTGACCTTCTTCCATTTTTCTATGCCAAGTGCAGAGCAGTAACTCAATTAACATTTTCATTTCGATCGAATTAGTGATCTTGCTCTTGACCTTGTACTCGGAGACCTGAATAATGGGGGGTTAATTTAGCTGAGAATATAGCCTTTTGCCATATTCATAACTAATGTATGAGGAGACTTGGGGGAAAAACATGAAAACCAAAAGACTATAAGATCCATGTCTGGTCCTAGAGAAAGCTAGAATTAAAAATAATTTAGGGGATGGGCTTAGGTCTTATTAAGTATATCTGATGTTTCCCAGCTGGAAAAAAATAGGTGCCTGGGCAAGTGAGCTGGAGGGCAAGATTTCAGGGATATTTAGTCTCACTGATGATGCACTTAGGTTTTACTGGAGTCTACGCATGGATACCCCTTACTTGCATCAATCTTTACTTCTATTCTAGTGATCCCCCCAAACCGTATCCCATATTACATAAAAGCCATCTGAACCGGAGTAGTTTCAACATTATGCTACATTCTTTTTCCCTCCCGATTTATTGAGACATGATTGGCATAGACCATCATGTAAGTTTAAGGTACACAGTGTGATGATTTGATATACATGCATACTTTGAAAGGATTACCACACTAAGGTTAGTCAACACATTCATGACCTCACAAAGTTACCATTTCTTTCCTTTTTCTCCTCCTCCCTCACCCCTCCTTCCTCCTCCTTTTCCACCTCCCCTTCCTCTTCTTCTCTTTCTCTTTCTCCTTCTCCTCCTCCCTCTCTGCTCCCCCTCCCTGTCCTCCTCCTCCTCCTCCTCCTTCTCCTTCTCTTTCTTCTTCTTCTTCTTCTTCTTCTTCTTCTTCAGAACTTTTAAGATCTACTCTCTTAGCAAGGTTCAAGTATACAATACAGTATTGTTAGCTATCGTCCCCATGCAGTATGTTAGATCTCCAAAACTTATTCGTCTTGCAGCTGGATGTCTGTATCATGTTATATTTTATATGGATTTTCCAATGTTGTAAAGATGTTTTTGAAGATTCCCTTAAATTTTTTTGACATACAAAACATTGAAATTTTCTTTGAAATAATAAAAGGCTAGAGGTGAAATGCTACACTGTATCCATGGTATAACAACGGTGCTATTGTTTTTTGCACGATGAAGGGAGATGTAAGGTAGATAGTTCTAGAAGGGACTTCGGAGGTCACCTGAACGCTCCCATTGTACAGGTGAGAAGCTGAGGCCTGGAGAGCATTTATAACTTGCCAGGATCACGTCCAGTTCTCCTATATAATTCAAAAATTTTTATGAACCATAGTTATATCATATAATAATTATATAACATTGTTTTTAATACATTTATTTTTTTAAATTTTTTTTCAACATTTATTTATTTTTGGGACAGAGAGAGACAGAGCATGAACGGGGGAGGGGCAGAGAGAGAGGGAGACACAGAATTGGAAACAGGCTCCAGGCTCTGAGCCATCAGCCCAGAGCCTGACGCGGGGCTCGAACTCACGGACCGCGAGCTCGTGACCTGGCTGAAGTCGGACGCTTAACCGACTGCACCACCCAGGTGCCCCTGTTTTTAATACATTTAAACAAATTTACTGTAATTGACATTTATTAAATTATATGATTTGCCTTATATGCTTTGACAAAGCTAAAGACTGAAAAATGGATTATCACACAGAAGCCCCTTCCTCTGCCCAGGAATCGCACTTGACGTGATGGATCCTGACTTGTTGATTTCCCTCCAGTGTTCAAAGCATTGGGCTATGTCTCACTGCTTGCGATAACAAAGCATCTCATTTGTCTTCCGAACACAATTTACTTAAGAAGCTTGCTAGAAACTGTTCCCAAACTGAGATATAAAAGATTTTGCTAGAAAATAAATATTTAAAATAGGAGGTTGTTGGATTTCCATTTCTCAGGATTCTGGAAAAATACAACATGTATCCTACTTCCCGAATCCGGAGACAAAACTTCACTGGTTCTTTTCACGTAAGAAAGTTCATGGAAAGAAAGATTCAAAGCAATCATAAGCCTAAGAGGGTGTGTTTGATTGCCTTTTGTTTTTATTTTCTCTTAAACACACACTGATTCTAAAATATATTTGTTCATCTCGAAAGTCACAAGCAGTCAAGAACAGTCTAAAGAACAAAGTGGGAGGATTCTCCCTACCAGCCATCAAAACTTACATAGAATGACAAGAGCAGGTGTGGGACTGTTGCAGTGACAGACAATCCGATGGAACAGAACCGAACCCTAAAACAGTTCACCTGGATACGAGCACCAGATTTTGACAAAACCGACAGGGCAGAATGGAGAAGGCTGAGTGTTTCAGTGAGTGGTGCTGGGTCAGTTAACGTCCACTTGGAAAAGCAAATGTGACCCCTCTCTCGTGTCAGAGACAAAAATCCATTCCAGGTAGCTTATTAACTAAAATGAAATATGGTAACAAAGGTTTCAGAAGATGAGGCAGAGATTTCCTGAGTGAAATGCAAATAGCCTATCTGGGAAAAAGTGACAAAGATTAAGTTGGATTACGGCAAAAAATAGGAGCGTATGTTCATCAAAACACACAACTGAGAAAATGAAAGGCAAGCAGAAAAATAGAAGATATGTGCTATATTCAGAATATATCCAGAATTTCTACAACTAAATAAGGCAAAGACAAGCAACTCTGTGTGCATATTCAGCGAGATGCTTTTCCTGTGGAGAGTAAGTCCATTCCTGCTCGGAATAGTTGGAGCTCATTTTGGGGGAGGATTGTGTTTCCCAGTCCTGGGATACTGTCTATTTCTGAATGTAAGCTGTAGATTCAAAATAAAGAATGTAATAGCCCCGTGATGGTAAAGACAAAGAAACAGGTCTCGTATGTGATTCTGGTGTTTTGATTTGTGTTCAAAACTGAAAACAAGAAAACAGCACAAACGGCAAGGTGTACTTTTGTTTGGAGAAGGGCAAACTTTACCTCATAAGTGAACTATTTTATGGCATTTGAACACGATTATTTTTATTTTTTTTTTAACATTCATTTATTTTTGGGAGAGAGAGAGAGAGAGAGACAGCAGGGGAGAGGCAGGGGAGACACAGAATCTGAAACAGGCTCCAGGCTCTGAGCGGTCAGCACAGAGCCCGACGTGGGGCTCGAACTCACAGACCGTGAGATCATGACCTGAATGGAAGTCGGACGCTTAACCGACTGAGCCACCCAGGCGCCCCGAATTTGAACACTAGTTTTGAAATGCAAAGTTATTATTTTTAATTGTTCGTTGATTTTTAAACTAAAGAACAAATCGGTTAGATTATTAGTGCTGATAATTTTGTAATCACTTCTGAAATTAATCTTGTCACGTAGAGAAAGTATCAGAGATATTGTCCAGGTGTCCAATACTCTACATATTCCATGGCCTTAGGCTCAAAAGATGTGCAAGACCTCTACCCAAAAAGCTATACAATGTGTTGGGAGTTATTAAAGATGTACAGAGGTGGAGGGATGTATTCTGGTGAAGGATTGAAGGATAATTACTGTCATATATTAATTCTCCCCAAATAGTTTATTATAAAGTCAAATCAAAATCCTCTTAATTTTTTTTAATTCTCGAGTTAGTTAACATACAGTGTGATCTCAGGAGGAGAACCCAGTGATTCATCGCTTACCTATGACACCCAGTGCTCATCTCGAAAAGTGCCCTCCTTAATGCCCATCCCCCATTTAACCCATCCCCCCACCTGCCTTCTCTCCAGTAACACTCAGCTTGTTCTCTGTATTTAAGAGTCTGTTATGGCTCCCCCCACCTCTGTTTTTATATTATTTTTCCTTCCCTTCCCTTATGTTCGTCTGTGAAGTTTCTCAAGTTCCACATGAGTGAAGTCACATGATATCTGCCTTTCTCTGACCTGTTTCGCTTAGCATAATACCCTCCAGTTCCATCCAGGTTGCTGCAAATGGCAAGATTTCATTCCTTTTCATCGCCAAGTAGTATTCCACTGTCTACACACACCCACATCCTCTTAATCTGTTCATCAGTTGATGGACATTTGGGATCTTTCCATAATTTGGCTGTTGTTGATAGCACTGCTCTAAACATGGGGGTGCATGTGCCCCTTCGAATCAGCATTTTTGTATCCTTTGGATAAATTCCTAGCAATGCAGTTGCTGGGTCAAGTTTGTAATGGACTATAAAAGAATATAAATAAATTTTAACACAATAAATTTTAACACAAAATTGAAACGATGTGCTTACCAAAAATCACTATTAACAGACTAAAAAGATAAGCCAAGGAATGGGCGAGGTATTTGAAATACATGTAATTGACAACTAACTCATATCCAGAATACATAAACCTTGAACCAACGAATCCAAAAAGCCAGACACAATATAATGCATTCTGAGTGATTCTCGCTGGAGCATTCTAGAGATTGATTCCCGTTTCCAGCAGTGAATGTATAACTTAGTGTTCATTAGGTGTATGATCTAATGTTATTATTTATGTTCTGGAAGGGTCAAGAATAGGTAGGGTAAGCCATAGCTTTACCCAAAGTGGGCATGCTATGATAAAAGCCTGTATAAATCATCTTAAATATTGCATATTAGGTTTTAGTTCATTTCACTGGAAAGCTTTGCCTTTTTCTATAAATAAGAAAGGTATCCTGCTTTTTTTCTGTACCAAAATGCACTTGCTCTGCGTGAATAGAATGACTTTTTTCCAGAACAGAGACTTTAAGATTCTGAAATCATTAATGCTGATGTTTTCATAAATGACAAACGACCCCAGTGTTGTAGGCAGGTATAACTTACCGTTTGATGTTTCGGTTTAATCCAGCTTTCGTTGATACAAACTCTTTTTGATATAACATAAGGAGGGGGGGGAATGAAAGATACTTTCTCCTTGGAAAGTCAAATATTTAGTCAAGTTTAAAAAGTATGTGCACGAGCCCCATAGCAATAGTAATGAATGATAAAAGCCATTCTCCAAGGATTTAGTATAGCACGGTCATTTTTCATCTCTATTATTTTTTTGTCATTTCTTTTAAAAATCCAGCCCATTGCCTTTTCATGTTATTACGTATGGCTTCTTTTCCCCCCCTCAAGATTTCTGGGCTGTTGCTATAGCAAAAATAATGATGAAATTTTGCCTAATGTTCTTTTGCTCTTGAGCTTCAAACGAACAACTGTGTGGTGCATCCTGCATTTGCCATATTGACCACGGTAGGTCTTATTTATGTAAGAGAGGAAGGTCTCCTCAGCGCTTCGCCAATCCATTTATTTTGAGGAAGAGTAACTGTACCAATGAGCACCTGTTTCCCCATTCCTACAGTCCATATTCACTGGGAAGAAGAATAAAGCTTTAAGCTGAATTCATAGGGTGCCATTTCCATATGTTTCTCCTAAATTTAGTCAGTGATCCCGGCAGAGTGCTTAGGGATGCTTTAACATAACTAGTAAGGGTATGTTGTGCTCATTTATTCTATAAATATTTATCATCGCCTACCATCAGCCAGGAGTAGGCCAGGTACCACGGATGCAACGTGGAAAAGACAGACATGGTCTCTGCCCTCATAGGAGACATGAGCTCCTATCAGACACAGAAAAGTTCACCGTAGTGACCCAAATGTTACAAAGGCACGGGGAATTATTGAAGCATCGGGAAGGTCACCTGATCCAATCTTAGAGAATCGGGGAAGGCTTCCTGAAAGAGGCAGTAGCTAAACACAGACACGGACGAGTAGAAATTAAGCAGGCAAGAATGAATCAAAGGGAGAACGTCAGGTCTTCAACTGGAGTGTGGCTTTCAGAGGTGTGGGGGCGGGGGCTGTGTGACAGGATGGGGCCAGAGAGCACGCAGGGCCAGATTTTGAAGGATCTTGCAAGCGGAGACGAAAACTTTGGGTTTGACGATCGGTGCAATAGGAAGCCACCGAAACTGCTGGGCGTGTGAGCTGTATCTGGCACCAGAAGGGGCTCCGGAGGGAGAGAATCTTAAGGCTGATTCTCTGAGTCAGTGGCTGATCCATTTCAATGCCACTGGGGAGTGACAGGCCCCTCCAGGGCTGTCATTTGAGCGCCGGTGGATGAACTTTCGTGCTTGGAGAATTGCGTGGCACCGTCTGAATTGCTGAACGGCACAAAGAGCGGGTAGGGTGGTGGTTGACACAGCTTTGGAATGAACCCTGTTTGACTCAGCTGGGAATTTTCCTCTCGTGCACTCAGCTTTAGAGTGAATTTAGAGGGAGGAAACTAATAAGTAGGCTGGGTCCGCACGGGGAGAGTTCAGGACGTTGGTCACCGTGGTCTTTCCGGAGTCTCTCTGGCAGTTGCCGAGAATAATATCATCATGGCTGCGCAGAGAAAGGATCGTTTGCAAGGCGCGTTGTCTCCTGGCCTCCTGGTCTCCTGTGCTGGGGGGAGTTGGGAGGTAGGTCACGGCTCCGGAAGCAGGGTGCAGCGCCACTCTGGGGTGCTCAGAGAATTGTGTTCTTCACCACAGTGTAGGCTTAGACGGAACACAAACTTCAGTGCAGACCCTCCATCAAATCCTTGGGGCTGTTCCATTGAGGGAGACTCCAATATGGCGTCCTCCCTCCAGGCTGCCCCCACTCCAGGGCAGTGGCTTCCTAGAGCGCCAGTGCTCCCATGTTTCTCCACGCCTCAAACACTACCCATGACACCGGTGACAGTGCCTCTCAGCTTTAACTGCATGTTAGGGTCACCTGGACAGAATTCTAAATCCCAGTGCTCGCAACCATTGAATCCCCAAAAGGAACTGGAATCATGATTGACCCCTTGACCGACTTTTGGGAATGTGGCTCTCAGAGTACCCTTTATGTAATGACTGGTGGTTTTGTTACCTACACCTACAGCGATGAGACATGCCACACTAGCCTGTCAGGTTGCTATTCACAAGCATCAAGATTCCTGGGGCGTCTGGGTGGCTCAGTCGTTTAAGCGTCTGACTTCGGCTCAGGTCACGATCTCGCAGGTCGTAAATTCGAGCCCTGCGTTGGGCTCTGTGCTGACAGCTTGGAGCCTGAAGCCTGCTTCGGATCCCATGTCTTCCTCTTTCTCTACCCCTCTCTGACTCTTACTCTGTCTCTCTTTCTCTCAAAAATAAATACACATTAAAAAAAAGATTGATGACATATACCTGATTTTCTGTTTACGGCCCTGAGTTTCTGTCATCATGGCTGGATGCATAGCAGGAGATGCCTATGAGACCAGCCCCCCAGACTCACAGGGGCCTCCCCGGGCAGAGACATATCACATATGTCCCCATATTTCTATGTGTACCCATCTAGTTCCAGATGGGAAATGACGCAGAAGCCCATGCCTGAACTCTCTGGACTCCACTGATGCAAACCTTTTCCCTGCTGCTTTTGCTCGGTATCAACGCTATGATAAACCAGAGCCATGAGTATAAGATGCTTTTCGTGAATGAATACATGAATGCAACGAACAATGAAATGAAATGGCCATCAGACACATGCGTTGTCTCTTTTCCAGTGACGAAGGAGTAAATCTGTATTAAGGTGACTTTACTATAAACTGTAAAACCCCTCTAACAAAGATGGCCTCCTCTCAGGGAAACATTTAACATATATGATCAGAGAGAACTTAAGGAATGCCTGAGTGTTTCCAATCTTGGATACCTCTTTTCTTAGCTCCAAAGAAACACTTCTTGGAGACCAGAATCTTCCCATCAGATTGCTGGCCAAACAGGCATACTTCCCTAGTGCCTGTTCTACTCACCTGTGGTGGTGTGACGGGGACAGTTTCCTGCCCAGGAAGAAAAAAATGCTGCAGTCTCGTGCCACATCCCCCATCACAGAGCAAGTCAGACATCTACAGCAGGTGAGTTACCTGACTGCATGTGCAGGTGGTGGAGAATGGCTTAGAAATGGACGGAAATGATTTCCACCGGGTCCGCTGACGGAGGCTAGAGTCACTGGGAACGGGAAAAGACAAGGTAGCCGTGCTTCTGAATCTGTGCAACTATGTCCCGGACCCTGTTCACACGTTTCACAGGGATGATGTGGCAGGAGGGGAGATGGAATCGGTGAGTTTTTGATGGGTATGACCTTCAGGCATAAAGAAGGTGAGACCGGCGAAGGAGAGCAGATGTTATAAAGCGTATAGCCCTTTGCAAGATCCTTACTGATGCTCATACTCAATGATCTTGAGTTAAAGTTTTTAAAGACCTTTCTCCAGATTCCTCCGTCCCCTGTGTTTCAAGAAGCTCGGCAGATATTTCTTCCCGAGGTTGACATTTTCATCAGAAGAGAAAGCCTGGGGAGTTTGATGATAGCTGATCACATGACTCCTGGATAACCAGCATGGGCTTTCCCCTCTTGGTTCTCCTCTAATTAAGTGATCACAGCCACCTCTCTTGATATGTCTGCAAGGGGCCGGGGATAGTTGGCAACTAATCTGTCGGTCGTGCAGAGGACACAAATGGGCTGGGTCAAAGTAGTGGCCAGGAGTCTTCTCTTCACTTCACATTATTCATCCGGGGTTTGGTCCACAGGCTTGAAAAGGAGGGTACAAAACATTGTAAATATATACTATCTAGGAGACTTACCATGTTCTATTCTAGGCAAAAGATCTGAAATTCGAGTTGTTCGGTAGTAATGAAAATGAATCTTCACACAGGCCCAGAAATACTAAGGAAAGCTATGAATAATAAATTTGGGTGAGTCAATATTATTTTGATTGTGCTAGAATAACTCATTACATAAAGGAATTCTGTGATGAATATTTCTGCGGAATGAGAAAACATCCTGTTGGGTTTCTCCACATTTTATTTTTAAAAATTTTTTTTAAGTTTATTTATTTATTTTGGGAGACAGAGAGAGCAGGGGAGGAGCAGAGAAAGAGGGGGAGAGAGAGAAAATGCCAAGCAGGCTCCACGCTGCCAGTGGAAAGCCGGATGTGGGGCTCGAACTCATGAACCGTGAGATCATGACCTGAGCCGAAATCAAGGGTTTGGCTCCCTGCATTTCAAACTGTTTTACAATTTTTCAGAAGGTTGTGTGTACCACTAAGCACACTATTAGACAAAAGATGTTGAATGTTCGGTTGTCGTTGTTGTCCCTTTGTCTATCTCCTCTGGGATACTGAAGGCATGATGACAGACCTGAGTGACTGCAAATCAGAGAATTATTTTTTGTGCTTATCTATAATGGCATGGAACACAGTTATGCCACAGAAGTTCCCTATGCAGGTAACAAACAAATCAATCGAAAATCATCCGAGCATTCCCGTCCAGAGCTGTCAAGTGTAGAAAGCAGTTAGGTGACCCTGCCAGGTGGTCAAGCATCAGTGACTCCTCTCCTCTTCCTGTGTCCTGTTCAACCTAAGGCATGTTTATTTCAGACCTCCGGGGACGGGTACCAAAACGGGATCTTCACCGGACGCCGTGCTGGGAAGTACAAAGACACCTTTGGCCTTAAAGCACACATGGTGTAATTAGATCGACTCTTTGCAGAAATCCAGGTGGAGGGCACACAGGTGCAAACCTAAACCGTGCACAGCTTGAGCTTTCCAAAGTAAAACAGAGAATAGGGAACAAGCCAGCAAAGTGCTGTGGGTGACCCTCCTGGAGTCCGTGGAGTGTCACTATGGCCAGATGTTACTGCTTTGTCCTTGTTATAGACAAGGAAACAGAGGGCGTCCAAGGTTAAACCACTTGTCCACAGGCATAGCTGGGAAGTGACAGTGTTGGGAGTTGAAGCCAGAGGATCCGCTTCCAGAGTCAGTGTTCTACCCAGGATGACCTCGCTGGAGCGGCCACATCGATTTCAGCTCAGCACTAAGCTCTGATTTCCTTTCGGATCCCCTTGTAGGTGTGGATCCTTTGTATGTAAGGATTTTTCAGCGCCTAGGCTTGCTGATTATATATGCATGTAAAATATCTCTCATCTGTGCATATGTGCCCTTTCATCCTTCTCAAATGCCTTGCAAAAGAAAGGTGATGGGTGTCTCTTGTTTCACTACCTATTCATTACCCCTGATATCAGACAATATTTTTAGTCCCGAGACAGTCTTCATTTCATCGGTCTTGAGGCAATGAGTTGGAGAGAGGAGAGTCCCCGCTGATCCCTGTCATAACTGATAAGTTCCACTGGGACAGAAAGCCCTGGCTGGCTTCTCAGACTTCTAAATTAGGTTCATAAAAGGGCACTGGGTTCCAACAGCAAACAGCGCATCTTCCTTCTAATTCCATTTTTAGACCAAACAATTGTACCAGAGCCCTGCAATGCCCAAACCTAAATCTTATTCTTAATTTTGATCGCCTCAGTGAGTATTATGGTTCCAGCGGCAAAGAACCAGGTTTGCCACGGGAGCCAAAACTTAGGTGAAAATAACCTGCAAGTAGTCTCTGAATGCCTATTATGTGTTTATCGCTAGCGATGGAAATACGGATGGGATATTGACCCTCTCAACGCAGGGGAGAAATCAGATAGTGACTATTACAACACCAACCACGTGTGCAGAAGAAATTCCCAAGGATTTTTCTCAGTCCTTTCTTCGCTATGTTTTCCCTCTCCCGTGACCTCCTACCACTCATCCCCCTATATCACCTTATGCACCCTGAACCTTTATGCTCGCCACTGGCTTTCCTGGGCCACCTGGCATGATTTCCTTTGAAGACCTCAATTTTTCCATAGCAGCCAAGTTCCTGACCTGTCCCAATCCTACTCAACAAAACCCAGTTTTCCTGTGTTCTACTTCCTCAAGCAGTCAGTAAGCTGGTCCAAAGATGTTAATTTCTAACAAAGGTCGAACAATCATTTATGCATTAACAGTCATTTATTAAATCTTGAGCAAATGCTGACAAAGACAATCATCTCTGAAAGACATGAACATATGGGTAAGGAGCTGGAGTTTGAAAAGTGTCTACTGGGCTTTTTCACATGAGATTCCCAATCCTATCACAATGTCCAATTTGAAATACTCACCATTTATTCTGGACCTTCCAGAGACTTCTCTGATCTGTATGCACTTTCATTGGAGAATTTTATTTTCCTCTCCAAAGATGGATTTTGTTAGTCAAGGCATCAGCGGCAAGTTTAAATTTGCATTTTAAATTTAGAATGATTTATTTTCAATGAAAGGTGCATCGCTGCTGCAGTCAGTCTAGCAGGGACAATAGGACAAAAGATTTATGAGAGAATATTAGACATGTGAGCTTCCCAACAAAGGAAGAGATTGGCACATTCGATTTTATCATATAAAATCTCTGTCTGACAAAAGATTCCATAAACAAAATTAAGTGACAAACAACAGATCTAGAAACAGTACTTGAAACGTACATAATCAGAGGGTTAGCAGTCAGACTTTACAAGAAGCTCCCTGCATTCAATAAACGAAGAACGAACAACCTAATTTATATGTGGCAAAAAATAGCACTCAGAGAAAAACACAAGTGATTCATAAGCACATGAGAAGAAGCCTGACTTAACTAAGCAAAGACACGTGAGCTTTCTGAGTATCGGATCGGCAAAATGAGATTAACACTGAGTGTTATCATTGGTGAACAGCACATCAGTTGTCACTATAAAGTGGGAGAGTCAACTGGCCCCACTTCTCTGTAGAGCAATTTGGCAACGTTTATCAGAAATGTAAGTCAAAAATGTAAGTCAGTAAACCCTCCAAGGATCTATCTGGCATAAATACTTGCCAAAGTGGACTAACGGTAGCCTCATCATAGTGAAGTCTTGAGAGGCGCCTGGATGGCTCAGTTGGTTAAGCATCTGACTGTTGATTTCGACTCAGGTCATGATTTTGTGGTTCGTGAGTTCACGCCCTGCATCAGGCTCTGTGCTGACAGTACGTAACCTGCTTGAGATTGCCTCTCTCCCTCTCTCTCTGCCCCTCCCCTGTTCATGCTCTCTCTCTCTCTCTCTCTCTCTCTTTCAACATAAATAAATGATTTCTTAAAAAGGATAAAAATAATGAAGTCTTGAAAACAATCTCAATGTTGGCCAACAGTTACGCATAACATCCACGCCATGCATGCAAAGAAGCTGAAAAATGAGTAAGGGTATACTTACATGGAAGAATGTCCCTTTCTTTATTTTTTAAAGGGCAACATGTCCACGATTTATATTTTTGTAAATAACAACACTATCATATATGTGGACGTAAGTATGGGCGTGTGTTCATAGAAAAAGTGTCTAGATGAGGCAAACTATTGGCAGGGACCTTTCGGGAGGAACCTGAGATAGTGACAAGGCAGTATTTTCTTCCACATTAATCTCCAAGTTGGATTTTTAAAAATTACTTTCATTTTTAACATACTTTAAGAAAACAGATTCTAGAATGTTCTTACAAAGTGGTATACCAAAATACACCGACTCCATTATAGTGTTGTTATGTTCTAGAATTCCTATATTTCTTTAAATACCCCCACTGATAATGCACATTTACCCACCATTCTCACTGAGTATTTAAAATGCTGGAAAGCACACTGCGCTGTAAGTCAGGACATGAGTTCGAGCTTGTGTTCCGTCGTGACCCAGCTGTCTGATTGCAGACCACTCGCTCCACCCCTTCTGAATCTCTTAGAGTTCAAAGTTGACCAAGATGAGTTGTTTTCTAATTTTGGTCCCCACAGACACAAGGGGTTTTCTCCACACACAGCCCCCCTTCACTCTGCTTTACAGCTCTGTTTCTCTCTCCTAACGTTTTGTCTGATTTCTGAGCAAAAGTCATTTGAAAATATCCAGTAGAAATTACGTTAAGGCTCCTTGAAGAGCAAATAGTTCTTGAGTCTACGAAATCCAGGCTCTGTTCAGGGGATGTGGACTCTTCAGTCAGTCCTTAGATCACTCCGGCTAAGAAGCTGCTTGTTTTCCCCTTACATCAGGCCAGAAGCACAGACCTCCTTTGTTTTCTCCAGAACATAAAGTTGGACTGTTGAGGCTCTAACAGAGATGCATGAGAAGAAACAAAGTACATGCATCAGAAAGGAAAGGGGCAGAGTGGGCTGCTGGGGGAAGGGAAAATTCTGATCCCCCCTTTCTTCCAACAGCCATTGGGCCAGTTGGCATTACCCCTGGCATGATGATTTTGCTTTGCTCATGAACATACTCTGTTCAGAAATAATAGTTGGTGGCGAGCCCCAAGGATCCATTCATCGGGGAGCTGTATTTCATGCTGTACAGTTAAAGGTCAGACCAGAAACCAGCAGTAGCTCTTAATCGGGAGCTGTGGGGGGAGACAACCCAATCTTCCCTCTCAACGCCAATGAAATCGAGGGCCTGCATTCAGGGTCAGCCCCATGCATCCCAGCAAGCTGGGTAAAATTTAACATCGGGGGTCCTTTTCTTTGACTTAGGTGAAGAGACCAAACTGAGAATTTCTAGGGAGTCCTAAATGGATATAGACGTAGCAGACTTAGAGCAGATGTTATTGTACCTTTTCTGCCCATCCCATCCTTTAAAGGATGTTACAAACGCCACTAACCTCACCGCTGTAGCACCACGGTCTGCATCACGAGGTAAAAAGCCATGAAACTGCTCACGAGGTGAAGGAGAAAGCCAAGACTCAGCACACACTGGTCATACTCCCCTTTCACAACCCAGGGACGATCTACAAGGCCACGTTACAGGTGAAACAGGCACAATGTATGAGACCACGTTAGAGGTAAAACAGCCAGATGGGTTATTTATTTTGTCATCCTATGTTTTCCCTCAGGTAAGTCTTCAGACCCAGTTTAAAAATCACAGACTAAATCTACTCAGCTTCAACTCTTTGAATTTCCCCGTTGCCTTTCAACACTTCGATATACACCGCATTTTGCCGGAATTAGCTCTTACTCTGTGGCTTTGTGTAATTGAAAGAGGGGTCTGTCTCCTATCCTCTTGTATCCCGTCAGAGACCCAAATGAAATGCTAACAGCCAATAGATTGAGTCTAAAATGGTTTTTGCCATTGAAAAGACAAGCTACAGTTTAGAAGCAATCTAACATATGTTATATCACTAAATACGCATATTAAATAGGACAGTGTAAATAGGTGAGTCAGACACTTTATAGCGCGATCTACAAAGGAAGGGGAGAGTAGGTAGATGGGAACTACCCCCGTGATTAAAATAAAAATAAATTTGCATCGCCACATGGCTACCACGTAAACAAATTAAAAACATTTTTTTAACATTTATTTATTTTTGAGAGACAGAGAGATAGACTGCGAGCAGGGGAGGGGCAGAGAGAGAGAGAGAGGGAGACACAGAATCTGAAACCGGCTCCAGGCTCCGAGCTGTCAGCACAGAGCCCAACGCGGGGCTCGAACCCACGAACCGTAAGATCATGATCTGATGCAGAAGTCGGACGCTTAACTGACTGAGCCACCCAGCCGCCCCAACAATTTTTAAGCACCTCCAATGTATCCGGTTTGGTATAATTTTTTTACTGACACAATAATGCTGAGAAACAAACCACCCCAGAACTCAGTGGCTTGAAACGCTAAATATGTAGCTCAATGGTCTATTGATTAGTGACTTGGATTGGGCTCAGTTGGGTGGTTCTTCTCATCCAGGCTCAGCCCACTCACTTGTCTGGGGGCTGCGTGGTTATCAGGTGTCAGCCAGGGTAGAGTTACCTGGGTCATGGGTCACTCATCCTCCGGGAGGCTAGCCTCGGCATGTTTCCGTGGTTGTGGCAGAAAGCAAGAGCCAGAGCGAGTTCTAACATCCAGCTGCTTTAACAGGCTTCTGCTGGTAGCATGTTTGCTAACTGGCCATATTTCCTACTGGCCAAAGAGCATTGTGTGACTGAGCCCAGAGGCAGGGCGGGAGAGCACTACAAAGTTATAGGGTAAAGAATTTGCATACTTGAAGAAATAATGATCAAGGCCATAAATGCCATCTCCCCACAGATTCTGTTCTAGTTTAATTGATTCCATCTTATTTGACTTCACAGTAAGTTCTACTATCCCCATTTAGCAGATTTGAATACTAAGGAGGAGAGAGAAAGGCTATCCTTCTGTAACTGATAGATGCACTACTTCTGCTCTGATATATGATCTTCTGTCTCCACACATTTTGGAGTGTCTTGAACCTTGCCTATTTACAAAAAATTTTTTGAAAAATTATGGCAAGGAAAAAGAGAGAGAAAGAGAGACAGGGAAGACTTACAAATAGAGAATGGCAAAGTTACGAACGAAGAATTTCGTTTCCTTATCCCACTGGGTTGTGATTCCTTTCCGAAAGGGATGAGCCAAGAATATGTAAGTCATACCCAAAGAAAAGATCAAAGAAAAGAAAACAAAGTGCTGAGAGTTAATGATCCAAGAATTCTGGATAAATAATGTGGCTGAGAAAAGAAAAGGAAAAGAAAAGAAAAGAAAAGAAAAGGGAAAGAAAGAAAGAAAGAAAGAAAGAAAGAAAGAAAGGAAGAAAGAAAGAAAAGAGAAAAGAAGAAAAAAAGAAAAATCTTACTGAGTTCATTGACACCCAAAAAGAATACCAATTGGATTTTTTTGAGTGGGAACTAGTCAAAATGACTCTAAACATGTGTAAAACTAATAAATAAGAATAGCCAAGAACATCCTGAAACATCAGAGTATTGGAAAGTCGTTTGCCTTTCCATATATTGTAACACATTATAAAGTTACAGCAATTTTTAAAGTGGCACTGCCACATGAACTGACAGACAGAGCAACAGATAGACCTAGAAAGGATGAAAGGAGACCAGAATCCAATATAGGAATTCGGAACACAATAAAGGTGACAATTCAAATCAGTGAGGAAATGATGGATTACTTAATAAGTGATTCTGTGGTAACTGAATAGTCGTCTCAAAATTTTATTGTCTTTCTGCGACACCTTATATAAAAATTTTTTTACATCTGTCAAAGTGTCAAAAGTGAAATGAAACGGTAATAGTATGAGAACAAAACATGAGTATATTTTAAAGTTAATTTCAGTGGGGAGGTCTTTTTAGGTTCGACACAAAACTCCAATCCCACCAGACACCAGCTGAGGGACTGTGGAATATACCTCAGAATTATCCCATTGGGGTATGAGGAAACCGAGTGATTAATCCAGAACTCCTGGGGCATTAACTCCCAGCACTTATGGCTATTGCAAGAAACCTTCACAGTAGGCCAAGTAGTAGGAGAGGACACCAAGGGCATCTGGTAAGTTTGGGAAGCAAACGTTGCGTGTGAATGTCATTCGTTAGGTGAAATGGTGGTGCTCGTGAAATCTTATTTTGGGAAGAATAGCACCATATGTCTCTTGCTTGTTCAAAGCACATGGAACATCTTACAAGATGGCCCTCCAAATTGGGAAAGCTGTGGTCTCTCAGCTTCCCTCATAATTGGATCTTCCAAAGACTGTTCTACCATTTTTAAGGTCAGCTTTTCCTGGGTGATAGGACTCATGGTAGGACCAGTAAATCCCACACGTATGAGGTCATTGACTCTCTCTCTCTCTCTCTCTCTCTCTCTCTCTCTCTCTCTCTCTTTTTGCAGGAAAATGACTTCCTTGTTCAGAAACAATACCACGTGGGACACCCTACCTCCTTTAGATCACCTGTCTGGCTTGGGGCCACACTTATGACCAGCAGCTTGAAGCCTCACTTGGCACTAGGTTGGAGCATTGTGCCTCTTTCTTTCTTTCTTTCTTTTTTTTTAATTTTTTTAACGTTTATTTATTTTTGAGACAGAGAGAGACAGAGCATGAACGGGGGAGGGGCAGAGAGAGAGGGAGACACAGAATCGGAAGCAGGCTCCAGGCTCTGAGCCATCAGCCCAGAGCCTGACGCGGGGCTTGAACTCACGGACCGCGAGATCACGACCTGAGCTGAAGTCGGACGCTTAACCGACTGAGCCACCCAGGTGCCCCATGTGCCTCTTTCTTAATGGCAGAAAGTGCAAGATGATGCCAGTTGTGTTTCACTTTGGGGCATATCTTGGATGCCTCACATCACTAAGCCTCAAGACTCTTTACTGAGACTCATTTTGAGGTTTCTAAGTGTTCATGGGATTTATCACCCGCCCTCTGGCACATACATGTTTTATCAAGACATCCACAAGACATGAGGCTTTTTTTTTTCTCAATTAGCATGATCTGATCAATATAGTGGAACAGAGTGATGTCATATGGGACAGTAAGGTGATCAAGGTCCCTACAAAGTAGATCAAAGCAACCAGCTAGATGCCAGTGAGGATGCATTGCTGTTGGATAAAAGCAAACTATATTGAGTGGTATCTGTTTACCGGTTAGGAAAAAAGTGTTTGCCAGATTGACATCCGTATATCAGACTCCAGAGACTGGGTTGATTTGCTCCATAAAAACAGATCACATCTGTAACAGCTTCTGCAAGGAAAGCTACTACCCAGCTAAGTTCCCTAGGTCTCCAGCTCTTCTGCACAGGCCAGAGAGATGAGGTCAAATCAATTCCCACATATTCTCCAGGACCTTGGTGTGGGCGATAATTCTGCAGCTTCTCCTAGAACGTGGTAGTTCACAACGGGAGGGGGGCGGGTTCCCTTCAGCCCCCCTTTTCCCTCATTCCATGAGTCAGAGGACAAATGAGGAATTCCTTTGATTGCCGAATTCTTCATTCGTGAACTGGGGAAATAAACACAGGGTGCGTTTGACCAGTAAACTTGTCCCCAGGGTCTCCGAGAAACTCTGGGATGCTTGTGGTACCCACACAACATTGCTTCTGATCAAGGGACCCATTTTACCGCGAGAAAAATAATGAGCTTGCGTGCATGGGTATCCAGACAGCGTCCAGAATTGCCCCCAAATCCGGTAGCCCTCTTCCCCCAAGGCACATGCACACTGGTAAGTAGCTGCAGAAATGTTTAAGGAAGGCTCGGGGGTTGATAGATACATATATGTGGGAATGTTACAGGTCCTTTTTTATTTTTTTTTTAATTTTTTTTTCAACGTTTTTATTTATTTCTGGGACAGAGAGAGACAGAGCATGAACGGGGGAGGGGCAGAGAGAGAGGGAGACACAGAATCGGAAACAGGCTCCAGGCTCCGAGCCATCAGCCCAGAGCCTGACGCGGGGCTCGAACTCCCGGACCACGAGATCGTGACCTGGCTGAAGTCGGACGCTTAACCGACTGCGCCACTCAGGCGCCCCTACAGGTCCTTTTTTAAATAGAACCCCCTTTTTAAAAGAACACAGCCTCCTGTGTGTTTCGGTTTCTAAAGTCTGTGAACTGGCTCAGGGAAATTAGGTGGAGAACCTGAGTGTCTTCTGGTAGAAGTCACCAGACCAAAGGTTTCATCAGCTATACAAACCAAATCAGACTTTGGTGGGTTTCCCATCTATTTCCATCTTAAGGATACATGATCAATTGTCCACCACAAAAGGCCTCTGAAGGCAAAACCCTTCAGATCACGGTTCTGGCCCTGCTGCCTGTTGCGGTGACCACATTCACCTTAGCTTTCATGGTTACCTTGGCCTCTGTCACTCTGGGATCTCGCCATCCCGGCCGTGATCAGGAATCTTATTCCAATGGCAGCCCCTCCTACGTTCACCCCCCAGCCTCGCTGTCAGAGCCACTTTTATGTCTAGAATGCTGCAAGGGAGTCTGGGACATCTGTTTTTAGTGCTCTAACTCCTGTGATACAGGAAGCGGCCGGGATAAGTGCAGAGTCCGGTGGGCCAGACCCTGACAAAGAGAGAAGGGGCATTTTCTGTGTGAATTGGGAGAAAAGACTGAGCTTGTGTTTATGAATAAGGTGGACGAATGGATTACAAGCGCGTGTGGGATATACAAAGCTTTACGAGTCTGAACAGGCTGGGAACATGCCCTTTTGTAAAAATGGCCTTTTGAGCGCCTCAAAAATAAGTATAAGAAAACACGCATGGTCCCATAAAGCAGAGACCTATCACATATGAACCTTTGCAGCTGGCAAAATTCATGTTTGTAAGGAACATTTCCTGGTGTGAGGAAGTGCTGATTACGTCGCAGAGTGAAAACAGAAGTTTTCAATTCATGTGTCTGAGTGTGCGTATGCACGCATATACTGTATACACGTGCCTTACACACTCAAATACTGGTAGGCAGGACTTCAAACTGCCAAAAACAGTAGTGTAACTACAAATGATAAATGGTTTCTTTTTTCTTTTTTCAAAAATCTTTGGCAATTCCTTACATCATTCTGAAAGTTAGCATCACTTTCACACAAAATATTATACACAAATGTTATACAACAAGATGTGGGATAGCTAATGGACGAGTTCTGGCGCAAGTCTAAAAAAGGCGAGTGTCATCATCCTTCTGGAGCCCTAGAATTTGTTTGCTTGCATAGTGTTTAAAAAAAAAGAGAGAAAGAAAGAAACACCTTAAGAACTAGGCTCAGGGTTAGGTGAATTCTATGGAAATCCATTCGCAACCCACTGACCCAGTCCAGCCCATCATTTGCCAGATGAAGAGATCTCGGGAGGTAAGGGGCTGATCGTTCTTCTCTATAACCGAGGGTCAGATGAGAGGACGTCCCCACAATACCATCCAGTACAGGGCCAGGTGCTTCTCATCACCATTCAAGACATGAAGTCAAAGGTAGAGGGGAGAACCCTGTCCCAAAGGACGGTGAAAGGACAAAGCCAGAGGTCAAAGCTACATCGTCCCCTCGAAAGGCCGGAAGGCAGAGACAGAGTGTGAGGGTCAGGTGTGGATTTTCTGAGGCTCCCACAATAGCTTGCGAAAGTGTCACAGGTTAGTTTGGGGAGTTGGAACGGGGCAGGCGTACGATAGCTGGCTGAAGGTCACATGATCCTTAGGACGGGAAAGCAGGTGCCTTGACTCAATAGGATGGCCTGGTTAAAACACACGCATACACACACACACACACACACACACACACACAGAGGCCTGCCCGCAAGCAAACCACATACGCTTCATGTCCCATATCCACTTTATTGGAACTGTCCTTACTCGGGCCCTAAGTGACAATGTCACTGCCAGTCCAGTGGACAACTGCATTCAGCTCCCCACTCCGTCTCTCCTTAGACCTTTCTTTTGGTCATCCTCTCTGAGCTTGACCACCCTCTCCCATAGCACCTAGGTAGCATGTAGCTCGGGCGATCAAACTTTCGTGGGCCGATAGGGACCCCTTCCTGGACGACTTGGGGGAGGGGAGGGTGGAATTGTACACAGATGGCCCTTAAATTACAGATTGAGAAGCAACGAACAATACAGCAAAGGTTCTCATGGTCTCCAGCTCAGATCTTTCTCCCGAGCTCAAGGCCTAAACTCTCAACCACCTGATTAATTCGGACACATCCTGTCACCTTGAATTCACATGCTCTTACCCACTCGCCCCTCTTAAGCTTTCTTTGTCTCCTCCACATTCACCCCGAGACTCCCAACTCGGTGACCACTGGTCCTGCAAAGCAGCTGAGCTGTTCCTTTATGTCACCCGAGCCCCTGCCAGCCTGGCCCAAGAGCAACCTCCCCAACTAGAATGACTGTCACTGCATTTTTAAACACGGAGATGTTTCTTCTTCAAAATATTCTGCTGCCAGCTCTTAAACCAACAGTTTTTTCCACCTGTGGCATCTCATTACCTGGCTTTTCTGAAATTGCTTTAACATCAGCCACAGTCTGACCACAATACTATTTTCCCTTCCTCTAGTGAGGGCGGTTGAACACAGTCAGTAACACTCTAGTACTAATGAGGCCGGGCTCCGTTCAATCCTCCTGAGTGTTGGTTAGCTTTGTACTGGTCCCAGGTGGCAACTCTGCCTCCTCCCTCGGGCTAGCTATCTTGCCAAGGCGTGTTGTTTGTTACAAGGGAGGCCAGTGTGGGGGGGAGGAAGACAGAAAGAGAGGGGGTGGAGAGACCTTTTTCTCATTAACCCTAACACATCCCCAAACTAGCAACTAGAACCCATCATCCACCGAGAGTTCTGGTGAGTGGATGTTATAATAGGCAGTGGCTCCTGGTGTCCTGGGGATGTGGGGCGGGGGGTGGGGTTGGGGAGGCTCCTTGGTAAAATTGGGTTGGTTCCTTGTGAAATCTCCTTTTAGACAAGACAGCAGTCTGTGCTTGTCCTTGGCTATGAGTAGCACTTTCTGCTGATGATAGCCTCAGAGTAATTATGCTTTCCACTTTAAAATTCAGAATCTAAGACCTTACATGTATCACAAATGGACAGATCAAAGGCAGAACAGAGCACTTGCTTCACTCGGAAACAGGTAAGGACAGCATATTGATTTCTACATAAAAATTTTTATTTCTATTTATTTGTTTATTTTAATGTTTATTTATTTTGAGAGAGAGAAAAAGAGAGGTAACGCTGAGCAGGGGAGGGGCAGAGAGAGAGAATCCTGAGCAGGCTCCACACTGTCGGCACAAAGCCTGACTTGGGGCTCAAACCCACAAACTGTGAGATCATGACCTGAGCTGAGATCAAGAGTCAGACGCTTAACCAACTGAGCCACCCAGGCACCCCCTAAATAAAACCATTTGAAAAGTCATTCAGCCATCATCTAGTTATGGGTAGCGATCAGTAAGGCTGCTGCTCTAATGGCCATTCCCTGGCCAACAGGGAATGAACGAATTACTGAAAATATTTTATTGATATGATTTGTGGAAATCATTTTTTTAAATTAAAAAAAATTTTGTTTATTTTTTGAGAGACAGAGAGAGAGAGAGACAGAGAGAGCACAAACAGGGGAGAGGCAGAGAAAGAGGAGGCACAGAATCTGAAGCAGGTTCCAGGCTCTGAGCTGTCAGCACAGAGCCCGACGTGGGGCTCAAACTCACCAACCGTGAGATCATGACCCGAGCCAAAGTTGGATGTTCAACCGACTGAGCTACCCAGGAGCCCCCATTTTGAAGATAATTACAAACTTTGGGAACTTACGTTTTTATGATCAGGTACAGAAACCAGGAATTTGGTGTTTTAAATATCTCCAACAGTACCTTTAACAGTAATTAAATTACATTAATTATTACATATTACTATGATCTTATAGTAATACTTTCTAGTAAATTCAGTTTTGCTAACGACATCAGTGCAAGAGAAAAGGCCTGTATATTTCTCTAGGAGTTTCCTCACCTCTAGAGATATCTGGGTGATTTTGAGGAACAAACTACCAGTAGGGTCCCTGGTTTCAGCTTCCATTAAATGAAAGAATTCATATTTCTAGACCCCTCCATTGCTAACACTTTATGACCCCTTTGACAAAAAATAATTTTTTTTTTCAGTAGAACTAGCAATACAACTTGTTCCAATGAATATGACATATACCTTAAAGCTTCCCTGCCATCCTTATGTTGGGTGAATTCAAAACTGCTCATTAAGCATCAAGCAGTGGTCCTCTTTTGCATTGTGGATCCTTTTGAGAAGCTGATAGAAGCTGTAAAACTTCTCCTCAGCTTGGAAAACAAGGAGTCTAATGTACAAACACACCACACGGTACCTATGATTGTAGAAAATCCATTGACCTCCTGAGGCCCGATGGACTTTGTAAAGGATCACAAACTCCAGTTTTAAACACGTTTCTCCCTGGCCCAAACTCTCTGTGGCCCCACCGGCCCTGGAACGGAGAGCACATTGTTCAGCATGGCCTGCGGGTCCCCACCTACTCTCCTACCTCATTGCTTAGGACTCCCCAAAGGCCACTTCTGTCCAAATAGACACGGGCTATTCCCCTGTGATTCCCACCTCCGAGCCTTTCCATCGGTTTCCCCATTGCCTGGATGTCTGCCTTCCCCCCAGTCTCCTCTGTTCTCTCTGCACTGTCCGCACCTAAGATCCAATGTTACCTCCTCCACGAAGCCTTCTCTGAGCCTTTTTGCCAGATGCGATCAGGCCTTTCTTATAGCTCCACGGCACCTTATTATCATACGTTCACTTAGTTCCTTAACCTGTATTTACAATGACGCATTGTATTTGCAATGATGTATTTTGCAGTGATGCCCTGTACAAGTCCCTAATGAAAGATTATTGAATGAATGAATGAATGAATGATTGAATGATAATGGTGAAAGTCTAACTGGATAGGAAGGAATAGACCTGAGACACTATGAAGTGATCTGAACAATCAGATGCAAATGATCAGCCCTGGCCCGGGGGCCAGGACTCCAGAGTTCCAGCCCCTGTCCAACAACCCCTTTACTGTGTGACCTCAAGTGAGCCGTTTAATGCTCATTTCAATGCTCACTTTGCTTGTGTAAATTACATGGAATATATATTGTGTCCCTTTAAACTGTTAAGTAATATGCAATGTCAAATTATATATTACTATCATCATTCTCCACGTGACAATCAAAAAGGAAATGGAGACACCGATTGATCCAAATATAGGTAGCTCAACTATTTTAGCTACCTTGACTTTTGTCAAGCTTTATAGGCATTCGCAAATTTAGGCTAATGTCAAGTGTTTCAGAATGTGACCACCTTTGCTTTCCCGTGAAATTGGTTTTTAAGTTTATTTTTTTTTTTAATTTTGAGAAAGATACAGAGAGCAAGCGGGGGGGGTGGGGGTGGTGGTGGGGGCAGAGAGAGAAGGACACAGAATCCCAAGCAGGCTCCACGCTGTCAGCTTTCAGCACAGAGCCCGACGCGGGGCTTGAACTCATGAACCGTGAGATCACGGCCTGAGCCAAAATCAAGAGTCAGACACCTAACCAACTGAGCCCCCCAGGAGCCCCCCTCCGTGAATTTTTTTTAATCCAAGTATCTAAACGCAGTCAAGGCCTGTTACAAATCAGTGGATCCAATCAGGCTTTATTGCAGCCATCCTTAACACGGAGTCCTCGCACCGAAGGTCCGTCAACGTGCTACAGAAAGTTCCAAAAAGTCTCTGGAATTCTATGCTAAATGATATGGATCTGCGTTTCAGTGTTCAAGAAAGGAGTCAGTAGCTCTCATCAATCCCTCAGAGGGGCCCATGACCGCAAAAAGTTTAAGAATTACGATTCAAGTTTAATTGAAGCTAGAAAGCTCATTGGATTCCCACTTGCCTAACATAACGCTAGGACTAGGGCCCAACGGTTTGTGTGAATGGACATCTAGCCAGAAGGATGTTAACAGTTGTTCAGGGAAGCATTTAAAAGGGCCCGAGTCGGGGGTGGCAGTGGAAACAGAAAGCAAAGAGGGAATGTAAGAGACATCTCTAGACAGCGAATCCCACCCCCCGTGTGCTCTGTCACGGACGGACTGTCACAGATACGGCAGCCTCTTCTGTCACTGGGCATTTTTAGCTCTGTCATGTCTCTCTAGGTGCAGGGGTTCCATTTTCCTTCTGGCCTCATATCTTTCTGAAGCTTAATACATAAATATTTCGGGGCGCCTGGGTGGCGCAGTCAGTTAAGCGTTCCGACTTCAGCCAGGTCACGATCTCGCGGTCCATGAGTTCGAGCCCCGCGTCAGGCTCTGGGCTGATGGCTCAGAGCCTGGGGCCTGTTTCCGATTCTGTGTCTCCCTCTCTCTCGGCCCCTCGCCCGTTCATGCTCTGTCTCTCTCTGTCCCAAAAATAAATAAACGTTGAAAAAAAAAATATTTCATTCCTCATTTTGGAAGGATATCTTGAGACTTCTGATGTACGAGTGAAGAGTAAAAAAAATGCTCTGCCGAGTCTGGTTGGGGAAGAAGTTATGGAGAAAAGAAGACCCAACTCTGGGAGAAAGTGGCCTGAGAAGCTACCGAGGGAAAAGACTTCTGGGAGAGAGAGAAAGGAGAGAGATGAAGCTTCAGGAAAACAAAACTCTGGAGAAGGGCAAGTATGTTAAAAGAAAAGGAAGACGCTCTGCCCTGGGTATGCAGTGCCACCCTTTACATGCTTTGGTAGAATCCACATCACGCAGATTGGCATAAATCCATGGGCTAGACTACTGGTTTTCAGTCTTGCCTACTCATTATCATCACTTGAGGAACTTGGAATAAATACCCAGCGTGTTGGTCCCATCCCGGAGACGCCGATATAGTTGGTCTCAAGCGGGGCCTCAGCATCAGTATTTTGTAAAAGTTCCGCAGGTGATCTGATGGGATTTGAAAACTGATGGATTTAGGGTCCAGGGCCTGGGATAGCATTTTTAAGTCCTACTCTGACTCCACTCCTCAGAATCATCTGGGGAGCTTTGAAATAATACAAATGCACCGCTCCACCTCAGACTGATTAAATCAGCATCCTTGTGCCTTAGAGGTTTTTTTTCCAAAATTCCCAGGAGATCCTGATGCAACATGAGGTTGGAGAACCACTGACTCTAGAAGAAAATTATACCAGGGCCTTAAATGCAGGATGAATCCATCAAGACACCATATAACTAATTCCATGTCCTTGGCGTCTCACTCTCAAAAGGCATTTATTGGCATTTTATTTCCATGCCAACTAAATGAAAAAGACAGAGCCAACCCAACGTTGGCTGGATGAAAAAGAAGCGAAGTGTTTGGGATGAGAGAAAATAGCCAGCAGTCTTTGCTCTGCTTAAAGAATAGTGCTTTAGGATTGGCTTCCTATTAAAAAGATTTCAGGGGTGTCTGGGTGGCTCCGTCAGTTAAGCCTCTGACTCTTGATTTTGACTCAGGTTGTTATCTCTCAGTTCGTGAGTTCGAGCCCCACAACGGGCTCTGTGCTGACAACACGGAGCCTGCTTGGGATCCTCTCTCTCCCCCTCTCTGCCCCTCCCCTGCTCACTCATGCTGTCTCTCTCTCTCTGTCTCTCTCTTTCTCAAAATAAATAAATGCACATAAAAAAAAGAGATTTCCAAGTGGTAATAGAGCTCTGGTTTTACAGGGTAAAAAGAAACAAAAAACCATCTTCAGAAGAGCTGAGAACCTTCCCATATTGGTGCGGTATAAAATCCGAAGGCTGTTGTTCCCCAGCAAGAAGGCCTCCCCATAACTCACCACACTGTAGCCAGGGACATTTTTCACTCCTTCTGTATTTGGAGCTCAGATTCATACACAAGCATGCATACACACACACACACACACACACGCACACATGCACACACATCATTTCTTGGATATACTCACAAGCCCGCACACACACATGCACACGTTCACAAACACGATTTCTTTCAGCTGATTCTGCATTTTCTGCTCTTGTCCATAATCTATGGAAGCAGTTGACTGTTAACCACAGTGACTGTTCCATTTAATAGGGCAATGAAACAGGTTGCCGGCAAGCCATAAAGGCTCTTTGGTTCAAAGAAAATGCCAGCGTTTGGGGTTTTGGCGGAATTAGCTCCTTTCTTGCAGAGCACAGAACTATAATTACATAATGCACCTTCATTTTGCCACCCTGAAAGCTGCCGGTGGACCATGTGTTTAAGACAGCGACACCATGATTATCCTCAAAGTACCCGAATTCTAATCATAAATTTCCAGTGCTGTGGCTCCAGCATGAAAAAGAAAACAGGAAGAAAGAGGTACGAATCAACAGTCCAACCCTGAGAACTGAATAGAGCCAGTGAGAGCCCGTGGGCCATTCTAGAAACAAGGAAGATGGTCTTTATTCTAAACCAGCTTGGACTTAGCCCCAAAGCCAAGAGACCGATGCCACGGAGTTAAGATCAGGTTGATTATCAATATATTCACGTAGCAGGAAGTATATGGATAGGAAAAATGCCTTTCTTCTGACACATGGAAGATAATTCAGTCAGGATTTGTTTTGTTTTGTTTTGCCATAGCAAAGTAATAAGTAAAATGAAAACCTTAATCACAAAGCCAACTGCCTTGAGAGAATTTTTTTTTAATTGAGTATGAATACAACGGCAGAGTTTTACACTGCTTTCGAAAAACGTTACCTACTTTGATTCAGTAATGAAAATGAGTATGTTTCCAGGACCGTGGTTACTTTTGCTCTGCTTCTGTGAGTCAGGACGAGAAGGCAATTCAATCAGTGGGAATTTATCGACCGGGTTGGGGGGAGAGCAGAAACCATGCAGCGGGGGACCATGTGGTGAAAGGCACGGGGGCAGGAAGGAGCAGAGCAGTGTGGCAGGACTCTAGTGAGACTCCTCCAACAGCCACGCAGCCCTGGAGAAGCGGTGTCATCTCTGTGCCTCAGTTTACTCATCCATAAAATGGGAAATACTGACTGTCGCTACTTCATGCAGCTGTTAGGATCCCGTGAGTAAATGCACGTAAAGGGCCTCGCGGTCCTCAATAAACGTTAGGATCTGTGAGTCGTCTGTGACCAGCCTTCTTCTATCTCCTGCATCCACCCAGGCTCATCACCAAGAATGAGGGCCATCGTCACAATCTCTCTCACTTCCCCTCTGCCTTTTAAATTTCCGCGGCTGCTTTCCTAGTTCAGGCAGGTCCTCACTACTTCTGATCTGACACCCGGTAGCAAAACCTCCACGCTGACGTCCTCCCCCCTGCAGCCCGCTGTGTGCACGGAGGCCAAGTGGAGCTTTAGGATCCCCAGTCGCCGCCCTCCCTCGTGCAAAAAGCTGTGAGCGCCCAGCGCCCACAGAATGAAGCTCCTGGCGCAACGCTGTCCATCTTTCGGCTCCGACAGGCTTCCCAGCCCTGTCTCCCCCTGCACTCCCTCCTGTCCTCTGTACTCCAAGCCTGAGCACCTGGCGGGTATCTGAACGAAGCACTGGGCGTGTCTCTCCACACTGTCTCCTGTCCTCCCCCTGGGCCACCTCTTGGCTGCCCCTGCCCCCCTTCTCTCCGCCCCACTTCCCCCCCACTACCCCACCTGGGCGCCTCCCCTGGCTCAAATCAGACCCATTCTTTAGGTTGGAGCTTAGATGCCACGTATCTATGAATGGGCTTTGTTCCATCTCAGCAAACAGATCGTGTTTCCTCCTTGAATCATTACAGCTATTTCTCTAAAATGATTTTCTCCCCGCCGCAGACAGCCACCTGTGTTTATGCAACCCTCCCCTCGCGGCCGTGAGCTTCCTCAGGGCCTGGCCCAGTGCCTCATTTACCTTTGTCTCAGCTCCAATACCTGACCTCCACTGGAACGCCTAGCCTATCTCGAGAGCTCAGTAAATAATTATGGAATGAAAGATGTTCATCACCACCAGAAGTTACTGATTTTGCAATGACGAAACACACACACACACACACACAAATGATTGGAATAACCAGCCTTGAGAGGCCAAGACTAAGAATTTGAGAATATATTTCCAGCCCCGAAATGAGGCCCCTTGGCCTGTAGATAATCATTTCGAGGGGGGTGGGCAGACAGTGCCAGGTAGCCTCTTAAAGCACATGGAAGATATTCCTGAAGAAATTCTTTGCCCTTTGTCCTAATTTTTAATGAGTTTTCCCAGGCTCCGGGTTCCTAGCAGAGAGTAGAATATTCAGCGATAAACACCCTGGTCTTGACGACATGTATGTTTTCCATAGAAAAAGTAACAAATTGGTAGTTTGGTCTGCAGGTCAGTCCCGTGTGGAATCTCCTCCCAAGGACCTGATCACTGCTGGCAAAGTGCCAATGGGTTCTAGACATACAGGCAGCTAAGGCTTTGTCCCATACTTGGATGTCCTACTCGGGTCCTAGAAGAAAGAATGAAGGACCAAAACAAACAACAGATGACAAAAGAAAAAACCCTTGGGGCACCTGGGTGGCGCAGTCGGTTAAGCGTCCGACTTCAGCCAGGTCACGCTCTCGCGGTCCGGGAGTTCGAGCCTCGAGTCAGGCTCTGGGCTGATGGCTCGGAGCCTGGAGCCTGTTTCCGATTCTGTGTCTCCCTCTCTCTCTGCCCCTCCCCCGTTCATGCTCTGTCTCTCTCTGTCCCAAAAATAAATAAACGTTGAAAAAATAAATAAATAAATAAATAAATAAATAAATAATAAAAAAAAAGAAAAAACCCTTTAAGAGCCTACTTATTTTATTAAAATAAATCCAAATTCTCCTTTGGGCCTCAGACTACTTCTGGATCTTTTGATTCACTCCCAGGCTCTGCAAATCATCAATCCTGCTCTTTCCACACTCCACGCAGCCCTGAGTCTAAAGACTGAAAGAGAGTAGGGGCCTGGGGCAGGGAGGTTACTTAGAGCAACCTAGCGACCTAGCAAGTGCCTTCTGCCATCCCAGGCCCTCCGTCTTTCCCTCAGAGCCCTCTGTGCTCTGGCCGGTCTTCCCGGCTTTCATTGACCCACCTCCACGCTTTTCATGGGCTCCGTTTGTCTCTAGATGGGAGTCTCTGAATGTCAGCCTGTGTGTGTCTGCGTGCATCTGTCTCTGCTAATCTGCGACACTATTAAAATCTTGGGATTGTATAGATCAATATGCAAATTTATGCAACAACTAATGCGCAACTTAGCATTTTACTTTTGAGCCAAAAGATGACACGGGACTACCTACAATGGTTTTCTTTCCCCCAGAAAACTTTTGCTTATGACAAAAATCGTCTCTGCAGCTTCTTGGTGTAGCCATTGTCCCTGGTGCTGCTTTAGCCACCAGGAGAAGGCAGGCACACGGAATGATACGGGCACGACATCTTGGAGTTGCCCCTCAAAATTAAAGCATAAAAGAAAAGTGTACAAACTGCTAGCATACGGAAGCCAGGAAGGGAAACTTTAAACTGAAGACACTGAGTGTAATCATTTTTAAATGGCACTATGTGAGCTGGGAAATATTTTGCTAACCAGCCCTTAGAGAATTGAGCTCTATACTAGAGAAGGAGAAATCAATAATCTTAAATGACCTGAAAAGAAAGCAAATATGTGGCAACGCTCATACACACCACAGAATTAATGAGCAAAGCAGCTGAAGGTTGGTACCTGGGCCCGTGTATCTATAAGAATAGATTTTTCGTGAATGTGAGGTCCTTTTATCTCCTATTTATTTTATTGCACAATAAATCAAGAGATTTAAAGGAGCTGGGTATTTTGTGAACTTCATTGTCTAGAAAAGCATCAAAAGAGGTTTTCTATTCCCAGTTTTCTGCATTTACCCTTCAAGGAGGATCAAGGTCATTTCTCACTGCTGGGACACCCCCGCTCTGCATGGACAGACACTTAAGTTAATGGCTCAGAGACTGTGGTTCTTTGTCAACTAGTTTCAAATTCATGATGTGTAAGCTATTCTCAAGGAAAGTCTGACCCATCCAAGCAGGAAGCTCCAAGCCCCTAGGGGAAGTGAAAAGAGACTTGAGGTGCCTTTTGATGCAGGGGAGGTTGATGACCAGGAGTGGAAGGTAAATGGGACAGGAAGTGACGGCCTCTGCTCTGCATTTACCTCCAGAGATTTTTGCCATGCAATTGGCTCTGTAACACATCCAATTTCTTTTCTCTGCCTCTTTTTCTCTCCTTAGGCTCAGTTGGTTCTAGATTCCCATTAGTCAGGGCTGTCAGGGCTTTCACAAAGTGTCAGTTAGATCCCTTTGGGTGATATGGACCAAAAAGCCAACCATTATAAGTTTAACCAAGTCAGACTTTATTAGCTGAGTGAACGATGCAGACATCAACAGAGCTGGCTGGGCAGAGACTTGAGGAAGACATCAAGGGCCCAGGGTCCTTCTAGTTTCTTGCTCCACTGTCCGTCCTGTGTGCTTTTGTCCCAAGGACGGCAAGATACGTACTCCACATGCAGACTTGGTGTCTTCGTCATATGCAGGAGGAAGGGGAATGAGAAGAAGGGAAGGGGCAGGTGCCAGCTGAGACTGTTCCTCTTGATCAGAGACACAGCAGCTGTCCTAGAGGCCCTGCCCCATAGACTTCAATTATGCTCATTCAATCTGGCTCAACGTGGCCACTCCTAGCCTAAGGGAGTGAGCGTTTTGAACTGGGTACATCATTAGTCTAAATAAATGTACATTTCTCTCCATAAAAAGAGAAGAAATGGGTTTGAGTAAGTAACTGGTTCATCCAGAATCCTTGGGGTACACTTGTCACATGCAGGTAGTGGTACAGGACGTTATATGAAATGGAGAGGTTTTAAAACCACCGGATTGCTTACTGCATAAGCACCATGGGAATTGAGGAGAGGGCAGGAAGGCTGTAGACTTGGTACTTTCCGCAGTAGAGATCTACAAGGTCAAAAGTATTTCCCGTACAGAAGGATATCCAACAGCATCGTCTCTAGGTAAATGTAAATCAAAACCACCATGAGATACCATTTTGCACCCCCTAGGATGGCTGTGATCAAAAAAAAAATGCAGAAAATGACCAGTTGTTGGTAAGGATGTGCAGGAATTGCACTGTCGGTGGGAATGTAAGTGACACAGCCACCATGCAAAGAGTTGGGTGGTTTCTCAAAAGGTTAAACATACGACCCAGCCAGGTGACGCAGCAATTCCGCTCCTCAGTATAGACCCCAAAGAATTGAAAATGGGAACTCGAACAGATACTGTATGCCAATATTCAGGGCAGCATTATTTCCAGTAGCCAAAACTTGGAACTATCCCAGTGTTCGCCAACAAATGAATGCATAAACTAAATGTGTTACATAGGTACAATGGGATATTATTATGCCATAAAAAAGAACGAAGTTCTGATGCATGGAAGGAAACACGTTGAAAACGTTATGCTAACGGAAATAAACCTGACACAAAAAGACAAATAGTGCATGATTCCACTTATGTGAAATATCGAGAATAGGCAAATTTATAGAGACAGAAAGTAGGTTAGAGGTTAGCAGGGCTGGGGAGATGGGGAACGGGTGCATGGTTAGTTATTGCGTGATGATTGCAGTCTATGTTTTGGGTGGTGAAAATGATTTGGAACTAGAGAGTGGTGACAGTTGCACAATATTGTGAATGTAATTAATGCCACTGAATTGTGCGCTTAAAAATGATTAAAATGGCAGTTTTTGTTACATGTATTTTATATAACACAAATTTAAATTTTTTTTAATGTTTTATATTTATTTTTGAGACAGAGAGAGACTGAGCATGAGCCGGGGGGGGGGGGGGGCTGGGGGGCAGAGAGAGAGGGAGGCACAGAATCTGAAGCTGCTTAACCAACTGAGCCACCCAGGTGCCCTGAAATCTCTCATTTTCTTAAAGTTTAACTTTGAGGAATACAAACAGAGACAGAAATTCTTCTTTTTTAAAGTTTATTTATTTTGAGAGAGAGAGAAAGAGAGAGCATGAGTGGGGGAGGGACAGAAAGAGAGGGAAAGAGAGAGAGAATCCCAAACCGACTCCACACTCAGCACAGAGCCCAGTGTGGGGCTTGATCTCATGACCGTGAGATCATGACCTGAGCCAAAACCAAGAGTCAGGCATTTAACCGACTGAGCCACCCAGGCGCCCTAAGACAGGAATTCTTATAAATATTATTTCGGATAATAAACATAATGGTTTCTTGGAAACTGACCAATATGAACAACTGGGCCAGGATGGATGGTGAAAGGGGATCCAAGGCCATGAAGGAGCAGACAGGGAGAGAAAATCAAGAACAGAAGCAGGATAGGGGTGTGTGGGGTGCTCAGTCGGTTAAGTGCCAGACTTCAGCTCAGGTCATGATCTCATGGTTCATGAGTTCGAGCCCTGCGTCAGTGCTGACAGCTCAGAGCCTGGAGCCTACTTCAGTTTCTGTGTCTCCCTCTCTCTCTGCCCCTCCCCCACTTGTTCTCTCTCTCTCTCTCTCTCTCTCTCAAAAATAAATAAACATTTTAAAAAATTAAAAAAAAAAAAAGAACAGAAGCAGGATAGAGGCATTGCTCTCAGCCATGCCTGGGGAAGGTCTCCCCTTCTCCCTGCTGGGGGATTGCCAGAAAGCACCAGGAACACTGTACCCCATTCTGTGCATGCTGTATGGTGGGTTTTGCATTATAAACCGTTCGGAAAACTCCATGCAGTTCTAGAGTGGGAATCTGCTCTGCTCAAGGTATAATTAAGATCTGAACCACAACCCAAACTGGCCACCACCACTAACAT
Source organism: Prionailurus viverrinus (assembly GCF_022837055.1). Lineage (NCBI taxonomy): Eukaryota > Metazoa > Chordata > Mammalia > Carnivora > Felidae > Prionailurus > Prionailurus viverrinus. The sequence continues at coordinate 12,828,146 of NC_062565.1, read as the reverse complement.
TCTGGTGTCCAGGCTGGTAGGGTAGGCAAGCAACAGCCTTTATAGAATGGATTCTCAGCAGGGCTCCTGGGAGGCTCCGTTGGTTAAGTGTGTGACTCTTGATTCGGGCTCAGGTCATTATCTCACCATTGTGACATGGGGTGGCTCGTGGGGTGGGGCTCTGCATTGGACTGGAGACTGTTTGAGATGCTTTCTCTCCCGCTCCCTCTGCCTCTCCCCCAGTTGTAGGCACGCGCTCTCTCTCCCTTAAAAAAAAAAAAAAAATGGATTCTTAGCAATGTCTATCCTATTTGAGTGCCAAATGACCAAAGGGAAAGCAAAGGAAGAAATTCAATAGAAAGAAGGAAAGAGAGAGCCACATGCAATGTTGAAGTACTATTTATACCATTTGATGCTTTTGTAGGGCCTCCGGAAAACCTCCACCTTTAACATAAAAGACAAGCCCCATGGGCAAATTGTCGATTTGCGGGTTGTTTAAAATATAACTTCAAAACCAAAATACAAGAAAGCGGATTTTGAATCGTTTACTGAACAAAAATAAAAGAAACCATGAAGTGAGTATTATTTAACGTTGTAAAGGCAATATCCTTGAAACAGGGATAATTAGATGTTCACAATAGAAATCTCAACCCAATGTGCTAATGCAGTCTCCACAGTAAAATCTCAATAATTTAAATCCCACTAAAGCATGCAAGAACTGAGCTAAACTTTACCTTTGTGCCATCTACAAAGAAACAGATTGCTTAGCAAATTAAATATGAATAAGGTTTTGGGAGGGTTATTTAACTTATCGGGAAAGCAAAACACCCTTCCCAGCACTATTTGCCTTTAATGTACTAATTACGGTAAAAATTGAAAGCTGTGTTAGTATATTACTGGCTAAAACTTGACTTATTTTAAAATGCAGTGTTGAGTAATTCAGATCATGCTTCTTTATTATTTTTTTTAATGTTTTATTATTTATTTTTGGGAGACAGAGAGATAGAGTGTGAGCAGGGGAGGGGCAGAGAGAGAAGGAGACACAGAATCCGAAGCAGGCTCCAGGCTCTGAGCTGTCAGCACAGAGCCTGATGGGGGACTCGAACTCACGGACCGCGAGATTATGACCTGAGCCGAAGTCCTATGCTTGCGACACACCAAGGCTCCTTTCCTCTACAGTGACACCTGTGTGTGCCACACTCCGCGACATGGCCTCCTGGAGCAGAGCTCTGGGGTCACCTACCTGTCCTCAGAAGCTGCTCGGCCCCTCTCACACTGCTTTTCTGGGAGGGCTGAGCGAGGAGGACGCCCGCCCCAAAAGCAGCGCCTAAAGACAAAAGAACGAAGGGAAGGAGATGTCTGGCTCTGGCGCATTGTTTTCTTTGGGGATTAAAGAAATTGAGACGATGTATCCAGAAGTTAGTTGTCTCCTCCAATCTGGATAATTGAGCTGCACTGAATCCCCCTGGGGAAAGCAAAATGGGAAAGCTTGAGCTCTAGCTGCTTCCCCAAATCAAAAGTACTCCCTGGCAGGTGAGTCTCTCCCCAAGACAAACAGATATGGGGAAACACATCAGAAACATAAAAACAAAAACAGGGGCACCTGGGTGGCTCAGTCGGTTGAGCGGTTGAGCGTCTGACTTCGGCTCAGGTCATGATCTCACGGTTTGTGGGTTTGAACCCAGCGTCGGGCTCTGTGCTGACAGCTTGGAGCCCGGAGCCCTGCTTTGGATTCTGTGTCTCCCCCTCTCTGTCCCCTACCCCCACTCACACTCTGTCTCTCTCTCCTTCAAAAATAAATAAACATCAAAAAAAATTTTTTTAACATAAAACAAACAAAAAACAACAAAAAAGCCCAAACAAAAAACTAAAAAACAAAAACAAAAACAAACAAAACAAAAAAACGGGGCACCTGGGTGGCTCAGTTGGTTAAGCGTCCAACTCTTGGTTTCAGCTCAGGTCCTGATCTCATGGTTCATGAGTTTGAGCCCTGCATCGGGCTCTGCACTGTTGTTTGAGACTCTCTCGCTCTCTCTCTCTCTCTGCCCCTACCCCACTCATGCTGTCTCTGTCTCTCTCAAATAAATAAACTTAAAAAAAAATTTTTTAAAAACATAAAAAAATCCCCACAACATCACTAATCATTAGGAAAAGGCAAATCAAAAGCACAGTGAGATAACCACTCTCATCCATTAAAATGGCTATCATTAAAAAAAAAAACAAAACAAACACACACACAACAACAACAACAACCCAAATATTGGTGAGGATGCGGAGACACTGAGTCCTCAGTGCCAGGTCGGAATGTAAAATAGTGCAGCAGCTGTGGAAAACAGTATGGTGGCTCTTCAAAAAATTACACACAGAACTACCGTATGATCCAGAAATACCCCTTCTGGGCAAGTACCCAAAGGAATTGAAAGCAGGGCCTCAACCGATATGTGCGCGCTGGGCTCATAGCCACACTATTCTCACTGGCCGAAAGGTAGAAACAACCGATTGTTGCATGGATAGACAAGATGTGATCTTGCCATACAATGCAATAGTATTCAGCCATGAAAAGGAAAGAAATTCTGACACCTGCTACAACGTGGCGAAACTTGGAAGACACTGTGCTGAGGGAAAGAAGCCCGACACAAAAGGACAAATGTTACATGATTCCATTTCTATGAGGCACCTAGAGCAGTAGAATTCATAGAGACGAAAGGTAAGAATGATGGTTTCAGGGGCCAGGGGAAGGGGGTAATCAGAAGGGATTGTTTAATAGATGCTTCTATTGGGATGATAGAAGGGTTCTAGAGAGGGATAGCTATGATGATTCCACAATCATGCCAACGTACTCAGGGCCACCGAATTGTACACTTAACTAGGGTTAGAATCATAAGCTTTATGTTATGTATGTTTCACCATCCGGTCCATTTGCAAAGGAGAAAATCACACTGAGAATTGTTTCGACTTCTTCCGTACAATCAAAAGTTAACTCCTCTTCATTTTTACTGGCTGAAATGTCTGTCAAAGAATGTATTTGGGGTATCATATCTTATCATAAAATCAGTTTGGGAATTCGGAACATCAAAGGAAATTATATAACTTAAGGCTAATCTGGGTAAAACATTTTTTTTGTTTTATTCGCAGCGACCGTGCCAGCTCTTGCCCCGAGGAGGATAACGCCTGGGGGAGTGTTCTATGTCAAGGCTATGTGGGGTAAAGGAACCTCGCAGGAAGGTGAGCCAACACAGAGCATGCCAACAAGAATGCCAAACGGGCAGGGGAGGAGAATAGAGCCGTGACAGGGTCAACACGTATGTGGGCCACAGTGCAGGCTCAGGTGAACATTCCTGGGATGGGCCTGCTGTTTTGCACACCACTTGTGCCCTGACTTCTTTATAACTGCATTTTGTCACCTTTCAGGAGGCCAATCTAGTCGGTGTTTGTCAAATCCAGTTTAAAATAGACTTACCTCTTAATCCTTCTTATCTACACAGAATCAATAATTTCAAAAACTGGAAAAAAATTAAGCCTGGGTGGCCACTCTTGTCAAAAACTCCAGACGTGGCATTCAGGCGGAAAGGAAACGCTTTCAAGTAGGGTGATTCATGTATTTTATGCAGACAACCGTGGCGTGTTACCTAACGCGGTTCGAGAACGTCTTTGACCTTGTTTGAAGAACCGGTAGTTCTAATCTTTTGAGGCTGAAATATGGGCCATTTCTGACACTGCCGTAGACTCTCTGTGGCCAGTTGGGTAACGGAGATGACAGATTTTAAATAGTCATGTGTGGGCCCAAGAAACGAAGGGACTTAACAAATACACTGGCATCATAATACCTAACGAGATGATGTTTATGGGAGCCATTATTTTTGGTGAGTGCTATTGCTGTCCTCTATTCGACGGTTTTTCGAGTCTTCATTAGAAGCCTCAACGAAGGTAAATGATTTTTCATCCTTGGGATGTGCCACAGAGTTTCCCGCTCAGCCTTCTGTCAACATCTAAATCGGCATCAGGATAGGATTATCACTTCGGTTTTCGTGTGGCTCTCTGGCTCAGGGAGATTTTTGCTGCTTTTGCAAAAATTTAAATAACCAACACTCTTCAAAGAGCCAAGAACTTCCCACAATTTCACTTTGTCTCTTTTATTCCTGCAACATGACTTTGGCAAATGGTGACGAGGAGCATAAGTTTAAGTGTTGGTCCTCGGAACCAGGCCTTATTGTTCTGAAAGACGTCTACATTTCTTTTTTTTTAATTTTTTTAATTTTTAATTGTTAATTGTTAATTGTTAATATTTAATTTATTATTATTTTTTTAATTTACATCCAAGTTAGTTAGCATATAGTGCAACAATGATTTCAGGAGTAGATTCCTTAATGCCCCTTATATTTAGCCCATCCCCCACTCCCACAACCTCTCCAGTAACCCTCAGATTCTTTTCTATATTTAAGAGTCTCTTCTGTTTTGTCCCCCTCCCTGTTTTTATATTATTTTTGTTTCCCTTCCTTTACGTTCATCTTTTTTGTCTCTTAAAGTCCTCATATGAGTGAAGTCATATGATATTTGTCTTTCTCTGACTAATTTCACTTAGCATAATACCCTCCAGTTCTGTCCACGTAGTTGCAAATGGCAAGGTTTCATTCTTTTTGATTGCCGAGTAATACTCCATTGTGTATATATACCACATCTTCTTTATCCATTCATCCATCGAGGGGCATTTGGGCTCTTTCCATACTTTGGCTATTGTCGATAGTGCTGCTATAAACATGGGGGTGCTTGTGTCCCTTCGAAACAGCACACCTGTATCCTTGGATAACTACCTAGTAGTGCAATTGCTGGGTCATAGGGTAGATCTATTTTTAATTTTTTGAGGAACCTCCATACTGTTTTCCAGAGTGGCCACACCAGTTTGCATTCCCATCAGCAGTGCAAAAGAGATCCTCTTTCTCCACATCCTTGCCAACATCTGTTGTTGCCTGAGTTGTTAATGTTCGCCATTCTGACAGGTGTCAGGTGGTATCTCATTGTGGTTTGGATTTGTATTTCCCTGATGATGAGCGATGTTGAGCATCTTTTCATGTGTCAGTTGGCCATCTGGATGTCTTCCTTGGAGAAGTGTCTATGCATGTCTTTCACCCATTTCTTCACTGGATTATTTCTTTTTTGGGTGTTGAGTTTGATAAGTTCTTTATGGATTTTGGATACTAACCCTTTATCTGACATGTCTTTTGCAAATATCTTCTCCCATTCTGTCGGTTGCCTTTTAGTTTTGCTGATTGTTTCCTTCGCTGTGCAGAAGCCTTTTATTTTGATGAGGTCCCAATAGTTCTTTTTGCTTTTGTTTCCCTTGCCTCTGGAGACGTGTTGAGTAAGAAGTTGCTGGGGCCAAGATCAAAGAGGTTTTTGCCTGCTTTCTCCTCGAGGATTTTGATGGCTTCCTGTCTACATCCATTTTGAGTTTATTTTTGTGGATCATGTAAGAAAGTGGTCCAGGTTCATTCTTCTGCATGTTGCTGTACAGTTTTCCCAGCACCACTTGCTGAAGAGACTGTCTTTATTCCATTAGATATTCTTTCCTGCTTTGTCAAAGATCAGTTGGCCATACGTTTGTGGGTCCATGTCTGGGTTCTCTATTTCTGTTTCATTGTTCTGAGTGTCTGTTTTTGTGCCAAGATATCTACATTTCTTGCAGCTTCTCTTCCTGAGCCTTGAAAGCTGGCCAAAAAAAAAAAAGTGTGTGTGTGTGTGCGTGTTTTTTGTTGTTATTGCTGGTGGTGGTGGTGGTTTGTTTTGTTTTGTTTTTTTGCTAGGACAGAAATTACTAAGAGGTTTTCCATGTCTGGCAATATTGTAGGTATGTTACTCCAGGAAAGCTTCCCTGTGAAGCAACTGAAAATGTTGGATAAGGTTCTTTTAAAAAAAAAATTACTGAAAAGATGCATTATTGAGCTGGCAATAAAGAAAGGGCTCTACCGGAGGCCAAGCAGAAAGCAAAAGCAGAAATGTAGGGAGGTAAGCATGCACGTAAACTGGCTGTCTCCTTGGGAGCAGGGGCCGACCCTGGGGACTTGAAGCTTCTGCTTTGACAGCTGCATGGGGCGCAGGGACAAACAGAGAAAGGCAAGAGCTCACCTAAAGTGGGAAGCTAATAATAGAGACCATGCATAAAACTGGGATGTCAAGGGACTGCTCTCATTGTAAAGGTCTACCACAAATACACTTACCTTGCAGATGGAGGCAGTAAGGAAAAATGCTACTTCCAGCTTGGCTTTGGGTAGAAGGGAGACAAGTTTGACTCCAAGTAGAAAGCTGAATCTTTTGCAGATTTGCTGCTCAAAATCACTATACTTGTGTTGTCCTACAGACTTCAAGCTAATAAGTTTTCTTCAAGTGTCATGGGTTGGTAATGCCTACTGCAGCCTAGAAGAAGCCAATACAAATACTTGCTGGGTAAGCCAAAAGGAATTACCTACAGAAGCTCAAAGGATTTCTACAAATAATGCATGAACTTATAGACACTCACACATGCCCAAATACACACACACACACACACACACTACAAAGATGAGCTTCCACTTACAATGTGCAAGAGCCAGCAGAAACAACACACAGCGAAATCAAGCTCCCAATAATGTTTGATGTTGGACAAAGACTACAAATGGAGTATGATTTAATTGTTTGAGGGTATAAAACAGGGATTCAAAGTATAAATAAATAATAAAATAATAGAAACAAGGAAAGGAAAGAAGTATTTATTTTATTCATAGGAATAGAATAAAATATAAAGCTTAAAGGACTCACTGCCAGGAGGATTGGCCTAATTTAAGAAAGAATTCATGAAGTAAAAACTAGATTTGAAGAAAGTACTCAAAATGCAGCATGGAGAGTCAGAGCTGAAATATGGCAGATTGGTTAGGGTCATGAAGAATGGCATGAGAAGACCTGATATACATCTAATCACAGGTTATTGATGGAGAGAATGAAAGAGAGGGAACATTGAAAGAGATGGCTTCTAAAATTGTTGCAAGATACCCATCTCCACATTCAGAAACCAAAGGAGGTATAGTGGCTACGTATTAGCTGCTTAAAAACAATAACCATTCATTGAGGAAGTACTACGTGCCAGGCACCGTGACAGCACTGGATAGATGGAGTGATTTCACAATCACAGGTTGCCCTTGCAAAAATGTGTCCTTATCTTTATAAGACTCAGTACAATGATGTGTCGCTAAGCCAGATTCTAACAGGTGCAAATACTCAATCCGGTTGCCTCCACGTGAACTCAATCTGTTTCAATGACTTCTAAGTCAATTCAGGCTTGCCAGTAGGTCACATTCACGTTGAAATGCCCCTCTGGCCCATTCCCTCCCTTCTCTCCTGGAGGTGCCTATAGGAAAGGAGCTGTCAGCTTCTGGGTCTTAGTCAGCAGGTCTCAACCCTGGCCACCCATTAACATCAACCCAGGTGGTTTTGAAATATGCCAAAGCCAATTCTCCGCCATTCAGACCTTCAGATCTCAAAGGGCTGGAATAAAGCCCAGGCATCTGTATTTTTAAACATTCCACAAGGCTGGAAATCACGGATGTAACCCTACGTGGGCCTTCTACTGCTGACAAGGTCAACCTTATCTCATCCGGCTGTCACCCCTGACTGAGCACCAGCCTTCTCAAACTGTAATGTGTATAGGAGCCCCCGGGGGGAGGGTTTTAAATCATGGATTCTGAATAGACGGTCTGGGATGGGACCCGAGGGTTTGCATTTCTAACACATACCCGGGTGTTGCTGATGTTGCTGGTCTGCAGACCGCACTTTGAGTGAGCGGCAAGGGTGTGCAGAACAAACTGGATCAGCGGGTTCCCCACCTTGATTCCACGCTGAAATTATACGGGTAGATTGAAAACATAGTGATGCCTGCATTATCATCCTCAGAGATGGTGATTAACTGGAACGGGCCATGGGCCAGGCACTGGGAACTTTAGAAGCCCCCAGAGGCTCCGCTCTAAATAATGAGGTGGTGTAATAGTTAATTTCATGTGTCAACTTGACTGGATCACAGGATGCCCAGATAGCTCGTTAAACATTATTTCAGGACGTGCCTATGGGGGTGTTTGGGAAAGAGATCAGCATTTGAACCGGGAAGAAGAGTAAAGTGCATTGCTCTCCCCAGTGTGGGCGGCATCATCTAATGTGTTGGGGCCTGGATGGAACAAAGAGGTGGGAGAAGGGAGGATTTGCCGTCTCTGCCTCACTGCTGCACTGAGCCATCAGTCTCCCCAGCGCTCAGGCCCTTCCACTCAGACCGGAATCTACACCATCTCTGGCTCTTGAGCTTTCAAACTACAGCACCAGCCGTCCTGGGGCTCCCGCCTGAAGGTGGAACGTCATGGGACTTCTCAGCCTCTGTAATCATGTGAGCCAATACTTTGTAATAAATCTCTTTCCCAATACCACTACCTATCTCCTGTTGGTTCTGTTTCTCCGGAGAACCGTAATGCACCCAGGCAATCCGCGGATGCTCACTCTGTCCCCCTTGGCTCTTGGCCACCTGCCCCACCTCATCCTTGCTCCCCCTCTAAGACCCTCGGCAGGCCCGGTGGCCCGTCATTACCGTTTCTCTCTCTCCCACTCAGGTAGTGCTTTCCTCCCACTTGGGACCCTGGAAACGCTGGGATGGGCCGCAACCCCCGCCTCCTCGTGTGGAACATACCCATTCTTCACCAGCCTTCAGCCAAAGGACTCTGGGACTTCTCGAAGAATCTATAGGGAAGGGGAATTCTCTACTCTCAGATCCCCGAACTTCTCTTGGAACCTTTTCCTGCCTCTCACGCTTCCTCCTGGCAAGAGGCAGAGACCCGTCCCTGAGTTTTCTCGATTTGTTTGCCCTTCCCCTCTTGCCTTCCTCTTCAGTCCAGAGAGAGCGCCTTTCATCTAGCTGAGCGTGGAAAGCAGGGAATATCTTTTCTTCCTGTTGACATCCCCCGTCACACCTGTTTTATGTTACAACGTCCAGGTGCCTTTTCAACGTAAAAGCAAGGTTAGTACCAAAACACAGAGAATGTGTGTAACCTAGTCAAGGACACGCAGGCAACTCACGCTCATGTCTCCACGTCTGAGTTGTCACACCCGCCTTCCTGTCGCTATGCCCTGGGTTTCCTCAGTTGGCAGTGGGTACCTTGAAACTACACAGAGACTCTCCACACGTACCTCAAAATGCTTCTGGGAGCCAAGGCTGGGGAGGAGAATAGATCCAACAATCAGAGGAAAGAAAACGTTCTCTTTCCCTTTGTTTTCAGCCGTTCTTACACAACCGTTGATGCATGAGCGCAAAAGGTATGACTCCCCAGAACCTTCTAGGACTTTAGTTCCGGCAGTGAACTGAAAAAAAAAATTTTGGAACATCTTTTCAAAAGACTAAGGAGTTAATTGTAGTCTACACATCAAACCTCAGTTCAAAGCCTCTCTTCTTTTTTTTTTTTTTTAAGTGTATTTATTTATTTTGGGAGAGAGAGAGAGAGCACAAATGGGGGAGGGGCAGAGAGAGAGAGGGAATCCCAAGCAGGCTCCGCACTGTTAGCACAGAGCCTGACGTGGGGCCTGAACTCACGAACCGCAGAGCATGACCTGAGCCGAAGTTGGACGCTTCACCTACTGAGCCATTCAGGTGCCCCCAAAACCTCTCTTCTGACGCTAAGTGTTCCTGGTGCTGTATTATATATGAAAAATATGACATAAAATTGTGGATGTTCTAATGAAGATTACAGGGGAAATAAAGCTTTGCGGCCACATTAGAAGTAACTACTTAGCATCATAAATTCTTTTTCCCTTAACAGTCATCTTAGATTGTCAGGCTCTAATCAACAGTGATTTGAACTCAGCCATGAGTCAAAGATACTCCTATAACTTATTTTATATATATTCTGGTTTACTTGAGACAAAGAATGATGTTGGCTAATTCCAGCCGTGTCTACGCGCGGCAACTGTTTTCAGGCGAACAATACAGGATAGCTGGGGAAAAAATGTGCTTTTTTTCTTTGTCTATTCTACAAATCCTGACTATAAGGAAAGACACAATATGAGCATATTTTGGAAACAGATAAAATTCACATCTTTATGAAACCTCTTGGGAGTCAAAACGCAAGTCCTTAAAAACAGCAAATTCTGGAACAAATCTTTTCAGAACCAGAAGTGTTGTTTTGCAGGAAGCTTTGTTACCCTCACTTCTTTCCCAGAAGCTGGGGGACGTTATGGATGGCAGGGCGAGGAGTAATCCAGTAATGAACGTCTTGTCGACTCAGGGGCTCCCGCAATGACAGCAGCTAATGAAGCTAAGAAAACCCCTGGGTCCGTGAAGGGTTCACCTCATTGTTAACCAGAGGAAGAGAGCGAGATTATTTTCTATACGTTCATGTGTCAGAGAAATAATTGGGTCATAAGCCTCTCCTTACTACAATGTATAACATGCTATCTTCAGTGTTCGATGTGAACAGTTAATGTTCTCCTTGTAATAACTATACGCATCCAGGTGCCTGAGTCTGTATCTTTTCAGTGGCTAACATTTCAGGTACCTCTCTTTGTGGCATGATCAAGAAATATTAACACGGTGCCAGTGAAAAAAAAGCCATTCTTTATATTTATGACGCTTTTGACAGGTTCAAAGCATGTTCCCTTCATCTGTACATGGCCCTTAAACATACACGTATATTTTTCCTGCTTCAGACATTTTCTTATCAGGAATTAAGTGACTTCAGGGCTCAGTCAGTTAAACATCCCAACTCTTCATCCCAGCTTGGGTCACGATCTTGCCACTTGTGAGATCGAGCCCCGCACTGGGCTCTGTGCTGACCATGGAGAGCCTGCTTGGGCTTCTCTCCTCCTCTCTCTGCCCCTCCCCTGCTCACATTCTCTCTCTCTCAAAATAATAAATAAATACACAAATAAGTAAGTAAACTTAAGAGTGTTGAAAGAGAAAGGATATGAGAGTCAACGTGTTCACGTGCTAGCGAGAAATTATGGGTACTTAGATCCTATTGCCACATTTGGGGTGACAACGTCATGGGACAGCAGGACTGAGAACTACCTGCATATAATGGTGTTCTAGGGGATTTTCTGCAGGCCTCTGCTTTCTCCCCCCACAGTAACACCTGGAAGGAAATGGATTGATCCGTGTTATGGTGGGCGAACCTCTCCTAGGCCCTGCTGTGAGAATCCATTACTCCTCTGACACTTCTGAAGCCCTGTATCCCCAGCACCTTCAATTTAGGGCTGCCTGCTCAATCGCAGTGGCTCAGCCCCAGCCGACATGGTCTTATTCGTATCTTCTACTTACGTTTATTGCAGTGGATTATAATCACCTACTAGAATACGAGCTCAGGAATTCCGTGAGCTCAGGAGCTGTGTCTAATTTGTGATTATATCCTTAATACTTAGAACTGAGCCTGGCGCACAATAGACGCTCTGAGAATGAATCTCTGTAAATTCATTTGTAAATGCATGAATGAGTAGATGGCCACGATGGAAAGATCGGGAGGCGGTGGATACGCCAAATCTGTCTCTTAGGATGCTTTCAGCTTCAGGCAACAGAGAGCCTGACCGAAGCCGTTTCTGAGCTCACCGACTCAGCAGTTCCATCACAGCAGCCAGGCCGGGGGCCCTTCTCATCTCTTGGTCCGCCCTCCATGGTGTCTTCTTCATTCTGGTTCCTTCACGGGTGCTGGGTGGTTTCCTGGAAGAAGAAAGTCTCCATGAGTCTCTGTTCAAGTTTGGAAAAAGAGCGAAAGAGAGAGAGAGTGCCAAGAGTCCTTCCCGTCTGCCTGATTGGGCCCAACATGCCACGTGCCCACCTGTCAATCCGTATCTGATAACTGGGGCCTGGGTTCCTGAGTCCAGGGGTGGGGATTACCATGACCGATTGAAACTGATCAGGTTCTGGCGACGCCTGGGTGGTTCAGTCAGCGGAGTGTCCAACTTTGGCTCCAGTCGTGATCTCACGGATCACGGGTTCGAGCCCCACGTCGGGCTCTGTGCTGACAGCTCAGAGCCTGGAGCCTGCTTCGGGTTCTGTCTCCCTCTCTCTCTGTCCCTCCCCAGCTCGCTCTTTCTCTCTCTCTCTCAAAAATAAATAAGCATTGAAAAAAATTTTTAACTGGGTTCTGGGATGCCTGGGTGGCTCAGTTGGTCAATTGTCCGACTCTTGATTGTGGCTCCGGTCATGATTTCATGGTTCGTAAGACTGAGCCCCAAATCAGGAGCTTTGTCAGCACAGAACCTGCTTGGGATTCCCTCCCTCTCTCTGTGCCCCTCCCCCGCTTGTGTTCTCTCTCTCTCTCTCTCTCTCTCTCTCTCTCTCTCTCTCTCTCAAAATAAATAAATAAACTTAAAAAATATATAAGATAAAAAATAAAATGATCACGTTCTGTGCTGAGACAGAGAGCAATTCTCCAAACCTCTTTGCTCTTCCTCAGTGGCTGGAGACTGGGGGGTGTTGAGGGATCAGTCACAACGTCTGCCCTTAGGGGTGCAGGTGCCAGTAAAGATTTAGATACATCATTGATTTCTGAATAAAGTGATAGTTGTCACATTTTTCCAATCAGTGCTGACTTTTCACAAGTATGAAAAATTCTACATCAAATGTTCCTGCGACATCTTTGTAATGCCCCTCAACGTGTGAACAAGTCCGGAGCTTGGGGGTCCAGAAGGCACGATCTACTTCCTTAATAGATACAGACGAGCTCAAACCCAACACAAAATGGGGATCTCCCGCTTCTACTCCCCCACCTCCCACCAGATCTGAAATCTCAGGCAGAGAACATGGGGGTGAGGAAGTCAGGGAGCAGCGTGAAGACAGCAGAGAGAGTTATCTGCATGGAAGGAAGAGATAGAAAATGAAATGAACAAACAGGGCGGGACTGCCACCAGGACCCAGCCCGCGCCCCCCACCCCCCAACCAAGTCTGAGACAAGAAACACAAGGAGGAGCTTGGACACCTGTCTTTGGGACACAAAACCTCACCCACCGGTAAAAACACAGAGAATGAACCAAATAAATGTACCGAACACAGCCGGTAGTAACAATTTCACTTCGTTATGGGTGGGCCACTGAGGTCCTGGGATTAAAAGTTCCCCCTGTCACTGTATCTGGGAGATAGTACAGGTTAACTAATGATTACAAGGCACTTGAGGGTTTCTACTCACAAACACTTTCTTGTTTCTCGTCTGCCTTATTCTGCGTGCAGGGACTGTTACCGCCCATTTTAGAGCTGATGAGACCGAGATCCGGGACTAACCCAGAGCTGTTGGTGCCACAGCTCATGCTCCTGTGTCACCAGGCTCTGAAGAAGAAAAACAAATTATCCGAATTTGGGGTAAATGTTTAATAGTAGTGAAGGGAGGAAATGCTCAAAAGTTTAGCTTGTCTAGAAGCTTTTGTCCCTCCAAATGTGTTCCATGGACCAGCAGTATCAGTGTCACCTGAGTCCTTGCTAGACATGAATTTCAGGGGCCCCCCGGGCGGCTCAGTCGGTTAAGCGTCTGACTTCAGCTTAGGTCATGATCTCACGGTTCGTGGGTTCGAGCCCCGTGTTGGGCTCTGTGCTGACGGCTCAGAGCCTGGAGCCTGCTTCGGAGTCTGTGTCCCCCTCTCTTTTTGCCCACCCTACTGCCTGTGCTCTGTCTCTCAGAAATGAATAAACCTTAAAAAAGAAAAGTTAAAGAAAAATAAATAAATGAATTTCATGGGCACCTGGGTGGCTCAGTTGGTGAAGCGTCCTACTCTTGATTTTGGCTCAGGTCACGATCTCCCAGTTCATGGGATCGAGCCCCACGTCAGGCTCTGTGCTGACAGGGTGGAACCTGCTTGGGATTCTCTCTCTCTCCCTCTCGCTCTCTGCCCCTCCCCCACTCACATGCATGCTTTCTCTCTCAAAATAAATAAACATAAAAAATTTTAAATAAAAAAAGAAAGAAAGAAATTTCAGACCCTGCCCCAGACCTAGCTGAACAGAATCTGAATTTTGACAACGTCCCAGGAGCTGGGAAAGCACATGCAAGTGTGAGAGTGCTTGCCCTCAGGGGCGTCTAGAATACCAGAGACGAGGAGTGGGAGACTAAGGGGCAGGGCAGACCACGAAGATAATGCGTGGGTGGACCTGGGGGTTGGGGTGTAACAGGATGCTTTCCGGGGACAGGGGTCAGTGATGAGAACTAGACAGTCTCACAGCCCAGACTGAGGTCTCACATATTAGCATCTGCCTCTGTGTCCGGAAACTTCTATGCTGTCTACACTAATAAAGCACTCCCTGGGAGATGCCTCTTGACATATCTCTGTTGGTGCAAGGTTGCCAGGTCACTTTTTCAGGGCTTCCCTGGTCTGCACTTTGCTCGTGCAAAGCCTGTTACCGTGACTGGAAAAACATTCGCAAACTGCAGGATAAACCCCAGGCAACAGCTAAAGAGACTTTTAGATTTTCTTCTTTCCTGTCTTACATAAAAGGAGACGCAGGACTGTTTCCTTCTACGGAAATGGTAACGAATGTGACCCAACATCACCACTTCCCAAAGCAAGTTGAGCACCACCACGTCTTTCCAAGAACTCAAAGGTGATCGGATCCCAGCATGCAAAGCACGCAAAACTCAATACTAACCGTGGAAATGAAAGCTTCCAAGAAAATTGGACGTTAATCACAGCTCTGTAAAGCTGGCAGAGAGAAATCCGTGGTCAGGGAGGGGCCCGTCGTATACCAGAGAACCAAAGACTCTAAGCAGTGGTCCTTTTCCGAGTTCACACAACGAATGAGGTTTCACTTCTGTGCTTTGCAAAAACTCTCCCGAAGAGACAGATTTCTAAAAAACAAAAAGTCTCCTTCATAAAGAGCCCTTTCACCTAAGCAAAACTTTCATTTCTGCTTTTGCAACCCTCTTTTGCCCTTTTGTGCTTTGTCCTGAAATCTTATAAACCAAGATTTGGCCCTTCTTTAATGCATGGCATGTGATGTTTTTGGCCCCCGAATTTCCTTTAGAAAAATAAAGTGACTATGCAGCCCAGTTCTATTGCACAGGGCGGAGAGACTATTTTTCTATGAAGGCCTAGGATGTAGACTTTTCCCGATAAAGGCAGGTACCTGTGCACAGCTGTGTCCGAGCAAAGTCTAACAAAGGAAGACAATGGAGTGCCACGCTGCTTTTTTTTAACTAACTGCTTGAGAGACCACAGTTTGAGGGTATAGACTCCACTCTAAAGAGATACAATTTTGATTGCCTTCGAGCACACATGAACTCAAGTTTGGCTGATCAAATGGTGTCTGATAAAGGGTCTTCAAGGACTTGTTTTAGTAAATAAATAAGGATGAAGTGTAATCATCACAGTTCACTGACTAATATTCTGCAACATGCCTGATTTCTTTCCTAATAATCCTGCCTCTACAGGAGCACGTTTCTCAAGCTTATTCACCTAAGTAATTTAACAATTCTCCATTTAATATTTTTATACTGTTAATTTGCTTACTAAAGCATGCTTTCAACCTCACCACGTTAGAGTCAGGGTTTAAATTTTTTTTTAATGTTTTTATTTATTTTTGAAGGAGAGAGAGAGAGAGAGAGAGAGAGAGAATGAGCAGGGGAGGGGCAGAGAGAGAGGGAGACACAGAATCCAAAGGTGGCTCCAGGCTCTGAGCTGTCAGCACAGGGCCCCACGCGGGGCTCGAACCCATGAACGGTGAGATCGTGACCTGAGCCGAAGTCGGACGCTTAACGGACTGAGCCCCCCCGGGTGCCCCTACAGTCAAGGTTTAGAGAGAATTTATGCATAGGCTGGATCTGCAGCTTGGTGCTAACTCGGCCTTTAGTCAAGTTGTGCTTTTGTGGAGGAAAAAATGAAAAGACCCAGGTTGCAGACAAATTGTTTACCCTGACCGATTTTATTTGTACCTCGGTTTGGGATTGATACATCCCCCAAAAGACTGTGCTAGGCTAAAGTAGGTTTTAAGTGTGTGAAATTGCTTTTCATAAACAGAAAGCACTATTCAAATGTTGGTTATTATTGCTATTTTGAAATCTGGATTGCTGAAGCCCAAGTTAATGAGATTTTTCTTTTTTTTTTAACGTATGAAAAGAACTTGTTTTGTCAGATTTTTTTCCAGGGTGAATCATTCCTTGTGGGTAAGGAAGCCAGTCCCAATTCCGAGTTCTCTACCTTTTTCAGGTCTCAAGAGTGGCACCCTGTTTGCAACGTGGGGGTTCATTCAGGGGGTTTAGAAAAACAAACTCACCTCTCCTGGGGGACCCAACTAATGTCTGGTGTGATTCCTTCATCTCAAGTGTTTCTCTGCCTCTTCTGATCGACCAGAGCCTGCATTTAGATTAAATTCAACAATTACTGAAAACCCCTCAGAGAAAAGACCGCTTTGGGGGGCCTGGGGGGAAGGAGTGACAAGGTGGTGGGATCCCAGGAGGAGAAAGGGCCAAAGGGCAGATCCCACAGGGCACCTACCCCGTGTCCGGGAATTCAGTCTGGGAAAACAGACACACCCTGGATAGTCACATCCTAGGAGGCAAGTAATGGTAAGTGCAAAATAGAGATATGGAATGTTGAATGTGCAGAAAGGAGAGATTAATTCTGACTAGAAGAGTCTAGGAGAGCGTTTTGGAGCAGATGGGAGTCTAGCTGAGTCCTGAAAATGTACAGTATGGGGTGGGGGAGAGATTAGATTTGTAATTAGATCCAGGCTGGTGAGCTCTGGGGTAGATTGGGAAGATACAAGGCAGGCCAAAGAAGTTGCAACATGGGATGGACTGTTGAAGAAGTAGAAATATGCATCCCTAAGCTGAGGTGTGCGAAATATCATACTTTTTTGCTCTGTGGAAATCCACTCAACCCAGACTCGGAGCCGCTGTGCCACCAAGCAGGTGGGAAACCCCATGGGTGGGTGCCCTGCCCTCTCTTGGGTTACCTAGAAGTGTCAGGTGCTTGTGAGGTCCACAGATAATAGGGCAGAAAGACCACAATCATCACTGAGGTCTTCACGGTCAAAGCCTGAGTGGTCATGTCAACAATTGCTACTTCCACTTGGAGAGTGAGAAGCCTCTGGGCACCTGACGGGCCAGCTTCTCTGGAGGTGCCATGCGGCCACGTATCCCCGAGGCCCCTCACCTTCCTGGAACCCACCCGAGGAGCAGTCGCTCCAAGAGCTCTGCCACCGCTCCATGTTGGGGAAATAACTCCCTCTCCCCGCTGGCTACCTTCAAAGGCAGTACTTTCACCCTTGTCCTGCCTCAGGGACCCCTCGTATCATTATATTTGTCAGCACAGGCTGATATAGACAAAGCATCTTAAACAACAGACATTTGCATTCTTGGGATTCTAGAGGCTGGGAAGTCCAAGATCGAGGTCGGTTCCTAGCGGGAGCCCTCCTCCTGGCTTGTGGACAGCCGCCTTCTCACTGTGTCCTTACACGGACTTTCCTCAGTGTGTGCACTTAGAAAGAGAGAGAGCTCTCCATCTCTTCCTCTTCTTACAAGGGCACTAATCCCATCATGAGGGCCCCATCCTGGCAACGGCATCTAAATCTAACCATCCCCCCAAGGCCCTACCTCTAAACACAATCATATTGGGGATTGGGTCTTCGACATATGAATTTTGGAGGGATACAGACATTCAGTCCGTATGAAGAATGTATCCAAGAAGCCCAGGCTTTTGCAAATGGCAGGAGCGCTGTTGGCTCTGCCCTGAAAGGAATAGTAATTCCCCCATTGGAAACAGGGGCGGACGGGTGGAAATACAGAGAACAAAACTCAAGGTAATAATGTCTCAGGAAAGAAATCAGCCGTGTGATTATAGCTTTGTTCACATGGCTGTATTTCGTTGTTTTTCCAATTCTTCATTTGGATCAATGTATGACGTGTGCCATAAGGCCTATAAACAGGCTTTACATCTTTTCATCCTCGGTGGCGCTTCGGCAAGTTATATGATCAGAGAAAGCACTTATGAATATTTGCTGAATGACCAGTAATGAATATTCTCCCTGCCTGCCCGGCACATGACCAATGGCTAACCCACTATGGAGAAGAGTCTGATTCTCACGAACATAAACATGACCAGCCGTTGTCCCAACACACACGCGCACATACACACGCACACACACCAAAGAACACATACGTAAGAATTTCAAAGTCACAGGAGAGTTTCTTATTTTGTATGCGATTTCCTTTTCAGTGTCACAGGATGCTGAACTTCATACTTATTATCACTGCAGAAAGGTTCTAATTTGCTCCGCGGCCTTCACCCAGGAAACTGACCCAACAGGAAAGTTATCAGATGCGGCAGAAAGACCGTGCTCCCTTGAAGCCACATTTCCAAAGACGGCTGTGATTGGGAGTCTAGAAGGGCAGTAAATGGGGTGACTCTCGGATCCTTATAGCCAAGCACAACTATAAGAGCCCCTTCTCTCTCACATAGGCACACCCAGATATATAGCTACCTACAGGGGCTGACTAAACGCTTAGGTGGAGTTTGGTTGCATTTCCTGACCAATTGCTGCAAACTTGGTGAATTAAACCAACAGAGTTGTATTCTCTCACACGTTTGGGGGCCAGAAATCTGAAACTAATGGGCTAAAATCAAAGTGTCATAGGGCCCACTCATTCCAGAGGTTCTAGGCTCTGTCCCTTGCCCCTTTTAGTTTTTGCTGGCTCTGGCATTCTGTGGTGTGACCGAATCACTCTCATCCTCAAGGAGCAGAAATCTCACCCTACTCTGCCTTCACATCACTTTATCCTCCGTGCGTGTCAAATCTGGTTCTGTCTCCCTCTTAGAAAAATACAGATGACTGCATTTAGGACTACCTGGATAATAGAGGGTAATCTCCCTATCTCAAGATCCTTAACTTAATCACACCTGCAAGGTCCCCTTTCCTGCCACGTAAGGTAATACAGGTTCCACAGATTAGGGTATGGATATTCTGTGGCAGCCCCTTTCCAATCTACCAACGAGGTGTCCTTATGACTCCCTATCATAATTATTAATGGGATGATTATCTAGTATGTAGACTATTTCAGCTTCTGCTTTTCTTTCTCCATTTGTTTTGTTTTGTTTTTTTTTTTTTTTTTTGGCCCTTTTTTGGCCACATGATCCTAGGAGTTGGGAGATGAAACTCAAAGAAGTCAATCTAGCAATGACCAGCTCTGATAAAAGATTGATGAAGAAATTTCATCAATTGACTAAATGAAAATAACATTACCTGGGATGTGTTTATTCTTTGCCCAATTGAGCTCAGAGAATCAAAGATCAATGATATGCACAGAGCAGAGAACCCAGAGGTAGAGCAAATAAACCCTTCATTTCCTTTTTGTATTTTCTGTAGGCTTTTATACTGGTAGTTTAGCAAATTGCAAATTAATGATCCATGAAAAAGGAGATTGTGAAATTCTGACCTGAGGGGCAGTTTCTGTTTCTGACTGTTTACTCTGGATTTACTTCAACCAGTCACTTAACTCCATGGCGAGAAGTTTGAAAAATGAAAAGAGTGATTATATTTATCTTCTTTTTATTACATCAGGATCCTTTAAAGGTAACAGATAACATGGATTCCGATTCTTTTTGTAGAAAAGCTCCAGAAAATAAAATATGCAAAGTGCTTTTGTGCTTCCAATGGAATATTTAAAACCGCGGGCTTAAATATTTGTAAATTCATTCATTCCATTTATCTGTTTATTCAGCAGCCATTTACCCAGTGCCAGCCACGTACCTGCTGCTGTTCCGATTGCTGGGTACCTTGAAAGCCTGAGTGTGCCTTGTAGTACTCTTAAAGCATAGTTTAAATACCGGGAGAATCTAATTTAATTCATGTAAGTTGGTTTGCACTTCTAAGAAGAAAGGTGTTAGAGAGATCTGAGTCAATATCGGCCATCACTTGCCCCTCTGAATTTCAGGCAGCATTAACAAGCATGTACTGAGGATAACAGTGCTTCTTTCCAGTTCCTTCCAGCCTGGCTGCACCAGAAAATAGCTCTGGAGCTGCCACGCTCAATCAACTAGGATGGGGACTGGAAGGCATGCCTCTGGAGGGTTTAAAGTTAGGTTTCAACAGGCCTATGGGAAATAAAGATCTGGTCAATTAACCAGTTGATTGAATCAATGACGATGGCCAACCAAAATTACCCTAAGCCTGGAAAATACCTTTTTGCCCAAATAATCCACCTTATTGGACTTATACATCAATCAAGTGAGTAATGATGATTATCAGGTTATCAGTTTAACTAAGTGCATGTGATTTAGGGCTGGGTAGACACAAACTCAAATTTTGCCTAGATGTAGACTCGCCTTCTTTTGTAACTCCATCATGACCCCACTCTGCGTGCTTATAATTTTTATTAGAAACAAGTTTCTACTATGAAGATAAGCTTATTTCCTTCTTTTTAAAGTTATTTATTTATTTTGAGAGAGAGAGAGAGAGAGAAAGCAAGAGTGCAAGTGTGCATGAGCTCATCGGTCGGGGATGGACAGAGAGGGAGAGACAGAATCCCAAGCAGGTTCCTGGCTATCAGTGCAGAGCCCTGGCAGGGCTCGATCTCGCCAACTGTGACATCACGATGTGAGCCGAAATCAAGAGTCAGACGCTTAACCGGCCGAGCCACCCAGGCACCCCTGTTTCTTTCTTTATTGAAAGTCTTTGTTTACTTTCAGTCAGTACTAGGACGGTTGAATTTCATAATTGCTTTGGTACGTACGAAAAACAAGAAGCAAATGAATGTAACTTTCAAAATCAAGCTAGCAATTGAGAGGAGGTGTTAGGAATGACATTTCAGCATCCTGCCATTGAGAGTGTGTGTGACCAGAAGATGGGAATTCTCTCCTGTTTATTATGACTGATTATTTTGGGGGGAGGCAAGGTGACCTACTGATTCCCTCATTTCTTCTGTTTTTTTAAAAAAAAAATTTTTTTAGGTCTATTTCTTTTGAGAGAGAGATCAAGTGAGAGAGTACAGGGGAGGGGCAGAGCAAGAGAGAGAGAGAGAGAGAGAGAGAGAGAGAGAGAGAGAGAGAGAATCCCTCCAGGGTCCATGCTGTCAGCACAAAACCTGACTCAGGGCTGGAACTCGTGCACTGTGAGATGACCTGAGCCGAGATCAAGAGTCGGATGCTTACCTGACTGAGCCACGCAGGCGCCCGTCTTCTCTTTCTGTTTAAAAAAGTGTGAAGTGACTATCAATCTAACTCGAGCATAGTTTTTAAATATCGAGACAAAAATACTAAGGCACCACCTTGATTCAAACATCTTCTCTACTTTTTACTAAGAATTTTATATTCTCGAAATCGGATGATTCGGTGCTACCTATTTGCTCACAGGGTTTGAGAAAACCGTTGAGTACCAATATGTACTCGCTGGGACACAGTCCTCAGTTCCCAGTCTTTGATGGTCTTCCTTTCCTTCCTCCCCAGGTGATAGTTTTATTATTTAGCTCTAATATGCTGGATGGAGGCCACCCAGATGACCTGGCAGGGCTGGGAAGGATTAGGTCCTGCATGGATGTGACCGTGGGGGCAGCGGGGAGGGCAGTAAGGACTCTGGGACGGAGCAGAAATGAGCAGAAACTGGTCCTGCCCGTTGCTAGCTACATGGCCAGGGCCAACAGATGTGCCCTTTCTGCTTCCAATTTCTCCACCGTAAAACATAGATAGTAGTAAGTACAGCGATCACTGAGCAGGTGTAGTGGGTCAGACGAGAGTACAGTAAAACCGTAGATTGTGAGTACCTTGTTCTGCAAGTGTTCTGCAAGGCGAGCAAAGACTTCTAATAAATGTTAACTTGATAAATGAGCCACGTCGTGCAACATGAGTCATACGTGATGCCAGATGTCACATGCTCACGACCGAGCCAGTGGTTCTTGGGATGCACTTTGATATACGAGTGCTTTGGATTGCAAGCATGTTTCTGGAATGAGTCATGCTCGCAAACCAAGGTTGTACTGTATTTCCCTGAGGTGCACGGTAAGTGCTGACTTTATAGGGCTTGTCTGTGCCCTGCGTCTTCAGCCTCAACCAGCCCTCCACACCTTGAGAAGAAGTAAGTAGAAGCAGGCTATCCAATTGGACAGAAACCCTTTCTCTATCAGTCCTATACTTTGTCTCTGGTTAACATGCGTTGGGTTAATGGAGCTCAGGTTTCACCTTTTCCACTTGAGCGTGAATTCCTTAACGGCGCGGATTTTGCCATGTGGGTCTTCGTACGGCCACCACCTTACAATTTACGTTTGTTCCACAAGTGTGTGTTAAAATGAGATGAAACAAAATGGATGCAGTACCCACCAGAAGCTGTTTCTTTTTCAGATATGAGGATAGATGAATTTATGCATTCATGTGCGCATCAGATTATATTGAGGGTTTTTTATGTGAAAGATCCCAAGCCCCTTTCACGGACAGCAACGCACTTCAGATACACAGAAACTTCCTACTGAGCCCACGAGGAAAAAGAAACAGCATTTTTAATGACCTGTCTAAGGGAAGTCAGCTGTTTAAATGCCTTCACCCTGTAGAACGCTATCTAGGTATGTATCTTACCAGGACCGTGTCTTCCATTTAGGGCTTGGGGCAAAGCACCGGTCAGCTCCAGCTGAGGTTTCCATTGTGTTGAAGAACTTATTCCCAATTTGCATTGCCTTGAGGAACTCAGAAAACTTCTCTGTTGTTTTTATCACTCTGGTTGGCCACATCCCTTACCTGTCTTCTCTGCTATCTTGCTTTGTATCTCTTGGCAGACTATTTACTCCAGACTGTCTTTGCACTGGGTCCTCTGAGAAAGGAACTCACTTGATAGGGAAGAAGCACTTACTAGGCCCTAGTTGTTATTCGAAGCACTTTGCACTTAGTAACCCACATTCACCCTCTGAAGGAGGTATTAACGCCCCCATTTTGCAAACGAGAAAACTAAGGCTAAGCAACTTGCTGGAAGCCCCATATCTGGTAAACAGAGAACCTGGAGTCGGAACCCAGGCTTTCTAGTAGAGTCAATGCCTGTATCACCAACACGCTCCTGCCACAGCGGATCTGCTACATTTAGAGCGTAATCTATAGGCAGACAAGGCCTGCAAATGCTAGTGGGGAAGTTCTCTGAACACCACCAGGACTCTATGAGAACCTTCTAGATAATCTGCAAGCCTAGGGGGAGCCCATGCCTCTGCTGTGCACCATGATGCCTACATCAGTACCATGGGTACTTGCAAAATATGGACCTATGATTTGACTCAAAAGAGAGAGAGAGTCACGTCTTCGTGGTTGCAACCAGCAGACCTCCCTCTATGAGATAAGGCATTCCTTTATAGTGTCAGTGTTGTTTTTCTATATATCCTCCTATTCAACATAATATGGTGATATTCTCAAACCGAGTACATGTGTTTGCCGCACAAAGCGTATTACTCATGGCCCCTTTATTTATACTGGTTTATTGTAATTTAAATTGGCTGCTGTTTTAGCTTGACATTCAGCTGCTTGCAATCCTAGTTAGCCAATATAAACTAAGGAGTCTGAAGACAAAACCCAGATTCTTGTTTCCGATACGTATGTTGATAGAGTGATTTGGTATGGGGGTGTCAGTTGGATTACTTCAATTTCTGTTACCTAAATATCTCAAGAAGAAATAGAGTCTGTTTCAGTCTTATCTTGTAGACTGTTATAAAACCAGATGAGATCATGTCTGTAAACTGCTTTGAGTCCTTTGGCGGAAAATACATTGTAAACAATGTATCCTCATGTTATACATAATAACTCTGCCCTGTAAGGAGGTCGAAAGCACCTTACACGAAATGGGATTTGGAAATTAATGTCAGTCTCCTTTGCACTTGTCTCTGAAAATAGCAAATCTTCTAAATCAAGAAATGGAAAGTTCCAGGGACAAGTGTAGACTGTTAGAATAATTTCCTTTATTTGAAGTTCTTCCCCAAACTAAACAAATAAAACCAACTGTGTGTGTGTGTGTGTGTGTGTGTGTGTGACTCCCTCATGGAACATAACTGGATCCACTGATTTCAGGAACTCTTCAATTGCTGTATAATCAGGAAGGGGGAAGCTTCCTTCTGTTACCTTTCTGGGGTTGCTGTGTTTGACCTACCTGCTATATTGTATTCCTATCAAGCACATCAGGATGTGCCCTGAGACTCATTCTACGTTTGCAGAATGAACTGATGAGCAAGCCAATATTCAAGATAATCTGACTGGCAATAATGTCACAAATATGTGACAACCTTTTAACCGTATTAGATCCTGGCATGGTGGGAATTTGCAGAGGCCTATTCTGGGCCTGTTGGGTCCGTACCTGGGATCCGGTCATTGTCTGCGCCCCTGGAGGCAATGTCAACAAGCAGCACCATTGCCACGACTGGGCGGCAAGGCAGGCTCTGGGAATCCTGCCAGAACCTTCTCAGAGGTCACAGTTCAGATGTAAAGTGGGGGTGAGAACCAAAGGAACAATCAAGGACCTGGCACGCAGAAGCCCACACAGACTTAGCAGAACATTCTACGCCCACTTCAAAGGACTTCTTCACCTACCTGCTTGGCCAGAGGCTTTCACTACTAGGCAACTTACAGGCACCAGGCAAACTCTGGCCAAATATTTTGGGCAAATAGAAGCCACTGTACAAATTAGTATGGGAACTATTTGATTTATGCAGTGGAATGAAACCTGGGACCAGTACTTTCTTTAATAGTGATGTTATTCCCTCTAGGACTTTCTAAATTTGTGTCTCGGTAGATTTCGTTAAAACGGAGCAAAGTCACTCAACAGGACAGATACGAGGGGCAGGCTGATATGAACGGAAAACTACCTGCAGGGCCATCTGGGAGATGTTGATAACACCAACGAGGCAATCCAAGGTAGGCCAAAGTTCTGTGTGTGTCGGGGAGGGGCGGGGAGGGGATGTGCTCAACACAAGGTCAGAGTAGGGGGAGCCTGGCCAGTGGGAAAGATCATTGTTGTCCATTTCACAATTCGACCTTGGGACCTGGATGGGGATGGCCCTGAAGAGGCTTGCATTTCCTCTACTTTCAGGCAAAAGTGGACTCTCCCATTTAAATTCTAAGGCTGAAAACAAAGGCCTTAACCATCCCATTCAAAATACGCCACCTTATAAAATAAATGTATTTGATCGAGCCAGGTGAGATTGCCACTGCTTAACTCTGTAACCTTTAAAAGTTTGAAGTTCAAACTGACATTCCTGCTAACTTTTGCTATTTAATCATATGGGTGTTGCTGGTTTATTTATGTATCAGTGGAAGAAACAAGAAACTAGCAAATGCAAACACATCTGTTCGATGACATGTCTGACTTATGGGAACTATCAGTAGAATGACTCTGTAAGTTGTGACCTCAAGTCAAGCCAAGCCATGTAAAGAATCCAACATTCAATTGAATTTAATTTTAACGTCTTTAAGTGTTGCGTGGTCTTAAAAATGGGAAAGAATGAAGGGCTCGTCAAGTTCCAAGTCTTTAAAAATGGCGTCTCTTAGGATCCCATCAGGTTCAAAGGCGTAGAGGTAGAAAGAGAATGATGTTTATGTATCTTGGGGGCCTATGAACCTGCCGCAGGCTCCTGGTGGTAGACAGAAGAACAGGTCCTGTGTTTAACTGGAATCCAGCAGAGGAGAAAGTGATCACTCTGCTCTTGAACTTGAAGAACCATGGACAAAACAACTATAAATAGGGTAAGCCCCGCCTTGAAGTCACAAAGGAGAACGCAGGCAGCTTCCCACCTAACTGTCTACTACAAGAGATCAGTATGGAACAAAATCAGTCACAAGTGGCCTTGAGGCCCTTCAAGGTGCGATGACGAAAATGCGGGCTACTTTTCAAAGGGCTCTAGAGGTCAGATCAGGCTTTAGTTCTCTCTCACCTCTTGTTGTCCAGCACCTGGAAGGCCCTTGCTGTCATCATCAATGATCACATATATTCCAAGTCCTTTCCATGCCCAAGGGTGGGCTTCCAGGCCAATGCTGGACTCTCCCTAACATAGCCATACTGGCCAGGAAACTGTGGCTACAGAGATTCTGGAAAAAGGCCACCTTGGTCCCAGTGGACTGTGCCCTATGAAATTCTCTTGACCATCCTCAGAGACACAGGAATCTTGTTGTGAATCAACCCTCACTACTTTCAGAGACCCTGGGATAACAAGCCACAACCACAACCGAACTGCTATTGAAATAAGATGAGGCTAGTATTCCAAAATATTAAAAAAAAAAAACAAAAACAGTCTGGCCATTGGTATAAATAGACTTATTTATTATCCTCCTGTTGGGGAGATAAACTCACGCACAAACCACCATTAAGGGGTTGACAAATCGTATTAAAATGTAATATGGAGGGGCGCCTGGGTGGCGCAGTCGGTTAAGCGTCCGACTTCAGCCAGGTCACGATCTCGCGGTCCGTGAGTTGGAGCCCCGCGTCGGGCTCTGGGCTGATGGCTCAGAGCCTGGAGCCTGTTTCCGATTCTGCGACTCCCTCTCTCTCTGCCCCTCCCCCGTTCATGCTCTGTCTCTCTCTGTCCCAAAAATAAATAAACGTTGAAAAAAAAAATTAAAAAAAAAATGTAATATGGACTCAGAACAATTTTTAGTAATCTGTGAGATCACTATCAATTGGTTTATGATGTCCTATACATCAGATATTGACACGGAAATACATGTAAAATAACTTCATTAAAGTTTTTCTTCATTGTTCCTTTTGAAAATAAAAGTTGAGGCTGACTTGTGCAAATTTGGAGTATCACTTAGGACCTCAGAAAGCCTAGAGGCGCCTGGGTGGCTCAGTCGGTTAAGCCTCCGACTCTTGGTTTCGGCTCAGGTCATGATCTCATGGTTTGTGAGATCGAGGCCCGTGTCCAGCTTAAGACTCTCTCTCTATCTCTCTCTCTGCTCCTTCCATGCTAGCACATGGTCTCTCACTCAAAATAAACAAATAAACATTAAAAAAAGAAGAAGAAGAAAGCCTAGAGGCCTCTCCCCACCCCCACAGCCTTGTGGCAGTTCAGACTAAGAGGTAAGGTGGCATGCACCCATGACTGAACCCAAAGCACAACCAAGCAATGAAGAGCTGTGTAGGAGGCAGAACACATAACCTCAGGGTTTCCCCAGGAACCAAGAAATCGCCCCGCTAACACCCACTGCAGGGTGCCTAAGTTTTTCTTACAGCTGTAGTTTGCTGCTCCCTTAATGGAAGGTCCTTTTCCCTTTCCTCACCTTGACCACATTCCTCAAGTGTCTCTTCCACTTGATGGAGAATAATTACAATCCTGGAAAGGTATGATCAGAGCTCCATGACTCTACAGATATAAGTGTGTAAATTTGCACACCCAGGGGTAGGGTGATGAGGGAAACCGGCCCCTCCATGATCAAAATAACTTGATAACACCTATCCTGTAGCCTAAATGTTGACAACACAATTACCAAAAATATTTCTGATATTTTACTTTCTCAGGGTCATCTTTGTTCTTCCGCAAATGCCTCTACACGTTGCTGTCCAGTTCTCCCAGCACCATTTGTAAAAAAAAAAAAAAAAAAAAAAAATGTCTTTTTTCCATTGGATACTCTTTCCTGTTTTGTCAAAGATTAGTTGGCCATACATTTGTGGGTCCAATTCTGGGTCCTCTATTCTATTCCATCGGTCTATGTGTCTGTTTTTGTGCCAACATCATACTGTTTTGATGATTACAGCTTTGTAGTAGAGGCTAAAGTCTGGGATTGTGATGCCTCATACTTCGGTTTTCTTCTTCACTATTACTTTGGCCATTCAGGGTCTTTTGTGGTTCCATACAAATTTTAGGATTATTTGCTTGAGAAACTTAACAGAAGACCATGGGGGAAGAGAAGGTGAAAAAAATTAGTTAAAAACAGAGAGGGAGGGAGGCAAACCATAAGAGACTCTTAAATACAGAGAACAAACTGAGGGTTGATGGGGGGCTGGGGAGAGGGGAAAGTGGGTGATGGGCATTGAGGAGGGCACCTGTTGGGACGAGCCCTGGGTGTTGTATGGAACCAAATTTGACTATAAATTATATGAAAACAACCCCCACCATGGCCCCCTTTCTCTTAAAATGTATACCTGAGTCTTTTTACAGATAATAGATCTCACCTTGCTTATCACCCTGGATTTCAAAATGTAGGCTTGACTTTGGTTTCAAAATTTGTGCTAGAGTTTTTTTAATATGTTTGTTAACCTGTGATTACAAAGACCTGAGTAACTGCCCTTGTGAGCTGCAGAACAATTTCCAGAAAGGAGGTGAGGAAGGCATCGTAGGTTGTATTTGAAATAGAACCCTTGCAACACCAAGGTGCTGAGAATCGAGTTGAAATTGTGACCTGGCTCCCAACTGTAGATGCCCCCTCGCTTATTCCTACATGCAGATTTTTTTTTCTTAGAGAAAGGCAAAAGCCATATATATACTTTTAAATTCACTAGTAGCAGTAGTGTTTGCTAGCATAGAGCTTGAAAAGACCTTCAAAGCTTACTTAACGTGCTCACAAATCCAAAGCATGAAGGTGTGAATAAAAGTGGTGTGGAGAGCCATTCCCCTTGGGAAGTTACATTCACATTACAAGTTGGTAAAAGTCGATGTCAGACGGGCTCAAAAGGTTTTTCAATAGCCAGAGTGAGGGCAACGGGCAAAATCACTTAATAAGTCCGGTTGTTTATGACATCATTCAGTCATTCATTCATTCGACATTGACATTGCCTTCCGTGGGCCAGACCCCAGTCCCAGCACCATAGCTGGTAAGGCGAAACACGGAATAACTTTTGAAAGTTCTAAATGACAAGTGAAATAATGGAAAGATATATGAAACATGACTAGCACCAGGGACGTCTGGGTGGCTCAGTCAGCTGAACGTCTGACTTCGGCTCAGGTGGTGATCCCCCGGTTCTTGAGTTTGAGCTGGAGCCCCCCATTGGGTTCTCTGCTATTAGCACAGAGCCTGCCTGTCTCAGATCCTCTGTCCACCCCCCCACCCCCCACTCTCTGCCCCTCCCTCACTTGCACGTGCGTGCGTTCTGCTCTGTCTCAAAAATAAACAAACTTTTTTTTTTTTTAAGAGTAGCACAGAGAAAAGATTGCTTAATTCCACTCGGGAGAAATTACTCAGAGAAGACCTTTGGCTACTTCAACTGATTTAAAGAATGAGAAATTTTTTCCCCTGGATTTTAGAGGGAGGGAAAGAAGAGATTCTCGACAGAGACAGGTGCATGCTTCAGTGCATGGACACAAGGTTCAGCGTGGCACATTTATGAAATTTTCCACTATCCCTGGAACAAAGTGTGCAAAGGAGAGAGTAGCAATAGATCAGGCTGAAGTTTTAGTTAATATCCAACCTTAAGTCAAAGGTACTTTCGAAGCAATGGAAGCTGTGGAAGGTTTTCAAGTAGGCATGCTCCGGTCAGATTTTCGTTCAGAAACTTCAGGCTGGTGACGTTCTGGGGTGCCGGGTTAGAAGGGGGAAGAAACAGAGAGACAATCAGTGTCAAAGAGGTTGAGGCCTAAGCTAAGGCTGGGGAAGGAAGAATATGCATTCAGTAAATATTTGGGAGTGAGGATTGACAGGCTTTGCAACAATCGAGGACTAATGCAGTTTGCCAAGCAGACAGTCAGGGTAACCTGCCAGTGTTTCAGATAGTGGCTCGCACCCACCATGATAGGCAAGGCTGGTGTTTCTCGCACAGTTGTAGGGAAGAACGAGTTTTTCCTTTTTTATTTCCAGCGTGTGAAACACAATTTGGGATTCCGCCCACTGCACGGGACACTATGTTGCTTGTACCATATGCAACTCACCACGTGATTTTGTAAGTACTCAAATGGGTTATACTCTGTTCAGTGCAATGAATCCACTCATCACCCACTTAAATATAATGGTGTCAGATTGGTGTGAGAGCTGGTATTAACAAGCAAATTCCCTCTCAAATTTCTGTACGTCTTTTCTTGTTCACCAACAATAACAGGGTTCATCAATCAGCTCGTTCGTGGACTACACTTGAAGCAGCTACATTATGATGAAGATAAATTTTAAACAGTCCCCAAATGTCAGTGGCTTAACACAATAGATGTGTGTTCCCCACTCACTGCCCACTTGACTGTCTGAGGTGGGTTCTCCCGTTTGGTGCACGGTTGTCCTCTACCTGGTGACTCAGGGACCCAGGTTCCTTCCATATTTAGGCCCACCATCTTCTAGGGCATCTTCTTGGACTAGATCCATCTGGGAAAAAGGAAAGAAGTTGGAAGGCAAACATGCACTTCTCAAAAACTGTGGCTGGAATGGCACCTATCACTTCCGCCCACACCCCAAGGGTGAGAACTCAGTCACACGACCCCCCCCCCAGCAGCAAGGGAGGCTGGGAAATGTAGTCCAGCAGTACACCCAGGAAGAGGAGGAAGTGGACTTGGGAGGAACAGCCCAAAGACTTCCGCGTGGCTACTCCGGATGATACTCTGATGAATGCTAACAAACCACTCAATTCCTTCCACAGAATGTGTTTGGCCGCGATTACAGTGAGACCGAAGAGACGTAACTCAGAGTAGCTCAAGGTTTTCCCACCGTTCTGCGCTTTAACAAATTTCACAGCTTTGTTCAGATTGTGGGCACTTCTAATATAAGTAAAAGCTCATCTATGACTTGTGCACAAGGCTTAAGTACATGCTTAATTAAATACACAGGAGGTACCACATGCATCCGCATGGAAACTCAGAGTTATAATCTACCGGCTCTCACCGTGCGGGGCTAGATGCTTTTTATATGAGCTCCTAGATGTACTATCTTTATATCACTACGCATGGCTTTTATTTCACGGCTTTATTTGGCCATCTTACAAATCAAAAGCCTATCTCGAGCATGAATCACGTTGATCGCTCCTTTAGGACATATCAGGGGCTTCACGAGAGGAACAAGGCCATTTCACTACAGCATATCAGAGCCTCCCAAATTGTTCAAGGTGGTTTTAGACTTATTTGTCCTACACGCAGTCACTGACTAGATAGCCTCCTGGCTCATCGGTTTTATTGGTTTTAGTTTTTACAGCTAAATCCTTCATGTTTCACAGCAAACTTAATGTATCATTTAAAATGTCACCAAAATAAGGAAATGTAGAAATGTCACCACTGCTGTCTGTCTTCTCCTTACTCCTTTTCTTAATTCCACAATTAGTTTCGTGTATTACCTTTCCATTTTCTCTGTAGTTCCCTAAAAAATGGAGTGAAGGCCAATTTTTTTTTAAATTTTATTTTATTTAAATCCAAGCTAGTTAACATAGAGTGTAATAATGGTTTCAGGAGTAGAATTTAGTGATTCGCCACTTACCTGTGACACCCAGTGCTCGTCCCGATAAGCGCCCTCCTTAATGCCCATCCCCCATCTAGCCCATCCCCCACCCACCTCCCTTCCAGCAACCCTCAGTTTGTTCTCTGTATTTAAGAGCCTCTTGTCGTTCGCCTCCCTCTGTGTTTTTATCTTATTTTTACTTCCCTTCCCCTATGTTCATCTGTTGTGTTTCTCAAATTCCACATATGAGTAAAATCATGTGGTACTGGTCTTTGTCTGACTGACTTATTTCGCTCAGCACGATACCCTCCAGTTCCATCCACATGATTGCAAATGGCAAGATTGCGTTCTCTTTGGTCACAGACTGCTGCCCTCCGAAACCACCTCCTTGTGCCTCTCAGTGACAAGCCATCGAATGTTCTGGTATGATCGCTCAGAAGAGGGCAGAGCTCGCTGGAGGAGCTCTCCATCTCCCCCCTTCCCCACGCGTGAGCTCTGTGACGTGGTCGAGTCACTGAATCTGAGCCCGGATTCCTCTTCTGTCAGATGCGGGCCGCCTCACAGGGCTGTTGACTTAAATAACCCTTCACAGGGAGCCAGGCATGTGGCGAGCACTCAATGGGAGGTGGCCCTGCCACTGTGGTGGCGACTCATGCCCACGCACTCGAGAGCCCAAGCCCCGCTCTGCTCTCTTTAAGCAGCAGAGGGGCCCTGTAGCTCCCTTTCCTCCAGCTGCTGCTCTGAGGAAGTGACGGGAGAAAGCTGAAGCAGTTACCCTCTCGCCGTGTGGTGGGGTGTATCCGTTTCCTGTGGCACCTGTCACAACACCACAAACCGGGTGGCTAAAAATAACAGACGTGCATTCTCTCTCGGTTTTGGAAGCTAGAAGTCTGAAATCAAGGTGTCTGACAGGGTTGGTTTCCACCAAAGGCTCTGGAGAGACTCTGTTTCATGCTTCTCGCCTACTTTCTGGCGGTTGCTGGGGTCCTCAGCTGTCCTTGGTTTGTAGGCCCATCACTCCACTCTCGGTCTCCATCTTTAGAAGGCGTTCTCTTCTGTGTGTGTGTGTGTGTCTGTCTGTCTGTCTGTCTGTCCGTGTTCTCCTCTTTTAAAGACACCAGTCACTGGAATCGAACCCTCCCCAGTCGAGGACGAACTCAACCCAGTTACATTTGCAAGAACCCTTTTCCCAAGTGAGGTCACATTCACAGGTTCTGGGGATGAGGACTTCAGTGCATCTTCCTGTATCTACTAGTCTATCTACCACCCAAACCGTAACAGAGACGGGCAAAGAAACAGTTATTGTTTCGGTTCAGCGTCTGATGTCCTTTGGTGGAATGTCCTCCACCCTTTGCCTTGGCAAAGGCATAGTGGAGACGAGAGAGCACGTCCCATAGAAAAGTTGAGCTCAGTTCATCTATCCTAAGAACCACTCAGACCAGTTCCTCTGAAATCAGAGCAGTGCTTGGCAGGATCTTGGGTAAGAGTTTATTTCCCTGTTTGTTTTTTTCCTCAACAAGTTCTGAAGGAGAGGACCCAGTGCTGTCCACCAGCAACCTCTATATCTTCTTCCCTTGGTTCTGTCTTGACTCACAGCATGAAAATAAAAGAGCATATGGAAATCCCTGCTGCCCTGTGGGGTAGGAAATTGTCCCCGTGAAAGATGCTGTCTTCTTCCAATGCTGCCCCGTTCCAGTAGGGAGAAGGTCAAGGGGTTCACCACATGGTGTCTTTATTAAAGCCTAATCAAGTATCTGAATTAACACTCTAGCTTTAGGTCAGAATGGGTAAGACTTCCTGGTTATGCTCGTCAACACCCAAAGGTTGATGTCCATTGCCACACCTCAATTATTTGATTTTCCTCTTCTCCGTAAAACTCTTCTATGTTCAGGGGTGCCTGCGTGGCTCAGTTGGTTAAGTGCCGGACTTCAGCTCAGTCCATGAGTTCGAGCCCCACAGCAGGCTCTGTGCTGGCAGCTCGGAGCCTAGACCCAGCTTTGGAGTCTGTGTCTCTTGCCCTCTGCCCCTCCCCCGCGCTCACTGTCTGTCTCTCTCTCTCTCTCAAAAATAAATAAAAGTATTAAAAACATTAAAAAAAATCTCTTCTTTGCCCGTCATGAGAAATAACATGTGGAAAGAAAGACACCCAGGGCATTAAAAATATCAAAATATTTGCACGTGTAATTTTCAGTCTTTCTGATTATTTAAAATAAAAAGAATCACTTTGAGATTCTGAAATCTGAAGTCTGAATTGTGAGCACACGTCAAGATTTGGGGATGGAGACCAGGTGCCTGTAGCAGCTGTACCCATTTTATCCAGATCAGCAACAACCCAAAAGCCTTTGGTAGTAACCCTCGCTGGCAAGTCGTCTTAAAATCTATGAAAATAAAGGGACTCGCCTCTCCAAATTCACTTTAGGCACTAGTATAATCGCTGTGAAAATGATCTTATCTTGCAGATAATCAAAGGAAAGGGAGCCCCGGTGTCTGTATCGCTGACTTGAATATAACTGTTCAGCCTTTCTTTGTAAATGGCAGAAGAAGAATAAAAGGCGAACAGCACGGGTTTCTTTGCAAGGAGTAATGCACTTGTATTTCCCATCCGTATCTCACTGGGTACTTTCAAATTGCTTAGGACCTTTCCGAAGGGCCATATTCACATCAAAACACTTTGACCAAATGAAGGTGTAATCAATACCAACCTTTCAGCCCAGTTGGGCAACAATATCTGATCTCAAGTACAAGTGTGAAGTCATCCTACCAAAGATTAAAGCCGATAGACGGTAGAGTTGTAGGTCAATCTCGCTTCAAAGCTGAGACTGAAAGTCCAACGAAAGACCAAGAGGTGTGTGAAGTCTAGCAGGTTAAAGGTCTCACCACCGCTATCGAATGAAAGAAGAAAGTCAGAGCCAAAGCTTTGGCGGACATATGTCAACCATGACAGTAAGAGGTAAGAGATAAATTTTGATGTTGCTCTACTTAGTCCCTTCCTGCTGCTACAAGAAAAATACAGTAGATGAAGAGTCTTACAAAGAACAGACACATATTTCTTACAATTCTAAAGGCTGGGAAGTCCACGGTCAAGGTGCTGGCAGAATCAGTGTCTGGTGAGGACTCACATCCCAGGTCAGATGCCTGTTTTCATTGCAATTTCACATAGTGGAAGGGACGGAAGCCTCTGGGATCTTTTAAAAGAGCCTTAATACCATTCATGAGGGCTCCGCCTTCGAGACCTAAATACCTCTCAGAAGCTCCGCTTCCTAATACCATTTTGTTGGGGCTTAAGATTTCAAAGCATGAATTTTGGAGGAGATGCAAACATTCAGTCTATAACATGTCCCGAATCTATTCCAAGAAATTCTTAACTTAGTTTTCCCTAACGCTCAGAGATCTTTCAGATGGCATCAGCACGATGAACACACAAACATTAGACCAAGCAAGAAAATGTTGTGTCCGTTGAAAATATAACATTTTAGCTTTTCTTAGATCCTTCGAAAGATTGTTAATGTATTTATGGTCACATGAAATGTCCAAAGGAAGACAGTTACTTATACAGGAAGCCAACTTATTATTGGTACTTTTTTCATATGATAAAACTTACCAAAAAACAAAACCATGACTCTTGTAAGAACAAATAATAAAATATCTGAAAGCACAGAATACCTCCCCTTTTAAAAACATCGTTCTAAATTAGGAGACTAGAATTGTCTTAAAACTGAGTTGTTTTCTGTTGAATCACTATATTGTACACCTGAAACTAATATTACACTGTATGTTAACTAACTGGAATTTAAATAAAAACTTTCTTAAGAAGAAAAAAAACCTGCATTGTTTTCTCTTTAAAACATTTTTTTTCTAATGTTTATTTATTTTTGAGAGAGAGACAGAGTGCAAGCAGGAGAGGGGCAGAGAGAGAGAGAGACACAGAATCCAAAGCAGGCTCCAGGTTCTGAGCTGTCAGCACAGAGCCCGACATGGGGCTCGAACTCACAGACCACGAGATCACGACCTGAGCCGAATTCGAATGCTTAACCGACTGAGCCACCCAGGCATCCTGTGTTTTCTCTTTTAATCTAATATATTGCTGACATTTATGGCTAAGGGAGAACTGACTAAAATTTACCATGTAGAGAAAGAATAAAGATTGTAAATAAACATTTTATTAAGCATTTAAAGCCTAGGCATTGACAAGCCCCTCTCTCTCTCTCTCTCTCTCTATATATATATATATATATATATATACACACATATATATATAGTTTTTATATTATATATATAGTTTATATATATTATAGTTTATATATATGCATATATATGTGTATATGTATATACATGTATATATATGTGTATATATGTGTATGTGTATATACATATATATGTGTATATATGTGTATGTGTATATGCATATATATGTGTATATATGTGTATGTGTATATGCATATATATGTGTATATATGTGTATGTGTATATGCATATATATGTGTATATATGTGTATGTGTATATGCATATATATGTGTATATATGTGTATGTGTATATGCATATATATGTGTATATGTGTGTATGTGTATATGCATATATATGTGTATATATGTGTATGTGTATATGCATATATATGTGTATATGTGTGTATGTGTATATGCATATATATGTGTATATGTGTGTATGTGTATATGCATATATATGTGTATATGTGTGTATGTGTATATGCATATATATGTGTATATGTGTGTATGTGTATATGCATATTTATGTGTATATATGTATATATGCATATATATGTCTGCATATATATGTATGTATATATATGCATGCATACATACACACACACACACACACACACACACACACACACACACATATATATTATAGTCAGGTAGATGGTAGCTAATGAGGGGAACCATTCCAAGGTGAGTTTTAGATGATATCTTAATTCATCATTGCCTTCAGGCTACCATGTGATATATGGAGATGAATTATTTATTTCTATTTATTTACCATGAGAATGTTTTCCATTATAGTGCTTTAAAGGGCGGGAGAATATTTTTCTTTGGCAGGCATAAAAAGCCAAACATTATCAGTCAAAACTTGTTGTGGTACAAGCATACAGATCACAGAAACATACTGTGCGGTCATTTCTATTCTTATTTTCTGTAGAGTAAATGGAAAAGAACAGACTAAATGGTCACCTCGCTGGCCTCCTCCCCAACAGATGTTCTGGCAGATGTCTGAGGAAGCACATGGTAAGTCTGTTACCTGGGCATCTTTCTGACGTTTGGTGTTTCTGATGCTCTGATGTTCAGGGTTCGCTATTGGTCCTGGGTCTCTGGAGCATGGGACAAGGGGTCTGATCACACTGTGACCTGATTTCAATCAGTGCACGTTGGGGTGTCCCAGCTGGAGGTTTTGTGAATTGTCATTCCAGCTTGCAAATGACAGTCTTTTCCAATGAGGACTGAGTTTTATTGCTGGCAAATTCAAAGCAGTGACTGATACAATCATAGCTGGCAAGAAGTTTCTCTTTTATTCAGGCCACTGTTTATTTTAGCATTTAGGAATGTTAATTTCCTGAAGTAGACTGGGAATCGTTGGTTATGGGTGCAGCAACAATGATAGTGAGAATTTTGTTGAGCCCTTCGGGTTTTGGTAAGGAAACCCAATAAGAGAACGATCTTCTCGTGTCCTGCAAGGTGATTTGGTCTCACTCTGCCTGAAGAAGCAAAATTCTGCATGCTAATTTCTGTCTTAATTGCTGCCCCTAGATGAACATCAAGTTAATGAAGTATTGTATTATGACAATCATGTGTTGCAAATGTACTAACCTGATCTGACAGGGGAAGGAGGAGGGTAGGAGTGATCCTTACATGAATTCAGGGGTTTATTTATAAACCACGTAGACTTTGCCTGTGTCATTAAAGACTAACGGCCTCATTCCAAGGTAGAGTTAAGAGTAGGTTTACTTACCGCTAAGCTGCTAAGGTTGTACTCAGAGAGTAGGCTTGCTCTAGGAGAGACACCAAGCAGGCCGAGGGTGGGAGGGGGGGCCATCCTGAAGGCCAGCAGGCACATCTCAGCACCCCTGCAACAGGTCTCGGCAGGTGCCTCACAGCGGCTCAGACTGGGTGACAGCTTTATCACCTCAGTCTGTCCTGGAGAGAGAGGGCCTCTAATTCTCCCTATTTACGAAGTCATTTGTCACTGAGAATCCCCAGGCATAAGCAATCCACCAGTCTTTTATGAATATATTGCTATACGCTAAACACACTCTTCAGGTTTTAATATAGCATTTGCAACTAAATTTAAACTGTTGCCCTAGATTCAAGCTGCCCGGGCAGGCTGTAGGCTGTATACGTTAGGCTTCCCAGCTTCAGCTAAATCAGGATAGTCTCCCCACCAAAGGAAAGAAGTCTGTCACAAAGTGGTATTTGTTTGAGAAAAATGCAGGCCCCCCACGGCCAACTCTCGGGACTCTTCCGCCAAGACACAGAGTTAACATCAAAGTTTTTAGAGTCGCAACGGACTTTTCGAGAGTGCAGTAAAACCTTGGATCGTGCGTAACTTGTTCTGTGATTGTTCTGCAAGACGAGCAAATATTTCTAATGAATTTTAACTTGATAAACGAGCGATGTCTTGCAACACCAGTCATACCTGATGCCGAACGTCCCATGATCACAACTGAGCCAATGGTTCTTGAAATTTGCTTTGATATACGAGTGCTTTGGATTACAAGCACGTTTCTGGAATGAATTATGCTCGCAAACTGGGGTCTCACTATACCAGTTCCCGTGGCAAGACCAATGAAGGCGCACCTTCCCCAGCTGTTTCCACTGAGTACAACCTAACAGTGGCATCATGTAGGAAAGCTTGACCACTTCAGCTTGAGAGGCATTAAAATCACTTTCGGATGAAAGCCGTGTTAATTCAGAAACTCCCACACAGTTGCATATATGGTAGGTGATTAAGGCCTGAATTCCTTCTGAGGAGATGGAAGGAAGCAGTCGGATATGCTGGAGACAATTCTAGACTTGGGAGCCATGGTTCTTCGGGTGGTCCCAAACTCATGGATCTTAGCCAAGTGCATCTCAATTCGTAGGCCTGGCTTCCCGGTCTGAACAATGAGAAATTATGTCTGGGCCCCTTAAGATGAGACTCTGCTCTAAAACTCTAGGAATACCTAATTATACTGTAGCCTGGAAAAAATGTATGGCATTTCATTTTCAAGTCTTACATCTAGAAATAGGCTCTCCAGGTTCCTGTTGCTTGTTGAGTCAATTTTCGCATAGAGGAGCTTCCACAGTAATATTGTAGGAGGGACAGTCCCTCGGGGCAGAAATGCAGAACTCTACATTTTTGCGTGTTTGCACTGTCTTTTTCATAAGACTGTTTCTTCTTCCTTTTACTTTTGAACATTAAACGATTGTTAAGGTACGTGGCTCGGGTGAGTGTCCAACTCTTGATTTCAGCTCAGGTCATGATCCCTGGTTCGTGGGATCGAACTCCGTGTCAGAGTCTGCACTGACTATGGAGCCTGCTTAATATTTTCTCTCTCTCTTTCTCTCTCTCTCTCTCAAACAAAATAAAAATAACAAATAACAAAATAAAACATTGTTAACAGCTATGTCAGCCAGCGGGCAACAATGGTGACCCAGGGTAGGGTTTGACTGCGTGAGAAAGACAACCCTTCTGGAATGTTTCTCCCTCCTGTCGTAAATTTTGGATTTTACAACAAGGTTAGTGGTAAGTAGACATTTTTAACCAATCACAGGAGGTTAATACACACACACATATGGATGTATGAACATGTGCATATGTGCATATGTATGTGTATGTATAAAAGCCACTCTAATTTTCATCAGAAGTTAGAGCAAATTGGGCACCTGGGTGGCTAAGTCAGTTAAGCATCTGACTTCGGCTCAGGTCACGATCTCACAGTTCTTGGGTTCGAGCCCCGCATCGAGCTCTGTGCCAACAGCTCAGAGCCTGGAGCCTGCTTTGGATTCTTTGTCTCCCTCTCTCTGCCCCTCCCCTGCTTGTGCTATGTCTCTCTCTGTCTGTCAAAAATGAATAAACGTTAAAAATATTTTTTTACAAGAAGTTAGAGCAAATTACCACGCCCCACTTAAATAAAGCTCTAAACAATGTGTCAGGCAAAGCATATCATATTTATATAACAGAAGCGTCAACGGGCAAAGGTCTAAAACCACAAGATACCGTATTGCAATCAAGACATTAAACCCTCTTCTTAAATCTCTACCCGTTTCATTTCAGACCCCAGTAAACCAGCCTTGCTTTTACCGGTCTTACAAGCTGTGAAAAGATTTGGCCTGGGGCGCCTGGGTGGCGCAGTCGGTTAAGTGTCCGACTTCAGCCAGGTCACGATCTCGCGGTCCCGGAGTTCGAGCCCCGCGTCGGGCTCTGGGCTGATGGCTCAGAGCCTGGAGCCTGTTTCCGATTCTGTGTCTCCCTCTCTCTCTGCCCCTCCCCCGTTCATGCTCTGTCTCTCTCTGTCCCAAAAATAAATAAACGTTGAAAAAAAAAATTTAAAAAAAAAGAAAAGATTTGGCCTGAGTTTCCTAGGAGATTTTGTCCTGAGAAGGTTCCCCACGGTCTCCGTATCATTAGGAAAATCTCACATTTAAGAAGGCTGCTGTAAAGCAAGTGTAGATTTGGAGAAGCAGGGACTCTCTTCCCCCAACCCTACACAACTCCAGACTTTTCTTGGGGGGGGGGGGGAGGGAGGTGTGCACACACACATGTGTGTGTTTCCCCCTCTTTTTTTTAGCTTAAGCCAACAAAAGCAGTACGTGCCAACTATTTAGTTACAATTCCAACGTACCCAGATAAGATTCAATAAAAATAGCGTAACCTGTCCTCTCGCAGTAGCTATAACAGCAGCCTCGAAGTTATACTCAGCGCCTGCCGGAAGTCACAATTATTCCTAATCTGAGTGGAATTCTACTCCCGTGCCTATAAAATGGAACCATTTTTCACATCGATAGTAGTATTGTGCATGCAGCATGCCAATATTCATGTCATTCTTTGAATGCGCTAGATACTTTGTGGAGCGTTCAGTACTGCAACACCAAAACCCAAAATAAATGAATAAATGAATGAATTATGGCAACGGCTGTCACAGGCACCCTCTCATACACATTAGCTTCATCTACACTTGGCTTCTTTGCATTCCCTTCGGAAGCCGACCCTGCAATGTGTAGAGTCCAAACACTATGCGAGCCTCTAGCCATATTTTCTTTCCGTGCCAAGCTACGTGAAAAATGGGCAGACCGTGGGGGGTGCCTGGGTGGCTCAGTCAGTTAGTTGAGCATCCGACTCTTGATTTCAGCTCAGGTCATGATCCCAGGGTCGTGGGATTGAACCCCGCCTTGGGCTCCACGCTGAGTGTGGAACCAGCTTGATATTCTTTCTTCATCCCTTTGCCCCTCTCCCCCACTTACATGCTCTCTCTCTTTCTAAAAAAAAAAATTTTTTTTTGTAGACTGTGTTAATGTGTATAAATAGGGTCAAAATTTATACAGCAGGAATCCAACGTGCACACAAAGAAACATTTTCTTTAATTGATCTTATCTTGCTCGTGAGCTCCAACGTGCATCATTTCTGTCAATTAAAAAGTGACTTTTTTTTTTTTTTTAACATACTGTGCAGAAGAGGTTTACTGTAGCAGGCCTGAGGCTGCTATCTTTAGAAAGGCCTGCTTGCAAGGTGGGTCTTTGGCTGACATCTGGGAATTTGGATTTGGAAAGGGTTTCCCACCATTCCCGGCTCTAGTAAGAACGACTCTGTGCCCATATTTCTTATGCAGACAATATGGTTTATGCTGAACACCTGCTTTCCTTTGGGGAGACTGAAATTTTGGTACCTGCCAGGCAGAGGGTGCCCAGGGGACCAAGGCACAATAAAAAGCCTGGGCACCGTGTCTGTAGTGAAATTTCCTGGGAGACAACATTACACGTGTACTGTGACATCTCCCTGCTAGAGGAATTTAGCACAGCCTGTGCGTCTACACCGGGAGAAGATCCCGCGAAGCTTGTGTCTGGCTTCCCCCGACTTTGTCCCACGTCCCAGGAATCCCTTCACTGCTGTGGTCAGTCTCAGCGGTGAGTACTCACTGTCTTCTGAGCTCTGCCAGTCATCCTAGTGAATCACCAAACCCGGGAGCGGTCTTGGGAACCCCCAACACACACGTGATCACTGAGTGTGTCCCGTGTGCCAAGCACTTTTTCTAGCAGCAGAGGATATACAGGCAAGCAAAACTGCCCCCATGGAGTTTCCACTCTCTTTGGAGGGGCTGTTATTTTATACAAATAAACAAGCAACGTAGACGGTGTGTTGATTGTAGGAAGCTCAGGAAAGGAGTATGGGATGTCAACTTTGGGGCCTTCTGCTTTGAAGAGGGAATCAGAGAAGGCTTTCAGAGAAGAGCTGAAGGAGATAAGGAAGTGAGCCATGGGAAAATCTAATGCCAGAACTCTCTAGGCAGAAGGCATGGCTGGTGCAAAGGTCCTGAGGTGCACGACTGTCCAGTTCAGGAACAGCAAGGAAACCAGCACGGCTACAGGGCTGTGAACCCTAGCAAGAGTGGTAGGAGGTGGGTCAGGGAGCACTGGCTGCCAGCACTCTGGCTTTTTTTCTCAGGGAGACAGAGAGCCATTAAAGGGTTAGGAGCAGGAGAGTGATTCTAAAAGATTTGCCTTTCAAAGCACGAGTGTGGCTATTTATGGAGGGTACAGTGGGGGGCAGCAAACGCAGCAGGAAAGATGGTTAGAAAGCCAGCTACAGCCCAGGACTTGCAGATGGATTAGGTGCGGGTGTGACAAAGAGTCGGTGATGACTCCAGGGCTCCCCCCAAGCACTCGATGACGTTGCCAATCACTGGGCTGGGGAAACTGAGGAAGGAGCAGGAACGGTCGGGGAGCGGGAACACGAGAGAATCGGGAATTTTGCTCCTGGATGCGTTAAGTCTGAGATGCCTA
The DNA here is from genome assembly GCF_022837055.1 of Prionailurus viverrinus. NCBI lineage: Eukaryota > Metazoa > Chordata > Mammalia > Carnivora > Felidae > Prionailurus > Prionailurus viverrinus. The sequence goes on along the minus strand of NC_062565.1, from coordinate 12,785,911 downwards.
ACAGTCTAGTGGAGATGGACAATCATTATGTCCACTTTGTAGATGAGGAAACTGAGGCACGGAGAGGTTAAGTGACTTCCTCAGGGTCCCACTCGCCGTCAGCAAAACTAAAATTACTTGCCCTTGGTGACAGCATAAACACATGTTAATCATAAGTATATCAACGTCATTTAAGGAAGAGCGATATAATATGACAAATACAGTCTCATCAAAACAAATACTGCTGTCGTTGACACGCTGTGGTTTATCAGTATACGGTTGGCAGCTGAGTGGTCTCCTAAAGCCCGATTTTCCCCAGAGAGTTGTCTGTTGGGAACAGAAATCCTGGGACTGTGCACTGCCATTTGACATGCCCTAAAGCCTCAGCTCCAGGAATGATAAGCCAATAATACAATCAGGAGAATGAATGGAGGGGAGAAAAGACAAAAGACACTTACTTAAATTTTTTAATGTTTTATTTTATATCTGAGAGAGAGAGAGAGAGAGAGAGAGAGAGAGACAGGACAGGACAAGCAGGGGAAGGGCAGAGAGACAGAGACGGAATCTGAAGCAGGCTCCAGGCGGTCAGCACAGAGCCCGTTTCGGGCAGTGACACCATGACCTGACACTTAACCGACTGAGCCGCCCAGGCACCCCAAAAGATGCGTATTTAAAAACCTCAGAAGGCTTCCCCATTAGGAGAGGACATAGGCGGTGCTGTTTCTGTTTGCAAAATGTTGGAGACATCCTGCAGGCCCAGATAGGAAGGTGATAAAATTAACTTTGGTATATCTGTGCAAGAAAGAATTATGTTGTGCAAAAAAGAATGGAAAAGACCTTTATGGGTTGACAAAGAGGGATATGCAGAATATGTTTTTTAGCAAAAGCAGCAAAGTGTAAAACAATGTCCTACAGCACGTTACTTTTTATGTAGGAAACAAGGAAAATAAAAATAAATATAAGAACTTGTTTGATTTGCAAAAATAACACGGGAAAGATATACGAGGAAAATGAATCATATTAGGGAAAGCCCTAAAAAAAAGGAAAACACAAAGGAACATACGTGCATTTCAAATGAATAGCAAACCACCCTGAGGGGGGTGGGAGGAGGGAGGAGGAGTGACAACCCTACGAACTTTTGAACACAGTGTTTCAATTATACACGCTCCATCTAAAGACAGAGGGAGCTCTAAACAAATTTTGGGCTCTAGGGGCGCCTGGATGGCTCAGTCGGTTAAGCGCTGGACTCTTGGTTTGGGCTCAGGTCAGGATCTCACAGTTGGTGAATTCAAGTCCCGCATGAGGCTCTGCCCTGACAGCGTGGAGCCTACTTGGGATTCTCTCTCTCCCCCCACCCCTCTCTCTCTGCCCGCCCCCTGCTTGTTCCCTCTCACTCTCCCCCAAAAGAAATAAATACACTTAAAAAAATGTTTTTGAACTCGGGTTAGTAGGTTTGCTTTTGCAGTGGAATTGCGACTGAGCAGAGGGGAAGAACCAGACATGGTCGCTCCGCCCTTTTGCAGAGAAAAAGATACGTTGCAAGGCGCCAAGCCAGAAGAGGAGAGACAGTTTCTCAAAGCCACCTCCCCTAAGGGTTGGGGCTGGGTGTATTTAAGCATAAGGGTCATGATGTCATTGGGTACGTAGGTAGAATGGAATACGCTGATTGGATATGGAGGAAAGGGCGGAGCCTCCTTTCTGAGCATGTGCATTCAAGAATCATGGCTCTTCACGGGATACAGGTTGGTCAAATGGCAATGTAAGCGTGACCAGGGCAGTGGAGCTCAGGGCGTGGTGTCACTGAGGTTACTTTCCTTCACTCCTGGTCCTTTCTGCTCAACTGCAAGAATTCTTCCCCGTTTGCTCCAGTCATAGCTAGTCCTGTTGCTGATGGGTCAACTATGCAAAAAAAAAAAAAAAAAAAAAAAAAAAGCCTCGTGAATCAATCAGGTTAACCAGAGTTTCCTTGGGGGGCAGAACAGTCAAGCATTTGTTAACTTAAGCAGCCAGTTTCATAGTGGTTCGGCCATACTTCCAGTGAATTCCAGGATTGAGCCGAGATTGACAGTGGGTGCTGGGCTTCCCATTATCAGAAGTGGGAGTTACAAATAAAGAGGGGAAATTACAGACTGAGACTTGTGGTGCTGGATTGAAATTGGAGGTATCACTATAAACTTTAAGATAGGTAAGTAGATGGATGGATGGATGAATGGATGGATGGCAGACCGATAGAGATAAGCACGTATGTGGATTTGGCATGAACACTCCATGCTGCCCAGACTCCTCTCAGGACTGTGGGATTTATTGCCAAAAATGCAAGGGAATGCTGTTGACTAACAGCTCTCAGCTGTCAGCCCTCTTCAGAATTGCCTGGCTTCGTGACCTCTTCTCTTGGCAGCCTGTGTCCAGTGAATGATGGATGGAAGGATATAAAGGCTGAACCTCTCACCCCCGCCCAGAACAACTCTGAAGGACTCTCCAGCATCAGCGCTCCCCTGGGGTCAGCTGAGGCCTTGTAGATACCACATCGGAGCCCGTTTCTCCCTTTGCACAATCCTGCTTCCCTTGCGATACAGAGGATTTCCTCCCTAGAGTGCTCCCTGTTAACCTTTCTGCTCACTAATGTCTGTCTCGGGGTTTTTTCTTTTATTTTTTTTTTTTATGTTTATTTATTTTTGAGAGAGAGAGAGAGTGTGTGAGCAGGAGAGGGACAGAGAGAGGGAGACACAGAATCCAAAGACACAGAATCCAATCCGAGCTGTCAGCACTGAGCCTGACGCAGGGCTCGAACTCATGAACCACAAGTTCATGACCTGAGCTGAAGTCAGACGCTTAACCTACTGAGCCACCTAGGCGCCCGTCTGAGGGTTTGATTCTCAGGGAACTCGACCTGCAACACATACACACACAAACACACACACACACACACACACACACACACACACACACATCCTAGCTCTGTCTGCTGAAATGGCTAAGAAGAAAAGACACCCAGTAACAGTGAGCACACCTCGTGACCATATATTTTTAGCTGTTATTCTCCACTAAAACGAATAAGGACTCCTTGAAGAAATGGCCAATTCCAGGGTTGGAAAAGAAAATAAAAGATGAGCCTGAAATATCTTGCATCAGACAGAAGTGTTTGTTCAAAGAAGGATAAGACCACATCAAAAGGACACATGAAACAGCTTGAGGGATTGCCACTGGCCAATTCTGGCATAATTTTAATGTTGAAATAAATAATATTAATAACAAATCGTGAACCGCTGAATGAAATAGGAATCTACAAGTCTCCACCGTTATAAGTAAGTAAATGAATGAATGAATGAATGAGAAGGAAAATCTCTTCACTGTAGTAGAATGCCAACAAATAAATGTAGAAGAAATGATGGAAGTAGAAAAGTCATTGGACAAACAGCAAAGCAATGGGTGGTTAATTCAAGCAAGAATCATTGATGGCTGCTAAAAATTACCGGTGAGAGTTTGGTGACGAATAGGATATCTACATAATTTCGCAATATCCTCCCATAAGATACTTACTGATTACAAAGGGGAAATAGTAGCTTTATAGAGGGAAACTGGGTAGACGCCACCTCAACAAAGTGACCAATATTAACATCACCCATAATGGGACAGGTTGACATCCTGCCCTCTGAATGAATGCATCGAGAACGTGACATCATTTTAGTGGTATCCTAAAAAATGCACAACCTCAATCTAATCTGAAGAAACATTAGATATGCCCAATTGAGAGCCATTCTGCAAAGTAACCGGCCTGTACTTGTCAACAATATCAAGGTCATAGAATGTACAGAGTGGGGATCTACTCCAGATTAAAGAAAAGCTGAAGCTATTTGCCAGTCTATGATCCCAGATTGCACCCTGGACCAGATTCTTTTCTTCTATTTTATCTTATTTTTGCTCTAAAGGACATTATGGGGATCATTGGCAAGGTTTTAATAAAGTGTGCTGATTAGGTAATATTTATTAATTTCAGTTCCTGATTTTAATGAGTTATGCTGTGGTTATTTAAGACAATGCCCTTGTTCTTGGGAAATATATACTGAATGAAGTGTTGAAGGATAAGGGGACATGCCTGCAATCTATTCTCAAATAGTATAAAAAAAATCACATGCACACACACACACACACACACACAGACTAATGAAGCAAATACAGTAAAATGCTGACAACTGGGTAATTTGGCTGAAGGGCAAATGGAACAGTTTTTGTATAAGGAGCTCTTTGTATTGTTTTTGCAACTTCCTGCATTTCTGAAATTATTTCAAGCTAAAAAAAATTAAAACTTGGGGGAAACTTTTGAATATCCTACTTGATAGCCTACAAAACTGAGGAGATTGGCCATTGGGGAAAATGAAGTGCTTAAGACAAAATGTTTAAAAGCTTGAGGATGTATTACTCATTAAGATAACAAATCTGAATGAGCTGAATCAGAAAATTAAATGAGTATGCTGGACCAAATTTTCAGTATTTCACTCTATACAAAGGTGCCATTTCAGGGGTGTTTGGTTGGCTCCGTTGGTTAGGCGCCTGATTCGTGGTTTCGACTCAGGTTGTGATCTCACGGTTCATGGGTTCAAGCCCCGTGTCAGGCTCTGTGCTGTCAATGTGGAGCCTGCTTGGGATTCTCTCTCTCCCTCTCTCTCTCTCTCTCTCTCTGCCCCTCTCCTGCTCGTACTTTCTCTCTTTCTCAAAATAAATAAATAAACATGAAAAGAACAAGCAAAAAACCCAACCAAGGTGCCATTTCAGATTGCATGCCATATAGCCTATGGTGTGATGCCAAAAACATTTTAAAATATTGTCTTTGGAAATGCAGAGGATAATTATACATATCCACTAAATTATTGCAACTGAAGTGACTTGCTATAGTCTGGGGATTCTTAATATATTTCTTCAACATTATTGTGAAGGTGATTTGACATTTTTATTTGTATGAAGTTTTTTACTTCAATATGGAAAAGGACACGCAGAAATAATCTTAATAGACATTCTCACGCAGTCTCTGCACAGACATTTTAAGATAAGTAATACATTTAATAATTCATTTAAAGGAGAGAAGGAAATATCACTGAAATAAGGGCGCAGCGTTATCTGAATGTTTTATGCAATTATTGTAATTAATATTTAATTCTTTGTATGTGTGAAGTTCATTTTGGCAAATATGTAACTTTGCTATCTCTGGAGTCTGTGTTGATAGTCTTATTTTTTTTTCCACTAAAAATAATTACATTAACTTGGTATACATGATCATAGTCAAGGGATTAAGGTTATCAGTAAGCCACGTTGGTATCTTGTATCTCCCGATATGATACAATGAGATTGGCACTTCACCTCTGTACATCAGACAAACTCCCACTGAGGGGCATTCGACAAAATACCCAACCAGCACCCTTCAAAACTGTCAAGGTCATGAAAAATGAAGAGAGTCAGAAAAACTTTCACAGATCAGGGGAGACTAAGGGTACCTGACTACTAAATGCAATGTGGCATTGTAAAGGCATTCCTGGCAGAGAAAAAGAACGTTAGTGGGAAAACTGGTGGAAAAAAAAATGTCTACAGTTTCATGAATAGAAATGTACCAATGTCAGTTTCTTAGTTGTGACAAACATACCATGCTAACATTGGGTAAAGAGTATACGGAAACCCTCTGTACTATCTTTGCAAATTATTCTAAAATAACAAGTTTATTTTAAAATGATTCCATTAATAGGAATCTATTCATGAGGTTGCTAGAATACAACTTGCTTTGCAAATTGAACATTTAATAACTCAAAAATAATTTAATGTACCCCTACTATTTGTCGAATAGTTCTGAAAGGACTAATTTAGCCTGCTGAATGCATTACGAAACAATGAGAACTCAGATTACATTAGCCCAGATGACATCCCATTCTCTACATTCTAGACCAGAGGAGAAAAATTTTTGTAAGCTTTGGTTGGAGGTGGAGGAAACCAGATAATGAAACTACAGATGTAAAATAACAATCAGTAATGATTCTATTCACTAAGAGTTTTGAAGAATATCAACTATTCAGAGTTGGATTGGTGGCCCAGAAAATAACCTCTGATTGAGGGGGGAAAGGCCAGGCTATTAGATTCTTTTTCACAAAGAGAGGGGAAAGCTGTTCTTTTTTTTAACCACACGTAAAGGTCACAAAGATAAGATGCTTTGCTTCCTCACATCTGTATAACTTTAGAATGTGCATCAGCTCACCCTTTAGAAAACCTGTATAATGTACGATTTAAGTCACAATCAGGACTGAAAAAGGAATGACGGGCTTTTACTGATAGGAAAAGATAAAATAGGAGGGGAAAATTCTGGGAATGGAATAATTTTAAAGAATTATGTAATTATAGAACCCTGCATTTACCCTTAAGGTCCGTAGTGCTAGCTCAAAGAAACCATTTAGCCTACGTCTATCTTGCTATAGGTCCTTTTTTTGTTTGTTAAAGTTAAAAGTCTAGCTGGGTCCCCAAATAATGAGACTGCCATCATAACGGTTTAGTGATTTCTTTTAAGTAATTATATAGTAGAAATAGCCTTGATATAGAACTACAGTCCATGTTTGATCATCTAGATTTATCTAGATTGAGTTATAGTTTCTACATATGGCCTGAAAGTGCTTTTCTGCTGTTTAGCTAACATGCCACCTACTTGGATTACATTAGTAGCCGTGACTTTGCTGAATGAACTGGGGTCCCCATGGAGGATACCTTTGACAGACCCCCTTTCCAAGAGCCCAAGGCAGAAGTTCTTTAGGACAGATGCATCACATTCAATAAAATGACAAATCAAATCCAATAAGAACAAATGTAGCCCAGGTTTAATGTTGTCTCACATGGTAATAGAAAAAGAAACGAAAATATGACAACACCACAGCCCCAAACCTCTGGGACGCAGCAAAGGCGGTCATAAGAGGAAAGTATATAGCAATCCAGGCCTTCCTAAAGAAGGAAGAAAGGTCTCAGATACACAACCTAACCTTACACCTTAAAGAGCTGGAAAAAGAACAGCAAATAAAACCCCACACCAGCAGAAGACAGGAAATAATAAAGATTAGAACAGAAATCAATGCTACCGAAACAAAACAAAACAAAACAAAACAAAACAAAACAAAACAAAATGGTAGAACAGATCAATGACACCAGGAGCTGGTTCTTTGAAAGAATTAACAAAATGGATCAACCCCTAGTCAGTTTGATCAAAAAGAAAAAGGAAAGGACCCAAATAAATAAAATCAAGAATGAAAGAGGAGAGATCACCACCAACACTGCAGAAACACAAACAACAATGAGGGAATATTATGAGCAATTATATGTCAATAAATTGGGCAATCTGGAAGAAATGGACAAATTCCTAGAAACATATAAACTACAAAAACTGAAGCAGGAAGAAAGCTGGATGGCTCTCCAAGGGAATTCTACCAAACAGATGAGGAAGAGTTAACACTCATTCTTTTGAAGCTGTTTCAAAAACTAGAAATGCAAGGAAAATGGGCTAAACGGGCAAGGGGCATTAAGGAGGACACTTGCTGGGATGCGCACTGGGCGTGATAGGCAGGGGATGAATTACTGGATTGTACTCCTGAAAGCATTATTGCACCATGCATTAACTAACTTGGATATAAATTTAAAAATAAGTAAATATATAAATGATTTTTAAAAACGAAAGGAAAATATAAATGTGAAACCAGCAGAGTTGAAGGGAAGGGAACACAGCGTGAGATCGGAAGATTAGGGTCTAACCATAGCCCGCTAGGAAGACGGGCCTGAAGATCCCCGACATCTAGAAAGATCTGCTGTGCTCTGGAGTAGCTCCTTTCTTGAAAAGAAGCCATTGCTGTGTGCTCACCCCACTCTGCGAGCAGGCCAGAAGTTGGCTGTAATGAAATGTAGGAAGACTTGGGACCTTGGCCTTGGTTAGAGAAGAAATTAGCGCTCCACTGGTGACTGCTAGCAAACATTTAGGGAAGAATTAACACCAATTCTACCAAGGGGAGGGGACAATACTCATCTCATTCTATGAGGCCAAGGTCATCCTGATGCCAAAACCAGACAAAGATATTACAAGAAAAGACAACTGTAAACCAATCTTCCTGATGAGCATAGACGCAAAAATCTTTTACATGACATTATAAAATCAAATCCAGCAATATGGAAAAGAGAATTAGGTCTGTTTGTAATTCCTTTAAAATTAAAAAAAAAAAAAGATGGTAATTTATTTCCAACATCAAAACAAGTCTTATTTATGCCTCGTACAATGTTATGTAATTCATTCTTCTGAAAGGAAATATTGTCACTTTTCCTTTGTGCGGGATGGTGGAGCTTCCTTTAAAGGCCACCGATGCCTCTATGGTGGTCACTCAGAGACTTGGCAGAAAGAACCTGGCATCCTTTATGACTCTTAAAGAGGATATGCACATGGCATATGATATCATCCAGAGCATATTTTATAATTTTATATCCTTTTATCACATTCCGTTATGTACTTTAATCCTCTGAACTTTTAGTGGGTGCCAGGGTGGCTCAGTTGGTGAAGCATCCAACTCTGGATCTCGGCTCAGGTCATGATCTCATGGTTCGTGAGTTTGAGCCCTGCGTCCGGCCCCTCGCTGACAGCATGGAGCCTGCTTGGGACTCTCTCTCCCTCTCTCCCTGACCCTTCCCTGCTTGTGCTCTTACTCTCTCTCTCTCTCTCTCAAAATAAATAAATACACTTAAAAATAAAAGAAACAGAACCTTAAGCATATCTTCTGCTGTACCTTAAGGAAAACATGTCTGCTTTATATTCCAATAGCGCTTTCATGTAACTTATCTCATTTAAATCTTATAACAACCCAGTATCAACAGAGGACAGGTATGACTCCATTTACAGCTCTGAAAACTGAGCCTCAGGTTGTGACATTGGTACCTCTTGCAGGGTCAGCACTAAAATCCACATGAGTGCATGGTCCTCGCCCATCAAGCTGAAAGTTAGCAATCTACGCTGACCATGTTTCCATTTTACCTGTGTGGGTGTTGCGTAAAAGACTCTAAGTGAGAACTTGCCGCAGAATGATCTTCCAGTCAAGGAACAGGAACTATAGCAGGCTAGATTACAAATGACCTACTGCTTATCTTAGCTCATAAGTCCTTAGAGAAAGCATCGTTTTATTTCTCTCCGAAGAAATGGGAGGCATTGCCATATCAAGATATACACTTGGTGTATGTGTATATATAAAGACACATCCTTCAGGGCGCCTGGGTGGCGCAGTCGGTTAAGCGTCCGACTTCAGCCAGGTCACGATCTCCTGGTCCGTGAGTTCGAGCCCCGCGTCGGGCTCTGGGCTGATGGCTCGGAGCCTGGAGCCTGTTTCCGATTCTGTGTCTCCCTCTCTCTCTGACCCTCCCCCGTTCATGCTCTGTCTCTCTCTGTCCCAAAAATAAATAAACGTTGAAAAAAAAAAAAAGACACATCCTTCAACATGAAAATCTCTTTGGCCTGATCGAGCTTGCTCCTGCCTTTTTACCTGAAACTACATGTGGGTGTTATAGGAATAACCCCCAAATGTCCTGCTTTAATATCTGTCCTGGGGCACTGAGATGATATTATTATAATTAACAGGGTTCAAAGGCTTTTCAGGTAATTAGAATGTATGGTGCTTAAAAAAAAAAAAAAAGAAACCTGAGTTTAGTAGAGTTTAAAGACTGTAATAACTCCCTAGTACTTTTTCAGTAACCTACTTGTCCAAGTATAAGTACCTGTTAGGCATTATTTGGGGAAATAACCTGAATACTTAATTAGTACCTTTAGTTGACAGATCAGGTAGAATAATATTAATATTTATCCTTTGAAGTGCAAGTCATGGAGTTTGAGTCTATGCATAGTAGAGGCCCACATCCAAGTTTTATTTCTTTGGTTCGTTTAAAATACCTCATTAAGAGGCACCTGGGTGGCTCAGTCGGCTGGGCGTCCAGCTTCGGCTCAGGTCATGGTCTGGCTGTTCGTGAGTTCCAGCCCCGCATTGGGCTCTGTGCTGACAGCTCGGAGCCTGGAGCCTGCTTTGGATTCTGTGTCTCCCTCTCTCGGCCCCTCCCCTGCTCACACTCTGTCTCTCTCTTTCTCTGTGTGTGTGTGTCTCTCTCAAAGATAAATAAACACTAAAAAGGAAAAAAAATTTAAAAACTTCATTAATTATTTAAGTAATGCTATGGAAGTATAACACTCCACTATTTTTAAGTATTATTTCTAGATAACGGAGGCAATGGCCACTCATTTAAATCAAGTTCTAAAATAAAGACTATTAGGTAGCTCTTTTCTATTATAATTTCTTCTTATAAATTCCTGCCAGTCAAGATAATCACAGCCCACATTTGGGTGTATTTCCTCCCGGGTTATGTTCCTGCGTGGATTTGGTGTGTGTTTTACATTCTACTGATATTATTGGTTCTTGACCTTGGATGCGCAGTGAAGAAAGGAGGGAGAAAGGAGCATCCTAAAGAAAGAGTCCTAAAGAGAAAGGTCATCCTAAAAGACTCTGTCGGCTCCATTGGCAACTCGGAGCCAGTCCTGTCTGGGCATCCTGTCTGTTCTCTTCTTACGTTACTCTGGTTGCCTCTGGAGGTTGCTGAGCCCCCCACCCCGTACTGTTGACTCTCGAGAGGCTTGCAGGAGAATCTTCGTCTTTGTGCAACATGGAAGCAAAGGCTGAGAGCGCCTGAGAGTCAGCCCGGGCTGAGGTTTTCAAAACCACCTACACAGGACTTGCCTACTCTGGGCCAGTGATGCTGGCAAACTTTTCCCGCTTCTGAGGCAGACGTGACACTTCCTTTTCCATAACCACAATGAGGGGAAGGAGAGCTGAAGACAGGAACGCAAGCAGATTGCCGAAGGGCAGCAAAGCATTGCTATCAACTGGCCACCATCTCGTGAGCAGGGAAGGTGGAAAAGTTCCTGAGACCACAGGATCTGTATTGTCCCAATGATGAGAGAAGCAACGGTGAGCAATGAAGTCTTTTCCTGGTTTGATTTCTTTTTTTTTTTCTTTAATTTTTTTTAATGCTTATTTATTTTTGAGAGAGAGAGACAGACAGACAGAATGTGAGCAGGGGAGGGGCAGAGAGAGAGAGAGAGGGAGACACAGAATCCGAAGCAGGCTCCAGGCTCCGAGCTGTCAGCACAGAGCCCAACGCAAGGGCTGGAACTCACAAACCGTGAGATCTGACTTGAGTGGAAGTCGGATGCTTAACCCACTGAGCCACCCAGGCGCTCCTGGTTGGATTTCGTTTAATCACAGTATCCAGTGAGGGCTTGTGTAGCTCTGAAAATGCTGCGTCTTGAAGGTTAGGCCAGTGAGGAATGGCCAACCCCAACAACGTTGACTTTCAACCCGTCTGATTGGAATTTGATCACAGCCATCAAATTGTCACTGCAATTAAAGGCACAAATCTTAGCCTCTTTCCTTAGGGCCTCCAAGTAAGAGTCCAAGCCTGAAAGCCTCTTACATGACAAGTGATTTAGAAAACAGCAAAAGCATGTAAAACACCATGGGCTTTTATAAAATGTTTACCCTTCTTTTGAATGCATGTTATATGGTGTTACATACGTTACATGGTGTTATATGGTTACATGCTGGGTTTTGTTGTTTGTTTGTTGTTTGGAATTTTTTTTTTTTTTTTTGCTTTTACCTAAAAAATGATCATTCTTAAATTGAGGGATATTCTACAAGATCTGTACTCTTCACAATGCCCATGAGACACTGACAAACTGTTCCGGGTCAAAGGAAGGTAAGGAGACTTGATATCTGAACCCAATGCATTATCCGGAGTTTTTCTTTTGCCAGAAAAGACAGTAATGGAACAATTGCTGAAATATGAATAAGGTCTGGGTGTTAAACCATAGATATGCACCCATGTGAACTTCCTGGTTAGGATAATCACATGTGATTCTGTAGGATAATATCCTTATTTGGGGATATAGATAAAAATTTTTCAGTAATAAAACCTAATTTTTAAAACCTTAAAAAATGTGTTAAAGGGTCTTGTTAACATTACCTATGAATTGCAAGGCACCGCTGTGAATAAAGATAGTTTTAATTATTGATAATATATGTTTTGCTATCCATAACATACACCAAAATCCTAATGGCAAAACAATTTTACATTTTTAATATGTAACAATCTAACTCGTCTGACTCTATGAATATCTCCAATCTGCTCAGTGATCCGGTAGCAGGAATTATACCCCAAGAGAACTGATTTACACATCAGGACACCAAATGGATGCTAAAGACACACAACATAGGTGAGAATTTAAAGGGATATCATTTTACCGCTGTACATCTGAATATCACTTTTTCTCTTCTGAGTATTTTTGCCTATATTATTTCATTTTATACCTTGCATTCATGTTCTATCTTAGGTTTGCAGTTTTTCCAGTAAGTGTTTTTACAGCTGGATGAAATTTAAAAAATAAAATAAAATATATAGATATAGATATATGAAGCTGCTTAAAAATAACTACAGATGAGATTATACACACACACACACACTCACACACACATACGTATATTTAAAGTTGGTTAAAAATAACTACAATCTGAGAAAGACCTCTGACTGATGGGGGCTGGCAAAGGGAGAGGAGAATTGTATGATTCTCAAAGCACCCAGAAGTACTCCTGATTCTTCATCTATCACAATCCTCAGATCTGACACCTGCCTTGGGCAATCTGTCTATGATAAATCAAAATGTCTTTTAGCCACAACAAGAACAGCGATATCAACCCAAGTGGAATCTTGTTTTTATGAGTACTATTTGCCCTAATCTATTACAATGAAGCTAATTAGAGTTTTGTATTACAAGTCTTTCCATCTAAATTATACCCTGAGATAAAGAGATTTGGTGTTTAAACATTTTCTTCCTTGTATTTACCATTGGTGGCCAGATTCTGAGAAAAAGGTGGGAAAAAAAAAGATTTTTTTAGGTTGATAGAAAAGAAAAAAAGTAACAATGGATTTTAATTTTCAGTATATGGAAGGGAAAATGGTTCAAATGTAAGGATTTCGAACTGAGATAATCCGACAATTATTTGTATGTTTAAGTCTCCTGGACTTTATTTTTAAAATCTGAGGGAAATACGTGCAGTGATTTTTAATAATGGATGTGATTCAGATTCCGATGTCACTTGTCTGGTTAACTCCCTCCTTACCCCCAAGTTCATCTCCTCTCCCCCTGCTGTGGCCACACCCCCTTCAAAGGCTTTTGTGCTGACACTTCCTTTTCCAGGAAGGCTTTCCCCACAGATAGTCGTCCATCTGACCATCCCTGGGATTCTTTTTTTTTTTCCAAGTAATCTCTACAACCCAAAGTGGGGCTCAAACTCACAACCCCCAGATCAAGAGATGAACCCACTATACTGACTAAGCCAGACGGGCACCCCTTGCATTCTTTAAGTTTTGTTTCTGTAACTTTCTCCATGAGCCTTTCATGGCCAATCTATCCAAAATTGCAAACCATACCCCATCCTTCACCTTCCTGCTTCCTGTCTCCCTTCCCTGCTTCACTTTTTTATTCAGCATTTACAGTTTACTTGCTTATCCTGTTTATGGCCTGTTTCCTGGAATGTAAGTTTCACGAGGCAGCTTTGTTCTTTGCTCTATCACCAATGCCTGGCATATCATTCATTTGTTGAATACATGAGTGAATGTTGAAGACCAAATGAAGATTTGTAGCAGTGAGTAGTAATAATAATAATAATAATAATAACAATAAGCAAATTTATGAACCTGGCACTGCCAAGCTATCAGTTATAGGTATCTTGTTGGCTGGTTTGCTTATCTTGACCCTTTTACTGCTCTTAGTGTGGACAAATACAATTCACAGTAGTGAATTCCAGAGCATACTTGCCCCTCGACACTTGCACATCCTGTAAACATGTGCTAGAAAGAACTGTACTTTAGCTAACAAGTTACTACACTGCTCAGTGAAAATCTGAACCAAACCCCCATTGATGAGCTCTTCATAGCTGGTTCCCCAAGTCAACATTAATAGACATATATTTGAGTTTACTCATTATATGCAAATAGATTAAGATGGGAAATGCATGTGGGGATATACAGAGTTGCTGTATTTCTGAATGCTATGGATTTTAATCCAAACTAGTTATAGCGTCCCCCAAATTTCACATGTTGAAGCCCTACACCTCAATGTGACGGTATTTGGAAGTGAGGCCTTTGGAGGTGATTAGATTTACATGAGGTCAGATGGGTGCGCCCCTCATCATGGGATTAGTGTCTTTATGAGAAGACACATCAGAAAGCTTGCTTCTCTCTCTCTCTCTCTCTCTCTCTCTCTCTCTACCATGTGGATACAGGAAGAGAGCAAACCAGAAACTGACCATGCTGTCACCTTGACCTTGGACTTCCCAGCCTCCAGAACTGTGAGAGGATGCATTTCTGTCACTTAAACCACCCAGCCTACAGTGTGTTGTTATGGCCTGAGGGGACTAAGACATTGACCAAAATTACAAACAACACCGTGCAAGATGAGAAATAAGGAGTAAACATCCCACGTAGTGAGGGCAGCTGGAATTTTCACCTTTGTCTAGAATTATTCCCTTATAATTACTATTATTGCCACCACACTGGCCCTGTGGGCGTTCTATTTACTTTAGAACTCAGACCCAAGTGAAGTCCTGAGGCCATTCTCACCATAATCTGCATAAAGCTAGCACAGGGCTGGGCTGGCTGTTTGGGCAAGTTTTACAAATGAGCAAGAGATAACCAAGCATGACTACGCAAAAACTAGGTAGGTCAGTTCAAGGCCTGGTTTGCTCTCTGGGCCTAACGGTACCCATTAGGCATAGCTCTTGGTGACACCAAGCATCAGACCAACCACTGAGGAGCACACGCGTGGATGCCTCTTCTCCCAGAAGCCTGGAAGCAAGGAAGGGCAGGATCTCCAGCTTGTGCCGGTCTGGGCAATGCTTACAATACCCACCTAATCACTGCTGGGTTTCTGAGCTCCTGTACTGAAATGTCTGTTGTGGAGGGAAACGTAGGGCGAGGGACTGAAGTCCAGATCCCTTGTGGGAGAAACAGGACTTCTTCCCCTCACTCTGGCCTGCCATGGCTTCCCGTTCCCAGGAATTCTGAACAGAGAAGAGAAGAGAAGGCCATGCTGGAGCGTGCTTGTTACTTATAGCCACTGAGGGGCCGCCAGGGAGGAATTAGACCTGTTTTCAAGTCATTTTCAAAGAATCACCATCTCTGAGGGCACCGCAAGAACAAAATATTGAATAACTGAAAGGGGGGGAAGATTTGCATATCAAGCGATATAAACAATGCAAATGTCCTGGGAGGAGCTGGTGGAATTGAGGTTTCCTAAGAAGTTGCCTCTTTCCAAAGCACTCATCGTTTTCATTACCTTGTTTTCAATGTTGTTGGTTCCTCCGACAGATGTAGCTGATTTTCCTGTTCTTCTGGAGTTCCTATAGCATTTCTAACAGTCGTCACTTTTTCTCTGGAAAGTTGGTGCTCTCTAAACGTGCCACCGAATCTTGGGAACGGCCACCCCCACCAAGTTCTGTGTCACATCCACGCACACAATGCATCATGGTGACCCTTCTGTCTTTTACAGCAAGGCATGCCCAGATGGTACGAGGGACAGAGGAGAGGTGTCATTACGGATCAGCTGGTTAGAACGCCACCAGTTGGGATAGCTTTGCGAGTTTGAGCCTTGGGCTGATTGGGTCTGTTCTGTGTTTCCTGGCTCCCAACTGCGTCCCCAGTATCCACCCAGTTTCATTCAAGGTCAGAATGATGGCAAACCCTCCTGTTGTGGGGAACCAGCACCTGCGTGTCACCGGACTTGAGAGGCAACTGTAAAAGCACACTTCTAACCATTGACCGTCCCCATCAATAAGAGTTAGGTATTAAAATATTAAACAAAACATTTTTGTGGTTACCCAAATTGTACCGGGTTGGAAATGATTTCCCAGCTCTGAGCACCTCTCAGCTAAATGATCCATGCCACAGAAGTAAGCATGATCACAAAACGTGACATTTCAGGGCACACCAGCAGTGAGAAGGAAAACACATAGAAGAAGGAGGAGTATTTTCAGCTGAGACACGTTAATAGTTGGAATTTTTTCCACGAAGTTTTTTCTTTCTGTTTATGATTGTCGTGACATTCATACTATTAGCTTTAGATGGGGAACTTCCCATCCCACGCATCCCTTGCTCTCTTGATACACCCAGGAGTCCATGGGCAGTATTTGATGACATCATAATCAAGATTTAAAGCACATTGCATGCAGAGAATGAAGGTAAAACATCAAGGGGTGCCTGGGTGGCTCAGTCGGTTGAGCTCCGGACTCCGGCTCAGGTCATGATCTCACAGCTCGTGAGTTCGAGCCCCGAGTCGGGCTCTGTGCTGACAGCTCGGAGCCTGGAGCCTGTTTAGGATTCTGTGTCTCCCTCTCTCTCTGCCCCTTTCCTTCTCATGCTCTCTCTCTCTCTCTCTCTCTCTCTCTCTCCTTCAAAAATAAACATTAAAAAAAAGAAAGAAAGTGAAACATCAGTACCAACTGGAAATGCCTGACAAAGTTATAGGCGCCTCATTTCTTTTCTCCCTTCTATTCTTCTGTCTTTTCCAAGTAGTCTTCCATGAACATGAACTATTCTCACAACTAAAATAAAATCATTTAAACTGCACGGTAACGAAGACGGAACCATTATATATGTTCCAGATTTTGTAATACAGGGCGTTGCCTCTTCTGTCTCCGGTTTTTCCTCTACTCAAACAGACAGTTTTGGAAACGAGACGCTCCGCTTTGATGGTAGGCCAGGATCAAATTAAACCACTCCTGATTTTACAAGCCTAATATTTCAAATGGGAGAGACTTCAGCTCACTCAACACATTCTAACCCACTTGTGCTTGACGAAGCATTGCTTATGAGAATAATCAGCTTGAATAATGTGCGAGAGCAGAAAGACAGCTTTTTAGGAAGCCCACTAATTGTTCTTCCCTCGACGCTCCCGCAGATGAAGGTGGAAAGGTAAAGAGAAGGGCCTTTCCTCTGACCCAGCGGAGGGTGTCTGCAGCTGCATGGGCAGTGTTGGGGTAGAAATAAGCACAGGTATCCAGTGGGCCAGGTTAGACCTCGCGCCCAACCAGAAGAAAAATTTTGCAGCCAGTCAACCATCACATCACATCCTTCAAATGTTATCTAGTGTTCAGTCTTGAGCCCTAGTGTAGGAGACAGAAAAACTGTAGTGCTTAGGTGTGTTCCAACAGCCAGGGTTCCACTGCTTTAGCCAACTCTACCACTGAGTTACAGTTTCTATTTCAAAATTCTAGGGGCGCCTGGGTGGCTCAGTCCGTTAAGCGTCCAACTTCGGCTCAGGTCATGATCTCGCAGTTCATGAGTTCGAGCCCCGCATCGGGCTCTGTGCTGACAGCTCGGAACCTGGAACCTGTTTCAGATTCTGTGTCTCCCTCTCTCTCTGTCCCTCCTCTCTGTCTCAAAAATAAATAAACATTAAAAAAAATCAAAATTCTACCTTCGTGCAGATGATCCTTTTACTTGGCTGGTTAATTTTAATCCTTTAAAAGGTGATAGCCAATTGCTAGCAAAAGAAAGCAGACACAGATAAGAGGTAGCACCTCTCTGGGTAATTCAGATCGGCTTCGGTCACTGCATCACCCAATGCAGTTACCACCCCCAGGCGAAGGTATTCAGCGTCTCTTATTTTGCAGTTAGACCCAGCTGGGGCTTGAAACTGGCTCCAGACGTTTAGTAGCATTACCAGATGGTGGGATCCTCTTAGGAAGTAATTCTGTAGGCTTTCTATTCCCTAACCAGGTCTTTGAACATAATGTGCGTTCCCACCCAGTCACCAGCAAACTCCAGCCTTCTTGTTCCCTAACTAACCAGTCTGTCCCTATCTCTACTCTAGGAAGAAATTAGGAAAGAAAGAGAGGGACCAGAGACAGAGAAAAGAGAAGGGGGGAGGGAGAGAGGAAAAGAGAGAGGGGAAATTATGGTCTCATATTTTCTGTGTATACTAGTAGACTATATTATTTTTCTTCTCAGTCGTCAGGATTTCTTCCACCTCCTCAAGTACATTTTCATGTTTTTAGCTTTGTTTAGTTCTAAGAAATATTTCTCTTCCTCAGTCTTACCTGGTGATTCTTTTATTATTATTGAAATATAATTAGCATACAGTGTTATATTTGTTTCAAGAGTACAATATAGTGATTCAACAATTCTATACATTACGCAGTGCTCGTCACGACAAAAGTGCCCTTAATCCCCTTTATCTATTTCACCCATGCCCCCACCCACCTTCCTGATGATTCTTTTTTTTTTTTTAACGTTTATTTATTTTTGAGACAGAGAGAGACAGAGCATGGACGGGGGAGGGGCAGAGAGAGAGGGAGACACAGAATCGGAAACAGGCTCCAGGCTCTGAGCCATCAGCCCAGAGCCTGACACGGGGCTCCAACTCAAGGACCGCGAGATCGTGACCTGGCTGAAGTCGGACGCTTAACCGACTGCGCCCCCCAGGCGCCCCAATGATTCTTAATTTCAAAAACAATTGGAATCTTTATCAACCATCCACTGCAGGACATAAGCTGGGTTTGGATTAGATATATCCCTGCCAAAACCAAAAATATAAGTTATTTTTAAACTAGTTTCTCAACAAAACAAGTATTTGGCTTTGGTTTTTGCTTACTTGGGTTTTGTTTGTTGTTGTTTTTATTTTATTTTTGGTTTTTTTTTAATTTTTTGTTGTTTTGTATCTTTGTTTTCGACCAATATTTCTCCCTTTCTATTCATTTCCGCACCTTGTCCGCATTGATTTTGTGAGCTTCCAAAATCTGTGCACTCGATTGCCTTTTGCTTAAGTGAGCCAACTTTTGGTTAGCTGGCTTTGGGTGAGCCAGCTAATTGCCTATAAATAAAACTATTACCCAATACACCTGGATCCCATCTTGGTCCTCACTCTTCTTCCTGTCCTAAAGTTGGTAGTGATTAAGCATAGATGAGATAACAATGATCCAAATATGGTCTCTCTTATAAATTTCCCAGTCAGTAAACTGGAATTAAGGAAATGAGGAACAGGAGTTGACACAAGAGGAGAATATTTCAACAGCACAGTGTAGCGAAGTGTATTCGAAAGACACAAAGAAAGCAGCGTCAGTGCACCTGTCTGCCTGCCGCACTGGTGGGGGTACTGGGGGTAACCTTTGACTCCTTACAGGTTTACCCATAGTTGGTGTGTGTTAGTGAAAGACTGTGATAGGATCCTTCCCTGGAGCCTTCTGCTATGATGCCCTTCCTATTTCTTTAGCAATTAAGGCCACTGGGACAGAGATCATTGAGACTCAGGAAAAGAGGTAAGGACAGAAGCCACTGGCAGGCAATAACAGCTGACATTATAGATCTCCCTGCAAATACAGGGTCATTCAAATGCCCTCCTGGACATGTCTCTTGCAGTTCTTCATAGCAATGCTGGGCAGGGGAGGGCAGAGCAGATATTGGGGTTTCTACTTTACTGTTGAAAACACTGAACTTCAGAGAGATGAAGTACGTTTTTCAAGGGTCTGGGGCTGAAACCCCATCTTTTCATTTCTCCTATAAAGAAACCAAAGAGGTAGGCTAACTAGTGTACTGGCAAAGAGGAACGAGTGAAGAGCTGTAGGCCTTAAATTGTTAATAGCTACTACTGAGGTTATACCACCTGTTCGGTTCTGAGATAAGTCCCTAACCTTCAAGATGGGGATAACATCTGGTTGCCTGAGAAAAGGGACTGGCAGCACAGCAAGTGATCAATTAACGTTTAATGAATGAATAACACATGAGACAAGCTGCGCTACCCCGAGAGAGGGCCTTAGAGCCCTGTAAGGTGTTTTGATTGAGCACAACCAGTAAATAGAAGCCTCCAGGGAGGATTTATACAGAAGCACTAGATCAAGTTCCCTGGCTCATTGGTCCACTGCAAAAACTTTCATGCTCAGGTTTTGTTTTTCCACGGACGAGGTCTAAAATGAGGAGCAGCCATTCCGCCTTCCAACAACCCACCGTGGCAAACCCCAGGGGAAGACGGTTTGCTTTTGGCGTTGGGGTTGCTCGCTTTCCTTTTTATGTTCACCTCCCGAAATGCGTTCCGCGATCGACCCAAGGCTTCTGAAAAACAGCGGCAGCTCGGAGGCGGCGCATTGCCATACATTCCAGCCCGAAAGAGAGGCGCCCCCGCCTCCGCGCGCCGGGCGGCCGCCCGCTCCGAGCAGCGTCGCCCAGCGGGCAGAGGCGGCGGGTACGTCCCTTCCCGTCCCGGGGCCGCCCTCCTCCCGCAAGCCCTCGGCGTCCGCAAGCTGCCACCTCCCCAGGCGGCCCGGGGAAACTCGGCCGGCGCTGGCAGGTCGGGCCGCGGCCGAGCGGACGCCGCTATTGGCCGGCGGGGCGGCGGAGGAGGGGCGGGGCCGCCGTGATTGGCGGGAGCCCCAGCCGGAGGGGGCGGGGCCACTATATCAGAGGAGTCCCTGTAGCGCCGCAGGCAGTCGGGCTGCTGGAGTGCGGCGCCGCCGCGGAGACCCGGGCAGCCGGCGGGCAGGCTGGCGAGGGGGTGGCGGGGAGGGCGCGGGGGGCGCGGAGCACGGGTCTGCGGCGCTGCAGCCTCCCGAGGGCCAGCCTCGCCGAGCCCGGGGCTGGGTCTGAGCGGTGGCGAGGCGGCAGCCCCGCGCACACCAAAGAGGAGGCGGCTGTGGCAGCAGCGGCGGCCCCAGCCATGCTGTGCTATGTGACGAGGCCGGACGCGGTGCTGATGGAGGTGGAGGTGGAGGCGAAAGCCAACGGCGAGGACTGCCTCAACCAGGTGACGACGAGGGGCCAGGCGGGGGCCCCGGCCGGTCCCCCGAGGCGGAGGGGCCTCGCGGCGGCGCCGGGCTCCGGGGCTCGCCGCCTGCCAGGGGGCGGGCGGCGCTGCGGCGGCGGCCGGGGGGGGGGGGGCGGTTTGTGGGGGGGGGGGGAGCGCGCCCCAGGCGCCCGGCCCGCCCCCCCCGTTCCTCCCCGTGGCCGTGGGGCACGCGGTCCCCGCACGCTGGGAGCGCGTGGTTGGGGGGGGGGGAAGCTCCCACCCTGCCCCCCACCCCACTCCCAGTCCCGCACTTTCCCGGAAGAAGGCGGTCCAGCCCACCTGCCGCAGGTGTGTGCATGATGCCGCCTTTCGGGTCCCCGCGGGGCCTGGCAGCGCCACCCGAGTCCCGAGATGAGGTGGCTGCTGGCCGGCGCTGGTCCCTGGGGTTGCTTGGCAGACAAGCCCGGCCCTTGTCTCTTGCTGCTTCTGAAATGGACCGTTCACCTGCACCTGCCGGTTTGCGGGGCTCGAGAGGACCTTGGGTTTTTGGTCATCCACCCCTCCGTTGTCTTTAAAGCTCGTGTTTCCTAAGGAGTAAAGAAGAATGGTTCCAAACAGTGCATATGGGTATGACAGACAGCAAATTTGATCTCCAGTGGGACGCCATGCCCTGAAAACCCCCCAGACCTGAGATGTTTGGAAAACCTCTTTTAACAAGCTTCGCTGACACTTGTGGCGTGTTTCCTCGGCGTGTTTGTTTTTTTGGAGTCCAGATGGTTAAAATTGTCCAGATAATCTGCCAGATCAGCTGTGCAGATTGTGCTGGTGGAGGGAATTCCCGTGATGGGAATAAGAGGGAAAATACCCCGTAGCTTCCTTTCCTCAGCCTTTCTGGAAGGCTGGTTTTAAGGACTCCTTTTTCTCTACTGCAATCGACCATCTCCTCGGTGTTAACCGAAGCACAAGCTCACTATTGGTGTAGGAACACTGGAAGCTTAGAACTTTGTTGTTACAGCTTTAAGGCAAGAATTGTAACACCTTCCTTGAACTTTGCAAAAAGTAGGCAGGGATCTTAGACCCAGATGGAGTCCTTGAGTTTTGCTTTGACTACATGGACTGTTTGCTCATCCATGCTGCATTCATTTTTGTTTTAGGTGTGCAGGCGGTTGGGAATTATAGAAGTTGATTATTTTGGACTGCAGTTTACGGGTAGCAAAGGTGAAAGTTTATGGCTAAATCTGAGAAATCGGATCTCCCAGCAGATGGATGGGCTAGCCCCTTACCGGCTCAAACTGAGAGTCAAGTTCTTCGTGGAACCTCATCTCATCTTACAGGAGCAGACTAGGTAAAGTGATGCTGAACTAAACCAATGTCAACCAGACCTTTGATTCCGTTGAGAAAGGGCCGTTGCACCTCCCCAGAGATGTTCACAGGCAAATTTGTTCGCTGCAGAGTGAGTTGGTTCATAACTGAGAAGTTTTGCACGGCACAGCCCTTTTGTCGAGGTGAACAGGGAGCCGCCTAGTTGGCCTGGGGTACATTTTCTAGCTCTTCCTGTGGTTTTTCTTGTCTTTATAAACAACGAGGGAGCAGGGTTGAAGTCTTACTAACACTCAGGATCAGTGCCACGGCACAGGAGGGAAAAAAAATTAGAAACCCAACTGACTTCCTGATAGCAGCATCTAATGCCCGATAGTAACCTCTGTCTCGGCAGTGTTAATACAGGTCATTGTAGACTGTTCTAACAGAAAGCAGGAAACAGTTCCTCTTGGGTTACTTAAACTTAGTCAACTTCAGCCTAGTGTCAGATTACAATATGCAGCAAAGAGCTCTGTCCCACTTAATGCAGATTTCTTTTTTTAACTTTTTACGTTTCTTGAAAACTTAGTAAGAAAACTTTGTAAGGTGTAGCCAATCTCCAGCCCACAAACATGTTTACACGTGATTGTTTAGACTGTTAAATTTATCTTCTAGAAAACCACCAGTAGCGGTAGGCAACTAGGGCATGCGGTTTCCTTTTTCCAACAGAAATGTTTTCTCTCCTGGACTGACTGTAATACTTCTCAAGGATGAGCCAGATTAGGAAAGTAGTGTCCAGTATTTATTGCTGAAATGCAAGAGACCTAAATCTTAGAGTGGCATGTAAACAAACAAACAAACAATGACCAAAAAGAAAAAAAAATGACTTTTAAACACAACAAACTCTGGGTCTAAATTCTAGTATTTTCCATAATCCTTTGGTTTGGAAAGTTGCCCTTACACATGAGAAATGTGAGTGTGACAATCTTGAGAAATGGTAAGTGAGCAAAACCCTTTAAGAGTTGTTAGCATGTGGTTTGTTTGTTTACTTAAGAACTGATAGAAACATCTTTTGAGATACTATTTGAATTGGAAATCTCTCCTTGTTGCTGCACTTTCAAAGGTGAAGGAGATGTTCAATTTTTTTTTTGTTTTCTGAGACAAGCTAGTATATTGAATTCTCAGTGCTCCTGAAAATGTCTTGAAAAATATTCACATGATTGCATGTTTAAGGATGTCTTAGCTGTGTATGTTAATCAGAATAAGTTGGTTGGGGGGAGGGGGGTGGTTTGGTTTTGGGTATTTGTCTAACTTAAAGCTGATTTGTGAAAGTTTCCACTGTGCCCTTCAGTGTGATAAATTGGAATAGAGTAAAAGGATACAGAAACACACGTATATATTATAACGTATTGGAGTTTTCATTGTGTGGTTCTGTCATGATTTCGCAATAATTTCTGGGCCTCCAGAGGCAAATCCATTTTGATGATACAAATTTATTTTTTAAACCTGCAGAGGCTTAGAGGACCAAATACATCATTTAAACAAAGGCTGAGGTCATAATAGTATGATACATTTATATTATGAATGGTTACAGACTTTAAAATTTGCCACTAGATGGTCTTTACCTGTGCTTTTTTTGCAAGTGAGTTAATAACCATTATCAAGTCCATTTTATTTATGCAAGATATTCTGTGAATTAGAATTGAAATAGAATTTCCTGTTACATTGACTCAATTGACTTTAACTCCTGAGACTCATGCCTCATAGCACTCTGAGAAGGCACATACCTAGTTAGCCCAGGTAATTTTAATTGATCTTAGTTCCTTTTGAAATCTTATTGAAAAATCAGTGTGATCTAAGCATTTGACTTGCTTTTAAAATATTGGCGAATATTACTTGTTTTCAGGAGGTTTGCCCAAAATGCAGAATTTGAAGAAAATGCCTCCTCAAGTTTATACAGCATTCTGCTTTTAATAGCTAAAGCGATTTGTAATTAGCATTTGTGCCTTTTCATTAGGATGAGAAGTTGTCCTGGGTCCAAAAAAGTCACAATTAGCGTTGTTTTTATGTACATGATACGACAGAGCACAATTACTTATTTTCCCTAGCGTCATGTTAGCCAGATAAAGCTGGCTGGTAAACTTTTTGATGTTTAACAGTTCATTATAAAATATTTATGTAAGATGCCGTGAAAATAAAATAGATCTGCGTGTGTTGTCCGTAAGCCCAGCTTTGCCAGTTCGGTTATGAGTGGTGATTTTGTACCATCTCGAAGTCAAGTCATGAGGGTACGTTTAGTATATATACTGAAAAGTGTCTGGACAGTTTATTAAATGGGGCTGAAATATCCTGGCCAAATTGGCCTCTGTGGAGAATTAAAGCAATGTACTCACAGTAGAGCTGGTCTAAGTGGGGGCAGTGAATCTGTTAGTTTGCAAGAGACTAGGGAGGCTGCTGGGGAATAGGCTGGAGGGCCTGTTTGTAACTGGAGACTGGGGGGGAGGGCTACGGTGGAGGGGGGAGCCGAGGTGGGGGGCGGCAGAGGCCCTGCATTCTCAGTGCAGCCCAGCCCCCAACTACCAGGGTATACAGACTTCCAAGACTGAGTACCCGCCCCCCCCAACCCCACTTCATTTCTCTTAAAAGGCCAAGAAGAGCTTGTCTCTAAATTTTTTTTTTTTCAACGTTTTTATTTTTATTTTTGGGACAGAGAGAGACAGAGCATGAACGGGGGAGGGGCAGAGAGAGAGGGAGACACAGAATCGGAAACAGGCTCCAGGCTCTGAGCCATCAGCCCAGAGCCCGACGCGGGGCTCGAACTCACGGACCGCGAGATCGTGACCTGGCTGAAGTCGGACGCTTAACCGACTGCGCCACCCAGGCGCCCCAAGAGCTTGTCTCTAAAATCCCCTCTAGCAGTAATTTTTTTTTTCCTTTGCTTCTGCTTCCCCTCTATTTTCCTTCATGTTTCCCTAAGTATATTTTTCCGAAAACAAAAAACAAAAAACACCCAACTGTATCACATGTCTGCTTAGATTGATAGAGTTAATCTGGGCTCTGATTTGGCCTAATTTTAGATTCTTTACCCAGATTATTACGTTTGCCTTTGAATGAGGGTCTGGAAAGTAACCAGAGTCTTGTCCAGACTCAGCTGGCACATTTGAGAGACAGAGGCAAGCAGGTATATCCAGCAGATGTTTGCCGTGCTGTGCATTGAAACAAAAAGTGAAACTAATGTATTTTGGAAGTAGATCTGAAATAATTATGATCTTTGAAATTCTTGCCTTTCAGAGGCTCTCAGTTAGTCACAGCAATTCAGACCAGATTTTGTCAACATTTTCACAGCCAGAGGTTAGAGAATTATATGCTTCATCTTCAGAGATGGTGATCATACCATCCACGGCCAATAAAATCTGTTTCTCCGGAACTTTGCCGCATTTTAGCAGAGTTCTGTGGTCTTTGCACTCGGGCTTCGTTAAGACTCAACGACACCCGAATTCTTTCCCAGAAAACAGCCTCAATACAAGGGTTCCATGAGTCCTGAACTAACTGTTCAGGGAGATGCTGTAATGCTGAGCGTTGAGTCTCATCAAGATTTCAGTGATGCGAGCGAGGGGTGTTGAGTTTGACTTGTCCCTTGTTAAATCCTGCCGTCTCCCAGGCTCCACTCATTCATCACTCCTTTGAAAAGCATCCGCTGGGCCCTGCTCAGGAGACTGAAGTGTCCCAAGGCATCACGTAGCTTTCCTTTATAGCATCTAATGAGCGTATAATGCTACTGTTTACCTATGTGACAATTTGTTTATTGTCAGCTACTCTAATAATTTAAATTCATGAAGCAGGGGACTGATCAACATCGTATCTCCAGAGTCTAGCAAGTGCCTGGTGCATAAACATTTGGTGAAACAATGAATTAAGAAATTAGAGATAAATAGAGGTGGAGTTAACGGACACAGATAATATGAGTTTTCTTAGTGAACTGATGTTCGCCAGTTTGCTTCTATGAACTGAAAAGTTTAAGACTATGTGAGAGACGTCTCACCATTAAAAAATGTATTGTAGGGATTATTCTCTGTTAAGGATTTGCTCAGTGCTTGGCATTCTTTTGCTTCCTTCCTTCGGCCTCTCCACTTCACCCCAAGCCATTTGTTTCTTGTGGCTGTTAGTTCTCATCTAAAATAAACTACCACTTGCCTGGACCTTCTGTGAAGTTCAGATAGTTTTCAAGCTAGAGGCTCTCTTAAATCTAATTTTCAACCAATTTATAGGTTCTAAGCACTTCCTAAACCCAATTTTTCCCTTTCTCGCAACAAAAATCACTTAGATGTCAAGATCTAGAGAAGATAGCACCGTTGAAATCCACAGAGCAAATGCCACATGCAACCATGGGCAGATTTGAGGTGGTAATCTTGAATGTGTTCCGACCGAATCATACGGATCTCAGCCAGGGCCTGCAATGATGTTCGAGATCTTTCAACACATTGTCACTGTTGGTAAAGGTTGCTTAACATAATTTACCTTTTAGGATTCACGATGGGTAGGATGTCACAACAATATTTATCTGCTATAAAGGTGTCACTGTGTTTTACATATCAACTCTGTGCCTAAGAGTAGAATGGCACATTCCCTTTGGTTTTTTGTTTTTGTTTTTTTTTAATGACCAAACTCAAAATAGGCCCCAGGAAAGTAAGACAAACTTGTATATTGTTTCCAGAAAGAATTGATTAGATTTCTGAATTCTAATTTATCTATTAACTCTTTCTTTTTGCTCAGAGTGTAGGCTGTTTGCATTATTGTCTGTTTATGTTAGCCACAGATCTCCCATCTGGGCACATTCAGTATCTTCATCAATGTCTCGTGCTTGTATATTTGTATGAAGGATCCAAAGAACATTTTTGATTTTTCATGCAACCCAAGTGAACTTTTAATTTTAAATATGTAGTTTTAAATAAAACTTGACTCTTTAGATGGCACATAGGGTCAGACTCCAGGGGCACCAGGCACACTTAATTCTCTGAGTCCTGCCCCCACTGTAGCCTGCCTCCAGACCTCTCCTCAATCTAGAATGGCATTCACTACAATCTAGACCCTTGGGAGAGATTGTAGCTAACACTTTTAAACTACAGGATTGCTGGATTGTTGCTTGCCTGGGTCAGGTATCTGTTGTGAGCGAGTAATCCTGTTTTTTCCAAGTGCTTCTGGTGTGGGTTGTCATCGCTTTTGATGTTGGGGATTTCCCTCACCCCCCCCCCCCCCCCCGTATCTTTTAAATGCTTTGGAACCTTAGGAAAAGCGAACTTGTCCATGGTTCCCATTTTGCATTTGGGGCTTTGAGAAGGATTCCCTTAAGCTGAATAGAGACTTGGCTTGGTCATTACTTGGCCATGACTCTTTCTCAGTTGCAAGCCTTCCATGGAGTGGAAGAGATCTGATAGTTCATTTGAGGTGTAAGAAGCTATTCATTTGAATTCTTAACCTTGACCCTAAGGATTTTCACTAGTGTTATTTCCTCAACCTCTTATGAAAATTTCCAAACATGCAGGTAAGTTGAAGATTTTCGCAGTGAACACCAATACCCCCATCTAGATTCTACTGTTAACCACTTAATCAGTTTAATATGCTTGCTTTATCACACGTTTATTTCTGATGCTTTTCAAAATAAGTTGTGGATACATACATTTCCCCCTAAATACTTCAGTATGCATATCATTAAGTAGAGCTCCATATTTGTCTACAGTTCTTTTTTTTTTCTTTTGATAAAATATTTACATATGATGAAATGCACAGAATCCTAATTATACCATTTGCTGAGTTTTAACAAACAGATGTGTCTGTTTAAACAAAATCCTTATTAAGATGTAGAATATTACCGGCACTCCAGAAAGTTCCCTCAGGCCCATCTGCAGTCAGTCCTCGCCCCCCGCCTTCCCTCCCGCCCCTCCACAAACAGGATTTGTTTTTCCAGCATAGATCTACTTCACACACATGGCATCACGCAGTGTCTGGCTTCTTTTGTTCATTATGTATTTTTTAGAGATTCATCATACTGATATATATCGATGGCTTGTTCATTGCTAGATAGTATTTCACCCTACGAATATACTACTGCTTGTTGACCCGTCCTTCTATTGATGAACACCTGTTTTCCAGCTATTGTGAGTAAAGCTGCTGTGAACATTGCAAGTACAATCTTTTGTAGACCTGTGTCTTCATTTCTCTTGAGTAAATCTAAGAATGGGAAAGCTGGATCGCAGAGGAGGTGGTGGTTTAGTTTTGTTTTTAACTTTTTTTTAATGTTTATTTTTGAGAGAGAGAGTGAGTGCAAGAGTGTGAGTGAGGGAGGGGCAGAGAGAGAGGGAGACACAGAATCGGAAACAGGCTCCAGGCTCTGAGCCATCAGCCCAGAGCCTGACGCGGGGCTCGAACTCACGGACCGCGAGATCGTGACCTGGCTGAAGTCGGACGCTTAACCGACTGCGCCACCCAGGCACCCCTACCTATTCTTTATATATACCAGTTCTTTGTCAGAGATACGTCTTGTAAATGTATTTTCTCCTGGGGCTTGCCTGTTTTCTTAATGCCTTTTGATGAGTAGAAATGTTTGATGTTGGTCAAGTCTAATGTATCAGTTTTTCTCCCTTATGATTCTTGCTGTGTCCTGAGAAACCTTGGCCTACCTTCCTCCCCCCAAGTCATGGAGCTGTTCTCCAATGTGTCCTTCTAAAAGTGTTACGGTTTTAACTTTTACGTTTAGGCCTACAGGCCATCAGGAACTGCTTTTTGTTTCGGTGGAATTTAAGATCCAAAACAAAAACATGTATAGTAATTTTTTCTTATTTGATAGGTTTTTTTTTTAGGTTTTTATCCAGTAATCTCTACACCCAGTGTAGGGCTCAGATTCATGATCCCAAGATCAAGAGTCACATGCTCTACCAACTGAGCCAGCCAGGTGTCCCCTTTTTCTATTCGATAGTTTTTAAGTGTGATTTGGCAGTTAGTTTGGTTTAAAACAAACTGATATGGTTAAGTGGCTCATTGGACTGAGGCAGACACACTCTGGGATGATCTCAGAGGGGGTCTAACTGGGTGGGGAACACACCAGCCATCACCAACGGATGGGATGGCCAGGTTCAGTGAGTCAGGTCTCGGGAAGAAATGCTGTTCATAGATTCTTAGCCATTTGAAAGATGTTTTAGGTCAGTTACTTAAATGCGGAGTCTAATAGTGAATGTGGATATAGTTGATTTACATTTGTGTCACAAGAAAGTTCTTCAAAATGATGTCACTGGGAAGATACTGGAGGGCAGTGATTGGGCATAACTGCCTATGGTGGACAGGCCAGTGACTCCCGTTGGTTTGCAGAAGGTTCTGCTTTGATTATCAGATGATTGCTTTATGAGACAAATCAGTGTTCAGGGGACAGTTCTCTGCTTACAGTCGTTAAAACATAAATGACCTGACTGTATTCCTTAAAACTGTGGAAAGGAATTAATTTTTACAGTAGAGGAAATTTGAGGTACTCTGAAACAAATGTATTAAGGATATGTGACTTTTTTTTTTTTTTAATGAGACTGGGGCGTTTCCGTCATAATGTTTGTTTTCAAATCTTCCATAAGGCTACAACACGGAGTTCATCTCTACCCATGATGCAAAGTTAGCCAGAATGTTTCACTTTGGGCCTCCAACCAATCCACTCGTCCACCGACCTTATCCACCTTCTTAGTAACTGAGTAAAACCTTGAACAACCAGGCAGCCAGAAGAATAGAAAATGCAGTTTGAGCCTATGTCTGCAGGACATATTCACAGACATTTACTTAAGACAAAGAAGTTTTTTTTTTTTCCCAAAGGCTTTCTGTTTGTGATTCTAGCCTCAAGTGAATTAGATAGGTCTACCGCTTTTGATCTTTAGATAAAAAAAAAACTAAAAAAAATTCACTGCAGGCAAGACCTCTTTGTCCACATCTGCTTGTTTTGATATTATCAGTAACCTTGCACCCACTTTACAAAAAAAAAAAAAAAAAAAGGGATGGGGAAGAATCCATGAACCAGAAAGTTACAGAGCAGATGGTTCAAGAGAAAATGATTGGGGGAAAAAATACTTGTTTAAAAATCACCCCAGGGGCCCCTGGGTGGCTCAGTCGGTTAAGCGTCCGACTTCAGCTCAGGTCATGATCTCACAGTTCATGAGATTTAGCCCCGCGTCGGGCTCTGTGCTGATGGCTCAGAGCCTGGATCCTGCTTCGGATTCTGTGTCTCCCTCTCTCTGTCTGCCCCCCAACCCATGGTGTCTCTGTCTCTCAAAAATAAATAAACATTAAAAAAAAAAATCACCCCACTAACTGTTGAGCCATCCCTGGATTCCTTATCGGAATGTCTCCAAGCTCTGTCATCTTCCCTGTTAGAAAGAGCACGTTAAATAGAGTCTGCTGATGGCTCACCACAGCTGGTGACCTTTGCTGTCACTGCTCCATGGTGCCATTCTCCTAGAGAACATAAAAATTTGTCACCCCAAAACCAGTTTGTGTCTGGAGTTAACTGTGATAGGGATATGCACCTTCACACGAAAAAGCTGTAAGTTCCATCTAAAAAAGGATCTATCAGATATGTTCATACTGTAACCCCAGGGTAGGGCTTGGCACAGAGGCAATGAATGACAAATATTTGTTGACTCAAAACGAAAAGGTTGTTTTATAGCCATGAAATTGGCAAAATGCAGGAAGAACCGTATCGGAGACTTGACGTAAATAGTAAAGGGGAGGATTCTTCCACTCACAGGGTATCGATTGCATTTCGGCCTAGAATGTGGAGTACGTACAAAAGGCCGGTTGTTCTCCTCCGTTTAAAAAATTCTGACCCACAGGCCTAGAAAAGATTGGCGTTCGGTCTCACCCTGCTGACCACCTGTTAATACTCTGTTACTGCTTTTTTGCCTGATTTCGGCAGCTGCCTCTCCAGAAGCGGGTGTGGACAGTTTGGAAAAAGAAATCGGATAGACTTAGCAAGTCTTCTGTTGCAGGCTACACACAACTCTTTCATAAAGCAGAAGACTAGTCTCTAGGTTGATCGTGGGGCAATACGTGAAAAGACCTTTCCACACGAGCAGAGATCAGATTTAGAAGACTTGTTTTTTGGATTCCCCCTTAAAATCCTACAGCACACCATTTCTTCTTTAAGCACATATTCAGATTTGTGTCTCCTACAAACACAGCCCCAGCGAAGAGAGACAGATCCGTTCACCAAGATGAAGTTTACCAAATGGTCATCTAAAAAAGGCTTTCGAAGGCCAAAGCCGCATCGTGACGCCGACATCCCGTGGGGAATGCCCGCCCTCCGCTGCTCAGATAGCTGTTTCAGGACGAGTTATTTTCGTGCTTATTTCTTTGCCCCGGTAGGGACCCCCTCCTCAGTTTAGCAGCGTGTCAGAAATACTTTAAAGACTAACAGATGTTTGGGTTAATAAAAACCATGCTTCTCTCCTTTCAGTGCTGTTATGCATTCTTACCGTGATTTCTTCATCGGGGCTCTCGATAAAGACAACCCTGCAGTATTTGGCGGAGTGTGATCATTTTAAATATTTCTTTATCATTCTAGAACACACAAAACATTGAATTCAAACATCTCTTCAAGGAAGATTAACGGCTCTTGCCTGCCTGACATCGTGAGACTGTCCGTAGAGCGCCTCCTTGTGTGTCTCAGCCCCTCTTCCCTTGGCTTTTCTTTCACTGCGCATGTTGTTCCCTCCACCCGGGACGTCAGACGTAAGACGAGAGTATAAATAAAAGCATAAAAGCAGTGTTAAGGATACCCAGCTCAAGCGGGAAGCTGGGCTTACGAGCCCTATTCAGAGCAGTGTTAGAGCTTTACTGCTGGTCGTAATTCAGTTGTTAGTGGAAGGAATATTGTGGCATTTAAGCAAGTTTGAGAGGCTATAACAAGTCATCAAAGGAAGGTTATACCTGTACGTTTGCCAGAGACCAATTTTATCATCTAGACTGGCCTGTCGCAGTTTGGATGCTCCGTTGAGAATCTTGGCGGAGCTGGATTGGCAGGCAACCTACGTGGAGTTTCCTAGGAGTTTCTAAGTCTGACGTACCTCACAGTGAACGGAGCGTAGTGTCCTATGCGACTGGGGCAGGCACACAAGGACTGCAACTTAGGTAGGGAAAGAAACTGACCACAGGCAATGTGCAGTTTTACATCCATTCGTAGAGCTCTGTGGTGCCAGGGACACTTAAGACATCCACTTATGTGCAGCTAACTGGTAGAAGATCAGAATATGTCAAATACTGTAAGAGAGGAATAAACAGCTTGCAGGTGATGTGGACAAAAAGGTATCTAAGTGAGGGGACAAAAAGAATACCCCGCGGGACACAGGGAACAGCCAAGACGAGAGTCGTGGAGACGTGAGCGTGCTTGGCCTTTCCAGGAAGAGGAATTGTCCCTTTCCCAGGGCACAGTGGCTGGAGGGAATGGTGGGTTGTGTGGCTGGACATCGGGGGCCACACCCACAGAAGCTTGGGTACACGCCAACAGCACGCTTCCTCGGCAAACAGTCGGGATCCCTCGAAGGATTATTTATTTACTTTAATGTTTATTTTTGAGAGAGATGGCACGAGCAGGGGAGGAGCAGAGAGAGGGGGAGACACAGAATGGGAAGCAGGCTCCAGGCTCCGAGCTGTCGGCACAGAGCCCGACGCGGGGCTGGAACTCACGAACCGTGAGATCATGACCTGAGCTGAAGCGGGGCGCTTAACCCAGGCACCCCTCCCTTGAAGGATTTTGAGCGGAGAGATAGCAAGCTTATCCCAGAAGCAAGTAGCTTGGAAGGTAGATTAGCAGAGTCGAGAGAGATCAGCTTTGGGGAGATTGTAAATTCTCTGACAGTTGAGAGCCACAAGTAGGACATCTGAGGTAAAAATGGGAAGAGTACAACTGGATTTAAGGAGTTTTCAGAGACAGAAAGTAGGTGGGAATAAAATGAAGAATCAAAAGTGGGTCTTGGGGTAAGATAATAAACGAGTCTCTGGTTTTCACTGGGAGAAAAGTGGGTTTGGGAAGGAAAACAGTGAGTTTGGTTTTGAACAGTGAAATCAGGATACTGAACATCCAAGTGGAGACGTCTGTAAGCAGTTGGACATCTGAATATGATGCTTACAGTGGTTGGGGCAAAGACTAGAGATTTGGGGGTCATTTGAATAAAGGTGAGGATCTAAGATACCGAGTCCATGTCAAGATCAAGTTTATGTGAACAGAATTTCTTTTAAAAAAAATGAAATGCGGAAACCTCTGTGAGATTATTTTGTATGTGCTAAATTGAATATTCCTGAGCTTGTCTCAGATTTGTTTTGTCTGAGTTACGCTTTTTATTCCGGAGAAACGAAAGTCCTTAGATTTATTTTGCCTTCATACTAAAAACAAAACAAAACAAAAAAAAATGTTTTTTAGTGGTGAGCGTTTTCAGGGTGGCTTTTTAAGTGACTGTGTGTTCCTTACCGAAAAGGGATTGTGAGATTGCACATCAAGCTAGTCCCCCGGTTGAGCTTGACATCAGGCTAGTCCCCAGGGTAACCTCATTGTCACGTTGCTTTGCAGGCATATCTTTTTCTTGCATATCAAGGAGACCCTCCTGGCCGGCCACCTCCAGTGTTCCCCGGAGCAGGCAGTGGAACTCAGCGCCCTCCTGGCCCAAACCAAGTTCGGAGACTATAATCAGAACACTGCCAAGTACAGCTACGAGGAGCTCTGTGCAAAGGAACTCTCCAGTGCCACCTTGAACAGGTGAGGCCGCTGTGGAGGTGACTGTTTACATTCATAGATCTAGTGAATTTATACATGTTTCCCAAAGAATATGAATCTACGGTATATATACAGATATTTGGTAAGGTTAAGACTAGGCCATTACCCAGTTTAGCCAAGTTGTTTTCTAAAGAGTCTCAGCCTTCCTTCTGAGAGATTTACAGGCACAAAACAATCCACCTAAATCTATGCCCTTATATAAAATGCTATGGAATGGGAATTTTTTAAATCTCTGAACTCTTAAGAATGCAAATCTCTGGGTGGCTCAGTCGGTTAAGTGGCCGACTTCTGCTCAGGTCATGATCTCACGGTTCGTGGGTTCGAGCCCCAAGTTGGGCTTTGTGCTGACAGCTCAGAGCCTGGAGCCTGCTTCCCATTCTGTGTCTCCCTCTCTCTCTGCCCCTCCCCTGCTCCTGCTCTCTCTCCCAAAAATAAACATTAAAAAAAAATCTAAAAATGCAGGTCTCTTCAAAAGTCTGTCATGTCTATTAGTATTTTCTTCACCCAGCAAAGACTAAACAAAGAGGCCAAAATAGGTGTTATCTCAGTTATCTGTTCTTGGGGGACAAGTTACCCCAAAACTTAGTGGCTTAATAACTATATATCACACTCCTGTGGGTCAGGAATCTGGCCATGGCTTGACTGGGTTCTCTGGATCAAGACCTTTCACGAGGCTGCAGGCAGGCTGTCGGTAGAGTTCAGTGTCATCTGAAGGCTCAGCCGAGGGAGGGGTCCCCTTCCGCGTTGACCCTTGTGGCGTGTTGGCAGGGCCTTATTCCCTCACCGCATGGGCCTCTCGAAGGGGCTGTTTCATAACGAGGTGGCTGGCTCCCCCCAGGACCAGCAGTCCAAGTCAGAGCAAGAGAGAACACCCAAGACAGAGGTCAGTGTCTTTTTAGAACTTATCTCAGAAGTGACATCTCACCACTTTTGCCATATTCTGTTCATTAGAAGCAAGTTATGAATCCAGCCAGTGATCAACACAACAGGCACTCAGCACTCAGGTGAAGGGATTCGCACAAGAGTGTGAATACCAGGAGGTGGGGATCTTCAAGGACTATGTTAGAGGCTGTCTGCCGCAGTAGACAGAATAAATCCTGCCGATGATCTGATCAACCTCCTAGAATGCTATATATTTTTTTTTAATGTTTGTTTATTTTTGAGGAGGGTGGGGAGAATGAGTGGGGGAGGGACAGAGAGAAAGAAGGAGACACAGAATTAGAAGCAGGTTCCAGGCTCTGAGCCATCAGCACAGAGCCCAGTACAGGGCTTGAACTTACAAACCACGAGATCATGACCTGAACCAAAGCTGGACACTTAACTGACCCGACTGTGCCTCCCAGACACCCCTATAATGCTATATTATAATGAAACTTACAAAGTAGACCCTTGCATGAGAAGTACCTACATACAAAACGTCTCATGTATATTTTTAGAGATTTTCCATAATTCTTCCAATTCACCTCTATCCGGCCTCTCCACTCGCTTTTTTACTAAAATGTCTAATAGTTGAGATCTGGAGCAGTGTCTTAGAAGTATATTATTACAAATTTGCTAAACAAATGAAATGTCATTGCTATGTCACTTTGAGTGTTACACATAAACGGCAGCGTCTGTATGATTCACTAGGGAAAATGATACAGATTTCCTCTCTAAGGACCACGTGCGTTAATCTGCCCACGCCTCTCTGCCCTTTTGGCATCCTGCAGCATTGTGGCAAAGCATAAGGAGCTGGAGGGGACCGGCCAGGCTTCTGCCGAATACCAGGTGTTACAAATCGTGTCCACGATGGAAAACTATGGCATAGAGTGGCATTCCGTGAGGGACAGCGAAGGGCAGAGACTCCTCATCGGGGTTGGACCTGAAGGAATCTCCATTTGCAAAGACGACTTTTGCCCAATTAATAGGTAACGTACCTACGTCTTCCATTTTGTTTCAGCCCCGAATGTGCGTATATCCCTTTGTAGCTCTGATTATTAAAATAGATAAAACTGGAAAGGGATTTGCTAGACAGTTAGCTATGCTTTGGGGATGAAATGTTTCATTTTGGGTATGTATATTAATTTGAGTCAGGCCTCGATAACCATTGAATTACTCTTTAAACTACAAACTCAAGTGTATTGATGTGGCAGTTAATATTTTTTAAGTACGTTCACTGCTGTAAAACTCGCGTTTCCACCTACACACACGTACGCACACACGCGCGCATCACTCCCAACACTTCTCTCCACAACTGGTTTCCAACGCGCCTCCATGACTAGCGAGCCAAGTGCTTACTAGGAGTCCTAGAGCGATCTCATTGTCCTGCGGGGTCCTGAGCACAGGCGAGTCCTACGAAAGGGCACACACCCTGACGGGCCTCTCCTTCCGGGCTTGCTCACCTTCTCGTCCCGTGTTTCAGGATTGCTTACCCGGTGGTCCAGATGGCCACCCAGTCGGGGAAGAACGTGTACTTGACCGTCACCAAGGAGTCCGGAAACAGCGTCGTGCTCTTGTTCAAGATGATCAGCACCAGGGCCGCCAGCGGGCTCTACCGGGCGATAACGGAGACGCACGCTTTCTACAGGCACGTAGCGCTCCGTCCCCACAGCCCGAGCGTCTGTCTGCAGCTCTAAGTTTTCGGGTGCCACCAAGGGGCCTACGGTTTCTGGGATCGCCGTGTCCACGAATCTTGTTCAGAATTCAAGAAATCCACCGCTCTCGAACATTTTGTTCGTTGTATTCTGCGTGGCGGTGGGGGCCTTCTCAACGTGGTGCTGCTTTTACCACAGAACGTGCGTGGGAGTGAGCTGCACAGACCCCTTCCCCCCGCTTCTCTTGCCTTCTTTCCTCACGGCAGCTCCTCTCCCGGGAGCTCTGAGTGGTCGGACCCGTCCCACGACGGCTTTAACGCATCCCCACAGGATGACCTAACCGTCCTTGTGGGGGAGCCGCTATCCCGATTCCTCACTCCATAGTACAAGGATTTTTTTTTTTTTTTTTTTTTTTTTTTTACTGACAGTAGCAATACCCTCGTTTCAGAAGGTGCTTTAAGGTAGACTTGTGATTTGACCCAAATATTTGAGAAATTGAAGCTAAGAAATTTAATTGCCATCTTAACCTTTTTTTATGTTAAGGTAGACACACACATCTTGGAGCAGAATGGAAAATTTGTAGAAATTTTTAACATAAAAGCCAGGACTCGAAAGAAGAAAATGTCCTTTTTTCCTCGCCACAAGCTGTTTTTGACGACTGCTTGTGTCCCCGGAGGTGAGGGTGCGCGCTCACTGTTTCTGCGTTTATCACTCCTTCGTCAAGGTCCTTTGGGGACACCGGAGAAACCCGGAGGTAGAATCATGAAAATGTTTAGCACAGATACCACTGGAAGAATTTACTTGCAGGCATGCACACAAGAATATAAATGTCTGCTGCCACAGAATATTCTCATTCACGGCAGCATTTGAAGGTCTGAGTCACAGAAGTGCCCGGGCTTGTAGGTATTGACGTGCCGCGTCTCCCTGCAGGTGCGACACGGTGACCAGCGCCGTCATGATGCAGTACAGCCGAGACCTGAAGGGCCACTTGGCGTCTCTGTTTCTGAATGAGAATATCAACCTCGGCAAGAAGTACGTCTTCGATATCAAAAGAACGTCTAAGGAGGTGTACGACCACGCCAGGAGAGCCCTGTACAACGCCGGCGTCGTGGACCTCGTTTCGAGAAGCGACCCCAGCCCTCCGAACTCCCCGCTCCAGTCCTCGGACAGCGGCCTGACCTGCACCAGCTGTGAGGGCCTCAGCTGCCAGCAGACCAGGGCGCTCCAGGAGAAGCTGCGGAAGCTGAAGGAGGCCATGCTGTGCATGGTGTGCTGCGAGGAGGAGATCAACTCCGCCTTCTGCCCCTGCGGCCACACTGTGTGCTGTGAGGGCTGCGCCGCCCAGCTGCAGGTGAGGGGTGCTCGGCGGCCCTCCCCTGGCGGGCGGGCTCTCTCCCCGCTGTGAGCGGGGCTCCTGAGCCCCTGCTGCGTGCCAGGTGCAAGCCGGAGGGCCCCGCCACGCCCGGCTAGGGTCCCCGCATCCGGGGACCCCAGAGGTGTTGCTCTAAGGGGACATCTTGGATCGCCGTAGTATTTGCCACAGTGTAACTGCCGTAAACCGTAGGCTTTTTTCAGGTTCTGGGAACGAGGCTCAGATTCACAGGGCAGCGCGTCTCAGTCAGTGGGGTGACCGGGGGCTAGAACCCAGGCCTCCCGAGCACTGGGTCAGGACTTGCAGCTTCCATTTGTGTCTCTTCCCGCTTCCCAACGCTTAGGATGATGGTTTTTGTTTTGTTTCGTTTTTTAAGTTTGTTTATTCTCATTTTTTTAATTAAAAAAAATTTTTTTTAAGTTCATTTATTTATTTTGAGAGAGGGAGAGTTGAGGGGCGGAGAGAGGGAGAGAGAGAATCCCAAGCGGGCTCTGTGCTGTCAGCCCAGGGCCCAACACAGGGCTCCAACCCACAAACTGTGAGATCATGACCTGAGCCGAAATCCAGAGTCAGAAGCTTAACCGACTGGGCCACCCAGCCTCCTCAGGAGGATGGTCTTTATTATTTACTTAAAATACTTGAAAAAGAATACTTAAGAGGTTTTAGTTACAGCTACCTTGTCGTTATCCATGGGTGGATTGTTTGCTCTGTGATTATCTGTGATTAATTTTCTTTGATGGCTCCATATGCCTCTAGGGGGCATCTTGGATTGGCCTTTAGTAAGTCAAACTAATTTTATTATCAGTACAAAAAATAAAAGTCATGCATGTTTTCCTTTCTTGCACCTTACATTTCCTCTTACAATAATTTTTTCTGTTCGTTTTCATTTCTAAGAACTGTTTGCTTAATGTCAGTGCGGTTTTATTTAACAGAAGCCCTCAATACATTTAAAATTTTTTAAATAGTAGGAGGGGAGGCGCCTGGGTGGCTCAGTCAGTTAAGCGTCTGACTTCATCTCAGGTCACGATCTCACAGTTCACGGGTTCAAGCCCCGCATCAGGCTCTGGGCTGACAGCTCGGAGCCTGGAGCCTGCTTCGGATTCTGTGTCTCCCTCTCTCTCTGCCCCTCCCTGACTCATGCTCTGTCTCCCTCTCAAAAATAAATAAAACATTTTTAAAAATAAATTTAAAAAAGCCCTAAATATCCGGTCCTTCAAAAGCTGCTAATTTCAGAACTATTTTTAGGGTCCTATAATGAGCCATCAGGATGCCTTTGTCTTTCTGAAGAGTAGATCATTCTACTACAAGGAGTTATTTCTCCAGAAGCAGTCACGGATTTGCCTTTTTCCACCTACTTGGTCTGATCCCCATGCCTAAGGCTCCCCTGTG
Source organism: Prionailurus viverrinus (assembly GCF_022837055.1). Taxonomy (NCBI): domain Eukaryota; kingdom Metazoa; phylum Chordata; class Mammalia; order Carnivora; family Felidae; genus Prionailurus; species Prionailurus viverrinus. The sequence continues at coordinate 12,746,636 of NC_062565.1, read as the reverse complement.
GGGGGGGGGGGGGGGGCGGGCCGGAGGTGGGGGGGAAAGGTGGGGGAGGGACAGTGCTTGCTGAGAAGCCAGCCGGGGATGTGGCGCTGTGACCTGCGACTTGGAGCAGAGCCATGTTCACTGGCCACGTGGCATTAACCCAGTGACGCTGGTCTGAGTCAGCCAGCCGCCCAGACTCCGGAAGGGTCTCCAATTTCCTGCCTCACTGCCAGAAGGGGTTACAGTCGGCCCCTGGAGGGACCACAGCCTTCTTGCACGGCAGTAGTTCTTCAGCAGCCACTCGTTGTGCCTGGTTTAGCGCGTGACTGCAAACCTAACTAATTGCCTGCACTTCATACTTTTCCCCAATATTCTGAGCCCCTTGTAAGGTATAGAATTTCAAGCCCGTTAGAAAACAAAGACCTCTACCAGTGGAGAGCTAGAAATAACTGTGACCACCACTTACTAGCAAACGGAACAGAGTAGGCGCCACACGTGAAACTGAAGACCCATCCTTGAAGGTGTCCTAACAAATACTGTTGGCTTCTCTTTTCCAGTCCTGTCCGGTCTGCAGGTCGCGGGTGGAACACGTGCAACACGTCTACCTACCGACCCACACCAGTCTCCTCAACCTCACCGTGATCTGACGTGTCGTGCACTTAACTGGACAAGCCACGCTTCCGTGAACTGCACTATTACTTAAACTAAAAAACGATCGTGGAGAAAATAAGTACTCTGACACCCATCTGCCATGCAGTGTTTAAAAAAGAAAAAAAAAAAAAAAAAAAGGAAGACTCAAAAGAATATTCCTCCCCATCAAAACAAACCATGCGTAGAATCCGCACCTGCAGTGGTGGGGACCAGGAAGGGTTCTGGGACACAGACATGTTCCTTGGGCTCATTCTTCTTATGATCAAGTAAAGGAATAAGTCAAATCTTTGATGTCAGTTAAGTGGCAGCATAGCCAAAAAGTTGGGTACCCTTTAGGAAAGGATATTGTTAAGTCTCCTTAATGTATCCCAAGGTAAGTTTCCTACTTGCAGCAAATTTTGTAAGAATTCGTTTTAAGAATTTACTTGGTTCTTTTTGTACGGTCATGGAGCTCTGAACATTTTAATAGGAAATTTTTCTTAAGGAAACCGTCATTTTAATGTCATTTCTGTTTTTATAACTTGGTCGAGAATGATTGGAAGGCAAACAGGCGAAAAGATCAATTCTGCGACTTGTAAAAGGTTGATCACCAGGTTGCCCGATGTAAACCGGTCTGGCTGGTGGAAAACTGGTCACTCCGTGTGTACGGCTTCCTCTTCCCTCCCCGTCTCCTCACCCCCACGTCTTGCGATTTATAAGACACTACCGGTCTGGTAAGAAGATTTCTGTGGAGCAGTCCTCACTCCTTGGGCTCTTGAGTTGGTGGAGTAGATCATTTAAGTTGAAGAGGGAACCCGCGTTCCTCGGAAAGCCAAGTGTTGCTCGCGGAGATGAAGCTTCCCGGTGTACAAACCGGGGGGTTCTCCACTTCTCCCCAAAACTCCAGCTTCATCCGGTGGGGTCGCTTTTGCTTGAGCCATCGAGCCTTTACAGCCTTATCATAGGTATCTTAGAGATTGTATGCTTTTTGTTTCTGGTTTTTTTTTTCGTAAGTGCTTACATATTAACGTTCAGTTGTCCCCTCCCTACGTCTCAGAGGGGTTTGGAGCTTCTTCGTTTCTTTGTTCTTAATCAAGTTATCCACTCCCACTTGGGCATTTTGGATGCTGGTCAGCTTGTGGGTTTTCTAGGACGTCGGGACACCTAGATGACCTTATTGGGTGCAATACTAGCTAAGTTAAAGCTAGGAACCTACACTGTCACTTTACTGAGATTTCCGAGTATACTTTTCATATTGCCTTAATGTAGCAGTAATGTGTTTATGCATTTGTTTCTTTGCACAGACATTTTGTCAAATATTAAAACTCTACTTTTTTATGGCACATATTAGCACATAAGCCTTTATTCCAAGAGGTATTTATTTTTTCACTTGTAAAAAAAAAAATAATGTTTCCACATAAAGAACTCTGTTATATCCTCAAGGACTTCTGTCTTTTGTATTCAGGATAATAAAGACTTTAAAGCAAACATGGCTGTTGGAGTCATCACAGTTTTTGTCATTGAAGCCAGTTGTCTTCACTAAAAAAAAAAAAAAGCATTGGTGACATCACGCTTGGTATCTATTGTGGTCATATATGGAAAACTTGAAAACGTTGGGGGTGTCGGCTCTAATCGAGAACATTCATCCACTTATTCACTCCTCTGCTTTCTGGTCTAGGATTGAAATGTAGGCGAAAACGGAGTTATCTCTGTAAGCAGATGCAAAGTAAAAATTGGGGATGGGACCAGAAGGTGTTGGAGGAGAGGAATAGCAGAAGTGGAAGGTAACAATTTAATTTTTTAATGTTTATTTTTGAGAGCACGAGTGGGGGAGGGGCAGAGAGCGAGGGAGACACAGAATCCGAAGCAGGCTCCAGGCTTCGAGCTCTCAGCACAGAGCCCGAGGCGGGGCTCAAACCCAAGAATTGTGAGATCATGACCTGAGCCAAAGTCGGACGATTAACCGACTGAGCCACCCAGGCGCCCCTGGAAGGTAACGATTTAGACCCAGATGATGCAGCTAGTTAGTTGCCTGGACAGATGAGTACCTGTCGGGGTCTGAACAGTAACGGTCTCAGGGGACAGACTCTGGGAATATACTTTGTGGGATGCCTCGCTGCTGCTGCTGGGATCTGCTGTAAGCATCCCCGGGTGTGCTCATTTGTGCTGCTGGGTGTCGTCTAGAACGCGGCACGTTATATATGTAACCGATAATTAGCTGTAGCAGTTGAAGGATGTGATTTCAACTGCAACAGAAGTTCAGTCCGGCACAAGTACGATCATTGCCAGAAAATAACCTTTTAAAAGTTGAGAGATGGGCATTTATTTTCTATGATTCCTGTACCTGATTCAGTCTTCCGTCGATTTCTAGCCATCCTTCGTTCCTTGAGTACGTAAGTCATCCTTGCATGCTGGAAATTTAACGAGGATCAAGACGTGATTCATCTGTCACTGCTTCACATAGAGAGGTTAAATACTCAAAATCATAAGACTATGAGGAGGAGCTGCGGCAGGGTCAAGGAGCTGGATAGCTAGAATGGGGCGTAAAACGTGGCCGTCCATAGGAGGTCCAGGGTTCTGGGAAAGAGTGGGTCTATTTTGAGAAGTGAGGAGATGCTACAAGTTCCCAGACCATAGTGAGCCGTGGACACGTGTGAGACAAGCATGTGGACCTTATAGGTGGAGGCCAACGCACGTTGGGTGGCGTGTGAAATAACAGGATGGTGCTGGAGGAGGAGGCTGGGTCAGAGATGCATTGTGGTCTTGCATTTTCAGTGGGAGGGCATGGGTAGGCATAGAGGAGACGGCCATGGAGAGGCTGAGTTAAACAATATGGCAGAAGGGCGTCGCTGTGGCTCAGTTGGTTGAGCGTCCACCTCTTGATTTCGGCTCAGATCACAATCTCACAGTCGTGGGATCGAGTCTCACGTTGGGCTGTGCACTGAGCGTGAAGCCTGCTTAAGATTCTCTCTCTCAAATAAAAATGAAACGGCAGAGAGGAATAAATGGAGAGACTGAAGCCTCAAGAGGCTGTTCTGTCAAAAGACACAAGTTACAAGGGTTACAAGTCCACCCAGTGCTGTCAGTGAGGAGCCCAAGGCAGGTCCTGAACCCACGAACCACGAGATCATGACCTGAGCTGAAACCAAGAGTCAATCACTTAACCGCCTGAGCCACCCAGGCACCTCAGGCCAAAGCTTTAGTACAGTTCTCCCAAGCAGTGGAAGAAAGCCTCGATGGAGTTTGAGTATAATCACCATCTAAGACAAAAGGCAGCCGTTTTTGTCTTTCTCCTTGCTCATCACGAGTGCCTTCTCGCAGAACTTCTAAAACACCACAGATGACTTTTATTCATGTTTGCAGAGTCTCTTTGAAATGGGTTTGCTTAAAAACTGCAAGATATTGGGGCGCCTGGGTGGTGCAGTCGGTTAAGCGTCCGACTTCAGCCAGGTCATGATCTCGCAGTCCGTGAGTTCGAGCCCCATGTCAGGCTCTGGGCTGATGGCTCAGAGCCTGGAGCCTGTTTCCGATTCTGTGTCTCCCTCTCTCTCTGCCCCTCCCCCGTTCATGCTCTGTCTCTCTCTGTCCCAAAAATAAACGTTGAAAAAAATAAATAAATAAAATAAATAAATAAAAACTGCAAGATATTAAAGAGTTAGCCCTATGCCTTTTAAAACCGAAACTGTGTCAGGAGCACCCAAACGACACACATTTGACACACGTGCTCGTGGCTTAAAGAAAAAATTCATTCCAAGCAAACGCTGAACACCCGCTGTTCATAAAGCTTGCGCAAACGCTGAGGAGGAGAAAAACCTTGAAGGCGTGAGGACGCTATCAGGGAGCGATTCTTCTAGTTGAGAAGAAAATTCCTACACGTGTTTATGAAACAGATGAATGGTTCTAAGACCAAAAATAATAATCCATAGGCATATGTGTGTATAGACCTCTATTACACGTATATTACATATATATGTATTCTTAACCATTTTTCTCCCTGATCCTGTTCCTGAATACTTAGATCGTTGTAGGCTGGGTGAGTTGGGGAAGGCTTTTTGAAGTAGGTAAGTTGTTCTTTGTGTTGAAGTGAGTACAGAATTTAGGTTGGCGGGAAGGAAAATAAAGCTCAAGAATGGGGAAGAGCCCGTGGGCGAGAAGCACAGGATAGAAGGAACAGAGAGGGAGAAGTGGAGCCAGTTCATGAAGAGTCTTGACTTGCTGGAATAAAGGTTTTAAGTTTGATTTGGTAAGTGTGTAAAAGCTGTAGTGAGGTCTTTCTTCCTCTGTTGATTCGCCCAGCTTTTTATTCATTAACTTGGACATCGATTTATCAGCTCGGCAAATATTTATTAAGCACCGAGGATAGATCAAGCTCTCTCTTACAGGCCCGGAGCGGTGGTTCTCAACCAGGGGCCCTTTTCTCCCCGCCCCCCCCCCCCCAGGAGGCCACGGGCAATGTCTGGAGATGGTTTTAATTGTCACACTGGGGATGGGGTGCTACTTGCATTTAGGGAGTGGGGGTCAGGGATGATTCCCACAACAAGGAATGTTCCAGCCCCGGATGTCAATGGTGCTGCTGTTGAGAAACCCTGGGCTAGAAGGTACAAATGTCAGAGAGAAAGTCCTTGCCCTCTAGGGTTACCAGGGGGAGGGGACACCGTAAGCTAATAATTCCAGCACACTAAGGTCCACAGTGAAAAGAGTACTGGGTTATTTTGAAAGGGCAGGACACTATGCCATCAATTCTGTTTGGGGTTGGAAAGATTTCTGGAAGAAAGTCACATTGGAGATGAACCTTCAAAGATGAGTACAAGGTTGGTTTCCCAGACGGGAAAGGTGGGTGGGAGGAGGTTCTTCAAAAAGGTGGCCTGTTTGGGACCTAGCGGGTGGCTGGGTGTAATTGGAGTTCCAGGTCTGTGGTGGGATGGATTGAGGCCCAATGGTGAGAGATGACGTTAGGTTGGGGCATAACACATCCAGGAGGGTGCTATGGGCCCCGCCCATCCCTACCCCAGCCCTACTTGATAAGAAGGTCAATGTCCACAAAGGTCACACAAAGGAACCTAAAAGTAGCTGGGTTCTGGGATTCTGTTCACACCACTCTCGTCTGCAGATTTTATTTCCGCATCTGGGCTCTGGTAAGTGTGCGTCCTCTGAGCTTTGAGTAAAGGTAATAGCAAAATAGAGCTCTCGCTAATAATTTGCCCTAGAGATGGAAGCTGTCAGATAATCATTCAGAATTTAAAACCTCATTTCAATATTCCTTCAGATGAAGAAAATGGTAAGATAAAAATATAGCAGGACTTATTAGCACCGCCTTACCCATTTTCCCCCTAAATGGTTAGAACATGCTGCCTTTCCCTGCTCTTTACCTCAGCATTTCCGTTATTAAAGCTGTCTATTTCTCAGTTCTAAATCCTAGGAGGATTTCCCCCCATGAATTTAACATGACTGACGAAGCCTGCTCCAGGGTAAAACTTTACTGCAAATTATCTAACTCAGACGAGGCCTCGTAATAAAGAGACCGAAAAGGAATCACGGCCCTTTTGTGGCTTCAAATGTGGAGTTACCTTTCTCCTTCACCCCCAATTTCATGATTATGCATAATGGAAGTAGGCCGGCTTTGTAAAAAGATTACACGCAACAAATGTCCTTTGTGTTCAAAACCAGGGCTCCGCTGCTGCCTATGGCCAGGAGAGCGTGCGAGTGAGCAGTACGGGGTGGAGGAGAGCGACAAGGCCACCATTTGTAAGCTTCTTCAAGGGCCATCCCTACACGTGTGGAACGATGCTCACGCGCGCTGGGCAGGTACGGCCCTTAGAGTCAAGGCAGCACCTTCCGGAATGGTACTCAGGTTATCTATTCGAGTCCAACTCCCTACTGTGTCTGACCATGGCCTTCCTGGGTTTTAGGTATTCTATAAGCTCTACCAAAGCAAGTGTAACCTCCACAAATGAACCAGTTACACTGGAAAAGGAAACTGGAAGCAGCATTATAAACCTCAGTGCCTCCTCTTTCCCCTCTTTGTAGGAGAACGTGTAAGGTGTACGTACGTAAGGTATAAAACGTAGTATCTAGTCTGGGGGAGCCATGACCTCCCCTCACCTGGGTTTGGTTCCAGACCACCTCACAATAAATGGAATATCACAATCAAGTGAGTCAGATGAATGTTTTGGTTTCCCATATAGAAGTTCTATTAACACCCTACTGTGGTCTATTAAGTGTACAATAGCACATGTCTAAAAAAAAACAACGTACCTACCTTCATTTTAAAACACCACTAGGGGCGCCTGGGTGGCTCAGGTTCCAACTCTTGATCTCACCGTTCCCACGCTCGAGCCCGGAGTTGGGCTCTGCGCAGGCAGCATGGAGCCTGCTTGGAATTCTCTCCCTCCCTCTCTCTGTCTGCCCCTTCCCCACATGCTCTCATGCTCTTTCAAAATATGTAAACACTAAAAAAAATTTACCACTAAAATTTGCTAGCTATTATCTGAGCTTTTGGCGAGATGCAGTCTTTTTGCTGGTGGTGGGTCTGGACTACACATTGATGGCTGCTGACAGATGGGGTGGCTGTGGCCATTTCTTAATATAGCTGTGAAGTTTGCCATGTCGGTTCTTTTTTTCAGTAGTGAGTTCTCTGTAGCATGCGATGCTATTTGATAGCATTTGACCCACAAGTAGAACTTCGTTCAGAATTGGACTCCATCCCTGCTTTCAAACCCTGACGCCGCTTTCTCAACTACATTTATATAATATTCAAAACCTTTTGTTGCCATTTCAACCGTCTTCACAGCATCGTCACCAGGAGTCGCTCCATCTCCAGAAGCCACTTTCTTTGCTCGTCCCTAACACACACTTCCTCATCTGTTCGAGTTTTGTTATGAGATTGCAGCCATTCAAACATAAGAATGATGAGAAGTTGGAAATATTGTGAGACTTGCCAGAATGTGACGGAGACAAAGTGAGCAAATGCTGTGGGCAAGTGATGTCGATAGACTGGTTGCCACAAACGTTCCATTTGTAAAAAACGCGATACCTGTGATGCGCAATAAAGCAAAGCAAAAAAACCCAAAAAACCAAAACAAAACGAGGTATGCCTGTAACTGATTCTAGAAAGCCTTTCCTGTCTCCCTATCACCGTGATGTTTGAAAGCTCTTTTCCTTTGGAGAAGAAGCCAAGCCTCCCGACAGCTTTCTAATATTTACAGACAGAACTTGAGAATCTTCGGTAGGGTCCCGCTCAGCACGCACAAGGGGAATAAAGGCCCAACGCTAGATGCTAGGCAGTTCCCCTACCCTTCCAGGAATCGGCCTTTTCCATCCCCACCCCATACCTATGAAGCAGGTGCTCTTTGGGACCTTCTTTATACATAAGGACCAGAAAGATGAAGCGACTTCTCAAGGCCACGGAGCTAGGAAAAGGGAGAACCAGGAGTGTAATTGTGAGGCTGTGATTTATCATAAGAAATATATATATGGTCTTCGTCCTGTTTCTGCCACAGGGCTCCTAAAGCCCTTGGAATTTCCTGAGAGATGAGACTGACCAGGGTGTCTTTTGTCATGTTAATGGAGACCTTTGGAAAGCACCTAAGAATAGGGGGCTGGTTGCCAGGTGACCCAAGCTTGTGATTCCTACACCCTGAACTCCGAGGGGTGGGAGGGGGTGGAAAAAGAGTAGGTCCAGAGGGTGAATCAATCACCAATAGCCAATGAGTTAATCAATGATGCCTATTATAATGAAGTCTCTATAGAATCCCAGAAGGACAGGGTTCACAGAGCTGCTGGGCTGGTGAAAACAGGCAGACGTGGGGAGCATGGTGTGCTTGGGAGGGCTTGGAGGCTCTGCGTCCTTCCCCACACCTTGCCCTAAGCATCTGAGTTCTATCCTTTTATAATAAACCACTAATCTAGTAAGTAGAATGCTCCTCTGAGTTCTGTGAGCTGCTGTAGCAAATTAAACCTAAAGAAGGAGTTACAGGAACCACTGGTTTACAGCCAGTCACGCAGAAGCACAGTCACAGCCTGGGCTCGCAATTGGCATCCCTAATTGGAGGGGGTCGTTGGAACCGCCAGTTTGTAGCTGGCCATCAGAAGCACAGGGAACAGCCTGGGCTTATGACTGGCGTCTGAAGGGGTGGGTGAGGGTCGTCTTGCAGGACTGAACCCTCAACCTGTGGGATCTGAGGTTGTCCCCAGGTGGTTAAGTGTCAGAATTGACTTGAATTCCTGGTGTTTTGTGGGAAGCACCCTCCCGCTCAACACCCACGTTGGAATTGGCGCCGGAACCAATTTACAAATGCAGGCCACTGGACGGCTTAAGCCCCACCCAACGCTGTTGCAAAATGACACATGGCCTCGGATGGTTTCACACGGAACATCTGAAGCCACAGAATGGCCATAAACTGTTCAGCTTGTTTCGGTTGGCTTTGTTTTTTTCTAAGGGGTGTAACTAACAGCCCCCGTTTTCTCCACCCCCGTGAGCTGGAAGGTCTAGTTCTTGAGTGTGATCTTCCTCATTTTTGGTTCTCACACTTTCCCTTTGTAGCAGCCCAGTGCCGCCCGGGGAAGCAATTTCACAGCCATATTTTTTAGCAACTCCCGTGTTTTTGTAGGGGGAAGAAAATCCTTCGACAGCAAGAAGGCGTACAGGTAGAGCCAAATGGGATTAGGATTCTGGGATTTCCAGCCCTGTGTTTTTGAAAGCGTCCTGAAAACAACTGAAGGATTTAAGCCTTGGCAAGCCTTTGCACTTTCAAAGTATCAATGCTAATACCCATTTCTTTGCCAGCCCTCTTCAACTGGCTTCAAATTTCCACCACTAATCCCTGGGGAGAGAACCAGAGCATGGGCTGGTAGGGGCTTTGAGTCAGAGGGGGGACCCTACGTGCCTCACAAGCTCTTTCTGCAACCACAGTGAGCCGCCCCCCGCCAAGGGTACCCCCTGTTCCAGTCCCACACCCCCTGGGAAAAAGGCCAAATTATTAGAGCCAACTCCACAAAACATTCCTGAGAAATGGATACTTCACTCAAGACTTGAAGGAGAGTTGGGGAAAGAGTACATCATACTTACAGCGTGGCCAAAATGTCTAAAATTGCCCACGGAGGCATCTCTGTTCTTCCTTTCATTATAAACACCCACAAAGAGAGGAGAAAAGACAATGAGCCTCAATAAATACAGGGAAGGAAAGGGGCGCCTGGGTGGCTCAGTCAGTTAAGCGTCCGACTCTTGGTTTCAGCTCAGGTCATGATCTCAGGGTTTGTGAGTTCAAGTCCCACGTGGGGCTCTGCACTGACAGTGCAGAGTCTGCTTGGGATTTCTCTCTCTCTCTCTGCCCCTCCCCAGCTTGCTCTCTCTCTCTCTCTCTCAAAAAACAAGCGTATTTTTTTTCATAAGGAAAGGAAAATGGGGAAGAAGAGAAAGCACAAGGAGATAGAAGACATCTTTCTTTAAATTCAGATGAACCAAATACCTTCATTGGCTGAGTTAGCAAAAGGGGAGTAAACGGGGGGATAATAATTAAATGATTTTGTGAAATGGAAGTATTTGCTTCTGCTCTTCTCTGTGGCGCTCTCTGTTATAAATCATGATGGCAAATTGCAACGTCAGGGGAGTGAAGATGGTAGGATTCATTCCTTTCCGTAGTTCTCTGACCATCTGTAGGCAATTTGTCCAGAGAAGACACAAGCCGCACCTCTCAACGCGAGCGTCCACTGAGGCTTGGTGCAAGAAATCCCTACGAGTTGCCAGTAGATCTCAAGCTTTGCAGCTCCCAGGTTGCTCAGCCACAGTGTCAAAGAAGAAGCTGTGAATCTGCCTGGCCTGGCCCCAGTTTACTGTCCTTGCACTTGAATATCCGTGGCTGGGGAATGAAAGATCACGTTTGCATATAAATGTCCACTTTTATCCTGAATCGTCTGAGTAATAAGACCGTGCCGCCTGTTGTTTAAGGGAAACCAAAGACTTTTCCTGTCTCGATATGCCACTAGGGGTCAGCCACCAGGGCCAGCACCCCTCCAGGTGTGTCCCTGTCCCCTGAGGAGACATCCCGCTGGCACACCATCACCTGTAAACACGTCTGCTGAGGGCACTGCCTGCATAAAACACTCAGTACACACACCCCCGCCCCCACTGCATGCAGAGCTCAACCCATAGCCCTTTGCTATCAAAACCGCCCATCACTTGGCCTCTCTATACCTTTCCAGACTGTTCCTGTTCTACCTGTTATCCCAGCCCACTGTTGAGACTGGAGCAAGCCGTTCAGTGCCCTTGAATGTGCTTAGACCCCTTCTTTCCTCACTCCTGGACCTCTAATGTCTCCTAATGCCCAAGGAACTTCGTGTCCCCACAGTGTGGCCAGTCCGTTCACCTAGCCTCACTTCTCTCCAGGGCCAGATTAACGCTCACCACTTGTTTTCCACGAATCTCTCCTCTGTTAAAAAGAATTTCTTCTCGGGGCGCCTGGGTGGCTCAATCAGTTAAGTGTCCGACTCTTGATTTCAGCTCAGATCATGATCCCAGGGCCATGAGACTGAGCCCTGTGTCAGACTCTACACCGGGCATGGAGCCTGCCTAAGGTTCTCTCTCCCTCTCGGGGCGCCTGGGTGGCTCAGTCGGTTGAGGGGCCGACTCGGTTTTGGCTCTCGTGATCTCACGGTTCATGAGTTTGAGTCCTGTGTTCGGTCGGCTCTGTGCTGACAGCCTAGAGCCTGCTTGGGACTCTCTCTCTCCCCCTCTCTCTGTCCCTCTTCCACTCACGCTCTCTCTCTCAAAATAAATAAACTTAAAAATAATTCTCTGTCCCTCTCTCTCTGCCCTTCCCCTGCTCATACTTGCACTCCCACTCTCTCTCTCTCTCTCTCTCTCAAAAAAAAAAAAAAAAAGAAAAATTCTTCTTCCATAGTAAACCCAGAGCACTTTGGACCGACACACAGCACCAGAAAGGTTTCGTCCTTTAATACACATGCCTAGATCACAAGAGCTGCTCTGTTGTGCCCTTATGTAGCACACCGCACATTTGCTTATTTACTTCTTTATCGTCTGTCTCCCCCACCAGAAAGTACAGACATTTTGTCTCATCTCTTTACCGCTGTATCTCCAATGCCTAGGACAGTGCCTGGCAGATAGTAAGTGTTCCATCAGCATTTGGTGACTGAACGCGTGAATGACTCACGGGAGCCCTGCGGTCCCAGTCTGTCCTCATCTCTCCATTGCCCGGGAGGGGCCGGCACAGGGCTTTGCCCACGCTTCTTGGATCCCACCGGATTGAAGAGCCAGCCACCTGCACCTGGCCGTGAACATCTCCTCGGCTTGCAGGAGGGGACGTGGGTTTAACCGCAAGTACAAAGCTGGGGTGCAGCGAGGCGGGCAGGTGCAATGGAGGGCGAGGCTTCCGCTGGAAAACTTGGGGTTCATGGGGAGCCCTAACCGCCAGCTCTCACCGGGAAGGGGAAGCCAGTCACGCGAAGAACCCCTTCATGGAAGAGAACCAAGGAAGAAGGTGCTGGACAACATTTTCCTTCCTCATTCACTTCGATCAGCTCCCTCAGAGACGGTGGCAAGGCGGCCAGACCCAGCACCCGTGCGCTGTCAGACCAGTGGCTGTGCTCCCACGCCCACGGAACCCAGAAAGAAAGAGAAACCTGGTCTCCGGCCACAAGGCTCCTCTCCGGCATGGGCCATCACGTCGCCTCTCCGAGGATCTTCAGGATTACCGCTTAGGAACGCTCAGCGTCGCAGGCCTGACTCCTGGCAAACCCTCCCAATTTGGAAGGCTGATCCTCCTGATGGAGCAAAAGTACAGCGATTCCCCCCACCTCGGAGCGAGGGCCACGGAAGAGCCAAGCAATTTCACCTCCACCGCTGCCTGGCTGCTTGTGTCCAATTCAGCCACTTGATCCGGAGAAGACAGACCTTTCCCCCTACACACTTGCAACTTTCAGGGTGGTTACATCATCGTCTCCTGCCACACCTCAGGTAGCGTGGGGGGCCCCCTCCTTTCTTCCTGAGGAATCCAGCAAAAATATATTCAAATAGAGAGCATGTTTATAAGAGTCACCAACATCACTTCCAACAGAATTGTCCTATTTAAACGTATATATTCATTATCTATTTATATATGTCAACTCCCTTCTAGTTACAGGGCTATTTAAATTATCCCTGAGGTGCTCTTCCTCCCCTCCTCCTTTCTCTTTTTCTCTTTTTTCTTCTTCTCGCTCTTCCTCTTCCCCCTCCACACCCCCTCTCCCTCCCCACCCCCGTCCTCCTCCTCCTCCTCGTCTGCAGTTATTCTGCAAAGATTAAATGAGATAACACTCGTACGGCACTTAGCACAGCACCTAGAATATAATATTCTGTCCATGCGCAGTGAATAAATTCATAAACTGACATCTATCCTCCAAACCATTGGTCTAGACCTGCTGCATTTCTGAGACAGTGGGTCTTCTTCTTCTTCTTCTTCTTCTTCTTTTAATGTTTATTTATTTATTTTGAGAGACAGAGGGAGGGGCAGAGAGAGAGAGGGAGAGAGAACCCCAAGCCTGACCCGGGACTCGAACTCCAGAACCGTGAGATCACCACCTGAGCCGAAATCGAGAGTCGGGTGCTTAACCGACTGAGCCACGCAGGCGCCCCGTCACGCTTCAAGGACTTGTACATTGCCTGTTATGATTTTCCTGCACATTCCTGTGATTCTCCAATCGACTTAAGTAAAGCATCATGAGGCAGGAGAGATGTTTGCTACTTTTCCCGAAGGTACTCTACGGGCAAGCACCGATCCCCGGCAGCAAAGACAAGTGCTTGGAGCCCAGCTCCCTGGGAGAAAGCGATCCGGGATAGATGACAGTGGCTGTAGCCAGAGCTGGGCTCATTCCTGGGACACTAAACGCTGTGAGTTTTGTTGCACAAGGCTGAAAAGCTGCTCTCGCCAGGCAGTCTTGGTGTGTCAATTTTAGCTACTGTGTTTGCTGTCGTACTGTAATCAGGTGATCTTACAATTGTATTTACTGTGTTTGAACTCATCACAGAGGCCCTGCCCGTCTCCTGAAACAGTTGGTCACGATCATCCGCCTGCCGTGATAAAGATCAAAAAGCAAACCCCAGCTAGCCCCGTGCCATCCTGAGGCCAGCTCGTCCTCTCTGGAACACCACCCCCCTGCACACTCCGCTTTCCTCTTTGGACTGGAAGCAGGTCCTGAATCTGCAGAGATGACTCAGACGACCCCAGCTGGCTAGCGGAGGGGTGACAAGAAGGAAGGATAAAACAAATCCAGGGTTGTGAGTCCTGGGGAGCGAAGTGAGCCATCAGCTCAACCCCGGGGCAGCAATCAGAAATGGCTCTTTGGGTGACATACACAGTCACAAGGACGAGATCAGCTATGAGTCCAGAGCGGGGGTCCCTCCCTGGTGCAAGCCCCCCAAACCAGCTGTGAACCTCCCTCTGCACATTGCCTGGTTGCCCTCCTGGAAGGAGGTTCAGAGAAGGGGAAGGCTGTGAGAACCATGAGTCTCTCCCGCTTGTTTATACCACGAGAGTAAGTCCATGCTGGCGGATCATAAACCTACCTCCTGCTTTCTAGGTCTTGATGGTAGAGGTGGTGGTTACACATCTCTCTACACCTGCCAAAACCCACAGAACCGCGCGCCCTGGAGAGTGACTGCTATCATGTGTGAGATAAGAGAGAGGGAGCATGGCACGCGCCAGTGTTGCCTAGACAACGCCTTTCTCCCACACCCACCTGGCTTCGTTACTAACAAAATCCTGATTTTATTCAGGCATCTATTTGGTTTGGGGGAGACTGGACCCTCCTTGCCTCTTAAAGATACATCTTGATTACTCTAAACCATTTGATAAGCCAATTCCTCTTGTCACTGATTGGCTAAGAATGGCATTTCAAAAAATGTTGTTAATGTCTATTTACTTTTGAGAGTGAGAGAGAGACAGAGTGCGAGCAGGGGAGGGGCAGAGAGAGAGAGAGAGACCCAGAAGCTGAAGCAGGCTCCAGGCTCCGAGCGGTCAGCACAGAGCCCGACGCGGGGGTCGAACTCACGAGCCGTGAGATCATGACCCGAGCCAAGGTCGGACGCTTAACCCGAGCCCAAGTTGGACTGAGCCACCCGGGGGGGCCCCTGCTAAGAATGGCATTTGATAGAATTCTTGGTAATCCAAAATGGGAAGGTCTGGAAGTTTCTGCCCAGATTCTGTTTCCTCTTTAAGTAGGGGCTGAAGGGACAGTCATGTGCCTTTTGGTACTTACTGTCCTTTTCTGGCTTTTGGCATGATGTAAAGATGTGATGCTCCGAGCAGCTACACAATTTTGTGACAATCGGGGGAGCAGGACGTACAGAGCGATTGGCAGACCACACGGGTGGAAAGAATCTAGGTCAGCCTGACAGCACCGGGCAGCTGAGCTCACTGATCCCGAGACCAGCCTCGCCTACCACCTCCGGACTTCCTGTCACCGGTGGTGATCCATTTTTTTCTTATTCTTGAAGCTGCTTTATTTGGTTTTCCCATTCCCTACAGCCCAACGCATCATGATTAACACCCTGGTCCCATGCTGTGAGAAATGGCTCAGGCGTCCTCCTGTAAGAGTGTCCAACAACCAACACATGGAACACAGGGCAGGAACCTGTTAAACCATTGCCAAGATAGACTGTGTTTGTTTCGCTGAAGACACGGGCTCTCACTTACAAGTTGGCTTTTGCTACCTGTGGAACCGCTGGTACCTCATTCAGCCCATAATAAATGCTAGAAACTTCAGCCAACAATACCTTTAAAGCTGAGAATTTTATCTTGGTTTCTACTTAGACAATTTGTTGTGATCGTCTGACAAATGTCCTTTTTCTCCTCTTTTTTTGGCCTCTTTCCTGTTGGATGCGGAACACCCTATGTTAGTTCCTCGGACGATCAGCCTCTTGTGAGGCGGCTCTCAGTGGGCCCTTCGGATTCTGCCTTTGTGTTGTATTCACCTGTCTGGAGCTTCGTCTTTCTTTGGTATTTGTTTTCATCTGAAAACTCTATATTCTTCCTTTCCTTCTCGGCTTGACCTTACATGAAACCAAGGTTGTTCACCGAAAGCTGTGTTTAAGAATAAATGTTAAGAAAGGGTGCCTGGGTGGCTCAGTCGGTTGAGCGTCCGACTTCAGCTCAGGTCACGATCTCGGTCCGTGAGTTCGAGCCCCGTGTCGGGCTCTGGGCTGATGGCTCGGAGCCTGGAGCCTGCTTCCGATTCTGTGTCTCCATCTCTCTCTGCTCCTCCCCCGTTCATGCTCTGTCTCTCTCTGTCTCAAAAATAAATAAACGTAAAAAAAAAAAAATTAAAAAAAAAAAAAAGAATAAATGTTAAGAAAGGGCGCCTGGGTGGCTCCGTCGGTTAAGCGTCTGTTGGGCTCCAGTCGTGACCTTGAAGTTCGTGAGTTCCAGCCCTATATTGGGATCTCTGCTGTCAGCGCGGGGCCCTCTAGGATCCTCTGTTCCCCTCAGAGCCAGCTTCACATCCTCTCTCTCCCTCTCTCTGCACCTCCTCTGCTCTCGCGTATGTGCTCTCTCTCTCAAAAATAAACATTTTTTCTGAAAAAGAATAAATGTTAAAAAAATAATCTTTACATGTTTTTTACCTTTAAAAAAGCCATTTCATTCATTGCCTGATCATTTCCTTTTTATTTTTCATGGTTTTCTCTTGACTGAAAACGTTTCTTATCTAGGGTCATTGGAAGTCTCTTTATTGCCATTGAACTTATTTCGGATTAGACATCTTTGTCCTCAGATTTGATTGTCTCCTTATTAATCTGGCAGGACAGGCTCCTCCCCTGGCCTTCCTTCCTAACTGTAAGATGAACAATTATCTGCCACCCGTGTCCTGCAGGCAATGTGCCAAGGGGGCAATACATCAAGCAGCCACCGTTTTGCAGAACCGGACCTTTTCCCTAATCTCTCCCCCAAAGGCCTCCTGTAATAATTTGTTGCGTGGATGCTCAATAATTGAAATCGTTTTGAATTAAATCAAACTGGACTTTTATAGTCACGACGAGATAGCAGGTGACATGGGGCTGTTTTGGAACACACGGATAAAGGACACCAACGCTAGCCACACCTTGAGACCCCAGGAGCTATACTCAAGCAACCTGGGACGGTCAAGGGCTGAACGTTTATTATGTGGGTCACCTAGTTCTAGTTCACTGCTTCACCCTTGTCTTGCTGACACCACTGGTGCTTTTCATTGCGATATCTGAAATGTCATCGTAAAAAATCTAGCCGGCATAAATTAATTAGTTAAACGCCAGGCGTTTGACCCTAATGAGTCAAGGTTTGGCGATGTTGAAAAGATTTGCAATATCTAGTGTCTTCTTAGCCTTCCTGGGGCAGGAGGGAGGATGGAATTTGTAGGGAAATTCTCACAAGGTCCGCTCAGTATATTATTACCTTTTAAACTTGTTTGATATTTATTTATGTTTGAGAGACAGACAGAGCATGAGGGGGGAGGGGCAGAGAGCGAGGGAGACACAGAATCCGAAGCGGGCTCCAGGCTCCGAGCTGTCGGCACAGAGCCTGATGCGGGGCTCGAACTCAGGGACCGTGAGATCACAGCCTCAGCTGAAGTCGGGCTCTCAACCAACTGAGCCACCCAGGTGCCCCTGTTAATTATTAGTTTTTGACTGCAGTATGAGAGCATTATAACACTTCGTGAAAGTCATTGGCATTTTATAATGTTAATATATGATGATTATATTATAATAATATGTTTTTAGAACTTTATAATGTTTAATAACATTACAAAATGTTATTATGAGAACACGTGTTCTACAGAATGCACATCAGAAATCCTTCTAGCTGTGATTTGACTTTTCCAACCTTTCACTTTTCTTTTTCTTTCTTTCAGCAAGCCAGGTGGTCAATACTCCTTTGCAATGAATTTGTCACTTGGATCGCTTTGTTTTGTAAATTCTTTAAAGAGGAAATTGGTAGGATCCTAGCATTTCTATGAATCAGGGAACACGATTTAGGCATGTTGACAAGATATAAAATAACTGAAGATCTGTCTTGCAGTCGGGTTTTGGATCGTCCACAGCTTAAACCGGAGAGGCGTTTCTAAAGGGATGCTGATCTAGTCAATCTCTCCTCTTTTGTTTTAAGGAGTGAAAGGATCAGGGTGGTCAGGAGAGAAATACGTGAGGGAATAAATACCACCACCTCTCACGGCAGGTGGGCCTGACCAGGAAAAACAAGCATTAAAATGCTCCATCAGGGCAAAGGGGACGCAGAGAACAGTCTCGATAGTTCCAGACCTCTGGTGCTTGGTTCACCTCGGGGAACTTCACGGACAGAAGATGCGGGTTCTCACAACAGTTGAGGGCTGCCTGGTTAAGAGTCAGGTCTCGTGATCTCGTGCGTAGCAATTCCTGTTTTAAAACGGAAGACCCAGACGCCAATGTGATCCTGTCTTCAGGCTCGAAGAGAAGTAAAATGCTAGTTTAATCTAATACATAAGTAAAAGGAAGAAAATCCTCTCCAGAGAGTAGGAGATGTTCATGGCTCCATTGTACTTCCCGACTGTAAATGTGTGAAAGAAACTTCCAGAGGAAAAGCCTGCCCCAGAGTAGCCTTTCAAAAATGTTAAACCACTCTACTTTGGAAACCCAGATAAAAGGCTCTGTACCCCAAGCTATTTCTCTGTTCCTTTTTCCTGAGCTATACCCCCTGGGTAATAGTTTCTTCCGTCGGCTTTGTCCAACAGAACGTTTCATGTGGCTACTGCCTCGTCACGGTAATCAGAAGGGCACGGAATTAAATTTGGCCTTTGGAAAACAACCCAGATGATGACTGCCTGTAATTGCATAAATGTTTAAATCACAACTGTATTTTAATTTACTCTAAGGGAAGTGAAACTTAGCACAGCGTTTACGCAATGCGTCTCCTTGTAAGTGGCCGCCCTGTCCTCCAGACAACCTCAGATCCTGCAACCATGATCAGGAACATAGCAGGTACTTTAAAAAATATTTAATAGATGAATGAATGAATGAATGAATGTTTAAGAATGTGCTTGGTCTGATCCTAAAACAACTTTATTTTTTTTCCTGTTTAGAAAGTCACCCTTTTAAGTCGGCTTCTTTTTGAAGTGTTTATTTGAAAAGCATGTTAATACTGAAGAATAATTAATAACAGAAGATAATGAGCGATGTGACTTCTTTAACACTGCTCTCCTTTCTCAAATAAATGCCTGGTATATGGCTCTCCAGAGACCGATAGAACAAAGCCAGCTGCCATGAAAGTATCTGGTGACTTTTTTTCCTCCTTAAACTGCCTGGGATTCAGAGCGAGGCCACAGTTTTCATGGCCTCAGGGTCCCCACGCCAGTGTCCGTGGAGAATCTTTCCTCCTGAGTCTAGATTCCTTGACCAAAGCCTGAAGTCCCAGCTCACCTTTCTAGCCTTCATGATAAATCCCTTCCTCCCCATCCCCCCACAGTCCCCAGGTTTATCTCCAATCCCGTTTATCAAAATAAAAAAGTGTGCTTGGTCTTTACCACTTGACGCAAAATGTTTTAACTGTATGCTTTGCGCTGCCTCCAGGAATACAACCTCTGCACACTTTACCAGATCATACTTTGAAGTGCTCTCTGGAGTCAGCCAAGCAAATGGGAAAAGTCTAAGTAAACCAGGATTCAAGAACTTGAGCCAGTCAATGACTGGGTGACCCTCAGGGCTAGAATTTGCCTGACCCAGGGGAGAAGGCGGCTCCGAGAGATAGGCTTTTAGATCAAGGCAGGGGGAGGTTGCTGACCACCATTGTGGAAAGGAGTGTCTTAGGCACCCACTGAAGGAGAGGAGGAAACCCTTAACCCCTGAGGTAGCACTTCCTCGTATTTATTTGTTTATTGGCCATGTGGAGGGCCCCTGCACATTCTGGGGAGGCTCAGAGTCTGGGAAGGTGTGCAGTGGGGTGCAGGGGTGCGGGAGGACCCCATTCCCCACTCACCACCTCCCTGTCTTTTCCCATCCACACTTCTCACTGTTACAAAATCACACTCTGTTCTAACCTTTGGTCTTCTGGACCTCCTTCTTCCCGCATGGAGAATCTGGAATCCCCAAATGGCAAGAACGCTAGAATTCAAATATAATATAATTATTCATTTGCTTTATCTCAGAAAACACACACAACCAGTTCAGAATAATCATGCCAACACAGTCCCCAACAATATGACTCTTGCAAACAGTTTAAGATACTTTGTTTGTTGGCATGTTTGTTTGTGGGCTTTGGAAGATCTTCTTTTTCTTAGCGTGTATTTCACTAGGGACGTACTATCAAACTCTCGTGTGCAAAATCCCTAAGAATAATTTCCACCGTGTAATTTTGCCACCACATGAATGGATATACATTCGTGCTTTTTTTTTTTTTTATTATTTCAATTCTTAGGGATTGTTACTTTCAATTTAAAAGTTTTCAATAACTTTCAGATTTTGCAATCGTGGAAAATACATACAGGGTTCCGAAGTCTGTTGTTTCGGAGAAATCTAGCGTCTATCCTTCTAACCCTTCCCTAGCAAAAATGCCATGATGTTTTTAATGTCTCACCCTCCATTTTGTGTTTGTGTTTAAATATCAACAGATGATGTGTACATGCGTCTGTGTGTGGATGTGTGTCCTAGTTCTTAAACAATATCAGACCCTACATCATTCGTCCATCTGGATTTTCTCACCTAAAATGCGTCCTGGAGATGACTCCCTACTGGCGTAGAGAGGTGTACCTCTGTACTTTGTAAAGCCGCATAGCACTCTGTTACGTGGGCACGCCCTGGCTTATTCAACCACTTTCCTAATGATCAACCTTTGGTTTCTTTCCAGCCTTTAGCTATTGAAAATAGCCCAGCAATGACAAGCCTGTCCATATGTCTTTTTATGTTTTCTGGGTAATCTCTGGCCGGGGGTGGGGAGGTGGGAGCAATTGCTGGGTCAAAGAATGAATGTGCATGTCATTTTGCCAGACATTACCAATTTCCCCTCTATATGGGTTCTCTCTCTCTCTCTGTTTTTTACATCTAATCTTCCAGACTCTGCATGCTTCCCCACAGCATTACCGATATAGTATGTTGTTAGATTTTCGATTTTTGCTAATCTTTTAGGGAGCAAGGGATCCCAGCCGACTTGTGATATGCATTCCTCTTTTGGGTAAGTTTGGGCAGCATTTCATACAATTAAAAGCCATTTTCATTTCTTTTTCAGTGAACTCTCTATTTCTCTAGTACCTTTTGTCCATAGCAGGTTGTCCAGGATAATCACGATCATGGAAACACTCTACACCTGTGTTATCTAATTCAGGAGCCACGAATCTCATGTGCTGTAGAATATTTGACATGTGGCTGGTGCAGGTGAGGAACTGAATTTTTTGTTTTATGTCCCTTTCATGAATTTTAATTCAAATAACCACACGTGACTATTGACAGCTGTGTTAGATAACACAGGGTTTTGGTCTAGTCTGTCTTCTTAGAAGCTCTTGCAATCTGGGCACCTGGGCACGAAATCTGGGCACGAAAACTCTTGTTTTCGACTCAAGTCATGATCTCACAGTTTTGTGAGTTCAAGTCCCGCGTTGGGCTCTGAGCTGACAATGTGGAACCTGCTTAGGATTCTCTCTCTCTCTCTCTCTCTCTCTCTGCCCCTCCCCCACTCGGGCTGTCTCAGTCTCTCTCAAAAATAAATAAGTAAACTTAAAAAAAAAAAAGAGGCTCTTGGTCTATTAGTGGGTGTTAGCTCCCAGCATCTGAGAAGTAGCCTGCACGGCTGGACCTCAGCACTGCCTGAAGTTTGCCCAGTACTGACGGCTAGACCTGACTGTTCTGTTGGCCATTAACAAGCTCAAAGAGCACCAACATCAGACAAGGCCACTCTGCAGCCATGATGAAGTGAGACCCAGCCAAACAAAATACCACCAGCGGAGGATTTTGTCTAAGCACAGACAAAAAGAAGTTTACCGTGCAAACCACAAAAATGCCACCCATCTTCGTGTCCCGGCTGACAATAGTCCCTGCTGCTCTCCTACCAATTGTAGCTTTTGCCTTGATTCATTTTCCCATCTTAAAGATAAGGTTTATTAAAAAAAAAATTCCAGGGGCGCCTGGGTGGCGCAGTCGGCTAAGCGTCTGACTTCAGCCAGGTCACGATCTCGTGGTCCGTGAGTTCGAGCCCCGCGTCAGGCTCTGGGCTGATGGCTCGGAGCCTGGAGCCTGTTTCCGATTCTGTGTCTCCCTCTCTCTCTGCCCCTCCCCCGTTCATGCTCTGTCTCTCTCTGTCCCAGAAATAAATAAACGTTGAAAAAAAAATTAAAAAAAAAAATTCCAGTGATAGATTTGCTCCTTTTTTTCCTGAAAACGTCTAGTGCAGAGCAACACCCCACTTCCTCAAACCCCTCCCAAGGTGCTTCACCAAGGCTCAATCCTATCCTCTAGCTTGCCTCTCACCTCAGTGTCGGGTTTTGTTGCAAGGAGCCTAACTTTTTTTTTTAATGTTTATTTATTTTTGAGAGACAGAGACAGAGACAGAGAGAGACAGAGCATGAGCAGGGGAGGGGCAGAGGGAGGGGGAGACAGAATCCAAAGCAGGCTCCAGGCTCTGAGCTGTCAGCACAGAGCCCAACGCGGGGCTCGAACCCACGAACCGTGAGATCATGGCCTGAGCCGAAGTTGGATGCTTAACCGACTGAGCCACCCAGGCGTCCCACAAGAAGCCCAAAGTATCCACAGACGTGAATTTGGTGGTCTTTGGGTAGGAGGCACTGACAGTGCTTTGTGACGTGAGGTGCTGATAATCTTTCCCAGCTTGTCATTTTCTGCTTTACTTCATGGAAGGGGTCTTTTACTATGCACATTTGTATTTTGACGACACTTTTAAATTTCTAAAATTGTTCTGGATTCTGAATCACAATAAAAGAAATGTCTCCCCCTCCCAGGCTATAAAGAAATGCATTCCTATTTAGTACCGGTATGGTTTCATTTTTTAAAATTTTGATCTTTGATTCATTTGGAATATACACAGATTTACAGTGTGAAAAAGACGTAACTTTTTCTATACGGTCACTTAATTATCCCAACACCACTAATAAAAAGCTGGGGCGCCTGGGTTGGCTCAGTCAGTTAAGCATTAGACTTCAGCTCAGGTCATGATCTCACAGTTCATGGGTTCAAGGCCCCATCAGGCTCTGTGCTGACTGCTCAGAGCCTGGAGCCTGCTTCAGATTCTGTCTCTCTTTCTCTCTCTCCCCATTCCTCTCTCTCTCTCTCTCTCAAAAATAAATAAACATTAAAAACTTTTTTTTAAATCCAAGTTTTCCTCTCTGATTTGAGATTCCCGTTTCATTGCATCCTATATTTGTGTATTAATTAAGTCTATTTCTGTATTTTCTCTTTTCTTCCATTAGTCTATCTGTCTGTTCACGTGCAGTACCACACTGTTTCAATGTAGAAGCTTCACGATATGTTACTTCTGGAAGGGCTTAGCCCTCATCTGCTTTTTTGTTGGGTTCGGAGCGGGGTCCTGACTTTTTTTTTTTTTTTTTGCCTTTCTAGATGAATGTACAATCAAATTGTCTTGCTCTAGTGCAAGCTCCAATGTTAATTTTATTGGGGTTGCATTGAATTTCTAAAGCAACTTAGCGAGAATGGCATATTTCTAATGCTGAGCCCTTTTACCCAAGAACACAGTATGCCTTTACACTCGTTCAGGCCCTCCTTTGTATATTTAACAATATTTTATAGTTGGCCTCATATAAATTCAAAGTATTTAGGCTCATGCCTGGGTTTTTGTTTTTGATTTTGCTCTCTTACTCTCGAAACAGTGTCTTCTCTTTTATTATACCTCCTGTATGATTTTAGTTAATATATAAGAAGGTTATTGGTTTTTATATGTTAATTTTAGAGTCCGAAACTCTATTAAATTTGTATCATTTAAAGGAGTTTTTCATTAGTTCTTGGGATGCGTCTGTGCAAAATCATGTGCCTGCAGAGTTTTGCCTCCTCCTTCTCCTTTCCAATTAAAAAAAAAAATTTTTTTTTAACGTTTATTTATTTTTGAGACAGAGAGAGACAGAGCATGAACAGGGGAGGGTCAGAGAGAGGGAGACACAGAATCGGAAACAGGCTCCAGGCTCCGAGCTGTCAGCACAGAGCCCGACGCGGGGCTCGAACTCACAGACTGTGAGATCATGACCTGAGCCGAAGTTGGACGCTTAACCGACCGAGCCACCCAGGTGCCCCTCTCCTTTCCAATTTGTATCCTTCTAATCACTTTTTCTTGTCTAAGTGTATTGGCCAGTACCTCCAGCTCGGTATTAAACAGTAGTCAAGATAATGGGCATCCTTGTCTTGTTCCTTACTATACTGGAAAATTCTTGGTGTTACCACATTAATTAAGATGCTGGTTTTTGAGCTAAAGCATGCACACACACACACACACACACACACGCACACACGCGCACACACACAAAATCGTATAAAGGAAGTAGTCAATTTCTATTTTATTAAATATTTTTAACCTGAATAAAAGTTAACTTTATCAAATGCCATCTCTCTGGAAATGACATGAGAAGATACAAAGCTTTCTCATTAGCTCTCTCTCTCTCTCTTTTTAATGTTTATTTGTTTATTTTGAGGGGGAGAGAGAGAGAGAGAGTGGGAGAGGAACTGACAGAGAGAGAGAGAGAGAGAGAGAGAGAGAGAGAATCTCAAGCAGGTTCCATGCTGTCAGCGCAGAGCCTGACATGGGGCTCAATCCCACAAACAGCGAGATCATGACCTGAACCAAAATCAAGAGTCTGATGCTTCACTGACTGAAGCACCCAGGCGTCCCTCTTTAGTTCTCTTAATATACAGAATTATATTAAATTTTCCAATGCTGATGGAATCTTCCAATGATGGATTTTCCAATGATGGCTTCCTTAGAAGAAATCCCGCTGGTCTGTGATGTTATTTTTCATGAGCTGCTATACTATGTGTTTTACTATTGTACTTAAGATTTATGCAATGATATTCAACAGTGATATTGGTCGAGGGTTCTCTTTCTGATGCAACCTAGTGTACTTTTTAGTACAGTCTTTCCAAATTTCAGTTCTGCTGGAAGGTATGGAAACAGCACCATATTAAAGATAAACCTGATTCCTGTAGCAACTACAATTAAAAATAGAAAGGGCACAAATTATTTCAGGAAAAAAAAAACCCAACAGATCCCCAGTTTCACAGGGAAAGAGAATTTATATGCCATTTGTGTTTGTGACTAAAATAATCCGCTGCTATTGTTTAATGTCTTAACTCTGCACAGCGGCTATAATTAGAAGTGAGTTCTACACACACCTTTCCTTCCAGCAGATAGTGCCAAGCACATCTGCAGCGTCTAAAAACGCTTTTATTCTTTTGCAGAGTAAACAGCAAAAGGTGCTTGAAGGCAAATAATAATAACCGTGCGGGGCACGGGAGCGACACGTGCCCAGAGAGAGTTTCTTGCTGCCTAAAGCCATGTACTTGACTTTGAAGAGAGCTAAAGATAGGACTATCTGATGTTCAGAAGTCAAGATGAAACAGTTAAGGAGCTTCCTCCTCATAATCCATAACCCTAGTCGAATCTTGAGGAAAACACCCGCTGAATCCTAACTGAAGAACATTCTGCAGGATTCCTGACCAGTCCCCCTCAAAAACTGTCAAGGTCATCGAAAACGTGGAAGGCCTGAGAAACTCTCACAGCCAAGAGAGATAAAGACTAAATGTAACGTGGTTTCCTGGACGACTTACTAGAACAGAAAAAGGACTTTAGGTAAAAACTGAGAAAATACCAATAAATGATGGGCTCTAGTTAATAAGAAGAACACTGGTTCATTAATTGGGCCAAACGTGCCCTACAAATGTGTGATGTTAATAATAGAGGAAGATGGGTATGGGGCATATGGCGACTCTCTACTATCTTCACAATTTTTCTGTAAACTTAAAACTCTTCTAAAATTAAGAGTATATATTTAAAACTTAAGGAAGCATACAACACAACATGGGCACACTTTTCCTCTAGATGCCAAAAAAAATGGGGAACCGGGCCAACAGGCGTGTGAAAAGGTGCCCAACGTCACTCATCATCGGGGAAATGCCAATCAAAGCCATGATGGGCTATCGCTGCCCACCTGTCCGGACCCTGCTGTCAAAAACACGAGGGACAACAGTGGTGAGGAAGATGTGGGGGGGAACGAACCGTCGAGCACTGTCGGTGGGGACGTCGTGGGGGGCAACCACTGTGGACACCAGTATGGAGGTTCCTCAAAAACCTGAAACGAGAGCTCACGTATGATCCCAGCAGTTCTGTTTCCGGGCAGACAGTCAGAGGAAATTAAAACAGGATTTCCAGTTAATATCTGCACCCAACCCCCCTTCACTGCAGCATTATTCACCACAGCCAAGACGTGGAAACAACCTCAGGGTGTCAGTGGACGCGTGGATAAAGAAGACGTGCGTGTGTGTATATGCACAACGCAACATTTTCGGGCCACGAGAAAGAAGGGAATTCTGCCATTTGCCAAAACACGGATGGACCTTCGGGGTAACAGGCTGACAGAGAAAGACAAAACGCCGTGTGGAATCTTAGAACACCGAACAGCGGGGAAACAGATCGGTGGTTGCCAGAGGCAGGAGATGGGCGGAGGGGCGAACGGGTGAAGGTGGTCAAAAGGTACAAACTTCCAGTCGTACGTGAAATAAATCCTGGGTCTATAACGGACGGCATGGTGACCCTGGGTACCAATGCTGGGTGCACTTTGAAAGCTACCGAGGCGGTAGATCTTAGAAGTTCTCACCGCACAAGAAAGTGGGCAAGTATGTGAGGCGACGGGCGTTCAGTAAAGTTATGATAGTAATCGTTTTGCGATATACGCATATATCAAATCCTTGTGTTGTATAACCTTAAACTAATGCAAAGTTACAGGTCCGTTATACCTCAATAAAACTGGAAAGATGTAAAATTATGTTCTTGAATTCCCCGTCGGTGTTTACAAACCACCCACTAGTGTCAGCTCCGGGAGCAGTCTGGTTTGCATTTACAGGTACATTTAGGGTTCTTTTGGAGAAGGAGAGTAGTAGGGGGAGTGAAATGGGGAAGCAGCTTGGAAGAAAACCAGGATGCAGAATCAGAGTCCCACGAGGGTCCTGTCCTGAGCACTCGCCGTGCTCTTTGTGTTTCTCTGTTCCTTTTCTGTCTCTCCTTTTCTTTATTATCTTGGGGACTTGCTGGGTCAAGCGTGCTAGGCAGAAGTCTGCGGGAGGCTGCCTTCTGGTCCGTCTGTGGCGGCCCCAGGTCATGACCACACTCCTCAGGTTCCTGTTTATCATTGGCCCCTGTTTTCCAGTCTGTCCCAGAAAACATCTCGGTTCAAACCTGCCCCCTGGCTTCTGAGCCGGTATTTTCCAAGAGCCTTAGCTTTTATTGCCCTGTTGGTCTGCTTGCCCGACGACACCGAGATAAAGCCCTCTTGTCCTTCGGTGAGCAGCCCGGAGTCACCACCCAGAAGATGTCACTGACACGTCCCCAAGATGTCTTTAAAGAGAAAGCAGGCCCAAATCCTCACATGGGTCTCAAAACGTGTTTGCCCTGTTCTCGGGGGCCTTTTCCGGATGTGGTGCTCGTTCAGAAAAACCACAACAAAATCCATTGCAGAAGAAATACTCATTTCAACCAGGAAGCAAAACTATCCTGAGTTTTGTGACATGTCATGGCACTCAAGTCAAAAGACCCCAACGTCATCAGGGCCTAGACGTCTCGAACAGTAGCTATTGTCACAACTGCTGCGGGGCCTGGGGCGTAGAGATTCCTGGTGCCGGCTGAATGTTTCAGTTCACCAGACACCTTCACCTTGGCTGTGGAAGGTCCTCAAGACCCTTGAGTGCCCTTTCATCGTGCCTTCTGATTCCATTCAGTGCTTTCCGGTCACATTTTTGGTGAGTTGAGTGAAAAAAGGACAGTTTGTGGTTTGATGCTGTGCAAGACCATGAGTCTGTGTGGATAACACAAAAATGATTAAAAAAAATTTTTTTTAATGTTTATTTATTTGTGAGAGAGACAGCGTGTGAGTGGGGGAGGGACAGAGAGAGAGGGAGACACAGAATCCGAAGCAGGCTCCAGACTCCGAGCTGTCAGCACAGAGCCCGACGCGGGGCTCGAACCCACGAACCGCGAGATCATGACCGGAGCTGAAATCAGACGCTTCACCGACTGAACCACCCAGGCGCCCCGAAAATGTTTTTAAAAGGAGGAAATTCTCTCAGTCTTTTGGGAATACTGACCCAGGGCTGCCAGGCTTTTACAGAGAGTAGCTCTCTCCGGTGTTCAAACGGTTGCAGCCTGACCTAATGGGTTTTTGCCGTTAACATTTTATTGAGGAATATTTCAAATTTGTCTATACGAAAGTAGAAAGAATAGTCTAATGGACCTCTGGCCACAACAATTGTCCCCTTGAGGCCAGTTGCACTGGACATGTTCTTCCAACCACTCCCTGCACACTCCCACCCCCCTTATTCTGAAACAAATCCAAGAATCTAACCTCATCTAGAAATATTTCATACGCATCTCCAAAGGATTAGGATTCTTTTTTTAAAAATAAGGTACAAACAGAGAGGGAGGCAAACCAGAAGAGACTCTTAAATACAGGGAACACACTGAGGGTTGCTGGAGGGGAGGAGGGTGGGGGATGGGCTAGATGGGGGATGGGCCTTAAGGAGGGCACTTGTCGGGATGAGCGCTGGGTGTCATAGGTCAGAGACAAATCACTGGGTTCTACTCCTGAAGCCCAGACTACACTGTATGTTAACCCACTTGAATTTAAATACATAAATTAAAAAAAGAATACGACCACTGTTCTGTTATCACATCTAACCGGGAGACAGAAAATCCTTAATATGTTCAAATATCCAGTCAGTGTCCAAATTTGCCCATTACCTCATAACTATTTTTCTTTGTCGTAGTTAACATACATTTTGTTTTAGTCTGGATCAAAATTAGATCCATACATTACAACAGGTTGTCATGTCTCTTAAGTCTCTTTGTAAAGTTCTCTTTATCTCTCCGGCAGGTGTGTGTGAGGTTTTTTTTGTTTCTTTGTTGTTTGGTTTTTTCAAGGGAAACTATTTTCTCCACTGTCTGGAAAGACTGGAATTTTTCCGCAGTCTAGCTTTTGCTGTCTATGTCCTCTTGACGTTCAACATTTTATTCCATCGCCCTACTTTTATCCCTCCTTGGAAAAGGAGGTAGATGAGGTGAAGGAAAGATCTAGAACTGGCCCTCAAGGACAGCAGATTATATTGAATATGTTCTCCCTTTGAAAAGACAGCTGTCCCTGGTGTTGGGAGGTGTTTCACTTCTTTTTTTTTTTTTTTCCACCACGACTCTGGCCGCCTACCGGGTCACTCCCTAATTTGTCTGGACGGTTGGAAGGATGGCAGTAAATTCCAGAACACAAGCAAACCTGCCTATTTATTTTCCAGAGTGTTAAATACAAACACTCAGACCTTGAGTTTCAAGCAACCAGCATTTGCCCATGCAATGTGCACTTTTCTTTGCAATACCATTGGTTTATTTTAAATAACCTATTCGGACTCGCTCACCCAACCCCCACCCCTGCTGGCCATTAACCCAGCTACAGGAAACAAAAAAAAAAAGGACAAGAAAAACTGAGATACTTAGTCCATTGCCACATGAGGCCGTTTAGGCTACTTTACAGAATCTCAATGCAAACAACCTGCAACGTTGACCCTGAAATGACACAACACAGAAGGCACACCCTCCTGTACCAGGCGTCCCCTCAATTTCCCCTCAATTTCCAAATGGTTTCATTAAAAAGAAATGGACCAGAATTGTTGAGAAGGAGATGCTGGTCTGATTCCCTGTTTGGGATTTGGTTCAGACCCGTGGGCCACACCCTTTAACAATGAGCCGATAGAACATTGAAGTCAAAAAATTCGGACTGTTGTCCAAACACCCTAGATTTCCTATCCTATTGTGGGCCTGTTATCAGTTCAGTTCTATAAAGTTCTAGGGAGTTATTTTTTCCTCTCTCCTTAAGCAAGGTCTGGCCATTGAGAGCCTGAAGCGGCATCTGGAAGAGGAGCTTCTCGGAGCACTTCCTAGAAGCTTTTGTTCTGCCCACATCGTGCAGGCTTAACTAAGTCCTCTCCAAGGACCCATCCTGGGGGCTTCTGTGTCACCCCATAGGACACTGCTCTTTTTCACCGCCTTCCTCAACACACAGGGTCTCTATTCTCTCTCCTCACTGGGTTGCACTTGGGCTATGGAGTCTTGGTTAGTCAAAGGAAAATAATAGCAGGTCAAGGAACCTGCCCTCATTGTGTTACTTCTAAAACACAGGGCATCTCTTGAATTAGAACACGAGAAAGGGGTGCCTGGGTGGCTCAGTCGGTTGGGCGGCCGACTTCGGCTCAGGTCATGATCTCACTGGTCGTGGGTTCGAGCCCCATGTCGGGCTTTGCACTGGCAGCTCGGAGCCCGGAGCCTGCTTCGGATTCGGTGGCTCCCTCTCTCTCTACCCCTCCCCTGCTCATGCTCTGTCTCTCTCTGTCTCTCAATAATAAATAAACGTTAAAGAATTTTTTTTTCAAAATTAAAAAAAAAATAATAATAACGCAAGAGAAATGAAAAGAAATGGATTTCTACCAGGATCCAGCTCCTCAGGGGAAGCGGGCTCTGTGAGGAATGTGAGCCCTACCCCAGCCTACCATTGTGCTGGGGACTCATGACCTTTGTGCTCAAGGCCTCCACTCCAGGCAAAATGTACTAACTCAGTACAGTGGTGAATAGTGGTCTTGTTCTGAGATTTTATTTTTTTAATTTTTTTAATGTTTATGTATTTTTGAGAGAGAGAGAGAGAGAGAGAGTGTGCGTGTGTAAGTGGGGGAGGGGCAGAGAGAGAGGGAGACACAGAATCTGACACAGGCTCCAGGCTCCGAGCTGTCAGCACAGAGCCCGACGCGGGGCTCGAACTCACCAACCGCGAGAACCTGAAGTCAGACACTTCACCAACCGAGCCACCCAAACACCCTGATGTTCTGAGATTTTAAAAACCTGGAATGAAATTCTACTTCTGCCATTTATGGCCTTTCCGACTTTGGGCAACGTTGCCTCTCAAAATCTCCATGTTCTCACCTGCAAATAAGGAAATTGAGATGTATACTTTACATATATGTAAAAAAAAAAAAAACTATAGTTTGGGGGATAAACATGAAATAGCAAATCCAGCCTACATCAGTAATATTAGATCCGAAATTTCCTCCCTTCCCCCACTCCCAAAAGGTAATAAAGAAAACTATTTATGAGTCTGTAAGATGAATTAGTCTGCCATAGCTTTTCCAAGTGTAGCAGAGCAGAAATGCAACAAATAATAGGTTTGTTGAGCGGGGAGAGGCTGGGGCGCAGAACTGTAGGATCAACCCTCCCTGAGTCTATGGGGATTTTTAAGTTAGAGGATGACAAGAAGGGACTAAAATGACAAAAACAGAGAGAAAGCTGTAGAAAGTGAGGTAGGGGTGCCTGGGTGGGTCAGTCGGTGAAGCGTCCGACTTCGGCTCAGGTCATGATCTTTCCAGTCCATGAGTTTGAGCCCCGCCTCGGGCTCTGTGCTGACAGCTCAGAGCCTGGACCCGGCTTCGGATTCTGTGTCCCCGCGTCTCTCTGCCCCTCCCTCACTCGTGTTCTGTGTTGCTCTGTCTCTCAAAAATAAATGAATGTTAAAAAAATTTTTTTTTTTTTTTTTAAAAAACAGAAAGTGAGGCAGGTAGACTTCAAAGGCAAACATGCTCTGTGTTTTCCAAGCTACTCGCCCCTGCTAGTCTTGGTTCCGTCCCTCGGGTCTACCTTTTGGGAGACGTTCAAAACTACACATGAGTGAGGAAGAAAAAAAATACTCTGGTTGATGTATTATTGCCATTTTGAAGACAATTTAAGATAGAGGTTTCAAAGCTTTCAGCTAGTTTTCCTTGGCCAATGAATCTTTTATATATAACAAGTGAGAACATCAAAATATTATAGGATGAATTGGAACAGCTAGACCTGGTTTCTCTGGGGAAAACAAGCCAGCTCTTCCGAACGATCCAGCCAAACATCTTCGAGAATGAGTCATTCCACCCTGAGAGTACGTAAAGTTGCACCCCTCAGGCAAGTACAGGAGAAGAGAATTAACCTAAATTTATTTCCGTGGAAGTAGAAATATGTTGGAATCCAGTTTTACTGAAATGTTTGAAATACGCCACTTAGTGTGGGTAGTCTCCTTAGAGCTATAGATTGGCTTTATAAAACATCCCACTCTTTATTTTTTATTTTATTTTTTTTAAGTTTTTTATTTATTTATTTATTTTATTTATTTTTTTTAAGTTTTTTATTTAGGCTTTATAAAACATCCCACTCTTTATTTTTTATTTTATTTTTTTTAAGTTTTTTATTTTATTTTATTTAAGTTTTATTTATTTATTTATTTTTATTTATTAATAATTTAATATATTAGACTATATTTATTTAGTATAATATTATTTTCAGGTGTACAAGACAGTGATTCAACACTTCCAAACAGCACCGTGTGCCCATCGCAAGTGCCCTCCCTAGCTCCCATCACCCGTTTAACTCATCTCCCTACCCACCTGCCCTGCGGTAACCATCAGTTTATTCTCTATAGTTAAGAGTCTTGTTTCTTGGTTTGCCTCTCCCTTGCTCATTTTTTTCTCATTTGTTTTGTTTCTTAAATTCCACATGTGAGTGAAATCACACGGTACTTGTCTTTCTCTGAGTAATTTATTTCACTTAGCATAGCACTCTCTAGCTTCATCCATGTGCTGTAAATGGCAAGATTTTGTTCTTTTTTACAGCTGAGTAATATTCCATTGATATAGATATAGATATAGATGTAGATGTAGATGTAGATGTAGATATAGATGTAGATGTAGATATAGATATAGATATAGATATAGATATAGATATAGATTCTTTTTCCATTCATCACTCAATGGACACTTGGGCTGTTTCCATAACTGGTGAATGTAAATAATGCTGCTATGCACATCAGGGTGCATGTATCCCTTTGAATTAGTATTTTTGTATTCTTTGGGTAAATATCTAGTAGCATGATTGCTGGGTCTAGGGTGGTTTTATTTTTAACTTTTTGAGGAAACTCCATACTGTTTTC
The DNA here is from genome assembly GCF_022837055.1 of Prionailurus viverrinus. NCBI lineage: Eukaryota > Metazoa > Chordata > Mammalia > Carnivora > Felidae > Prionailurus > Prionailurus viverrinus. The sequence goes on along the minus strand of NC_062565.1, from coordinate 12,713,828 downwards.
CACAGTGGATGTACCAGTTTGCACTCCCACCAACAACACATGAAGGTTCCTTTTTCTCCATATCCTCACCAACCCCTATTGTTCCTTGCGTTGTTGATTTTAGCCATTCTGACAGGTGTGAGATGATATGTCATTTTAGTTTTGATTTGCATTTCCGTGATGATGAGTCACGTTGAGCATCTTTTCATGTGTCTCTTGGCCATCTTAATGTCTTCTTTGGAGAAATGTCTGCTCAAGTCTTCTGCTCATTTTTCAATGGCATTACTCATCTTTGGGTGTTGGGTCGTATCAGTTCTTCATGTATTTTGGGGACTAACCTTTTAACAGATAATGTCATTTGCACTTTTTAGCTGAGGACTCTTCTGTCCATCAACAACTTGTGCAAGGTCAATAGGTCAGCAGGTAGCTTAACCACGAGTCCACCTGTAGCCTGCCAGTTCCAAAATCCGTGCTCTTTATATTGCAGTGCTCTGCCTGGCCGTGACAACCAATGAACAGCATGTGAAAAAGTGCTCAGTTGGCACTTCCATTCTTTTGTCACAACTTGTAATGCAGCTCGTCATTTTAGTGACTGGTCCCGCCCATCATTTAAGGGTCAGAGGTTCTAAAAGCATCCCCTGCGAGGGTAGAGTTAGAGAGGGACACAGCAGTTTCTGAAAGTAACGCCCACACTCACACACTCACATTTAAATACACAATAAATAGAACACGCATAGGATTCAGGATTCAAGGCTATATGGGAAAGGAAACTATATCTAATAGTTCTACATTAAATGGGGAGATAAGTATTATAGGAGTAAACTACATCTAAAAGGTCTATGTTAAAGAGGGGACAGGGGCACCTGGGTGGCTCAGTCAGTTGAGCATCCAACTTCGGCTCAGGTCATGATCTCACAGTTCATGAGTTCAAGTCCCAAATTGGGTTCTCTGCTCTCAATACAGAGCTTGCTTTGCATCCTCTGACCCCCTTTCTCTCTGCCCCTCCCCCACTTGCATTTCTCTCTCTCTCTCTCTCTCTCTCTCTCTTTCTCAAAAATAAGCAAAACATTTTAAAAAATAAAGAGGGGACAAGTATTATAGGTCCTCCCTCCCCAAATAGTAAGGAGATGTAGTGAGAGAACTGAAATTACAGAAACAGAAGATTGGGAGAAAGAAGTGAAATCGGGAAGAGTCGTTGTATCCGTAAGCAGAGAACAGAAGTCTGGTTAGCAAATTCCAGCTGAGCGTTTTGCACACAGTAGGTACTCAACAAACCTCTGTAGAATGACTGATTCAACTTGGTCATCCGATAAGCAGTCTTAGTTTACCATGCATGCAATTGACTTGGCTACAGCGGTTGTTTTTTTAGAAGAAAGTTGGCTGACCCGAATGTATACTACTGTGGTCTAGTTAAGGCGACAAGTAAGAATAGTAGGTGGAGCCTGCCTGTCAGTGTAGGGTGTTCCGTGTCCCCATTCCTGAGGTGAACTGGAGTCTTTATCAGAGCCCTGAGCCAAGTCCATCCAAAGACATAGCTCAGGACACATCGAGAAGTGTTTTTCAGAGCCTGGCTGCTCGCACCACCAAAGTAATGTGAAAAATAATCTGTAGATCTTCAAAATCTATCCAGGGTTCGTGTCTGGGAATTGGCATTCTAGGATGGGTTGACCGCCAGAAAGACAAGATCTAGTACGTCCACTCCTTGGGACACCAGTGCTTGTAGACTACTGTTGTCCTCCTTTTTTCTCTTTTTTCTTTTGCAGATCTTTTTTTTTTTAACTTCAGTTTTTCTTTTTTAAAATTTACATCCAAATTAGTTAGTATATAGCGAAGCAATGATTTCAGCAGATTCCTTAATGCCCCTTCCCCCATTTAACCCATCCCCCCTCCCACCACCCCTCCAGCAACCCTCAGTTTGTTCTCCATATTTGTGAGTCTCTTTTCTTTTGTCCCTCTCCCTGTTTTCATGTTATTTTTGTTTCCCTTCCCTTATGTTCATCTGTTTTGTCTCGTAAAGTCCTCACAGGAGTGAAGTCATATGATTTTTGTCTTTCTCTAACTAATTTCACTTAGCATAATACCCTCCAGTTCCATCCATGTAGCTGCAAATGGCAAGATTTCATTCTTTTTGATTGCCGAGTAACACTCCATTGTATATGTATATACCACATCTTCTTTATCCATTCATCCATCGAGGGACATTTGGGCTCTTTACATACTTTGGCTATTGTGGATAGTGCTGCTATAAACATAGGGGGCATGTATCCCTTTGAAACAGCACAACTGTATCCCCTTGGATAAATGCCTAGTAGTGCAATTGCTGGGTCGTAGGGTAGTTCTATTTTTAGCTTTTTGGGAAACCTCCATCCTGTTTCCTAGAGTGGCCGCACCAGCTTGCATTCCCACCGACAATGCAAAAGAGATCCTCTTTCTCCACATCCTCGCCAACATCTGTTGTTGCCTGAGTTGTTAATGTTATCCATTCTGACAGGTGTCAGGTGGTATCTCATTGTGTTTTTGATTTGTATTTCCCTGATGATGAATGATGTTGAGCATTTTTTCATGTGTCAGTTGGCCATCTGGATGTCTTCCTTGGAGAAGTGTCTATTCATGTCTTTTGCCCATTTCTTCACTGGATTATTTGTTTTTTGGGTGTTGAGTTTGATAAGTTCTTTGTAGATTTTGGATACTAACCCTTTATCTGACATGTCATTTGCAAATATCTTCTCCCATTCTGTCGGTTGCCTTTTAGTTTTGCTGATTGTTTCCTTCGCTGTGCAGAAGCTTTTTATTGTGATGAGGTCCCAGTAGTTCATTTTTGCTTTTGTTTCCCTTGCCTCTGGAGATGTGTTGAGTAAGAAATTGCTGCACCCAAGATCAAAGAGGTTTTTGCCTGCTTTCTCCTCGAGGATTTTGATGGCTTCCTGTCTTACATGAGGTCTTTCATCCACTTTGAGTTTATTTTTGTGTCTGGTGTAAGAAAGTGGTCCAGGTTCATTCTTCTGCATGTCACTGTCCAGTTTTCCCAGCACCACTTGCTGAAGAGATCGTCTTTATTCCATTGGATATTCTTTCTTGCTTTGTGAAAGATTAGTTGGCCATACGTTTGTGGGCCCATTTCTGGGTTCTCTATTCTATTCCATCGATCTGAGTTTCTGTTCTTGTGCCAGTACCATACTGTCTTGATGACTACAGCTTTGTAGTGTAGCTTGAAGTCTGGGATTGTGATGTCTTCTGCTTTGGTTTTCTTCTTCAAAATTGCTTTGGCTATTCAGGGTCTTTCCTGGTTCCATACAAATGTTAGGATTATTTGTTCTAGCTCTGTGAAGAATGATGGTGTTACTTTGATAGGGATCGCGTTGAATATGTAGATTGCTTTGGGTAGTATTGACATTTTAACAACATTTTTTCTTCCTATCCAGGAGCATGGAATCTTTTTCCATTACTTTGTGTTTTCTTCAATTTCTTTCATCAGCTTTCTATAGTTTTCAGTGTATAGATTTTTTACCTCTTTAGTTAGATTTATTCCTAGGTATTTTATGGTTTTTTGTGCAACTGTAAATGGGATTGATTCCTTGATTTCTCTTTCTGTTGCTTCATTGTTGGTGTATAGGAATGCAACCGATTTCTGTGCATTGATATTATATCCTGAAACTTTGATGAATTCGTGAATCAGTTCTAGCAGCTTTTTGGTGGAATCTTTTGGGTTTTCCATATAGAGTATCATGTCATCTGCGAAGAGTGAAAATTTGACCTCCTTCTGGCTGATTTGGATGCCTTTTATTTCTTTGTGTTGTCTGATTACAGAGGCTAAGACTTCCAATACTATGTTGAATGACAGTGGTGAGAGTGGACATCCCTGTCTTGTTCCTGACCTTAGGGGGAAAGCTCTCAGTTTTTCCCCATTGAGGATGATATTAGCATTGGGTTGCTCGTATATGGCTTTTATCATCTCGAGGTATGATCCTTCTCTCTCTACTTTCTTGAGGGTTTTTATCAAGAAAGGATGTTGTATTTTGTCAAATGCTTTCTCTACATCTATTGGGAGGATCATATGGTTCTTGTCCTTTCTTTTATTGATGTGATGAATCATGTTAATTGTTTTGCAGATATTGAACCAGCCCTGCATCCCAGGTATAAATCCCACTTGGTCGTGGTGAATCATTTTTTTAATGTATTGTTGGATCCGGTTGGCTAATATCCTGTTGAGGATTTTTGCATCCATGTTTATCAGGGAAATTGGTCTATAGTTCTTTTTAGTGGGGTCTCTGTCTGGTTTTGGAATCAGGGTAATGCTGGGTTCATAGAAAGAGTTTGGAAATTTTCCCTCCATTATTATTTTTTTGGAACAGTTTCAAGAGAATAGGTGTTAACTCTTCCTTAAATGTTTGGTAGAAGTCCCCTGGAAAGCCATCTGGCCCTGGACTCTTGTTTTTTGGCAGATTTTTTTTGTTGCTAATTCGATTTCCTTACTGGTTACGGGCCTGTTCAAATTTTGTATTTCTCCCTGTTTCAGTTTTGGTAGTGTATATGTTTCTAGGAACTTGTCCATTTCTTCCAGATTGGCATATTCCATTTTATTGGCATAAAATTGCTCATAATAGTCTCTTATTATTGTTTTATTTCTGTTGTGTTGGTTGTGATTTCTCCTCTTTCATTCTTGATTTTACTTATTTGGGTCTTTTCCTTTTTCTTCTTGATCAAACTGGCTAGTGGTTTATCAATTTTGTTAATTCTTTCAAAGAACCAGCTTCTGGTTTCATTGATGCAAAACTTATTTTTTAAGCAAGAGATGCTTCCCAAACACGTTTTTCTCTTAAATTAAAAAAAAAAGGTATATACTATAAGAAATCTAATCTATATGCTTGTTTACTCATCAAACTGATGCCTGGTTGATGGCAGTTGATACTCTACCATCTTCTCATTAAAAACAGGAAATTCTATTTTTCTCACGGTGCACAAATTAAAACTTGAAGACATTTGAATTTGGTTTGAAATGTGTTTACCTAAACTTTCAAGTTAGGTCTAAACTAAAATAAGCATTCTGTAAGCCTTGCTTTCAATCTCATGCTTGGTCTTCAGAGCTCCTTGACATACACAATACACCTTTTACTGAAAATCAGGGAAAAGGTGCTACTGAAACCACAAAGAAACAGTCAACTTCCTTTGAGTTCTGTCAATTAACTCTTTAAGACCCTACAAGGGTAACTTGAAGACTAGTTGTCATTCCTGTCGTAAAAACTGGTTGGAACTTTTACCACCACCTAGAGGCCATTGAACTGAACTGCGAAAACAGGAAAAAAATGTTTATTAAAGTGGCTGTGAACTCCCAGCCTTATCATTTGTTTTCCATTACTGAATGTTATCGACATAATATTAGATTCTTGGAAGAAACAAATGATTCGCAGAAAGTAAGTAGTTTCCAACCTCCCACAGAATGGAGAAGACCACCTGGAAAAATAGGTTGTTCTGAGCACGTTCGTGACTTGAATTAAAGTTGTCATGTCCTGTACCAGCAACTATGTTTTGAAGATGTGCGTTCAACATCTGCTCCAAAGTGGCAGTCCTCAATACCATCGTCTCACATCCTGGTGGAGGATAGCTTGGGAGACAAACAGAAATGAGTATGTTGGGATTCAACCTTTTTATGGCTGTAGACTCCTACCACATCATTCTTTATAGGCGAGAACCTAGATCAGGTCCATTCTTGATGTATTTAGGCAAGAGCAGAAGGTGAGGCACAAGACGCAGATTTAATGTTTCCCATGATTTTATTTCCTTGAAAAAAAACCCCTATTTTTAACGGTTTAGGGAGCAGATAAAAAACCTTCCATCTGAGACCTTCTCTCCCATCTGAGACTTTTGAGGGGAGGAAAAGGAAAAAAAAGGAATAAGTTTCTTCTGTGAGCTACTTTAAAAGAATTGTGTCATCTATGATTTATTCTTTGCCTCTGACTCAGGGTTTCGGTTCGTTTGGCATCGGCACAGGCATTAGTCTTAACTAAGGTTGCTGGCGACTCTGGAGCCACCTCAAGTTTACTGGGGGGTTGATGCCCATCCTCTCTGTGGAACACTGGCAAAAAATTGTTCTGAGCCGTTGGATACCAAGATTCTTCCCACGATCAGATAAGCCTTCTTTGTTTAAGTTTGTTTACTTATTTATTTTAGTAATCTTCACACTCCGCACAGGGCTTGAACTCAAGATCTGAAGATCAAGAGTTGTACACTCTTCAAACCGAGCCAGCCAGGTATCCCTCAGATAAAACTTCTGATGGAGGTTCTGGAATTGACTCCTCTCTGCATTTGAGTTTTAGAATCTGTGGCTTATGGAAAAGACTGTTTTTTAAGCTGGAGGAAATGTCACCAGTCCATAAGTACTTAATAAATAACCATTAGGATCCTCTATGGAGACCAGAGAATCCTGCGGACACCTATTCTCTCTCTCTCTCGCTCTCGCTCGCTCTCTCTCTCTAGCCTTCTCTTATTTGTCTGTATCTTCTTGGAAAGAGCTTGTACACATGTCTGGTCCTCCAGGTTTTGCACCTGCTGCCCAAGGGATGGGCCCCTGGATCACCTAGCTCTGAGAGCCAATGGGGCTTGCGTTCATGAGTCCCACAGGACTGTAGCACAGAAGCAAGCTGTTATTAATGAGCACAAGAACAACTCCCCTCCCCCATGGATATAAACCTGGGCCAAGTATAGATAGAACAAGCAAAAATACCCATCTCCAAATTTCTCCTTGGAAGGGGCCTGACTACATATTTTCTTAGATACTGTCTATGGGCTTGGGTTCCAATAATTTTGCACATAGATACTCACTGTGATGCTGTCCCTTTGGGACACTGATAGGTCTTGGCATACCCTCAACTACTGGGAAGTACCAAGAACAAAGAAGGCAGTTTGAACAATCACTATCATGAAAGTGAGACAACCAAGAGCTCAGACCAGGCTAATTGCCAGGGTTCGTCTCCTACACAAGACCAAACTGTCAGGACCAGAAGAGATAACTGTTTTCTCTAATGCACAAAAACCAATGGAGAGTTAAAGAAAATGAAGAAACAGAGGAATATGTTCCAAATAAAGAACATGACAAAACTCCAGAACAGACCTTAATGAAACATAGATGAGTGATAGACAATTCAAAATAATAATCATAAGGTGCTCACTAAGCTCCAGAGAACAAGGTATGGACAAAGTGAGATTACAACCGAGAGATATAAAATATAAAAATGTACCAAACACTAACCAAATAAGTCAATCAGAGAAAGACAAATACCATATGATCTCACTCACTTGTGGAATTTAAGAAACAAAACAAATAAGCAAAGAAAAAAAGGGGAGAGACAAACCAAGAAATAGATTCTTAACAATAGAGAACAAACTGATGGTTACCAGAGGGGAGGTGGATGGAGGAATGAGTGAAATAGGGGATGGGGATTAAAAAGTATGTTTATCATGATGAAAAATAAAATAAAATTGATTTTAAAATGTACCAAATGGAAATCACAGAGCTGATTTATAGAAAATCTCAACAGAGGGGTGCTTGGGTGGCTCAGTTGGTTAAGCATCTGATTTCAGCTCAGGTCATGATCTCACAGTTTGTGGGGTTGAGCCCCACGTTGGGATCTGTGCTGACAGCTCAGAGCCTGGAGACTGCTTCGGATTCTGGGTCTCCCTCTCTCTCTGCCCCTCCCCTGTCATGCTCTGTCTCTCAAAAATAAGTTAAACATTAAGAAATTAAAAAAAAAAAATCAATAGAGAGTTTCAACATCAGACTAGATCAAGCAAAGAAAGTATCACTGAACTTAATACAGGGCAGTGGGATTCATCTACTCAAAGGAGAGGAAAAGAGAGTTAAAACAGCTTAAGGGGTTTATGACACATTATCAACCAGACAAATATATATATTATAGGGGTCCCAAAGAAGAAGAGAGAAAGAGGTAGAAAGTTTATTCAAAGATATAATAGTTGAAAACTTCCCTAGCCCGGGGGAAAGAAACAGATATTCAAATCCAGGAAGCCCAGAGGGTTCCAAATAAAATGAATCCTAACAAACCCACACAAAGACACATTAAGAGTAAATTTGCAAAAATGTGTTACATATATGGGAACCCCATATTTTATTTTTATTTCATAAAAATATCAGCAGAGTGTTCAACAGAAACTTCACAAACCAGAAGGGAGTGGCATGATATATTCAAAGTGCTGAAAGAAAAAAGTTGCCAGCCAAGAGTACTCTATCCAGTAAAGTTGTCCCTCAGAATTGAAGGAGAGATAAAGAGTTTTTCAGAGAAGCAAAATCTGAAGCTTGTCACCGTTAGAGCAGTCTGACGATAAATGTTATGGGGGGGGGGGTGGTTAAGCTGAAACAAAAAGATACAAATTTTAACAAGAAAATACACAAAAGGATATATCTCACTGGTAAAAGCTAATATATACTGTCAGTCAATTACATCTCAATAGAACTAAGGAAAAAGTAAATATATGATTAAATTCAGAATATTCAAATGTAATGGTGGTGGGTAAATCACTTACAACTCCAATATGAAGGTTAAAAGACAAGAGAATTAAAAAATAACTATAACTACAATAATTTGTTAATGGATACACCATGTAAAAAGATGTATGTTGTGACCTCAAAGCTATAAAGTGGAGGTGGGAACGTATAAATGTAAAATTCTGTATTCATTTGAAGTCAAGTTATCAGCTTAAAATAGACTGTTATTAATATAAAATGTCTTAGTAAAATAAAATAAACGGCCATCAGAGGACCATTACAGTGCCAGCTGGTGGTCCAGCCCCTCGCCCAGAAAAGCCTATTCTGAACGTTGTTGAGAGTAGCTATGCGCATAGGCTATGTAGAGAGTGAGAATGGAGAGGGCACATATAACTTTTTGTGTCTTACAGATGCTGTGTGTGGTATAATGAAATGACTGTTCCACATCCCATGTGATTTGAGGCTAGTGAGCAAAACTGACAAGTAGACTTTGCAAGAAGCACTTTTCTTCCCAATTGGATGATTTCAAAATAAACTGCTTACAGATGGTTTTCATTGCACGTAACCGGAAAGTGTCAACTCTTGGCAGATTTGCCCACTTTTGTGTCTGGGACTTAGTGGGCTATTGAATGGTCTTCTGTGGTTAGAAGCTCTCTCCTTTTATAGCAATGCCAGGGGCAGAGTTGGCTCTAGGGATAGGAGAACATTTCTTCTTTCCACTCAAGAAAAATGTCTTCTACCCAATGTGCTTCTTTGAAATACAAGGACAATACAGTTCACTGAGACATTCTGCTAGTAATTAACTGCCTTGGGGGCCTGGGGAACTCAGATGGGAGCTCAGCATCCTTCTTTCATTTACAGGGAAACCGTTCAGACCCCCTTAGATAAAAGCACCAAGAGTGGCCCCTGGAAAGAATTAGTATTCTTCAGAAACAAGAGCTGAAAGAAACAGTCAGGAGGTGTGAGGCATCTCTTTCAAATTAATCAAAATGGGAACAGCAAGGAAGATGCAGTGGGAGAGATTTAGACATGTTCTATGATCACAAGGAACCCTCAGTAAGTTATATCCAGATAAAAGGAGGGGAAAAAAGAGAGAAAGAGTACCACAAGAATGTCAGAGTGTCAAGTGAGTCTCAACTGGGTAAGACTTACATTGATTGGGTTGGAATTACGTGAGGGGGAGGGTGTCTTGAGTCACCCTTAATGATTCTAAGCCTAGACTAGGACAAAACAGAAGGGCCAATGTTATTACGGAAAGAGAGATTCTCAGAGAGGTCTCCTCAACCATGGAAAAGCCGGGACAAGCCGGCTTGGGCAGGTCGTTTGACTCAAAGGAAACTTTGCAATCCATGAGGGAAGCCAGAAAGGACAAGGTAGGAGATAAGAAGTCTCCCAGAGAATCCAATGCCTTGGTGCCAATCTCAAGATTCACAGCCTAATTTAGAAACCCCCTTCCATTTTTTAAAGAGGTGGACTAAAACCCACGGGGGCTTTTGAACAGAAATGCCCAAAAAACTTCTTTTTTTTTTTTTTTTTTGGTTGATCTGAGGATAGGAGGAAGAAGAAAAAAACTCTGTAAAAGTACCTTGGACTTTATTACATGAGGAGTTAATATTTCTCTAGGGTTCAAATGAAGTGTTTGTTCCTCTGTGATGATGGTGATTGGTGGTCAGGATTATTACAACTAATTGGTAACCACTGCAGACATGAAGCATCCAAACCAAGGGCTCTGAGGAATTTGTGTTTTCATCTTATAGGGTTATAGTACTTCAAACTGCACCAGTCCCTAGACACCCCCTTAAAACATACGGTCAGATTCTCTTAAATACTGAGAACAAACTGAGGGTTGATGTGGGGTGGGAGGGAGGGGTGGGTGGGTGATGGGCATTGAGGAGGGCGCCTGTTGGGATGAGCACTGGGTGTTGTATGGAAACCAATTTGACAATAAATTATATTTAATTAAAAAAAACATACAGTCAGAAATGCTGTTTGCATATGCAGAAACAAAGACACACATTGTTAAGTGAGAGATACAGGGACACCCAGAGTGCCATTTGCCTGAGGACGTTGTCTCATGACTTGTCCTGTTAAAATCACCCCTGAATATAGCCCTCCCAACCCTCCTCCTTCTGGTAGTTATATGTTAATGAGGCCCAGCTGTCCTGCGGACTTTTAATGCTGTTTGTTTGGGCCTATGCTAACCTCACATTAATGAAATGGCCTGGTCTTAAGTGTATAGAGGACAGGAATGTCACTGGGCAGGGGGGACGTGCCTGGATAGACGGCCACCTATGTCCATGAGTTCCTATGTCACTGAGAAGACTGGATTCCCTGCCTGGTTTTCCATCTTTAGTATTTAACTGTCCTTTCTAAAAGATCAGCCTCCCTTTTCATGTCCCACCACAGAAACCACGAAGAGTTATAGATTCTTTCAGTTGAAAAAGTGATATGGAATTAAGTGTTCTCAGCTTGACAGCTGTCCTGTCTTCCCCGTAGCCCAGATGCTTGGCCAATAATAGTGACCCAAAACTGCACCTCTGTCAGAACTTTCCAACAGGTCCTGACCCTTGGGGAGCCCAAGAAAAGTGTGGTCACTCTGTCCGGTTTCCCATTCTTTTCTGGATTCGTAAAAATTAAATTTTAATTGAATTTAGGTGAAATACATTGAATTGAAATATTTAAAATGATGGCTGATTCATGCTTGGGTAACGTTTATTCGTGCAACAAAACCCTGCTGCCATGAAGCTCATGGTCAAGTAAAGGTCCCTCAGAAAAGATGCCCAAGGGGGTGGAGAAAGCATTTGGAAACCCAAGGAAAATAATGCCCAAACTTCGCAAATACGAATGACGGGGTCAACCTTATCAGAGCAATAGAGAGGGAGCCATATTGGAGCCAACAAAAAAATTACATCTAAAATTCAGCAACTTGAAATTGTTTAAATTTTATTTACTGAGGCTTATGTTTCTACACAACCAAAGGCTTTCCAAAAAGAGCTACATCAAAGGGATCTTGGGCAAATGCTTGAAAATAAGGAGGCTTTGAAAGCAAAGCACGTATTATGCGGTAGGCTGTTCATTTTGGTTTTGGGTGGAATCATTTCCAGACACACAGACCATCTGAGTTCATAAAACAAATGCTTGAGCTCCAGCGGTACGGCCTTTGAGCAGATGTCACTATTTTATTCAGTCCAGAACATCAACTTGCAAGGACACAAACAAGGCTGGAGGCCCAACTTCCGGCTTCCTAAGTAAGGCTTTTGGTGGACTCAGAGGTCTCGGGTAGGAAACGGGGTGGAATACCCCTCTGGCCTCAACCTGCCAGCTTGATTCGGAGCCTTTGGCAGCATTGACTGAATCCCGGCACCATCACAAAGCCCAAAGGAACAGCGGCTCATTCGGAGCAGACGGCAGAAAGACCAGACGGGAGACCTGCTCTGATACTCTGCTGACTTTCCCCAGCAGAATTTCTGCCACAGTTAAAACAAAAACGCTTTCCTTTTGCTTGGTGGAAGCGATGTCAGCTTCTGGGAGTCTGACACGTGTGTGTATTTTGGAGATGGGGGAGGAATGACCCTGCACTAATAGTCTTAGAATATTTGGAAACTCAAAGACACAGACAAATTAAGTCCAAAAGGTCTAGGGCATTTCGTTGGATGTGGTAATCACTTTGGTCTCTTTTTATGAACTCTGGACTCCAGTTCATACACTGCCTTCTATCTAATCTAAGAACATTCAGACCCAATGAATGAGCTCAATAAATGTTTGATGAAGGAATGAATGAATGAATGAATGAACGAATGTTGGCCTTTATTTGGTAGAAACCAGCCAATATTATACATGCTCAGTGAACGTTTCAGGGGGTGTTTTGAGCCATTCTCCTTTTGAAGCTCCATAAGTAATAATCCTAAAATAAACTTATCTTCAAACCCAGCTTGAAGGACCAGTGAAATGAGCCCCAAATAGAAGCACAAGGTCTAGATTAAGTCGCAAACTGAATAATAAGTTCAGCCGCTACCACTTGTGGGCCATAGCTTGGCAATAAACAGATTGGGCTCTTCTGAGAAACAGGGGTAGCTTCACGACCAGAAGCCTTGGGTCAAGAACCAAAAAGAGTCTGTGTCCCTTCTGCTCAGTCGAAAAGCCCTGCCCTGCTTTCTCCGGAAAACATGTGCCTCTTCTCGTTTCCATTGCTTTCCTCTTGCTATTTCAAACCCTTGGAGCGCCTTCCCCTAGAATCTCTGCCTGCTGAAACCCGACTCACGCTTCACTGTCCAGCTTTCTGGACAGCCTTTGTGATGCCTTTATATCTTAGGATACTTAGGTATTTCTCCACACTGATGTTAGGAAGCTTGCCTTATCCATCCTGCTAGATTGTAAAATCCTGGAGAAAAAAAAATACACATATTTTTTTACATATGTGTGTGCATAAACCTTATTAATATGTATCAATAATAGTGCAAACCATTATTACAATTATTCAAACCTCCCTTGCCTGCTATAGTCTCAGGAACACAATGGATGTCAAGTTGTCAATGGATATGAATTCGATAAACTAAGCACCCATGGCTGGCACAGGGAAAGACCCAGCCATAGAAGGGCCAGTCAACGTTCCTCTAAGGATGTCATTTCTTGGAGCCCACTCATGCAATCAGGATGCTAACAGCCTCCCTGCCCACTGCTGCCCAGAGACCCGATAAACTTCATTCTATGGCCTGAGAGAATCCAAAGGTCTCCTCACAATTTCTGCAAATCCCTTTCTTCCCCCCAAGTTTATTTATTTATTTTGAGAGAGAGTGACAGGGAGAAGCAGGCAGGGAGGGGCAGAGAGAGAGGGAGAGAGAATCCCAAGCAGGCTCGGTGCCGTCAGCAAAGAGCCCAACGCGGGACTTGAACCCACAAACTGCCAGATCGTGACCCGAGCTGACACGAAGAGCCGGAAGCTTAACCGACTGAGCCACCCAGGTGCCCCAACTCCTGCACATCCTTGCACCTCATTTCCTCCTGCCCTTCTCAGTTTCAACGCTCTCACCTCCAGGACTGCGTCCTCTGTGCGCATCAGTTTGTCAAGCCGTCTCTTCTCTCGGTTCGACATGAAGTTTCACCCAAGCACGGATCTTTGATTCTTCTGTAGACTTTATTCACATTGCAGTCCAGGGGCATTCTGGCAAATTCGGACTTCTCTACCACCCCGTCTCCCCTCAGCCATCATGCTGGATCATAAAGCCATCCCTCCTCCCTTGCCTTATCCAGACAACTGCCCATGCCAGATCCCATGGGGGGGTCTCACCTACCACCTCAGAGGGCTTATTAAAGTATTTCTTCTAGACCTACACAATACTCTTGCAAAAAGAATTCCAGGGATGTTTTCTCCATTCATTGCCTGCCAATATGCCAAGATCGTATTGGACTATGGTATAAGGAACCTGCTTGGTGGCTTCTGCTTTTCCATTTGCCTAGAACCAGATCAATCTGCCTTGCTGTTTCCACTTTTTCAGTCTGGTCTTTGTTGTTTCCAATTCTCAGCTCCTAGCTCTTGCTTCATTCATTCATTTATCTGAGATACATTTATCGCCAGCCTATGGCGTGCCAAGTATTTATCTCACAAAAACCGACAACACAGCTTCCCTGTCTCTGGGAACCTGATTAAAACTGAGCCTGACTTACCCATTGGCTCACCTGGTCCAAGGGAAAGAGTTCTAGGTGTTTCCTCTTGCACGGTGATTGTCCCCTACTCCAACCTGAGACTCAGTGGCCAAGTTCCAAATTCCTTATGCGTTCGGTAGGCACTTGGGCAACTTGGGGCTTCAGTGTCTCATTTCATAGAAGAAATGAGGCTTAACACCAGCTGAATATTAGCCCAGAGGAAATAGCTGAATCCCAACAGAACTAGTTGAAAGGAAAAGAAAAGGCTAATTTATTCGATCCTTTTGGAATAGATAAAAATACTCTGAAAACAGCCTTCCTTTCGTGACCTTTGAAGCGTTCCTATTAAGATCAAATATTTCTCTTCCTTGAAGATAAATCCTTTCCTTCAAATATCCTTGAAATGTTTGGTCAACATCTAGACCTAAAACACTGTGTACCTTCGGTGGTTATCAAAGAAGGAGCCAAATGTTTTGAAATGCTTATAATATTTTTTATTGCAGCACAATTGACATACACTATTGTTTCATTTCCAGGTATGCGACATAACGATTGGGCATTTATAGGCATTACAAAATGATCGCCATGATTAGTCACCATCTGTTACTACATGAAATTATTATAGTATTACTGACTATATTCCCTATGCTGTACTTTACAGCCCTGTGACTGATTTATTTTATAACTGCAAGTTTATAATCCCCTTCACCTCTTTCGCCCATCCCCCCCCCCGCCCCTTCCCCTCTGGCAATGACCTGTAATATTTTTAAATCACCTGATCAAGATCAAACTTTCCTCCTGATTTCCTGCATTGGTTGAAAGAAGAAAACACGCTTATGTTTAGAAATAGAGTCCTGGCACTGTGGAAGAAAGAACGCGTGAGAATTACTAGGTAAGTATTTCCTTTGTACCAAGAGCCATGGTAGGCAGTTGATGGGCTATTTCATTTACTCCCGAGGGAATGTCCCTTCCAAGTAGCTCGTGTTGCTTTGCTGTCCCCACTTCGGGGATAAGGAGACTGAGGGGGAGAGTGAGTCAGACCCAAAGATCATTCTCTTTACTGATGGTTCATTTTATTTATTTGTTTATTTTTAAAGTTTATTTATTTATTTTGAGAGAGAGAGAGAGTGCAGGTGAATGGGGGAGGGGCTGAGAGAGAGAGAGAGAGAGAGAGAGAGAGCGCCCAAGCAGGCTCTGTGCTGTCATCGCAGAGCCCTGTGCAGGGCTCGAACTCAGAAGCCCAGAGATCATGACTTGAGCCAAAACCAAGAATCGGTCGCTTAACCGATTGAGCCACCCAGGCGCCGCATGCTGTAACTCATTTGAAACAGGGAGTTTATTTCTCTCCTTACAGAATTAACTTCTGAGATCATGAACCCCCAACCCCCACCCTCAAATGCCGAATTCCAAAGATGCTTTGTCTGCAAATTTTTAACTGTAACTCATAATTTTACACGTCGCTTCCTTTGTCTGAGGATTATAGTTAAGACACATGCAGTTGTAGAAGAAAATATAATTCTCACATTTCCTTAGGTAGGGTCAAAGAACTGTAGATGGGGTTGTTGACAGTCCTTTACTATCCAACTCTTACTCTATTTCGTGTTAAATGACATCGCTAACCTACAGCTGAAAAAATGCATCATTTCAAAATTCAAAGAGTTTCTAGAGGTTGTCTGCTTCAGCGTTTCTCAAATGTTGGTTTGTACACAGGCTACATCAGAATCATTTGGTGAGTGTTTTGAAAACACAGATTCCTGGGGGTGCCTGGGTGGCTCGATCAGTTAAGCATCCGACTTCAGCTCAGGTCATGATCTCACCGCATCGGGCTCTGTGCTGACAGCTCAGAGCCTGGAGCCTGCTTCAGATTCTGTCTCCGGCTCTCTCTCTGCCCCTCCCCTGCTCTCTCTCTCTCTCTCAAATATAATTAAACATTAAAAAAAAAATTTAAATACAGATCCCTGGGCCTTTGCCTTAGGCCTTCTTTTAAAAGCTTCAAGGCAGGATGCCGGGAATCTGAATTTAAAATTTTTTAAATTGATCCTCAGGCATATCTAAATCAGAAGAATCCCTTCCAGCACACCCCCCAACACGTCAGCGGGCAGCCTCATGGCAGACACATGCAGGAGAGAATTTACAGCCTCAGAGGAAACTTGTTTTTTAATGGGATCACACTATTGCTTTCTTTCTTTTTTTTTTTTAATTTTTTTTTTTTAACGTTTATTTATTTTTGAGACAGAGAGAGACAGAGCATGAACGGGGGAGGGTCAGAGAGAGAGGGAGACATAGAATCCGAAACAGGCTCCAGGCTCTGGGCGGTCAGCACAGAGCCCGACGCAGGGCTCGAACTCACGGGCCGCGAGATCGTGACCTGAGCCGAAGTCGGCCGCTTAACCGACTGAGCCACCCAGGCGCCCCACACTATTGCTTTCTTAACTTAAAATATGACACCTTAAAACTTTCATTCATTAGTTCCCATTTCTGCCCTATAAAGATACACAGAGCACATGAAATCCCTTAGAACGTGAGCATTCAAATATTCCAAGACAGCTAATACAGTTCCCGTTAGGCTTTTTCTTCTCTGGGCTAACGTCATTCTTTAAATCTTTTTCTTTTTTTTTTTTTAAGTTGATTTATTTTGAGAGGGGGAGGGGCAGAGAGAGAGAGAAAGAGAGAGAGGGAGAGAGAGAATCCCAAGCAGGCTCCACACTGTCAGCACAGAGCCCAACGCGGGGCTCTGTCCCACAACTATGAGACTGTGACCTGAGCCGAAACCAGGAGTCAGACGCTTAAATGGCTGAGCTACCCAGGCGCCCCGTAATCTTTTCTTATAAGTCACAAATTCCATAACCTTTTTCCTATCACAAAGACAGTTCATAGAAGATCAAATCTGAGTGACCAATGTATATAAAAATTAACTAATAGCAGAGCGTGCAAATTAAAATAACAGTGTCGTATTTTTTACACCCATCAGAATGGCAAAACTTAAAGAGAAATCCTATTTATTGTTTGTAGCGATGGAGGGAGAAGAGTATTCTTTTATATTTCTGGTGAAAATGTGCAGGCAAACAGACTTTTTTGGAAAACAATCTGGCCACCTGTGCCGAAGTGAAAATATATATACACTTCGCCCCAAGAATCCCACTCCTGACAACGTATCCCATAGAAATAAACTTATGTACCAAAAAAAGAAAAAAAAAAGCCAAGTTTTGGCAAGAGCGTGGAACAATCGAAACTATTATATACTCCTGGTAGATGTGTAAATGGATGTAGCCACCTTGAAAACCTGTTTGCCAGTGTCTTGTAAATCTGAACGTACGTATGCCCTGTGAGGTGGCAATACTATATTCTGTACCTGCCCACAGAAGCGTGTCATACGTTCACCGGAAGAAATGTATAAGAATGTTGTCTGCGGCACCATTCATATAAACCCAAGGCCAGAAGCTGCCCCAACAGTCATGAGGTGTAGACTGAAGAGGCTAATTGTCATATTCATTTAATAGTATGCTGCACAAGATAAGAATGAGCACATTATAACTCCAGACATCAATGTGCATGGATCTCACAAAAGAAGCCAGGCATGCTAGAGCACGCATGCCTAACCCCATTTATATATAGTTGAAAATAACACAGAATTCAGAGAAATCAGGAGGGTAGATGTTAATGACCACAAGAAAGTATGATGAATGCTTCCTACGAGCAGGCAAGATTCTGTTTCTTGACCTGGGTGCTGGTTATATGCGTATGTTAGTTTTTAAAAATGCATAGGATGTTTAAAACATCGTTATTAGAGAAGAGTTATAAATAAAAGAGTCAGTAAAATGATCCGTAAAAGGATAGTGAGTAAATTATTATATATCTGCATTATAGATATTATGCAGTCACTAGAATGAGTGAATTGGTGCCATACCAAATGATTTTAAAAGATTTTCATGAGATAATATTGGATACGAAAAGGAAGATGAAAATAATTATCTATTTCTCATCCCCTTTTCGCAAAGCAAAAAGTAACCAAAGCAAGAAGAGCATCGTATACATTAAACATTTCATCCTCGACAATCCCGTAGTCTTGGTAGGATTATTATTCTCATTTGTAGATGAAGAAACAGAAGCAAGAAAGACTAAGTGGGTCACTCAAAGTTGCAATGCTGGTACATGGCAGAAATTGTAGAAGCTAGAAATTCCTCCCATTTCAATATGGAGACACGTGGAGAACTCTTGCCTTCCATATTGACCCATGAACCAAAATTCTTTCGAAACGGATGCTCCGTAAGGTGCAAAGCCAGCTAATATTACATCCGCTGAGTGTTTAAATGTCTTTCCACATGACTAATCATAGCTAATGGATGTGGGGCACTTAGCATGAGTCAAGCACAGGCCTAAGTCTTTTACTTACCTTTCCATTAGACAGCCTGACCGCACATGAATAGTTCTGATCACCTCCATCCTAGAGATCAGCACTGAAGCCTGGGCCTTGTCTTCCCCAGCCAGTCCCCTCACCCGCTAGGTGCACCTGTGCTCCTATCCAGGACTTCAGGGAAATCACGTCTTCTAAAGTCAACTGATCTCAGTCCATGTCCCATTGTCTTACCAGCTGTGGGACCTTCAGCAAGTTAGTTAGCTTCCGTGTCAAATTCTATAAATGGGAACCTAGTGGAGTTGTGAGGAAAAGCGAGATGAGGAATTTGAATCAGGAGCATCCTATCGGGCACATTTCTAGGCTACCAATAAATGTTAGTGTCCGCTTCAACAAGAAATAGCCTTCCACTGTCCTATTCCAGTTTCATGAGAGTCCGTCATGATGGAGAACTCATCGTTTTCTTTAATTCTTAAACCTGTAGCCGTATGACAGGTTTGCAGCACAAAGATGACTGTTCAAGTTCTTTAGAGTCAATATGAACGCCACTTACTGAGAAGTGCTGTGCACGAGACGTTGTACTATGTGCTCGATAAGTCTCATCTAAGTCTCCTGGCTGTAAAAGGCAGTTGATACTCATATAGGTACCCTGCATTCACCCCAGCTGCCTTCCGGTGTGCTTTCCTCCGCTTTGGAGGCTGGAAAGCTAAACACTGCATTTTCCAGACTGCCTTATGTCTGGGGTTCTGTCCGGGATTTTGGATTCCCCGGTCGGATGAGATTTGGAAACTGGGAATGAGATGGGAGGCTCCCACCTGCTGGTTCCATAGGCCGTAGGGTGGTGGAGGCAGGCGCTTCCCACGGGCAGCATCGGCAGAGGCCCCTGTATCCAGTCTTAGCTACCTGGTGCTAAGAAGCAGGACGCACAGCATTCATTTTACTGGTAGTCATCGTAGCAAGCATGGTGAGACAGCAACGGCCAGCCTCCTAGCCTTGGGTGGCTTCCTAACTGCAAGGTCCCCTGGCTCATGAAGGTGGTGTAGCTCAGGGGCTCAGGGCTTCCTGATCCAAGAAGAGGCAGTAGTTCCCCTAGACTTGTTTGTGAGGCGTGGCTTTGGGGCGTCTGCTCCTTCGGGTGTCTCGATCAATCGGTAAGCCTCTTGCTATTTCTTCCTGTGCAAATACGCTAGCATGGATTCTTTTCTCTGCAACTAAACCCTGGCCAACATAGTAGGTGTTGTTCTGGTTATTCTGTAAGTGTGAGGACAGGCCCAGAAGGGCGCACTTGCTCAACTGATCTTCGGCCTGGTGTATTTATACTCTCTGAAGCTGGAATCGTGACATGGCGCCAACTTTGGTGAGGACTTTTTGTAGACTTGAAATCCAAGGGGACTCAACTGGGTCTGGTGGTGTGAGGCGTGGAAACTCCTCGCTCTGGACTTCCCACTGGGAACACGTAGGAAACATGCCCTCAGGGGCAGAAATAATACTCGGTACCTATGTGTTTCAGATGTATCTCCACGGTATTTCCCTTCTGAGAATGTGTCTATCTTACCGCTAACGTGGGAAAATTAACCCACTGGTAAATAACTGTGCCTAGATTAGTGCTCTTGGCCCAGATTTCAGATGTGTCTGATCAATAAATCCTAATTATATTGAATGTCTGTTTCTTTTCATTTCATCCAGGTCAAGCTCAGATCCCGTCTGCTCATTCATTCATTCATTCATTCCGTGAGTATTGAAAGCCTACAACAGAGCCAGAGCTGTTGGGGGTAATAAACAAGCGAGTAAGCCATGTTCCCTACCCTCTAGGAACTCAGCCTTTGGAGAGATAGCCATATCAATAAACATGCAAAATATGCAAGATGAAGTGGGCTGTCCCGCGGTTACTTCCCGAGTCAGAGGAAGAGAAAACAACGCGTTCTCTCTGGAGGAATCACGGAAGACCTTCCACCCTTAACGGGAGGTAAATACAAAAACGCAAGAACCATTAAGGAGAAGAGTGCTTTCTGCTGCATCAGTTACAGAAGGGAGCATCTGAGGCAAGGCTTGGTCAGTAGCAGGTCGGTTTTCTTTTTTAATACAAAGCAGATTTATTTGCATGTCCAGCAACGAGGATTAGAATACTAGATAAAAAGGAAAGCAGTCTTCTGACCAAGGGAGAAGATCAAGATTCTTAAGGAGCTGACTTTGGGACCTGCTGTAATGAGAAGGACTTGCTACGTTGCCTTCAGAGGTTAAGTCTCTTCCCCTGACATTTCCACAGGCTTTTCAAATACTGGGCCAGCTCTGCTAATTCCTTCTAATAGCCAAGATGGTATTAGTATTAGTGTTTGTATTCGTATTCGTATTAGTGTTAGTATTAACATTAGTACTCCAGACAATCTGTGTTCTTCATCTGTTATTCCAGGTATCGCGAGAATCGAGGCTTGCATTGTTGGTTTTAATTCATGCTTAGCTCAGACAATGACCTATAAATGTGCATGCTTCAGTAACCCACGTCTCTATAGGCTGATAATTCACTCTAATGGACTTAACTTTTTGGCCTGGGTTTGTGAAGTCACCTGCAGGTCTCTTAAATTATTTCTTAAAACGTTTTATTCTGGAAAAATTTAAACTTACAGAAGAATTTCAAGAATAATATAAAGAACTCCCCTGTCCCTTTTACCCACATTCACCTGTTATCACCAATTTTTAATTTTCACCGCGGACGCGCACTGGCGTGGACTCTCGTTCTGTCTCTGCGTGCACACGCGCGCACACACACATCAATTTTTTCCTGGCTCATTTGGGAACGCTTTGCAGACATCGTGTCCTTTTACTACTTTTACTGAGTGTGTCTTTTCTAAGGGCAAAGCAGTTATCAAATCGGGAAATTGAATATTGACGTAATACTTTAACCTACAATCTTATGACAATTTCACCAAGTGTGTTAATAACGTCTTCCAAAGTAATTTTGGTGTGCTATACGGTCCAACAACACACTGATATTCTTTAGAGGCTCTAGGAAACCAATACATTATTTTTGAAAGCATTTAGCTGTCACGAATTAATTTATTTTTCATGTGGGCTTTACATAAACTTTATTCAAGGGTAGACTTTTTTTTTTTTTTATAGAGATCAGTCCGGTCTTGAAAGGACCAGGCGTGCCAAGGTGATTTCCCTTATCCATTCACTGCAATGTCAAATTGTTCTTTCGAATGGGGAAAAAAAGGGGGTGGGGGAAGATTTGGAAAGATTTCTGTTTGTTGTATGCCAGCGGCTCTTTAACAAGTAAAAGAAAACAAACTTGTTTCCCACTTGTCTGTCAAGTTCCTGGCATGTGGGCCCTCTGTTTTCTCAATTAGGTGCAGAATCTTGACTGCTGAATGGACATTCTTCAACCTGAGCTGACCATTTGAAATTTAAAATTAGCAATGTAATTATATTTACTGGGCCACTGATGGAAGGGAAATTGCACTCAGCTGATGAGTTTGCACGTTGTAAAATGGGTCACGGCAGCAGATGGCCTTCCAAGAAGCAAAAAATAACTTTGGAGTTGGTTGCTCTTCCCCTGGCTTCCTTAGTTGAACCCTGCTGCATGAGAGTTTGAATGCTCAAATCAGGTCAGGGAAATTTGGGGTGTCAGGACACATCATCAAGAGGAGCTATGAGTTATAGAAGAATAACATTTTGATCTTAAAATCAATCTCCATATATTGAATTCTGAATATTAAATTAATGCTAGGCAGGACACCATGAGTAGCTTTTATTTGTTAGCTGCTCACTATCGCAGACACTATTCTAGATCATTCTAGATCACTTACGTGCATTGATTTGTTCAATCGGTACCATAAACCTGTGAGTAATGATTAGTATAGGCTGCGTTTTGCAAATGAGAAAACAGATTCACAGGGTAGACCGGCCACGTTCAAAATAAATGCTTTTCTCTCTTGTCAAATGAAATATTGAATTAAAACCCTAGGAGATTGTGTCTATATGAAGCTCTAAAAGTCCAGATTCAGATCATGTTTTCTAAATTCCATCTGCCACTTTTAAAAAAAGAGGGGGAGACACCTTAAAGAAATGACCCATTCCAGGCCTGGTGCTGGAAATGTACAAGACGAGCCTAGAATATCTCGTGATACCAAATACCAAGAAGTGTATCAAAAACTGTGGAGATTGTGTCACATGGAATTGGAAGCTCTTACTGGACAAAGAGGGACACGTTTGAGCAACGATAAGAATGATAATTAAAATAGATTTAAACATGTAGAGTATGTTTATTTAAACACACCCAAAATATCTAAACCGATCAGTTCCTAATAATACCTAATAATACCCAAACAGCAATCCACTGATACTCTTTTTTTTTAAGTTTATTTATTTATTTTGAAAGAGAGACAAAGTGCGAGTGGGGGAGGAGCAGAGGGAGAGGGAGAGAGAATCCCCAGCAGGCTCTGCACTGTCACTGCAGTGTCCAACTTGGAGGTCGAACTCCGGAATCGTGAGGGCCTGAGCCGAAGTCAGCCGCTTAACCACCTGAGGCACCCAGGCAGCCCAATACGCTGATATTTTTTCAAGGCAATAGGGAACCAATGCACTATTTTTGAAAACTGATGAGTAGAGAGAAAAACATCAAACCTTTCTTCCTGCCTTTCCCATAGGAACTGTATCTTAGTGTAACCAGGTATTTAACAAGAGGAAGTTTCTTTTTACAGCAGTAATCTAGCTGATAAATGAAGAAGAAATACTAGAAACATATCACAGTTTGAAACTTCTGATGAATTACTGTCTTTAGGCAATGACCAACCGTGGCCAATGGCAGCAATCAAAGGACATTATCTGCCCCTCGGTGGGAGTATCCACACTACCTGTATAATAGTCCTGCCAGAAAAACCAAACAGAAACTGTTCAAACTGCTGTATTTTATAAGAAATAGAGGGCGGAGGAACATGCCTACTGACACCATGAGGGTGCCATCCAAACTAGAGGAAATTCAGAACCAATGAGCCTTGTTGTTGTTGTTGTTTTAAACAACATTAAGCATTAAAAGTGAGCCTTCATAAAAAGGCTTGAGAAATGATTAATCAATGAGGGGTGTCTGGCTGGCTCAGTCTGTGGAGCATGTGACTCTTGATCTTGGGGTTGTGGGTTTAAGACCCATGTTGGGTGTAGGGTTGCTTAAAACTAAGATCTTAAAAAAAAAAGAAATTATTCGCCAATGATAATATATAGACCTTTTTGGACCTTATTTTAAACAAACTATAAAACAAAAATCAGAACATTTATAGGCAATCAGGAAAATAGGAACACTGATGATATTATGGATTTATAGGTGGAGTTTTCAGGATATGATGATGATATTGTAATTATGTTTAAAAAGGAGAGTCCTTATCTTTAGAGATACATATTGAAATATTTTCAGATGAAATCATATGATGTCTGAGATTAGCTTCAAAATATTTGTGAGTGGTTGGGGAAATGGGTGGTGATATCAACAGAAAAGATAACTAATGACAATTGTTGAGCTGGGTGAGAAGTACAAGGAATTCACTACATTTTTTCTCTACTTTTCATATGTTTGAATTATTCAATAATAGAAGGATATTTTTAAGGTAGCTCATACATATAAAAATGGGCATTTATTTGTGGCAAACAGCCCAAATATTCACCAACTGATGAATGAATAAAGAAAATGTGGGGGCACCTGGCTGGCTCAGTCAGTGGAACATGCAACTCTTGATCTCAAGGTTGTGAGTTTGAGTCCCACGTTGGGTGTAGAGATTCCTTAAAAATAAATCTTTAAGGGGTACCTGGGTGGCTCAGTCACTTAAGCTTCAGACTTCGGCTCAGGTCATGATCTCACAGTCCGTGAGTTTGAGCCCTGCATCGGGCTCGGTGCTGACAGCTCATAACCTAGAGCCTGCTTCAGATTCTGTCTCCCTCTCTCTGCCCCTCCCCTGCTTGTGCTCTCTCTCTCTCTCTCTCTCTCACTCAAAAATTAATAAACATTAAAAAAAATAAAAATAAAAAAATAAATCTTTAAAAAAGAAAACGTGGTCTAGCCATGCAATGGGATATTATTAAGCCATATTAAGCCATGAAAAGGAATGAGGTACTGATTGAGGTCACAACAGGGATGAATCTTGAAAGCACCATGCTAAGTGAAAGAAACCAGTCATAAATAATGACATACATCATGATTCCATTTATACAAAACGTGCCTGACAGACAAATCCATTAAAGCAGAAAGAGCTGGGATGAGGGCAAGGAAGGGGGAATAACTGAGAATGGGGATTCAAAAAGTGTTTCTTTTGAGGGTGATGAAACATTTTACATTAATTGTTGTGATGGGTGCATGACTGTTGATATGCTAAAAATGGCTGAATTGTGCACTTCAAGTGGGTACATTGCATGGGGTGTGAGTGGTAACTCAATAACGCTATCTTAAAAAGTCTGACCTGGAGATTCTAGAGAACAACTCTCTTTTACAGGCATTTGAGGAGATAGAGGAACACGTTAAATGACACCAGCAAGCTCACAGGCGAGTACAGAGTATAAGACGTTCTGCAAGACAACTAACCCAGATTCTGCAGGAAAGAAAAAAAGAAGGTACACGACTCTGGGTTACAGGAGACCTAAAAGGTGTAACAATCCAAAGTGCTGTGCGACCTCGCCTGAACGCTAACAAGAATTTTTTTTTAACATTATTGGGCAACGATGATTATGAGCTTGGGATTGGGTGACACGAGAAAAGTGACTGTAAATTTTGTGGTGAGTGATAATGACACTGGGTCTTTCAGAAAATATCCTTATCTTTAGAGAGGTAGAAGAAATATGCAAGGTGTTAGCAATTTGGTTTAAAAGTTGGTTTTGAAAATATTTTAGCCAATAAAAGGGGACAAAGAAGTGAAACAAAAGGGTAAACATTTTTTTGAATTATAGCTGAATCTGGGTGATAGGTATTCTATTCTTTCTTGCTTGCTCATGTTTGAAGTAGAACATGTAAGAACAATAGAAGAAAAACAGGAAGAGGAGGAGGAGGAGAAGAGAAATTATCATTATCAACATACATTTGGCATTTTATGTATTGGAGACTTTTTTTAAAGTTCAGTTTTGCAATATTTTTAAGTTCAATATACTTATTTCTTAAGAGCTACTTAAGTACTTGAGACGGTTTTGCGTAACTCTAACCATCAAAGTACCTAGAAAGGAAATAAAATACAAGACATTTAAAAATGGTGGCCTGTTAGAATGATGTATTCGATTGAAATGTTTTAAGTTTCTAGGAGAAAACAAATATTACTGAACGTTCTCTCAAAGGTTATTAGAAATATGAGTTTCGCATAAATAAAATGATGGAATTTCTAAAATAAACTATGATTTTGAAGTTACAATGTTAATAATTGAATATGAATTCTTAGAGGACAAACCAACCTGAACAATCATTTCTGCACACAAAAGCTACCCTTGAGGGCACTAAAAACTCACATCAGTGGTGCTGTTTAAAGAAGAAGAAGAAAATAACAGTGCGCCCATCCTTCCTCGTGTTTTTATATTGCTGGATTGAATCTTCATATTTAAAATTTTTTAATGTGTATTTATTTTTGAGAGAGGGACAGAGACAGGGCGCAAGCAGGGGAGGGGCAGAGAGAGAGGGAGACACAGAATCCAAGGCAGGCTCCGGGCTCCGAGCTGTCAGCACAGAGCCTGACACGGGGCTCAAGCTCATAGAAAAGGAGATCATGACCTGAGCCAAGGTCAGATGCTCAGGTGACTAAGCCACCCAGGTGCCCCGAATCTTCTTCTTCTTTTTTTTAATGTTTATTTATTTTTAAGACAGAGACAAAGAGCCAAATGTGGAGGGGCAGAGAGAGAGAGAAGAAGACAGAGGATCCAAGGCGGGTTCCGGGCTCTGAGCGGTCAGCACAGAGCCTTATGTGGGGCTCAAACTCGTCAACCACGAGATCATGACCTGAGCCAAAGTCCAACGCTCAACCGACTGAGCCGCCCAGGTGCCCCCTGAATCTTCATATTTTCAATGTATCTTCGTACATGTTGGATGTACAAAGGCCAAAAGAACAGGGACTTCACTGTGACAGAGCTGTATTTCTCTCTCTCCCCTCATGGTTTAAACAGTCCAGGCGGATGTGGGGCCTTCGTGATGTCATGAACCAGGGTCGATCTTGTCCTACCGACCTCCGTTCATGGCTTCCATCCACGATGTCAGATGGCTCACACACGTCTCACCACTGCCTCCATACTCGGGCCAGCAGAAAGAAGGAATATTAAAGGTGTGACCTGATGGGAGAAGACATTCCCTCTCCCAGCATCCTCTTCCTCATTATTTGTTTTTTCCCCTACCAGTTCTAGGTTTGCCCTATTCTTGTTTTTCTAGGCTCTAGAGTTGAATCTTTATTTTCAGTCTCTCCTGACTTCTAATGGATAGATTTTTTTTTTCAACGTTTATTTATTTTTGGGACAGAGAGAGACAGAGCATGAACGGGGGAGGGGCAGAGAGAGAGGGAGACACAGAATCGGAAACAGGCTCCAGGCTCCGAGGCATCAGCCCAGAGCCCGACGCGGGGCTCGAACTCACGGACCGCGAGATCGTGACCTGGCTGAAGTCGGACGCTTAATCGACTGCGCCACCCAGGCGCCCCATAATGGATAGATTTATATCTACCACTTAAACAGTATCCTGTTCTTAATATGCAGCAATTTTCACTTTGTAAAGAACTCCCAATATTTTAAAATTTCCAGTGATAGTGTTTGTTTAAAGGAATGTGTTTCATTTCTAAGATTTTTAATTGATTCTTTTTCATATCTTCCCGTATTATTTATATTTGCCTGATTTTTAGAAATAGCATTTCTTTTTTAATGTGTGTGGTTAGTACAACTTTATATGGATATGAATGTATATATACATACTACATGCAACGCAAATTATAGCAAATCCAGACAGAACTTAAAGCAATCTTAGTGTCTAATATTAATAGAATTGTTTAAATTATTGTTCTCAAATGATAACACAGCATGCAACCGTTTAAAAATAACTGTAAAGTAACCACATTATATATAGTCCTAATAAAATATTTGGCAGACTTTTACTAAAATAATAAGTGAAATAATGTGAAAATAATTCACATTAGAAATATAATTTCTTGGGACACCTGGCTGGCTCATTGGTTAAGCGTCTGACTTGGCTCAGGTCATGATCTCACGGTCTGTGAGGTCAAGCCCCTTGTCCGGCTCTGTGCTGACAACTTGGAGCCTGGAGCTTGCTTCCGGTTCTATGTCTCCCTGTCTCTCTCTGCCCCTCCCCTGCTCGCACCCTGTCTCTCTTTCAAAAATGAACATTTAGAGAAAAGAAATATAATTTCTTATTCTGCTTCATCAATATAATTTATTTATCTCTCTGAGCGTTCCCAGCATATCTTCTTCAGGACATCCTTTACAAATTTATCCAGGATCAATTTACTTTCTGATTGTTAATTTTGGAAGCTATTTTTGTGGTTGTGTTTTTCACACAGTTCGGGATGTTTTGGAATTTTGATTTGCAGGCTAATCTTGTCTTTGACTTTTTTTCTCACGTTGTTCTTTCTGGGCCGACCCCCCTGTGTCTAAGGAGTTGGCGATTGCCTTCCTCCTCCTTCATTATAGTCTGAATGGGTCTGGCTCGCCCTTTGATGATATTGTTGAAATAGACACAGACGGAAGCTCTCCTTAGTTTCTAGTTAAGAGGCTGCGTCTATGCCCATCCACCTCCCAGACATACCATATTTTATACATCATTCCATTGGGCAGCATTTTTCAATACAATTGACCCCTGAATAACATAACAATTAGACGCACCAACTGCCGTCACCACCCCCAGCACAGTAGAAAATTCGCCTATAGCTTTTGACTTCCCCCAAACTTAACTGCTAACAGCCGACTGTTGACTGGAAGCTTACATAAACAGTCCATTAGCACATACTTTATAATTTATATGTATTATATACTGTATTCTTACAATAATGTGAGCTAGAGAAAATAAAAGCTGAAGAAAATCATAAGGAAGAGAAAATACATTTACGGGACTGTACTGTATTTATTTTTTTAAAAAATCCATGTATAAGTGGACCTGTGAAGTTCAAACCCATGTTGTTCAAGAGTCAACTGTAGATTCTTTTCTTGAGTCAGAGCCCTAGCCTGACTTCAAGCAATGAGTCTATCCCCAGCCTCCCAATTTATGGGAATCATCGACAGAACCACTTACCTTTCAGGAGCCGAGCCTTTTTGCTACCCTTTAAGCTTGCATTCCTGCAGGGCAGTGGCCAGTGACTGCACTTCCTGTTTATTGTTCTGTGTTTTTGTTCTGCCATTGGTCTATGGAAATGTGTATCTCCATGGAGATGTTGGGACCATAAACATGGCTGACTAAGTAAACAGAAATTTTGTGTCTGCCAAAATCTATTTTCTCAGTTTTCAAGGCACAAAACTAGACTACATTTTTTAACATCCTTTGCAATGAGGTATGGCCATATGACTGAGTTGTGGCTAAGGAATGTGGGCAGAAGTGATACATGACATTTTTAGGCCTGTCTCAAAAAAGCTCCCACATCACGTTCTACGTTCCCCTTTTCGCCTGGTCATTGGCTGGAAGTGAAAGACTCCTAAGAGATGGGGGAGCCACAAAACAGAAGGAGCATGGGTCCCCGAATCACTGCATGGAAGGCAGCTCCCCGATCATCCGGTTGAAACTTACATGAGTGAGAAAGAAATTCTTACCGTACTACCCCATTGAGATCTCAGAGTTTGTCAGGTACAGTGGTCAGCGTTACCCTTCACCATGCACAATGCCTTTCTAATTTTGTTTTTATATTTACATATTTTCAATTTTCTATTTTCTATAGCATCATTACATGTTTGGAAAAGACAAGAGACCTCACAGAGTGAATATACAATGCCGTGTGGGCCGGATTTCCGATCATTCACTTCGAATCAACTCCACATACAACTTTCTGCTGCAGATCAAGACAAGGATCGGTCATACGGAAACGTGAAATGGTATTGTCTTTGAAAACTCATCACAACGTTTCTCGGGGCGCCTGGGTGGCTCAGTCGGTTAAGCGTCCGACTTCAGCTCAGGTCACGATCTCATGGTCCGTGAGTTCAAGCCCCACGTGGGGCTCTGGGCTGATGGCTCAGAGGCTGGATCCTGCTTCCGATTCTGTGTCTCCCTCTCTCCCTGCCCCTCCCCATTCATGCTCTGTCTCAAAAATAAATAAAAACGTTTAAAAAAATTTTAAGAAAACTCATCGCAATGTTTCTGTAAGTTTCATCTTCACCACTATAACAATGACACTGCACTAGGACAAAGACATAGCTGTTAGCAGCCTTTGATTCCTTTACTGTTATCTTAGGAAGTATCAAGTCACAGACTCTTCGACACAACTCTTAACCAGTTTCAAACTAAATCTACCAGTTTCATGGCTAAAGACGTGTTTTTGCCAACCCCCTTTAAATATATGCTGTGGCAGGCCCCCAAGGTACAGTCTGCCTGAATACAGTGGACACTCTGAATGCACACTGAGAACTGTGCTGTTCCATAGTGGAGGAGAGCTGCGCTGGTTTATTAAGAATATAAAAGGAGTCATGAATCACCTTGACCACTCTGAAGGTAAGTTCTTCTTGGCGGCTTGAACATAGGCCTGCCCTTCCGTTGACGCCCTGTGGCATCTCAGGAGCATACCAACTATGTCGTCTTGAGACTTCTGTTTAGACATGACAACAGAAGTAAATGCCTCTCTGCCTGTCAAGTCCGATGCTGTCACAGAGTGTCTCCCCCGGGGGTCTTTCGAATTCAGACTCTCTCCTCCCAGCCGTCCTCTCACGTGTTTGCTTCAAATTGTTTTTGGCATCACCGCACGGTTTCCTAATAGCAATTTTGAGGACCATTGTACTCTGGGGCACGACTCCCTTTTTGGGTGCGTCGGCAGTTAAAAGAGAAGATTCTCCCACGCGGTGTTACCGTAGGGAGTTTCCGCGATCTCTTTGCGTTTTTCTCAATAAATTTTGTTTTTTACTTGTTGCACTTCTGTTTCTGTAGAGCTCCCCACGGCCTTCCTGGCCTAATTTTTGGGGCAATCCTTTGTTGTTTTGTTTTGTTTTGTTTTGTTTTGTTTCTGCTAGAGACTCTAACCAGGGCCAGATAGCTTTAAGGAATCTGTGCTTTCGTGTTCATGTAGACTTTTCTGGGAAGGAGGCCTATACATTTTATTTGAATCTCAAAGGCAACTGGGACCAAAGAGGTTTAAAGACTGTTATTATTGTCAAACAATTTTTTTTTTCTCCCTGTAACATCCCAGGGGTGTGGAGGGGAGGAGGCCCTCATGATCAGTTATGTGAGTTTACGACAAACCTTGTGTTTGGTGGGTGTTTCTGTCAACCTTAACAGTGAAAATGTAGCTAGCTCTTTGAACCTCGAGTTTTCTTCAATTTGATAACAATGAGAAAAAGCAAGAGCAAGGTTAAAGACTTAAGACTGAAATACGACTCCTGTTCTGTTTTCATCGCAATTAAGCTCTTTGATGTTGAATTAAGTGGGGGTATTAGAGGAATAGACAAGGGTCTTGGCCTGGGGAAGCGCTATCTGTGAAAAGCCCAGTTGCAACTCTTTAAGAATCCTAATTACAAATTTAAAGTAGAATTGCCATCATTTTATTACATGCATTGTATAAACTTAAAAAGATATAAGTGGTCACTAATAAAGGAAAGTGAGAGAAGTTAACGAAGAGATTACAATTCAAAGTAATGGTCTTAATCAGCCCTAAGCCTAAGTGTATTAATAGAAAAGAGTTCGTTCCTTTCAAGGAACCTTAACTGGAGATTTTTTTTTTAACTCAGAGCCCTCTTCTGCCACTAACGTTAGGAGAGGTCACCCCCACTTTCCTCTCCGATGGTTATGCCAGCTTCTCCCGTGGAGTGATATGTTCTCTTGCCATTTCCATGACTTCCTTAGGGTTTGGCCTCCCCAAACGTCCTCACGCCTCCGTATTTTTACTTCTTCTCTCTGGGCATTTGTAATCGACCCCCTTAAGTCATCATTACAAAGCCTTTGATCATGTTCGGAGGCCCAGCAGCTGGCTGGGGCTTCCATCCCGCTGCCCACACACCAGCAGCCCTGGGCGAGGCCTCACGGAGCCCAGATGTTTCTTCAAGGTCCGCGTCCTCGCTGGACTCTCCTTGCGGTCAACATCCCTGCAGCTGGCTGCTCTCGCTCCCTGTCTCCTCCTCGCGAGCACTGCCACATGGAGATTCCCTGAGTAAATGTGCCGGGGAGACCTCATGGCGGTAGTCGCCCAAGATACTGCGCACCTAGAACGGAGAAGGAAATCCCTCTCAATGAGCCCCAGATTCTATTTTAACCACGCAGTTGGCTCCCTTTCCCCGATCAGATAGTTTATGGGACCTGTTAACCTGTAGTAAGATTGTTTTCCTCTCCTTCCATTCTTTCTACTCGTTGGTCTCAGCAGAGCAGCAACATCACCAAAAGTCAGGCAACTTGGAAAGAGGAGGAGAGGCACCAGGCCAGGGAATCCGTGAGGTGGATAGTCAGCCCCTGAATAATCAGGGTCATGTTGTGCAGTAAACAGCCACCCCCGCCCCCACCTCCCTGGGAGCCAACAGCAAGGCCCCCCGCCGAAAACTCTCCCGGCTGGAGACCTGAGAGATTCCCTTCTGCACACATCCTGCCCCTCCCCCCAGCCCCACTGAGCATTCAGGACTCCAGACCATTCTCCTTCGGCTCAGACCAACCTCTCCTCACCGTGAGCGGATTTTCTGGGCTGGGATGTGAACACGGCTCACCGGCTCAGACTTTGCCAAAGCACCGCCTCTTGTCCCTCTTGTCGCTCTGAGTTTGCTCCAGTGAGCGGGCTTGACATGTGCTGGCAAAGCCAGGCGGTGGCACTCAGAGACAGGGGCATTTGAAACCACATTTTTTGCCTCATTAGAGCCATTCTACCAATGTTGCTCCCCATGCCATTCAACCTATTTTCAAGCCATTTTCTCAATGGTGCACTTCAGCGAGATCGGGGTGGATTTTGCTAAGAACTGGATCGTGTCCAGAAGCCCCGTGAAAGCCAGTTTATTCTCAGGCTCCGGCAAGCCTCTGAATGGCCTCTGCACCCTCGCGGTCTCCCACACAAAGCCGGCCCCGCACGGTTTGCCCACGAAGCAAGATGTTTATTTCATCTTGTTTCTGAGGTTGCCGAAGCCGCGGCGTTGGCCCCAGGGAGGGAGAGGGCTCTGTTTCCCCCCTCGCGGCAAACAGCCACCACAAATATGTACAAACTCAGAGATCTCTTTCGATGTCTTTCCCAGCCCAGCCACTCAGAGGAGTGCTGAAGGCACAGAGAGGCGGAAAGGGCCCAGCAAAACACGTCTGACTGGGAGCTTTCCTCGTTAATTAGGTTGGCTCCAGAATTTGTCCACTCCGAGTCTGAAGAGAAAATAGCTCAGTTGCTTGGCACACTGAAAAAGCAGTGATTTTCTTCTCTGTTTCAGCCTGCAGAAGGGGGCAGGGTGGATGGTGGGAAGGAGCCGGGAGGCTTGTCCAGGTTGTAGATTCCTCTGCAGCCAGAACTGCAGCCTGCCCCCTGCATCCACAGATTCCTCTGTGGCTGGCCTAGCCCCGGCTAGACATTAGCCCCGGCAGAAAGGGTTCCATGTTGAAAGTTGCTCACTTGTCTTTCTTTCCTGGTGTCCCAACCCCCCATCGGGAACAGGGTAGTGACCTGGCCTAGCACATGCCTGATTAGTGCCTGATACGTTTTGTTACTCTGCTGAAATATATTCTGGGAAGTGCGTATCTCTCGATTTGGGTGGTGGGCTGAATACTAAGCATTTAACCGCACAGTTAAAGGAGTCGGAGCACCTAATTCAGCCTCCTGTGATGGCAAATAACAGAAATCCAGCTCCTTAGACGGCTGAGGCAAAGCTAAGGCCTTAGCCAAGGCAGTTAGGCAAAAATGAAATAAAGGAATGCAGATTAGAAAGGAAGAAGATAAACTATCTCTATTTTCAGATGATACAATCTGGAAAATAGAACATCCTAAGAAATCCACTGAAAACTTTTTAAATTAAAAAGTGAATTCAACACATCTGCAGAATAAAAGATCAATATAAAAATCTATCGTATTTCTATGCTGCATCAATGGACAAACCAAAAGTGAAATTAAGAAAAGAATTTCAAACAGAATAAAATACTTAGGAAGAAATTTAACAACAACAGCAGCAACAACAAAAGGATAAAACCTATACTCTGAAGACTAAAAAATGCTGTTGAAAGAAATTAAGAAAGAAAGAAAAACGTGGAGAGACCCTTCATGTTCATGGGTCAAAAGACAACATTGTAAAGATGGCCATTTTTCCCAAATTGATGTATAGGTTCAGTGTGATTCCCATCATATCCCAGCTGACTTCTTTGTAGAAATTGGCAAGCTGGTTCTAAAATTCATATTGAAATCCGAGGAGCCAGAGTAGCCAAAGTGATCTTGAAAAAAAGGACAAAGTTGGAGGAGACACCAACTTCAACGTTTATCACAAAGCTACAGTAATCAAGACAGTATGGTACTGGCATAAGGACAGATGTATAGATCAATAGAATTGAGAGTCCAGAAATAAACCCTCATATTTATAGTCGAATGACTTTCATCAAGAGTGCCAAGATCATCCAAGACCATTCATTAGGGGAAAAAAGTCTTTTCAACATATGATGCTGGGACAATGGATGTACATGTGCGAAAACTTTTTTAATAATTTGGACCCTGACCTCACACCATATACAAATCAGACCAGATCAAAAACCTATCTGTGATAACTAAAATTATAAAACTCTTAGAAGAAAACATCCGTGTAAATTTTTGTGACCTTGGGTTAGGCAATGGTTTCTTTGATGTGACACCAAAAGCATAAGCAATTAAAGAAAAAATAGATAAACTGGACATAATTAAATTTGAAAACTTTTGTGTCCCAAAATATACTAGTGAGAAAGTAAAGAGATAAACCCACAGAATGAAAGAAAATTTTTATAAATCTTGTATCTGGTAGGGGGCTTATATCTAATAACATAAAAAGAATGAATACAACTCAACAACAAAAAGACCAATAACCCAATTTAAAAAGCAGACAAAGGATGTGAAGAGACATTTCTTCAAAGAAGATATATGAAGAGCCAATAGGCACATGAAAATATGCTCAACACTATCAACCATCAGGAAATACAGACCAAAATCAAAACCACAGTTAAATAGCACTTAACACCCACCAAGATGGCTAAGGAAAGAAAGAAAGAAAGAAAGAAAGAAAGAGAAAAGTTCTCAACAAAGTGGGAAAAATTGGATCCCTCATACATTTCTGGCTGGAGTATGAAATAGTACAATTGCTTTGGCAACAGTCTGGCAGTTCCTCAAACATAGAGTTGCCATATGACCCAGCAACTCCACTCTCAGGGAAATACCCAAGAGAGGTGAAAACACATGTGCACATAAAATTTTATACACCAATATTCACAGCAACATGGTTCATAATAGCAGAAAGGTAGAAACAGCCCAAATGTTCATCAACAAATGTATTAGTCAGGGTTCTCCAGGGAACAGAACCAAAAGGATGGATGGATGGATAGATAGATGATAGATAGATAGAAGATAAAGAGGAGATTTACTGTAGAAATTGGCTGAGATGGTTCTGGAGCTAGAAAAATCCCATGACATGCTGCTTGCAGAGGCTGGAGAACCAGGAAAGCCAGAGGTATCATTCAGTCCAGGGCCAAAGGCTTGAGATCCATGAGGCCTCCAGTGTAAGTCCCAGGGTTTGAAGGCCCAAGAACCAGGCACTCTGATGTCCTAAGCAAGGAGAAGATGGGGGGGCCCAGCTCAGGAAGAAAGGGAAAATTCGTCTTCCTCTGCCTTTTTGTTCTATTCAGACTCCCAATGAGCTACATGATGGCTGCCCACACTGGTAAGGGCAGATCTTCTTGACCCAGTCTACTGACTTCAAATGCTAACATCTTCTGGAAACACTTTCACTGACGCACCCAGACACGACGCCTCACCGGCCATTTGGCGCTCCCTTAGTCCAGTCATGTTGACACAAAATTAAGCATCAAACGGATAAATGATATAGTATTTCTATATAATAGAATATCTTTCAGCCTCAAGAAGTCAGAAAAAGAAAGAAAAGTGCTACAACATTGATGATTCTTGAAAACCATACACTCAGTGAAAGAAGTCAGTAAGAAAGGTCCATATATTGTATGACTCCATTTATATGAAATGCATAGAAGAAGCAAATCAATCGACACAGAAAGTCAATTATTGGTTGCTTAGGGCTGGAAGGGATGGAGTAGGGGAACGGGGAGTGGTGGCTAAGGAGTGAGGGATTTCTTTTTCGGGTAATGAAAATCGCTTAAAATTGATTGTGGTGATGGATGCAAAACTCTGTGAATATACCAAAAGCCATTAAATTATACACTTTGAGGGGCGCCTGGGCGGCGCAGTCGGTTAAGCGTCCGACTTCAGCCAGGTCACGATCTCGCGGTCCGGGAGTTCGAGCCCCGCGTCGGGCTCCGGGCTGACGGCTCGGAGCCTGGAGCCTGTTTCCGATTCTGTGTCTCCCTCTCTCTCTGCCCCTCCCCCGTTCATGCTCGGTCTCTCTCTGTCCCAAAAATAAATAAACGTTGAAAAAAAATTATATACTTTGAATGGGTGAACTGTATGGTATGTGGATTATATCCCAATAAAAATATCAAAAAAGAAAGAAAAGAAATCAACATATGTTTTGCACATGAAACTGATGTATTGTTGTATGTCAACTGTACTTCAATAAAAAATAAAAATTAGAAGGAAAAAAAAAAGAAACCAACAAACAATAGCCGGAGTCTCTGCCCTGTGATTTTTTTTTTTTTCAACATTTATTTATTTTTGGGACAGAGAGAGACAGAGCATGAACGGGGGAGGGGCAGAGAGAGAGGGAGACACAGAATCGGAAACAGGCTCCAGGCTCCGAGCCATCAGCCCAGAGCCTGACACGGGGCTCGAACTCACGGACCGCGAGATCGTGACCTGGCTGAAGTCGGACGCTTAACCGACGGCGCCACCCAGGCGCCCCTGCCCTGTGATTTTTTTAAGTTTGTTTATTTATTTTGAGAGAGAGAGAGAGAAAGAGAGAGGAGAGGGGCAGAGAGAGAGAGGAAATCAATAATCCCAGTCAGACTCTGCGCAGTTAGCAGAGTCCGATGCGGGGCTCGAACCCACAAACCCTGAGATCATAACCTGAGCTGAAGTCAAGAGTCTGACACTTAACTGACTGAGCCACCCAGGCGCCCCGCTGCCCTATGATTCACACTAGAGAGTTAGAGTCCCTAGACCATCCCCGCAGGCTTGCATATTTAATGTTTTTATAGGGCTCTCTTTTCCTTCAAGAAAACTCTAGAAAGGGCATCTAGAAACCTAAGGGACTAAGCAGAGTGGTGGCAAAGGAACCTCAATCAGTTCAGAAATCCGAAGGCCTCAGATTCTCTGGAGCTCAGGGGAGAGGGACAGGGACCCCAGTGCAGGGCAGTCATTTTAAAGTCCAGAACCTTACAGTATAACTGGGAAAATGATGAGCTGGTGTTTTAAAATGGAATTGAAGTTTCCAACAGAAAAGCACCACATCACCTCGATCGTCTAACATCAACCTGTCCTTGCAAGGGCTGTGAAGGATGGGGCCACGGGCTGCAAGTATTTGGGTGAACCAATGAGGTTGTCGTGTTTGGAGGTCAAAAATGGCTGCATGTCAGCAATGTCATGGTTCAACCATGGTGTTGTCGATGAGAACAGAGGTGCTAACGGGACGCCCCTGCACCTGAGCCTTTCTGCGCGAGGGCCTGTCATTAGACAGTTCTAGCTCACACTTTTGGGTTTGTGCAAGATTCCGGTAGCTCTGGCATGGCAGAAAACTGACCACAGGTAAAGACACCTGCATGCTTACCCCCGTTCCCAGCCGGAATATCTTCAGCGTTTACAACACTAACAGCACATTGCAGCATAGCCCGGACTCCAAAGGATTAGCTCAACCTCGTGGACAATGTATCCATAACGATCACCCTGACAATGTTCCACGTGGGCGATGGCATTTCTAGAGTTGAAAGAAACCTCGGGATCATCCACCTGATGGCCTCATGTCATTAAGAAGGCAACTGGACAGGTGAGAAGGGCTGCACAGGTGAAGGTCAAGGATGTCGTAAGACCTGTGTAGGCCCCCTCCCACATCACGTGATCAAACATATTAAAGTGTGCTCTCTTCAGATTTAATTCTTACTCTAAAAAGTTGACACGATTTTCATCATTTTGCTTTAAAAGTCATTTGGTTGTCGGGGCGCCTGGGTGGCTCAGTTGGTTGAGTGCCTGACTCCTGATTTCAGCTCAGGCTGTGATCTCACAATTTTGTGAGTTCAAGCCCTGCATGGGGCTCGGCACCGACAGTATAGAGCCTGCTTGGGATTCTCCCTCTCTCCCTCTCTATCTGCCCCTCCCCGGCTTGCACTCTCTCTGCTTCTCTCAAAATAGATAAATAAACTTAAAAAAAAACCCACTTGGCTATGAATAACACATCATGTATAATTAACAGTGATTTCTCAGTGATTATTGAGGCTACTTGGGAATTCTTCTAAAGTGAGAAACTCTAGCCCAAGAAACTCTTCTCAAATTATGGATTCAAAGGGGCACCTGGGTGGCAGTTGTTTAAGCAACCAACTTTAGCTCAGGTAATGATCTCACTGTTCGTGGGTTCGAGCCCCAAGTCGGGCTCTGTGCTGACAGCTCAGAGTCTGAAGCCTTCTTCAGATTCTGTGTCTCCCTCTCTCTCCGCTCCTCCCTCGCTCAAGGTCTGTCTCTCAAAAATAAAATAAACATTTAAATTTTTTTTTAATCATGGATTTAAAAAATATATCATCTAGGTTATCTGGGTAGCTCATACTGTTAAGCATCTGACTTCCTCTGGCTTAGGCTCAGGTCATGACCTCACGGTTCATGAGTTCGAGTCCTGCATGGGGTGAGCTGGTGCTCCTCTTTGGGTGAGCCCTGCTTCTCTCTCCCTCTCTCTGTCCCTCACTCACTTGCACCCTCTCTCTCTCTCTTTCCAAAAAAAAATATACATATCTAAAAATTAATGAATCAGACACAACAACATATTTTTTAGAGACAAATGTTTTTCTGCTTGGCAATGTTTTCTTTTGAATTTGAGGGTGGTATTCTTTTTTCCAGTTCCATCTTGTTTAGATGTTTTTAAAAAGCTCATGGGCTCCAAAACTGCCCTTCTCTTGCATGAAAGAGAACGTGCGTGAGTGAGTTGACTTGCCCAGGAGGCCGCAGTTAGGAGGGGGAGAGCCACAGCTGGACCTCAGCCCTTGACTTCCAAGAAGTTTTCCCTTCCAACACTTCTGTGTGCACCGTGCGTGCTTTGTGTGTATAAGGTCAATGGCACCCATGTCTTATTGGAATATTCTTATTCTCCTCTGTGCCTTGAAAACTCTCCCGGGTTCGTAGAGAGAGTGGTCTCATTTGGAGCTCATGAAAGCCAAAGTTGATTTTGTGTTGTTGTTGTCCTTTGTTCTCAAGGCTCAGGCTAGCGGACGTGGACAAAATGCTTGCCGGACCTTACTTCCTGCATGGTTCCCCAGCTCCCCGGAGACTTGAATCTCAAATAAATGTTTCTGTCAGGAGGCTGAGCTCCCAGCTGCGCAAATTGGTCACAGATGTAATTGCATTTGCCCTCTGCCCTGGAGGAAAACACGCCTGTGGTTGGGGGTGTAGACGTCTCAGAATGAAAGACATGACTCCTGACTCTGGGTAATAGCCATGAAGCCCAAAATAAGCTACCATAGAGACAAGGCCACAGTGTTCCAGATGTACAGGACTGTTGCTAGCCAGACTCCTGGCGTGGACAGCCAGTCACCAAACTGGGGCTGTTTCATTGGCCAGCCGGACGTAATTAAGAGCCAAGCTTTTCCGTTGGCAGCTCATGCTTCCAAGCATGACTCCGACCTCCCTTGACCCCCTCCCCGATGCCCACAGGACCTCTGCGAACAGCTCCGATTCCAAAGTTCTTGAATGGTGGGCAACGACAGCCCAGGACACGAACACTGCCATGTTGCAACTGTTGGAATCGAATGAAAACGAACAGCAGCAAGTACTGAGCCCCCCCTCCCCCCCCCGCCCCGGTACCTGAAGATCTTAACACCGATTTGATTTAACCCCACATCAGTTCAGGAGTGTCCGGCACAGAAATCGGACCCGGGAGACCACAGCAGGAGGCAATATGGCCGCGTCAGACCATCTGTTTGGAAATTTGAAGCCCTGGACATAGAAGGCTGTCCGGGTCGGGGCCGCGCCTGGGTGGCTCAGTCGATTAAGCATCTGACCCTTGATTTTGGCTCAAGTCACGATCTCACAGTTCGTGGGTTTGAGCCCCATGTTGGGCTCCGCGCTCTCCCCCGCTCACACTCTCTCTCTCTCTCTGTCTCTCAAAATAAATAAACATTAAAAAGAAAAAGAAAAGAAAAAAGAAAGTTGTCCAGGATGGAGAGGCAGGGCCAGTCTGTACTTCACTGGGATAGAAAGCAGGAAAAACAGCGCCCGACAATCCCTGGAAATACTGGAAAAGGGTCTTACGTCATGCCGATCTCCCCAGCTAGTTTTCTAGGGATCACGGACCAGACAATTGAGACTTTTGTTCGGGAGCTGCTGGCCAGAAAACCTCCAGGAGACCAAAGATTGGTTTGAATGAACTTTTGAACAAAGTTCAAGGAAGCTTCCTATTTCTGGAGTTTTCACTCATTAGAGAACTGGCCAGTAGATAGGTACTCCAAGCACTGGAACAGAATAGGGTTCTCTGTGCCACCATTGTGAGGGGTCGTGGCTAAGGGTGCTGGGTCTGGGGTCAGTCTGTCTGGGTTTGAATTCCTTCTCTACCATTTATTAAGCTTGTGGCTTTGAGGTTTTAATCTCCTTGGCATCTCAATCTCTTCATTTGTAAAACAGGAATAATAGAAGTCCATACTTCATAGAGATGCCAGGAGCCAACATAAAATAATCCATGCAAAGTGCTTTGAAGGGAACCTTGCACAGAGGGGAGGAGCAGGAAGAGGGGCTCAGGAAAGGACGGGGGAGAAGGAGGGGAAGAGAGAAACAAGAAATTATTTTTTAAGTTTTATTTATTTATTTAGGTGTTGAGAGAGAGTGTGCACAAGCGGGGAAGGGGCAGAGAGAGAGGGAGGGAGAAAATTCCAAGCAGGCTCTGCACTGTCAGTACAGAACCCCATGCGGGGCTCAAACCCGCAAACTGTAAGATCATAGCCTGAGCTAAAATCAAGAGTCGGACACTTAACCAACTGAGCCCCCCAGGCGTCCCAAGAAAACTTTTGTTGAGTGCCCATGCTTTTTATGTTCCAAGCACTTTGCTTTTGCACCACTGACCTCACCCTCACAACAACACTGAGTACGTTGTTATCCCTGTTACAGAAGAGGAAACTGAGATTCAGCAAGATGGTATTAATGTGTCCAATGTCACACTGGCAGTTACGGCAGAGTCCGTATTCAGACTTCTGTCTGTCTGACTCCATAACCCCAACTCTATGATGTGCTCTCCATGCCTTCTGCCTCCCAACTGGGGTACAGCTCACCTTGGGGGAAAATAACACAGGTCAGGATCATTTAGGAGAATCTGTTCTGGGTCCCGAACATCCACGAGTACTCTTAAGAGCAAGCCGAGGTCAAGGCCTCCCTTTTGACCCTGACGCTTTTCTCTCTTTGCCAAAGAAAGGCTTCCCTCTTTCGCATGCAGAATCCTATCTAGGGTTGTGGTGCTGAGGCGTAAAACTTGCTGGGGAGGCCAAAAGGAAAGGGACAATTTGAATAATTGAATAACTGGGTAATAAATGTTTTACAGTTCCATTTGCAATTCGTTTTCAGCAAAAGTGAAGGGGTATCTAGCAGACATGTTAGCTGAGAAGGAGATCACTGAAAGGAATTTCTGGCAAGAGATCACCATGTGATTCTTAGCATATAATTCGGAGTTCAAGAAATGAAGTAATTTGCTATAACAAAAACATATCAGTTCTCATCCAATTAGGTCTACGAACTAGTCTTTTTCAGTGTTTGCACTTACTTATAAAAGTAGGAATAGGAATAGAATGAATGCTTAACCATGGCTCAGAGTTCAAAAATAGGTAAGTAGGGGCGCCTGGGTGGCGCAGTCGGTTAAGCGTCCGACTTCAGCCAGGTCACGATCTCGCGGTCCGTGGGTTCGAGCCCCGCGTCAGGCTCTGGGCTGATGGCTCGGAGCCTGGAGCCTGTTTCGGATTCTGTGTCTCCCTCTCTCTCTGCCCCTCCCCCGTTCATGCTCTGTCTCTCTCTGTCCCAAAAATAAATAAACGTTGAAAAAAAAATTAAATTTATTTTAAAATTTCAGTAGTCTGAATACAGCAGACTGGACATTTCTCTTTTTTTTTGCAACAATTTAAAATTTACAATGAAAATTTTTAGATGTCAGTCTAATGCAAGGAATCAGCTAGTATGTCAAAATTGTGATATGTGAGCAGAAATGTTTGAAAATGACTGATCTATATTCTGTGTGTGTGTGTGTGTGTGTGTGTGTGTGTGTGTGATTATTCCATTGAGCCAAATATAGAAGAATCCAAGTCTTATTTTCTAGATTTTGTTCTCTATGGCAGGAATCCCCAGTCTTTTCTTAGTGTTAGGGACTGAATTGTGTTCCCCTGAAATGCACACATTGAACCCCTAAACCCCTATGTGATGATATTTTGAGATAGGGTCTCCAGGAAGGCAGTTAAGGTTAAATAAGGTCACACAGATGGCATCTTAACCTGATGGGACTGATGTCATTAGAAGAAGAAGAAGAGATTCTGTGTCTCCCCCTCTCTATACCCCTCCCCTGCTCACGCTCTGTGCCTCTCAGTCTCTCAATAATAAATCAACGTTAAAAAAATTTTTTTAAAAAGACGAGGAAGTGATGCCAAAGATCTCTCTCTCCACATGCACACAGAGGAAAGGCCAGGTGAGGACACAGCGGGAAGGTGGCCAACAGCACGACAGGAGGTGGGACCTCACTAGAAACCTAGCCTGTCAGCCCCTTGATCTGAGATGTCCAGCCTCCGAACTTGAGAAAATAAATGTCTGTTGTTTAAGCCACTCAGTCTGTGGTGTTTTGTTAAAGTGGCCCTAGCAGACAGGTCCACCCAAGGGATCACTTGGAAGGAAATACTGATGATGCAAGCTGCTGGCAGCTACAGGTGAGGCAGGGTTATTCATTGGGCTTTAAGGTCAAGATTCCCCAGCAGCAGGTGATCAGACTGCTGGCAAACACGGGACTCCTGCATCATAAGGTTCCCCTGAAGACACCAGGGCATCTAGAGAGCTTGTTGTGGGCAGGATCGCTGGGGAACACTGCACAGAGGACGCGGGGTGGGAAATGAAGGACGGGAGGGGTCTAGGAATGCATTCGGGATGGCAAGACAGTATGAGCCACGGCTCAGGAGAGGCGAGGCCGGGGCTGTGCCAACAACAGACCTGCTGGCCTGGGGCAAGCTTTGCCAGCTGAGCAGTGACAGCCTGTGTCCCTAACTCCCTCCTTCCGAGTTTCACCAGTGCAGCCACGTTGAAAGGGCCCGCAGTTGCTTTGTGCGCGACGCTTTGCCCTCCTATTGGATTTAAACTCTACCAGGACGAGGTAGAGTTTTACCTGCTGAGATCTTCTGCTCCTCTGCATTTCTGTCTGAGTGTGGAGGCGATCCCACCCTCTCGTGACTTTATTTGTCAGCTCGGCACACTCTCTTTTATTTCTATATCCTTTAGGACAGCGTGGGCATCTGCCCACTACCTCAAATTCCATCCTGTAAGTCCTTCCCTCACCAACTCCCTCAGTCGCTTTGTGGGCATCACGCAGCCTGTGAATATTCTAGAAGCCATTGGACTGTACACCTTAAAATGGGAGGTTTTATGGATATGAATGATATCTCAATAAAACAATTAGGTTATATTGAAACAAAATCATCCTTATGAAAGACACAGCTAAGAAATAAATTAAAGTACAGAATAATTATTGTCCTGTCGGGATCAAATTTTAATGTTTAGGTAATCAGTGTAAAGAAGTTTTACTATATTTTTTGTCATGTAAAAGGAAAACCCATTAGTAAATAATTAAACGAAGATCGTAGGAACATGGAGGAAATGAAAGGAACAAAGAGTAGGGTGCCTGGCTGGCTCCCTTGGTGGAGCACGTGAATTCTTGATCTTGGAGTCGTAAGTTCGAGCCCCATGTGGAGCATAGAGATTACCTACAAAAATAAATAAATAAAAAGAAAGGAATGAAGGACATTTCTGTAGGGACATGTCTGGGTAAAGGGAAAAAGGGTAGAAGGGTGGAGGAAGAGTGTGAGGGAGCCAGGAGGAAGCTCTCTATCTGGGAGGAAAATAAATGCTAGCCAAATGAATAAAGTTTCCCATTTCTGTATCACAGTAAATGGGAAGTTAACAGCAATTGCTTGCATTAACATTTGAACAAATTTTCGCACTGCTGTTCCTGCCAGTGTAGCCAATTTTAAAGACTAAACCATCTTGTTTGGGATAGGAGCTTGCAAAGGGAACGAAGAAGAATT
Organism: Prionailurus viverrinus; assembly: GCF_022837055.1. Taxonomy (NCBI): domain Eukaryota; kingdom Metazoa; phylum Chordata; class Mammalia; order Carnivora; family Felidae; genus Prionailurus; species Prionailurus viverrinus. The sequence continues at coordinate 12,669,668 of NC_062565.1, read as the reverse complement.
CTGAAAACACACGCGGAAGGCATGTGAGGATGAGTGGGCACGTTATAAAGTTGGAACCAGAAAACACGTTGATGGTGTAGTGATTACAATCCCCGAGTAAGCACAAAAAACGCACACAAGGATTTAATACACCATGGATTAACAGAATTTTTTGAGCTGAAAAATTCTTGAGAGAACATTATTGATTAATTTCCTCAGTTAAGAGATGGGAAAATCAAACTCCTCTGCTGGGAAGAGGAAGAACATATACTTTTCCCTATTCCTTCTGCTGAGTACAATGGAAACCTCTGGACATTATATATAAGACAAACATAAGCAAACTCTGAAAGGTGGAGAGAGGAAGGCAGGCCGGGAGGAACCTCAGAACCAAAGGAAGGACACAGTGGTGGCTTCCCTGGGGTGTCTTTCTTCCTCGTGTATCCCACACTCAGAGCTGAAGAAGTCAGAAAACTCTGAAACTTCAACAAAGAGAAGAGAAGGCAGAACAAAAGCCTGCTCTCCCTGGCAAAAGGACCAGGAAGGGGGTAGCCTAGAAAGTCAGAAAACATTTAGATAATAATGGTCTTCTCCAGCCAAACGCCACAGAAAACTCCGTGACCTCACCCCCACCATGCCAACAAAGGCCAAGAGGAGACCCTAGACTTCCACGTCCCCCAGACTGTAACGAGGCACCCCCAAGCCCCCTTCCAACACATAGGGGTGGTCAGAAAAGGGCAAGTATGGAGCCAGGACTTTCATCCCCACCCATCCGCCAACACTGTGTCCATGGACATATGGAGAGCATTGTATCCCAGCCAGCACTGATGAAGTACCCCTCTCCCTTCCCACTGGGATGGTATCAGAGGAGGCTCAGTGGAGAGCCAGGACTGTCACCACTACCCAGAGGTAATGAGGCCACCACACCCTCACCCCACCTCCACTATGAGCCAACACAATTAAATCTTAGAAGTTCTCGTCACAAGAAAAAAGATTTTTTTTTGCTACTTATGGTAACAGATGTTACCTAGACTTATTGTGGTGATCGTTTCACAATGTATACAAATAACAAGTCATTATATTGTGTACCGGAAACTAATATACCATTATACGTCAGTTATACAGTCATAAAAGGAATAAAAAAAAGAAATTATCCACCTTGAACAAGAGAGAGGAAAGAGACTAAAGAGGTAGGAGGAGGAGGAGAAGGAGGAGGGGGAGGGGTCGGAGGGAGAGGGAGTGTGGAGGGGGGAGAGGAAGAGGGAGAAGAAGAAAAAAAAGAAAAAGAGAAAGGAGGAAGAGAGAAGAGCACCTCAGGGATAATTTAAATGCCCCTGTAACTAGAAGAGAGTCGAATTTGTAATTTAAAAACTCTAAAAGAACAAATCTCCAGGCCCAGAAACTTTCACTGGAGAATTCGTTCAAACAAGAGCCAACAGTAATTCTATACAATCTGTTCCAGAAAATAGAAGAGGAGGGATCACTTCCCAATTCATTTTATGAAACAAGTATTACCCTGTCAACAAAAGCAAAGACAGTGTAAAAAGAAAAAAAACTACAGATAAGTATCCCTCACGAACAGAGATGCAAAAAATTTTAACAAAATACAGGCTTCGCAAATGGAATTTAGCAATATATAAACAGAGCTATAGGACAAGCGGGGCTTAGTCCAAGGATGTCAGGCTTGATTCAATATTCAAAAATTAACCAGTGTCCACCATATTAGCAGGCTAACAAATAAAAACCACATGATTGTGCCAGTCTACGTAGGAAAAAAAATTTAACAAGACTCAACACACTCATGATAAAAATACTTGGAAAAATACGAATGCAGAGGAACTTCCTCAACTTAACTTTTTCAATCTACCAGAAGCTACAGCAAACCTTACACTTAATGATGAAAGACTGCTTTCCCCTTTTTTGGATGTCTGCTCTCTCACTTTTATTCAACATAGTGCTGCAAGTTGCAGCCAGTATAATAAAGCGAGAAAAGAAAAGGAATACAGTTTGGAAAGGAAGTAATAAAACATTCCCTATTTGCAGATGACATAATTATCTGTAGAAAATTCCAAGGAATCCACAAAAACATCCCTAGAAGTAATAAGTGAGTTCAGCAAGATTCCAGAATACAAGATAAACATGCAAAAAATCACATTTCCATATACTAGCAATGAACACATGGACATCAAAATTAAAATACAATACTGTTTATAATCACTCAAAGAACTGAAATACTTAGGTATAAATGTAACAAAATATGTATAGGATTTGTATGCTGAAAACTACAAAATGCTGATTAAAAAAATAAAGATCTAACTAAATTCAGAGATATACCATGCTCATGGATTGGAAAACTCACTAAAGTAGCAAAGTCATTTCTCCCAAATTCATATATAGACTTAACACATTTCCTATCAAAATGCAAGCAAGAATCCTTATAGATATAAGACAAGATTATTCTAAAATTTATATGAAAAGGCAAATAAATTAAAATAGCTAAAACAATTTGGAAAAAGAAGAAAGTAGGAGGAACCAGTAACTGATCTCAAGACATTATATAGTTACAGTAATCAAGACCATGTGGTTTTGGGGTGACTACAGTTGAGAATACTGTATCCTATACTTGAAAGTTGCCAAGTGAGTAAATCTTAAAAGTTCTCATCCTAGACACACACACACACACACACACACACACACACACAAGTAACTAGGTGAGGTAATGGATGTGTTACCCAAATTTAACACAGTAATCATTTCATAATACATACTTCTATCAAATCATCACATCATACACTTTAAACTTACACAGTGTTATATGTCAATATCTCAGTATAGTTGGAGGAAAAAAGGAGAAAAGAATAATATGAAAAAGCTAAATAAATTATGGTTTATTAAAAAAAAGACTATATGGTATTAGTGAAATATGGGCACATAGATCAATGACACAATAAACAACCCAGAAATAGACTCAAACAAATATGTCCAAGTGATTTTTGACAAATGCAGAAGAGCAATTCAATGTAAGAAAAAGTTTTTTCAACAAACGGTGCTGGAGAAATTGGATATCCATGGGCAAACAAACTGATCTTTAACCTAAGTCTCCGCACTTTGTATGAAATTAACTCAAAACGGATCTTTGATTTACATGTAAAACATCAAATCATAAAACTTTTAGTTAAAAAACATCGGAGAGGGGTGCCTGGGTGGTTCAGTCGGTTGAGCGTCCGACTTCGGCTCAGGTCATGATCTCGCGGTCTGTGAGTTCCAGCCCCGCGTCGGGCTCTGTGCTGACAGCTCGGAGCCTGGAGCCTGCTTCGGATTCTGTGTCTCCCTCTCTCTCTGCCCCTCCCCCACTCATGCTCTGTCTCTCTCTCTCCATCAAAAATAAATGAACATTAAAAAAAAAGATATTAAAAAAAATCAGACAAAGTCTTCAGGATGTACAGCTAGGTAGAGTGTTCTCAGACTCAACACCAAAAGCATGATTCATAAAAGGAAAAATTGACAAATTGGACTTCATCAAAATTAAAAATTTTGCTCCATGAAGGACCTTGTTATGAGGATGAAGAGACAAACTAGAGACAGGGAGTAAATATTGGCAAACCACATATTTGACAAAGGATTTATATAGAAAGTACGCAAAGAACTCTCCACATTCAGGGGCGCCTGGGTAGCTCAGTTGGTTAAGCATCCAGCTCTTGGTTTCGGCTCAGGTCATGATCTCACAGCTTCATAGATTTGAGCCCCACATCAGGCTCCACACTAACAGTGCAGAGCCTGCTTGGGATCCTCTCTCTCCCTCTCTCTGTGCCCTTCCCCCACTTGCACTGTCTCTGTCTCTCTCAAAATAAAGAAATGAACTTAAAAAACAAAAAAGAACCTTCCACGTTCAACAGTGAAAAAGAAGAAGACACATAGATGGCCCATAAGCACATGAAAGTGTGTTTGACATCATTAGCCGTTAGGGAAAGGCAAAGTAAAACCACAGTGAGATCACTCCACACCCATCAGAATAACTAAAATAACAAATAGTGGCAACAGGAAATGCTGTTGAGGATGCAGAGAAACTTGACTGCTCGTACGTCGCTGGTGGGAACGCAAAATGGTCCAGTCACTCTGGAAAACAGTCCGGCTGCCTCTTAAAAAATTAAACATGCAACTATCATATGACCCAGCAACTGTACTCCTGGACATTTGTCCCAGAGAAATGAAAACTTATGTTCATGCACAAACCTACCTACAAATGTTTTTTGTAGTTTTATTGTAAACATCTCACGAGCAAAGGAAGTTTAAAAGGCTGATAGGATCTCAATAGCCATAGAGCACTCAACATTAACCGTCTACACGGAGGGTAGACTAGTTGACCGGTAGGCAGGACTTCAAATTTACAATATTATGATTTTGTGTAAAGAGCTCTCTTCCAGGCCTATGGGAGAATATAAAAAACAAGTGGCCTTGACTTCCAAAAGTCTCACTTGAAAGGCCGGAGCAAACAAGGCTGGAGTTGGGCATACCACTGCAACCGAAGCCCTCTGTGGGAATGGTGATATAGATCAAAATGAATCGAGAGGAGGTCGCCTGAAAATTAGCCGTGTGTCACAGATAACAAGTAGAGTTTCTGTCAAGGAAAATGTAAGTTGAGACTTTAAGTGAAGTGATCATTTCTGGAACCATAGGGATCAAGGATGAGGCTTGTGTTCTGGAGGTGGAAAGGGATGGACAGATCAGACTGAGACGGGCAGAGAGGACAGGCTGGCTGCCTCAAAGTCACCGGGCCATCACCAGGTGGGGTTTCCCTTTTTTGCAGAGCTTGATAGCGCTTTATGGTCATTCTCCAAAATTTCCAACTCCCAGTTCTTTCTTTTGCTTGTGTTGGGAGTTTGTTCAAGTTTCTCAGGAAGTATGTATGTAGTGACAATTCCCCACCTGCTGTCCCTTCAAATATTCCTGTCTGAAGGAAGGATCATAACCCACCTCTACTTCTGACCCTCGTCTGGTCCTTGTTTCAGATGTTTTCAATGCAATAATCTCTAGAACACTGGGACACGAGGCGAGGGTAAGAGAATGTCAGTGACCTTTAACCCTTTAAAACCTATTTCCCTTCTTTTCTTCCCTACAGTATTCAGTAGATCTATGTCACCAAAGTTCTTTTGGTCCTTTTACTCCTACAGAGTTTATTTATTTTGTTTCTTTTTCTTTTTCTTTTTTTAGATCAGCGTTTGCCTTTCCTCCTCAGTAGAATCTGCATTTCCTTGATGACTGCCAGCCATGAGCACGGGGTGGGGCTCACCCTATATGTCTGCCCTATTTGTCTAGTAAATCATATTGGGATTCTGGGTGCTTTCCTACTAAGGCAGCTCATCTAGGGCATTGGCTCTACTGAGTCCTTTTCTGATCCTTGCTTGCATTTAGACTTCTGCCCACTGCCCAGCCGTAACAACCTTCATCAATATCCCGTTAATTTACTAGCATGAACCCGTCATCAATTCTGTTAAGGATCACACGGTGCCACTGTTGTACAAGGAGAGCACTTCACTAAAACGACCACAAAATATTACTAACATGTGGACACAACAACAGACGCAGATGATTGCAACTTGGAGCTTCTAAAATACGGTAGTTGGGGGTTTTTTTTGTTGTTTGTTTTTTTCAAGTGTCAAAGTGCCCTCTAGTGGTGTATACGGTACACTAACCCACAGTGTCTGTTCTCCAGAGCAAAGGGAAGTCAAGTTGCAAAGATACCACTTTGGGAGATACCCATTGGAAGCCTGGCTATCTGAATCCTATTTTCAATTTCTTCCAGAAACCCTAAGGTTCAGGCAGAATGTGATACATCAAGATTTAAGGTAATTAAAAGAAGCCTCTGGCATCCAAGACCAGGAAGAAATAATGAATACCGAGAGGCTATGTAAAATGAAATCGCTTCCATTGTATGCTAAGGATAAGCAATCTTGGCATTTCTTGCCAGCCTGCTCAGAAAAATTGAGCTCTGGTAGCAGTTTTTCAGCCAGGAGTGACACGGCTTGATTGGTTAATGATTTATTGCTTTATTACACACTGACCTAGAGGGAGCATCTCCACTAAGCCACTTTTTCAATTTGGTGACAGATAACCAACCAGGAAGAAATATTCCTGCCTGAATTCTTTGAGAAACATGGGTATTCAAGTTCTTCTTGTACAGGGAACAAGATTGTGCCCTGTTCATTAATACCCTAAAAGCCAGTATAATTTATCTATGGTTGATTAGGAACTTTAAATATGGTAATTGAGTTCTTACAAAAGGGCAGCACGGTCTTCTGGAAATCATACTGGCCTGAAAGCACAGAGATACCAACTATTGTATGACCTCTGCCACAAACCAGGTGACTTAAGTCCTATAACATCTCTGGGCCTCAGTTTCTCCTCCAATAAATGAAAGAACCAGATGAAATTTGTTACTTTTTCCAGCTATAAAGTGATCTCATTTATAAAAATCATTTGGCAGAATTTTGAAGTAATATGTTTGTGTTTTGGGTGTGTATTTCTCTCATCAACCCCAGGACACCCTTCCCTGGCCCACTCCTGAACAGAAACCAAGATTCAAAGAACCGGCTAAACTAAGGACGCTAACCCTGAAGGCCTGCTTTCCTCTCGCTGAATCTAGAATACATAGGGGCTGCGGGAGGAGGAAATGAAGGGGTGAGTTACTCTAATGAGAAAGAAACACCAGGATGGGTGGGGCTAGGAGATAGCAAAGGGGTGGCAAAAGAGCTTTCCAGCTTTTGCATATTAGGACCCAAAGAGGAAGGGACTCAAAAACTCAAGTCTCCTTGCCTGGGGACCCATGCTGACTCACTGCCCATGAACAGCCCAGTCCCCGACACAGTACTCTGTCCTGAATAGAGGTGAGGCATGAGGGGTCACTTTCTCCACCTCTATCCCTGACCATGGAAGGGCTAAAGAGAATGAGCCGGGCACGTCTCCAAGAAGAGGGGTAGCAGGGTCATTTCACGGGCTTGGGAACCCCAATCTTCTGTGTGCAGGTGTACTCAGTAATACTAACAATGGAACCAGAGATCCCGACTGTTGTCAAGCAATCATGTTTCTTTTTTCAGATGGGAAGTATCTTTGGTTAGGGAATGAGTTTCTGCTCCCGATTAAGTGAATCATCGCCTAAGAATCTCAGGCTCCGTTCATCCCTGAGAACTCTTCCAGATGTGAAATAGAATTATTCTAAGACTCTTTGAAAGCTCAGGTTATTACATGTCAGGCCTGAAATCAAGCTTAATTGTATCGGAATTTTTACTACGCGAGATAGGACGTGAGATGGAGAGCTGGCCACCCGAAACGTGGAACTCACTTTTTTCTATGACCGGGCTGCCTGTACTGAGTGTTTATGGTTTAAGTTGCTCGATGTCGCTGTAGAGACAGGGCGGATGACACGAAATAATTTTAATACTAATATAAACATACTAAAAGACTATATTCAATCAAAGACACCAGACGCTACAAAAAAATTCGAGGTATCTTGAATTCGATTAGAGATAGAAGACATAATGCATCAACAACCCACCCCCAAAAGGGAGGTTGACTCATCACCAAAGAAAAAGTGAGTAAATACACATATTTGTAAATGTTCAAGGTGTTCAAGGAAGACTTCCTACAAGGCAGAATTTTCATTTGACGACGTTGTCTTTATGTTTTAAGAGAGGTTGAAAGAAGGCAGAGGAATCAATAGAATCTTCCTGGGGCGGGGGGGAGGGGGGGAGACAGGGAAGAGGAGCCGTTTCCAGGGCAACAAGGGAGAAGAAATGGTATGATGAAGGGAGGCAGCGTTTGGCCGATGCAGTGATAGAGGCGAGAGAAAACAGTTGCAGGCCAGACCCTCGGCCCAACTGAGACACTGGAAACACGTGACTCAGGTCTCTACGGCTTCTGCTCAAGGCTCCAGACTCCCCTCCTCTCGGAGACAAGAGACTGAGACCTGGGAAGAGTAAAATGTATATGAAAGTCTATATTGAATCTTTAACATGTGTGGACATTTCACACTGCTCATTAATTCACCTGAGTTCATTTTCATATAAAACAATATTAACGATAATGTATTATGATAGCTACCATTTTTTAAATGCTGTGTTCCAGGCACAATGATAAAGACCTTATATATTTAAATATAATAGAATATAAAAATAAATATATGAATAATATACAAATAAATATTATATAAATATTATATTATAATATATATTAATATAAATATTAAGTAATATATTATATAATTATATTATATATTATAATATATAATATATAATATGATTATATAATTATTATATAATATATAATTATATTATATTATATATAATAAGATTGAAAAATAAAATTATATATATTATATATAATAATTATATAATTATATTATATATTAATATAAGGATTAAATAATATAATATATTATATATTATATATATAAATATATTTTTTTATATGTATATATAAAAATATATTTTTTTAATTTCTAAGAAAATTTGGCTCTGTAACATATATATTATATTATTTAATCCTCCCAGTAAACCCCTTGATAGAAGTGTAAGTATTATCTACATTTTCATATGAGAAAAGAGAGGCTCAGACAGGACGTGGAACTTGCTTAGCATCCCACAGCTAGCAAGTGACAAAGCTGAGTTTCAGACCCACGTGTGTCCTGCCAGCACAATGACCTTGAAAATTGGGACCTTCAGTCAGATAAAGCTGTGAGAGTAATCCAAAATTCAATTAGCTACCATTTTGGTGTCTGTTAAGAGTAGCATGGTCTTAAGAGGCAGGAAGTTTGTGAGAACAATTTTAAGACTCTATCAAGTTCAAAGGTCTCTCAAGTTGGCCAGAAAAGACGTTTAAAAGTCTTAAGAGAAAAATAATCAGACCGAGGAAGTAGTCTGGATGCAGATGGCAGGCTTCCATGGGTACACCCAGATATCCCCAGGCATGGGAACATATGAGCTACTGACAAGTTCTTGTGTGCCCGTTATAGACCATGATTAGAGCTCAGTACATTCCATTACAGTCACCCACAGAAATGCTAACAATTGCTGGCAGTTTTACAACCTCGGGCAAGTTGAGGCACTATCCAAAAAGTTACATGGGGGGCGCCTGGGTGGCGCAGTCGGTTAAGCGTCCGACTTCAGCCAGGTCACCATCTCGCGGTTTGTGAGTTCGAGCCCCGCGTCAGGCTCTGGGCTGATGGCTCAGAGCCTGGAGCCTGTTTCTGATTCTGTGTCTCCCTCTCTCTCTGCCCCTCCCCCGTTCATGCTCTGTCTCTCTCTGTCCCAAAAATAAAAAATTAAAACGTTGGGAAAAAAAAATTAAAAAAAAAAAGTTACATGGGAAGTTAACCCTTGACATTGTGTAGGAACATAAAGTTCTCCTAGGAACCATGGCAAGCAAACATATTTAGAAATAACTATTACAGAAGTAATTGCTAAGTTTAAGTGCATTAAAACGTGTTACCTGCCAATATTTAAAATGACTGACGGAATCAAAACTGTAGTATTAATGTTCTGAGCTAAGCAAAAACGTGTGGATATTTAGTATTTAGGTATTTTTAATTTCTAAAGAAAATTTGGCTCTGTAATTCCAACTTGAAATAGATACCGGAGTATATTTGTTAAGGTGACGTTTATGAAAAATAAAAACGTCAAAAAGAGCACTAACTTAAACAAGAAACAAGTTGATTTCTCTCTTATAATCAAGAAGTCCAGAAGCCACGCTCCCAGGGCTGGGATGGGCTCCACGGTGAATGACAGAGACACTGCTCCTTCTGTCTTGTTGCTCTACTGAAGTCACACGGGGAGCGAGACAGACACCATGACATCCTAATTGCAGCCAGCAGGAAACAGGAAGGAAGGAGGACATGTGTCTTACTTTCAGGAACGCTTCCTGGACTTTCAAAAACAACTTTCTTTTTACATATTGTATAAGTCAGCTAGGACCGCCATAACAAAGGAATAGCCTCATAGTTCCGCAGGCTGAAATTCCAAGACCACAGTGTCAGCAGGATTGTTGCTTCTGAGGCTTCTGCCCTTGACTCACAGGGGGTCCTCTCTTCTCTGCACCTCCAAATCGACCCACTTTCTCGTAAGGACACCAGCACATTGGATTGGAGCCCACCCTGATGACCTCATTGAACCACAATTACCTCCTTAAAACCCTGTCTCCAAATAAAGGCACTTTCTAAGGTGCTGGGGCTGGGATTTCACCATACGAATCCGTGGGGCAGGGACACGAGTTAGCCCAAAACGGTACTTATAGAAAGGACTTGGTCACATGGCCACATCTCTGTACAAGAGAGGCCGGAAACTGCAGTCTATTTTGTAGCCCATGGCACGTAGCCAGATGAAAGTCAAGGACTCTAGACCCGTGGGGAAAAGAGACAAAATAAATGTTGGGGAACAAGCAGCCTTCATCATACCTGGATTTGTAACTTTGGGTTGAACACTTACTGTGTTTATAGACGATGGTTTAAGAGAACTTCAGATTCACTATGTTTATAAGGTTTGCTGTATATATATTAGCTCTATTGGAGTAATTTAAGTACTTGGGAAGGTTGTATTTGCTATGATAGAAAACTATAATACTTGAAAAGGAAGTCACCTTTTTGATTTAATAGATCAAAGGTTAAACTGCTCGTGGGTGTTGAAGTTTGCAGATGGGACCAAGTATAAGTCAAAGTCTCGTGGGGAAATCAGGCCTCCACAATCAACAAAACTTCTTGTCACATACTCTAAAAGTTAAAAGTCTCAGCCAATGAGGAAATTAGTAGGGTTTTACTCCCCCAGATAATATCATAACCCCTGTATCAAAACTCAGTATTCCTCTCCCAAGGAACCGTTAAAATCTCATATAGATCCTAGATACTTTGCTGATGAATACCATATTTCAAATGGATGTTGAAAGTACCCTTTTCAATAATAGCCTTTCTGAAGCTTGCTAACTTATGTCTGAAAAAATCACCTGCTGGGGATCTGTACCTTGTTTTCGTTATCTGAACCTCATAAGACACTTCCACCTCCGCTCATCAAAAAGAGGACCTACGTAGGGGCGCCCGGGTGGCTCAGTTGGTTGAATGTCCCACTTTGGCTCAGGTCACGATCTCTCGGTCTGTGAGTTTGAGCCCCGTGTTGGGCTCTGTGCTGACAGCTCAGAGCCTGGAGCCTGCTTTGGATTCTGTGCCTCCCACTCTCGCTGCCCTCCCCTGCTCATGCTCTCCCTCAATAAATAAATAATAAACATTAAAAACACTTTTTTTTTATGAAATTTATTGACAAATTGGTTTCCATACAACACCCAGTGCTCATCCCAAAAGGTGCCCTCCTCAATACCCATCACCCACCCTCTCCTCCCTCCCACCCCCCATCAACCCTCAGTTTGTTCTCAGTTTTTAACAGTCTCTTATGCTTTGGCTCTCTCCCATTCTAACCTCTTTTTTTTTTTTTTCCTTCCCCTCCCCCATGGGTTCCTGTTAAGTTTCTCAGGATCCACATAAGAGTGAAACCATATGGTATCTGTCTTTCTCTGTATGGCTTATTTCACTTAGCATCACACTCTCCAGTTCCATCCACGTTGCTACAAAAGGCCATATTTCATTTTTTCTCATTGCCACGTAATATTCCATTGTGTATATAAACCACAATTTCTTTATCCATTCATCAGTTGATGGACCTAAAAACACTTTTTTAAAAGAGGACCTAAGAAGGATATGGAATGCTTACTTGTTTAAGAAGGACAGTTCCCTACCAGTTAATTGACATTCTCTACCGAAGAAGATTTAGGCTAAACAGATTCTGGAACAACTCAGATAATCCAGAAATTAAGCTATACAAAAGGTTTCACATGAAATTTCTGGGTCTGGTTTGGCAGGGTGACACCTGGCATTGTCTAGTAATTGAACAAAATTTTGTGTTTTACTTTTACATTCTCTGATTATATTGTATAGCATTCTTAATTGACTGTGGGAATTTTATATTTGTATATCCCTAAGTCAGTAGATATTTCTATAAACCCAAATGCCTCTGGAGAGATTGGAGTTCTGCACGAGGTTTGTGTAGTTCAAAGAAGGGCACAGATCGGGTGCCCGGGTGGCTCAGTTGGTTGGGTGTCTGACTCTAGATTTCAGATCATGTCATGATCTCATGGTCATGGAATCAAGCCCCACATTGGACTGTGAGCTGAGCACAGAGCCTGCTTAAGATTTTCTCCCTCTGCCCCTTTTCCCTGCTTATCCACTCTCTCTTGCTCTCTAAAGTTAAAAAAAAAAAGATAATAATAAGGGCATAGATAAATCTGGACACAGGTAAAATCTGACCTATTGGTCAAAGGAGGATTTCAGTCCAAACTTCAAGAACTGAATTTTTACATATTATTCTTTGCTAATTATGTGCAGTTTAATACTTCTAGGTATGTCCTTCTTAGCCCTGCAGGAAATTTTAAAAATTGACTAGGACCAGATAACACTAATTGGGAGAATCATTTAGATATGTCCATTGTAAACCTTGGCAGGACATGATATATTAACTTAATAGGACAATGTTGTATTTTATAAAATGAAGAAAACCCAGTAGCTCAGAAAAGAGTGTGGGGTGAATTTTAAATATTTATGGATGGGACTGGCTTTAGTAGAATTTACAAAATAATATTAAATAGGTAGAAATACTGGGTTTTTTTTAATTTTTTTAAATGTTTATTTATTTCTGAGACAGAGAGAGACAGAGCATGAATGGGGGAGGGGCAGAGAGAGAGGGAGACACAGAATCCGAAGCAGGTTCCAGGCTCCGAGCTGTCAGCACAGAAGCCCGACTCAGGGCTCAAACTCACAAACCGTGAGATCACGACCTGAGCCGAAGTCGGACGCTTAACCAACTGAGCCACCCAGGCGCCCCTCTAGAAATGTTTTAAATAGGTTGTAGATTTGGTTTGTTGAAATGGAAGTCACGCATATATAAATCAAGTCTTGTATTTATTTTTTTTTTAATTTTTTTTTTTAACATTTATTTATTTTTGAGACAGAGAGAGACAGAGCATGAACGGGGGAGGGGCAGAGAGAGAAGGAGACACAGAATCGGAAACAGGCTCCAGGCTCTGAGCCATCAGCCCAGAGCCTGACGCGGGGCTCGAACTCACGGACCGTGAGATCGTGACCTGGCTGAAGTCGGACGCTTAACCGACTGCGCCACCCAGGCGCCCCAAGTCTTGTATTTATAATTATGTATTCTATCATCGTAGCACAAACAAACGATAGTGAGCCGTAACCCTTCTGGATATCCCCAGGGGGTCTGGTGGAGCAGACTCTTCTCTTGAATCTGGTAGCTGATTATCTCCAGCCAGAAAAGAACCGTGAGCGTAGGAGCCAAAAGACTCCACCTCCTAGGAAATAGAACTATGCCCTGTTTGGGTGCTGACTCCCTAACATCCGAAGGGAGCTAAAGTAGCTGGACTGAACTGTCTACCAGATGAGTAATTACAGAGCCATCTAGAATGAGTGATTATCTGTGACTCCAGAACAAAATAATTTAATGGAATGTCTTGCACAGGATACACTCTAAAGACAAAAGAATGGTGTAAAAATTCTTGAACGTCAGCCAGCAATGTTATTCTTGTCTTGTGTTTTTAATTGACACTATTGTTTGTATTTTTTTCAAAACAAATAAGAAATTGTCTTTGTTTTTTTAGGAATAAACGTCTTTTTTTTTTAACGTTTATTTATGTTTGAGAGAGAGAGAAGGGGACAAAGCACGAGTGGGGGAGGGAATGAGAGAGAGAGGGAGACACAGAATCCGAAGCAGGATCCAGGTTCTGAGCTGTCAGCACAGAGCCCGATACGGGGCTCTAACCCACAAACCGTGAGATCATGACCTGAGCTGAAGTCAGAAGGTTAACCGACTGAACCACCCAGGTGTCCCTGGAATAAACATTTTCTATACAAGAGAAAAGAGTGAATAATTTTAAAAGCAAGAATTTAAGAAGAATCAATATGAAAATATGCCTGTATATACGGTATATACCTACACATATAATTGTATGATGAATAATATGTGTAACTTTTATATAATACATAATGTCAATATAAGATACAACATAGTATTCGTATGTAATTAAAAAATTTTTTTTAATTTTTGAGATAGAGACAGAGCATGAGTGGAGGAGGGACAGAGAGAGAGGGAGGCACAGAATCCAAAGCGGGCTCCAGGCTCTGAGCTGTCAGCACAGAGTTGGACATGGGGCTCGAATTCACAGACAGCAAGATCATGACCTGAGCTGAAGTCAGATGCTTAAGCGACTGAGCCACCCCGGTGCCCCCTATGTAATTGTTTTAGGTGTCTGAACAGTCCATGAAAAAGATGCTCCACAATGCAAAATTGTACTTAAGATTCATGACCATGTAACACTCTGTTCTGCTACAAAGGCTCTTTGGAGAAATGCTTGATTCCATCTCTGGGGCAGAGATACAGAAATAGGGCTGGAAGATCTCGTATGGGCAAACAGGACAGTTTTCGAAGATAAATGGTCATATGAAAAGGTCCCACTTGCCAAAGCTGATAGAGTACAAGCTTCAAAAAGAGGCTAATGCCTGTGCCCTCTGGTATTCATTAATTTGAATTTCATTCATTTGAAAAACTACCAGGTCTATGCGGATATGCAAAAAGTGAGAATTGAAAGAAATTAAAAAAAAATTTTTTTTAACGTTTATTTGTTCTTGAGAGAGAGAGCATAAGCAGAGGAGGGGCAGAGAGAGAGAGAGAGGGACACCGAATCTGAGAGCCTCCTCTCTGTCAGCACAGAGCCCAACGCAGGGCTCGAACTCACAAGCCGTGAGGTCAACGACCTGAGTCGAAGTTGGATGCTTAACTGACTGAGCCACCCAGGCGCCTGAAAAGAAATTTTTTTTTAACTTGTAAAAGCAAGTGAATAGAATAGAATACACTTTTCCTGAGCCTGGTCATCGACTTATTTATTACACCAAGGAAGAATACAGGAAGTAGAAAATATAAATATTTCGATTAAAAAGCTTTGTCTGACTGAAAGAGAACATCACTTGACCAGCTGCATAAATCATAACCTCAAGTCAGTGAAAATCACATAAAAACACAAAATTTAATTGTATATAATGTTCAGTGTCTGAAAGGGCTATGTCTTCTCTTTTCTTAAAAAAGGAGAGAATGGGAGGTTCCAGGAGGCCTGGAGGTCTTTAAACTTGGTAGGAACCCATCAAGTTCAAAGGTCTTCCGGTTTACAGGAAAGTACGTTCACATGTCTTAAATTTATCAAGACGGTCGGGGCTGGAGCCCCTTCCTATGCCTCCCGAAGGAGACAGAGAATCAGGTCATGTGTATAACTAAAATCCAGAGTAGAGGAATGAGTGACCACTGTCCTCTTTGGTATAGAACCATCCAGCAACAACAAAAATCAGCACGTTCCATCGGGGTCACCAATGAGAAATCGGCCTTCAGACTTAAATCTCTCTCAGTAGAGAATGTCAGTTAACCAGTAGAGTCACCATCTTCCTTAAATAAGGTTTGTCTGGTTTTGTTTTTCTGCCCTGGGGATAGTTAGAGTTAAGTATAGTGATGCCTAAGAGAATCAGAACATTAGTCTCAGTATATTTGTGTTGAGAAGGCATATATCTGCATATTTGGTATTTTATGTGCATGTAGTGTGTGAGAGGATTTTTTGCCTAGATGCTAGCCTTTTCAATACAATGTAAAGCCTGTATTTGTGCGATTGATTTAGCCATGTGGGTTGTTTTTGTTTTTGTTTTTTAGTTTACTTATTTTGTGTGCGAGCAGGGGAGGGGCAGAGAGAGAGGGAGAAAGAGAATCCCAAGTAGGATCCATGCTGTCAGCACAGAGCCTGATACGGGGCTGGATTTCACGAAGTGGGAGATCATGACCTGAGCCAAAACCAAGAGTCGGGTGCTTAACCGGCTGAGCCACCCAGGCATCCCAAGCCATAGGGTTTTAAGGTGAAATCGTCCCAAGTCATGCTCAGTATTAAAACATCGAAAAGAACTTCAGGTTTACTTCAGTTTGTTGGATTTATAACAATTACTGTGTACTTGGGAAGGCTTTGTCTGGTAAGCCATGTCAACGATGGCTCAAAAGGAAAATGCTTCGGGTGATACAGCTGCTGAAGACATTTCCCCCACCCAACGTCAGCCCTCAACCTCAGCACCTGGAGATATCCGCATCCAGCCCCTACCTCCCATTTGCAAGACAGGGCCTGTTCTAGAAAAGGCTTCTTGAGCTCCAGCAGGCTGCTTCCTCCATCTGTTCACGAATTCTAGGAATAGCCAGGTAGGATTTTCACGGCCCCTCTGTCCTCCTCCCTGTCCAAGACAATGAAAAACACTCAGTGGCATGCTTGAGCAAAAAGGTGACAAGGGAACAGATCAAAAATGCTTCCTTGTGTGTAGTTTTTCCAATCCAGCAACTTCTCATTACGTGCTTGGCCCTCTTTATGCCCCCTTTAATTCAAGGCAGCCAGTCCAATCACCACATGGCACTCAACTGTGAGATTACGATACCTGACCCCCTCCCCACCTTGCAAATTGACTCTCTTAACCTTCCTTGGTCAATAAGATAGTCTCCTGTCTCAGCTGTAATACTTCTAGTCTCTGGATAGCCCGAGGCTTTCCCCTGCAGGAAGGAAGGCAACTACTTATTATTACAGCAAAAAATGCTCCAGGAATAGTCTCGCCTGGGAATTACCTTGCTAGGAAATGTCTGTTAACGTGGACTTGGCCCAGAATTCTCATTCTAAAGCACATATTTTCCCACATGTATGCAGTATTGACCGTGTAACTTGTAACATCCTCAGAGTCCTAGCAAGGTAGAAAGGAAAAACAAAAAACGAAGAGCTCAATGCAAAGATTAAGTAAATCTGCTGTAAGTGACCTGAGTCCCTTCTGATGACCATGATGAACAGGGAGCCACAATTCAGCGGACGGGTTGTCATGGATGAGCCATCGCGACTTCGGCCCATAGTCCAGTCTAGCACCCAGAGGGACACGCTGATGCCATGATCAAAAGTCCCCTTCTCAGGGCGCCTGGGTGGCTCAGTTGGTTAAGCGTCAGACTCTTGGTTTCAGCTCAGGTCGTGATCTCACAGTGTGTGAGTTCGAGCCCCACCCTGGGCAATGCAGAACCTGCTTGGGATTCTGTCTCCCTCTCTCTGCCCCTCTGCTCACCACCCCCCCCCAAAAAAAAAATTCACTTCTGGAGCGCCTGGGTGGCTCCGTTGGTTAAGCATCCAACTTCAGCTCAAGTCATGATCTCACAGTTTGTGAGTTGGAGCCCTGCGTTGGGCTCTGTGCTGACAGCTCTGAGCCCGGAGCCTGCTTCGGATTCTGTGTCTCCCTTACTCTGTCCCTCCCCTACTCACACACTCTCTCTCTCTCTCAAAAGTAAGTAAACCTGAAAAAAAGTTTAAAAAAAATTTTTTTTTTTTTTTAAATTTTTTTTCAACGTTTTTAATTTATTTTTGGGACAGAGAGAGACAGAGCATGAACGGGGGAGGGGCAGAGAGAGAGGGAGACACAGAATCGGAAACAGGCTCCAGGCTCCGAGCCATCAGCCCAGAGCCTGACGCGGGGCTCGAACTCACGGACTGCGAGATCGTGACCTGGCTGAAGTCGGACGCTTTACCGACTGCGCCACCCAGGCGCCCCAAAAAATTTTTTTTTAATTAAAACAATTCCAAAAAAAATTCACTTCTCCTCTAAGTTCCTTTGCAGTAAGGGTGTGGGTGCCCAAACATGGTTGTTCCTGCCGGGATGCTGATTCTATGTAAAGGAATTTTGTTTGGAGGGTAGGGACCAGAGGATAACTGCCTCTCTCCAGATAAGCAGAGGCCTATAGATTTTTCTTAATCACCCTTCGGGGCTATGTAGTCAACCTCAGCACCCCTGGGGATGGAGGCATCTCATTGCAAGTCTGCTCCGTGATGGAGACCAGAGACCAGCACAACCCCAACCGTGTCATCACCAACACTACAAAAGGTGGGTTCCACTGGTCCGCAAATCACATAAGGGAGGTGGGTTTCCACACCTTGAGGCACCTTCAGCCTAGAAGGTAAAGAGAGCCATCCTGTTCCCTCCTGGCTGAGGGAAGTCCACGGTGAACACTGAAAGCCTTGCACGGAGGCTTCAGGACAAGTGGCACAAACTAGAAAGCCACTGGACAAATATTGGTTAGGAGTCCTATCATCTCCACCTCGTAATTTGCTGCTGGGGACCAGGGCGAAGTGCAAAATTAAAGAAGCACTCGCTCTCGGGGGCCGGGGTGCTGACCACACAGATCTCCTCCTTCCCCACCTCTCTCCATGTCTACTGCCTGCAGAGATCCCTGCATTCGGTCCCCAGGGCCGCCGTAGCAGGTGCCACAAACTGAAGGTGGCTTCGGACAACTGACATTTATTCTCTCACAGCTCTGGAGGCTGGAAGTTCAAGATCAAGGGGTCAGTGAGGTTGGTTCCTTCTGAAGCCTCCGAGGGAGAATCTGTGTCGTGGTCCTCCATAGCTCCTGGGGACCGCGGGCAATGCGTCGTACTCTTCGGCTGTAGACGTGTCACTCCCATCTCTGCCTTCGTCCTCACCTGGCCCTCTCCTTCTGTCTCTGTCTCGTCTTACAAGTTCACCAGCTACACTGGATGAAGCCCACCCTCATGACCTTGTCTTAACCTGACCACATCTGCAAAGACCCTATTCCCAAAAAAGGTCACATTTATTCACAGCTCCTGGGGGGTTGGGACTTCAACGTATCTTATTAGGGGGACAGAATTCAGCGTGTAACAATCTCTTACAGGTGAACAAGTCTAATCCTTGGGAAGGCACATCAGTGGCCAATTTCAGTTCTCCATCAGTGAGTGGCAAATCACCCCAAAACTTACTCGTCTAAACCTTTTTGTTTGCCCACAGTTCTGCATCTGGGCTGGGTTCCGCTCGGAAGTCCTTCTTCTGTCTTGTCAGTGGTCACTCACACGGCCGCACCCAGCTGGTAGGTCAGACGGGAGCTGGACTCAGCTGGGAAGGCTGGGCTTCCGTCTGTCCATTTACTCTCAGGGCTTTGCTTTCTTCGCGTGACCTCCCTGTGGTCTCTGCAGCAGGGGAGTGGACTTTTTAACAGTCCCGAGAGGACTAAAGAGAAGCTGCCACACCTCCTTGAGGCTTAGATCCGGAGGTGGGCACAGCATCACTTCTGTCGCATTCTATGGATTAAAGCAATTCCCAGGGCCGGCCCAGGTTCCAGGAGAAGGGGAAACTCAAGGGCATGAAACCAAGAGGAGTGAGTTATTTGAGGCCACCAGGATTAGCTTGTGATAGCGTGACAAATTATAGGTATAAATCCTATGCACTTCTACATCCAAAAGAGGGACACGTGATAGGGAGATTAACCCCTTCCCTTTGGATCAGCGAACTTCCACATTAAATAGTCTAAAAATCAAAAATGCAGCTAATGGAGAGACATCCTTAATGTTTTCCTCCTCCAGGAAAATAGCTTAACTAAAGGTACCAGATCCAATCCCAATGTCTATATGGTGAGGTGGAGAGGGAGGTGGGGGCGGTTTGCGCCCCACCAGGCAATTCCCATAGGTTAAGGGCAACATCCTACAAGGCCACTTCAGACACCAGTCACAAGAGAGGTTAACACCTGTGCTCTGACCGACCAGTTCTAGAGATTCCGACAACAACCTTCCTTGGATTGGAATGCTATTCTAGAGCGACTCACAGAACTCTGAGAAACATTTCACTTACTAGGTTACCAGTTCTTACAAAAGTTATGAGAAGAGGATATTACTCTAACAGCAGAGGGTTTTTTCCCACATATTTTTCAAATGAATGCTGGTGGGCCAAGTTGTCGTGGTGTTAGTTTTCATTTGATAAACTTTTTAAATGATATAACAGTTTCACTTGAAATAAGCCAGGAATTACACCTTTTGCAGCTAAACTGATGATTAAAATTTTTAGATATCAGTTACAAACATGCAGAAGGAGGGGTGCCTGGCTGGCTCGGTCGGTAGAACACTTGACTCTTGATCTTGAAGCTGTGAGTTGGAGCCCCCACGCTGGGTGTAGAGATTACTCAAAACAATACACAGGAGGATACACAGCTTTATAAAATTTTGGAGCCATGCTTGAAACAAAATTTGAAGGTGACAGTTTGTATCTAGCTAGGGCACGGTTTCTATACCCGACGCTATTGAAATTTGGGGTCAGATGCTTCTTTGTGGCGAGGGGCGTCCTTTGCATTCCAAGGTATTCAGCAACATCCCTGGCCTCTACCTTCCAGATACAACTAGCATTCCACGTTCCCAGTTGCAACAACCACAAATGTCTCTAGACTTTGTCAAATATCCCAGAGGAAGCACAGTTGTTCCCGGTAGAGAACCACTGATCTGGGGGTAAATCTACCCCCAAAATGCTTTTCTTGTCTTTCTACTTCCACTCTGTTCAAAGTTATGAGTTGTCTAGAAAACATTTGCAGCAGCCCTAGAATCTCCTCAGTCCTATGTCCAAGCATAAGGGAAGTGGCCAAGAAACGACAACTGATACCAGAACCCGTTAACTAATTTATTTTTTCCGCCTGCCCCTGATATGCATGTGTGTTCATGATCCCTGATAAAATTGAATTCAATTCTGATAAAGAATGAGAAACTTGAGTTAGCAGTACTCAGGGCTCTTTCGTGCCTAACTACTTTATGCCAGATATTATAATCGCTACATGAACACACACACACACACACACACAAACAATCCGACATGTCCAGAAGAATAGAAATTGAGATTTCTCGGAGATCAAATCTTACTGGTTCTTAACAAATGGGACACTTTTAGTTCTGGAGAAGTGATAGGTAAAGGGGGAAAGATTTCATGAATCACTAGAAGCAAAGATAAAGGCAACTTATTATGGAATGGCCCAGAAGTCAGTCAGCTGGGTAGGAAAAAAAATTAAAAAGGCAACCATCTTGTTTTACACATTCTGCGCCTGGACCAGCTTGAGCTGAGTGGTGAGGTCTTCCTTCATTAACACCAGACAGGCGACATCATAGTCTCGTTCAATGTCTGCAGAGGCCAGATGCTATGTGGCTATTTAGCTGCTTTTTGTCTGACTTTGGGCCTGTTTTTCTTGCTGCCTGTTTAACAACTGCGGCCCTGCAAAGACAAGAACACAGGGCAGAAAGTAAGCCCTTGATCTGGAAAGTGTAGAGAAGCTAATTATTCAGATACCCATAGGATTATGTGAGGAGTCAGGAGACCAGATTTGATTTGAGTTTGTCCCCTCTGGTACTGGAAGGAAAAAACAAACAAACAAACAACTCTGTTCCTTGGGAAACCCGGAGGAGTTCACTACTTGGTTTCTTACTGTGCTCTGCTTTCGGAAAAGGACCCCTTCCCTCTTAAAACGATAATAAATGGAAAGCAGGACGAGAAAAGATGACAACAGCGTTGAAATCCTCCCTCCTGCTTGCGTTCTTGCTCCTTTTTGTCCTCCAAATGTTCGTAACCTCCAAGGAATAAAAAGCAAATTAGTTGTTGAGCTGCACAAGAGCTGGAAGGAAAGCTTAACTCTCCCTGCTGGAGACCCAGGCCACCTTGTGGGTGAGGGGCAAGAACCCAACGGGCCTCGCATCCAGCCGATAGCAAACTTTAGAAACCTGAGCAGGGGATCTCCTTTTGCCAAAGCCGTCAAGAACACCAGGCGATGCTTTAGAATGGGGAGAGACAGGGTAAACCATGAGACACGGCACTGAAGAAGACTGAGCTAATGGCATAAACCAGTCTCCCTGCAGTTCAGGCGAGAATTATCACCCAGAGACGAGACGGCATCTTTTATACGAAAAGATCCTAATATTTTACATAGTTTACCAAACATGCCCCCACATACTCCAAGCCTTTGCCGTTCTGTTTGCTCCCTCTCCAAGACACCCTTCTGCCTAAAATGGGTCTCCGGTGCTCCTGGCTTCTGTTAACAAGTCCCAGAGACCCAGTCTAGAAGTAGGAATTCGATTGGGTTGTTTTTTGTTTCAAGTTTCTTCGTGGCATTGGAGAGCGTCGCTATGTGAATCAATGAATCAGTAAATGCAGAACGAGATTGTCATCATCAACGATGTGGAGTTAAACGGGGACAGAGGCCTTTAGGGAAAAAGGGAGGGGACACTGATTTCTGCCCAACCTCGTATAGTAAAGGTCAGTGTGGTCTGGAAAAAAAGAAAAGCATTTCTCCTATGAAAAGCTCTTAAGTTCTGTAACACTTCACCTTAACCGGCTGAGTAATATTAACAGTCAGTGGGGCGCCTGGGTGGCTCGGTCAGTTAAGCGTCTGACTTCGGCTCAGGTCATGATCTCACGGTCCGTGAGTTCAAGCCCCGCGTCGGGCTCTGTGCTGACGGCTCAGAGCCTGGAGCCTGTTACAGATTCTGTGTCTCCCTCTCTCTCTGCCCCTCCCCTGTTCATGCTCTGTCTCTCTCTGTCTCAAAAATAAATAAACGTTAAAAAAAAAAAAGTCAGGGTAGAAGTTGATCATACAGCCATAATTAAGAGCTAGGGAATCATTCAGAAGTTGTAAGTAAGTGTCTGTAGAGACCAGGCAAGCAAAATAAATGTGTAAATCAGGCTGGGGGGTAATAACACTGGGAACCTGGGGAGCCTACTCTGAATGGGAAAATATATGATCTGTCGCCTGCAGGTGCTTTCTTTCTTTTTTATTTTTAATGTTTATTTATTTCTGAGGCAGAGAGAAACAGAGCAAGGGGGCGGGGGGTTGGGGGGAGAGGGAGACACAGAATCCCAAGCAGGCTCCAGGCTCTGAGCTGTCAGCACAGAGCCTGACGCGGGGCTCGAATTCACAAACTGTGAAATCATGACCTGAGCAGAAGTTGGTCACTCAACCGACTGAGCCACCCAGCGCCCCCTGCAGGCACCTTCAATTACAGAAAGAAAGAAAGGGGGGAAAGGTGGGAAAACAAACAAACAAACAAACAAACAAACAAAACACAGCATGGACTAAACAAGATAGGTCTGGTTTAGGTTAAGAGGGTGAGTTTGTAACACTGGCTCTTTCTTAGTCCCTGGAGGGTTCCACCCTAAAATTAGTACCTGAATGAAATCTTTGAGGACAGGTTAAGAATTTGTCCCATTGATGGAAACTGCTTGGTGACTCAAGTGAAGAACTATTTGCTGAGTTATATTATTGAGTCTTTTATCCTACTGAATTGTTCTCCCTGCTGTGGGTTAGCTTACAGATGATTGTTATCAGAAAGGGTCCTGCAAAATTCTTCATGTTTCCATCTCTGGGATGGTGACCATTCGTTCCGTCCCACAGTGCTTTTTATGTGTGGATATTGGATCCTCCTCCCACTGCTTTGGTCCCTCGAAATCTGAGCGCCAAACCTGTAGGACTTTTTCAGCTTCTTACGAGGAGCAGGTGATACAGTTCTCTGTGGAAAATTAACCCCTGGCTTTTACTTATTCTCCTAATATGATTTTCCCCTCTCCTTAATCCCCTGATCTATTTATCCTTTTGATAAGATTTTTTTTTTAAATTTGCTGTGCCATTTCAAATCCATCGGGAGTTAAGCATAGATTCACTGCATTGGATGGAAACTTCTAAAACCTACCTGGACTATTTCTCAGGAAATGGCCATGGCCTTGTGACCACGTTCTTCCACATCCCAAACTGCTGCTTTTGAAGAACAGGGTCAAGGGCACCCGGGTGGCTCAGTCAGTTAAGTGTCCAACTCTTGGTTTTGACTCAGCTCATGAGCTCATGGTTCGTGGGTTCAAGCCCCATGTCAGGCTCTGTGCTGACAGAGCAGAGCCTGCTTGGGATTCTCCCTCTCCCTTTCTCTCTGCCCCGCCCCTGCTCACTCATGTGCTGTCTCTCAAATAAACTTTTTAAAAAAAATTTTTTTAAAGAAGAGGGTCAATGTGGGATGTCAGGAATGAAGTGTTTTATATCAATGAGATGCGTTTTTTAAAACAAATTATTTACGGCATTTATTTTGTTTTGGTGGTAATTTTTGTTGTAGTAAAATACACATTACAATTTTCAAGTTTACAATTCAGCAACATTATGGACATTTACAATGTCATGCAACCGTCACTATTTCCTCCAGAAAAATTTCCTCATCCCCAGCAGAACTCAGTACCCTTAAAACAACGACTGCCCATTCCTCTCTCCTCCTAGCCCCTACCAACCCCTATTCTCCCTTCTGTCTCTATGAAGTTGCCTATTCTGGTTTCCTCATGTAAGTGGAATCACATATTAGTCCTTTTGTGACTGGTTTATTTCACTTAGCACAAGGTTCCTAAGGTTCATCGTATTGTAGCCTGTGTCAGACTTTCCTTTCCTTCTTTTTAAAGGAACGTATATACCGCTTTGTGTTTATCCATTTGTTCTGCTGGTGGACTTTGGGGATGTTTCCGGCTTTTGGCTGTTGTGAATAATGCTATAAGGAACATTCCCAATACTTTTGCTTCTTTAGGGTTGTGGCAGAAGATTCAAAATGAAGAAAGCATGGCTCAACGTGTCATTTAAAAAAAATTGTAATGTCTATTTATTTGAGAGAGAGAGAGAGCGAGAGAGCAGGGCAGGGGCAGAGAGTGAGGGAGACACAGAGTCCGGGCTCCGGGCTATGAGCTGTCAGCACAGAGCCTGACGCAGGGCTTGAACTCTGAATGGCAAGATCATGACCTGGGCTGCAGTCAGACGCTTAACCGACTGAGCCACCCAGGCACCCCTTAAAGTGTCACTTTTAGGAGTTAGGGGCACAGGGAGGTGGGATTTAGGCGTACCTTCTATCTCAAATTCTTCAAGTTGCTGCTGACTTCAGCTAAAAGCCAAGGCATCCGCTGCATGTTATAATCAACAGAAGTGGACTTTCTGCCCGGCACTAGCCCTAGCAACCAATCACGTAGCGAGTACTGTAACGGTAGCTACACCAGCACCAATCACATGTCATTCAAAACAGCTTATGCAAATTCCCTCTGTCCTCTTTTAAAAGCTCGAAAGCCCTTTCTCCGGAGCTTGCTTTCAATTTCAGTCGCCGCTGTGTCTGCCCGATCACAATCCCTAAGCCCCCAAATAAAGGCACCCGTTTTATTTTGCAGCTTCCAGTTTTGCCTTTTGTTGGTCGACAGAGTATTTACTGGAACTACTGGATCGTATGGTTATTCTAGGTTTACCTTTTGAGGAACCACCACAAATATTTTACATAGCGACTGAACCATGTTACAGTCCCTCCCACAAGCGGTACACGTCTTCTGATTTTTTGACATCCTCACCATCATTTTCCTTTTTTCAAATAATAAGCATCCTAATAGGTGTGGCATGCTATGTCCAAGATAATTAATTGAAGGGGTCTCTCTACCCAATTCAACATGAGCTTTTGTCTTAATTTGGGAGGCACTACAGGTAAGAGTATTTGCCTGGAGGTAGTCTGAAATCAGGCAAAGACCTGGTTTGAGTAGCTTTCTTTTCCCCCTTTGGTTCTCCATCTGTTGAATGGGAGTAAAAATAGGCTGTAGCTCATAGATAGGTTTTTATAATCAAAGGAGGCAGTGCACCTCAAAGGTTTAGTACAGGGGCAGATAGAGAGAATCACTCAAGAAAGAGAAAGGGCTAGCAGCCATATTTAATCAAATGTGACTTTCCTTCAAACGTGTATGTGACAAATGACCCAGATGGCCCAGTCACTGTTTATCTGTAAATTTTACTGATTAAGTGATCATTGTCAAGTTCTAGCCTCTGGTTGATGACGGACCAGGTCATATGGATCAACCCTTCCTCGAAAAATCATGAAAAACACTAAATTACTAACAACAACCTTAAGTTTGTTTGGCATGGTAGAGCCCAAGAGACAGTGGGAAGTTCGTGAGCCAATTTTTGGCTGTACCTAGAGGAAGAGACACATTATTGGAGCATCAAACCTCTCATGTGCCTGAGAGCATCTGCTGACACCCTTCACCTTGGCTTCAGTTCAGCAGCTATAGGTGAAAGAATGCAGTCAAGGCCCAGGTCCCACATGAGGAAGAGGGTCTGACAGATGACCCTGCCCATGCTAAATTGGGACCCCAAAGGACCACACCATCAGAATTAGGATGAAGGGGGTGTACACGAAGTCTTAAAGTCTCCCTACTTCTCCGATGAGTACCAAGATGGCTGTCTGACCACCGAGCAGAATGGAGGACCAGAAAGGAAAGAGGGGGGAGATCCCTGAGACGTCCCTTAAAGCAAGAACAGAGAGATGTGCACGTGAATCCTTTGCAGACGCAACAGAGACCAGAAGGCAGTGAAGAAAGATTTTCAATACGCTGAGGAAAATAACTACCAAGCCAGAATTCTACACCTGGGAAAAATATCTTTCAAACAATGAGGACAAAATAAAGACGTGTTCAGATAAACAAAAATTGAGAGTTCACATCTAGCAAACGCTCACTCAAGAAAATTCTGAAGAATATTCTTCAGAATAAGAGAGGCGAGAAGGAATAAAGTGGTAAATATGTGAGCCAAGGTAACTAGAGGGTAACTTCAAACACACACACACACACACACACACACACACACACACAATGATATTACCTACTGAGCTGTTGGGGTAAAATAAGTAAATGAAAAAGACTCAAAATATCACACCAAAAGCAGCGGACAAGTCAGGAATGGGATAGATGGACTTCAGAGGTTCTGAGCTCCTTGTATTATTTGGAGATGGGGTAGAAAGTTTTTAACAAAACATGGATGTTAACAAGTTCATCACACATGTTATAATTTTTAGTAACTGAATTCTAGAAGCACTACATGACATCCAGATCAGCACAGGAGGGAAGAAACAAATCGCTAAAATTTCTCAGTCCTGAGTGCTAAAATTAGTAGGAGAGGGGTGCCTGGCTGGCTCTGTCACACGGTAGACCCTGTGACCCTTGATCTTGGGGTCATGAGTTTGAGCCCCACATTGGGTGTAGAGATTACTAAAAATGACATATACACCTTAAAAAATTCGTAGAAGAAACTTAAATGAGTAGAATGGATAGTTGTATAGCTTCCAAATATATCTCCCCCATATTATTTACTGATTACTGTGGCAATTTTCACATATATTTACAAATACTTTGGCACTCTTTCCGCCAAGAGATCGAGCTAAATCCCCTCTCCTTGAGTATGGGCTGGACTCAGAGACTCGCTTCTAGTAGATATGGTGTGGAAAAGAGAAAACAATCACCTCCCAGTGGGAAAACCTGGAAGACATCACCTGAACCATGTCTACAAAGTTCACATTGCCAGTAACAAGTTATATTGATATTATGAGCCCCCTGATAGAGCGCCATGATTGCAGGTTGCCTCTGTGGTATTCTTCACAAGAAACCCATAACCCAAGTCTAATATTAAGAAAATACCAGGTTGGGGCGCCTGGGGGGCTCAGTCTGTTAAGCATCCGACTTTAGCTCAAGCCATGATCTTGCCGTTCACGGGCTTGAGCCCTGTGTCTGGCTCTGTGCTGACAGCTCGGAGCCTGGAGCCTGTTTCAGATTCTATGTCTCCCTCTCTCTCTGCCCCTCCCCAGCTCATGCTCTGTCTCTCTTTCTCTCTCTCTCTCTGTCAAAAATAAAGATTAAAAAAATTAAAAAATAATTAAAAAAATTTAAAAAGCTTAAAAAATTCTCAACTGAGTTCCAAAGGAAAGCAAAAAAAGAACACAGAATAGGTAGACTAAGAAAGTACAATAAAATGGAAGATTATAATGAAAATGAACCAGTAACTTCTTTAAACGCAAGTGGAAAAAGATTACCAATCTGGGGGAAAAAAAAAAAACCAGCATCCAAAAAATGTTATCTAAAGAGACAAATCTAAAATATAGAAATACAAAAAGATCGAAAGTAAAACAGCGGAGAAATGTTATATATTGTGTGTTTTATATAATATATAATATGTATTGTTATATATTGTTATATATAATATAATATATAAAACATATAACACGAATGCAAATTTTATTTTATTTGTAAGTTTATTTATTTTGAGAGAGACAGAGACAGCAAGAGTGGGGAGGGGCAGAGAGAGAGAGAACCCCAAGCAGGCTGAGCTGCCAGTGCAGAGCCTGACTCGGGGCTCAAACTCACAAAACTGTGAGATCATGACCTGAGTGGAAACCAAGAGTTGACCCTTAACTGACCGAGCCACCCAGGTGCCCCAAACAAATACAAAAATTTTTAAAGCTATTATAGCTATATTAACATCAAACTAAATGATCGTGAAGGCAAAAAATATTAGTAGAGATTTCTTGTAATGTTTTATTTATTTATTTTGAGAGAGAGAGAGAGAGAGAGAGCATGAGCAGGGGAGGGGCGGAGAGGGAGAGGGAGAGAGAGAATCCAAAGCAGGCACCTTGCTGTCAGCACAGAGCCAGATGCAGAGCTCAATCTCGTGAACCGTGACATCATGACCTGAGCCGAAATCAAGAGTCAGACCCTTAACTGATTGAGCCACCCAGGCGCTTCAGTAGAGAATTTTTTAAGTTGCTTCCTAATGATAAAGGTTCAATTCAGCAGCTGGACATTACAATTTAAAATGTCATATATGGAATAACAGAGCCTCAAAAAATATAAAGCAAACATTAACAGAACAGAAAAGAGAACAAGACAAATCCACAAGTACTAAATATGATTTTAATATACTTCTCAGTAACTAATAGAACAGGCTTTTTAAAAACCAGCAAACATGTAAGAGATTTGAATAAAACATATTCTTCATCTAATCAGCATATTTCTTTTTTTAATGTTTATTCATTTATTTTGAGAGAGAGAGAGAGAGAGAGAGAGCATGTGTAAGCGAGTGAGTGAGTGAAGGAGGGCGGGGAGGGGGGGGTCGTAGAGAGAGAATCCCAAGCAGGCTCTGTGCTGTCAGCACAGAGCCCCGTGGGGGTTTGATCAGTGAGATTGTGATCTAAGCCAAAATCAAGTAAACTGCTTAACCAACTGAGCCACCCAGTCACCTTTAATCAGTATTTTTTAAAACACTGCACTGAAGAGATCCAGAATTACACACTTTTTAGGCAAATATTTGAGCATCGTTCAAAATTTCAAATTCGATTATGTTCTAGACCATAAAGCAAGTTTCAACAAACTTCAAAATGTTGACCTCATAGTGTATTTTCTTTCTTTCTTTCCCTTTCTTTCTTTCTTTCTTTCTTTTTTAACATTCATTCATTTTAGAGACAGCTTCAGCAGGCAGAGGGACAGAGAGAGGAAGACAGAAACCGAAGCAGGCTCCAGTCTCTGAGCTGTCCGCACAGAGCCCGACGTGGGGCTCCAACTCATGAACTGAAACGTGAGATCATGATTTGAGCTGAAGTGAGACACTCAACTGACTGAGCCACCCGGGCACCCCTGTAGTGCATTTTCTTAACATACAGCAATTAAGCTCTAGATAAATTAAAAAAAAAAATTAATCCCTATAAGTGAGAAATCTAGAAACTTTTGTTTGTTTTTAATATTTTTAAATAATTTAAAAATTTTTAAATTATTTTTAAATAATTCATGGGTCAATAAAGATATATTAGAGAATAGAAGACTAGAAAGTTTGAACTAGAAATTCATGAAAGTATTACAAATCAGATTCACAGGTTGCAGATAAAGCAGCCTTTGGTGGGAAATTTTTAACATCAAAAGCAAATATTAGAAAAGAAGAAAGACAAAATGAATAAGCTAAGCGTGTACCACAAGAACTCAAAATAAGAACCAAACCAAACTGGCTGGCTCAGTCGGCAGAGTGTGAAAATCTTGATCTCGGGGTCATGAGTTCAAGCCCCATATTGGGGGGTAGAGATTACATTAAAAAATAAAATATTGAAAAAAGGAAAAAAAGAGAAAAAAACAAAACAAGCCCAAATAGAAGGAAAGATTAAGGCTGGTATGGACATCCTGTTTCCTTACAATGGTAACAAATTTACAAGACGCTGATGCTTCCTGGCTTCTCAGAGCTGTTAATAGAGACATTATCTTGCAGTGCCCGGGCTTAGAGCAAAAGGTTGGGTGGGAAATACATATTTAAAATACAATAGGATCTCACTCTCTGTATTTCGAATTATGTTTAAAAATTTAAATCTTGGGGCGCCTGGGTGGCTCAGTCGGTTAAGCTCCTGACTCTTGATTTCAGCGCAGGTCATGACCTCACACCTCGTGAGATCGAGGCCCTGGTTGGGCTCCTCCCTGACAGTGCGGAGCCCCCTTGGAATTCTCATTCTCTCCCTCTCTCCCTGCCCCTCCCCCACTCACACGGTCCCTGCCTCTCTCAAAATAAGTAAATAAACTTAAAAAAAAATTTTTTTTAATCTTGTGACAAGTGTTGATTAAGATATGGATCAATGGAAACGTTCGTCCGCTGCTGGGAGGCGCGGTGATTGTCCTAACCGCCTAGAAAAAGAGTTTGAGGGGCACCTGGGTGGCTCAGTCGGTTAAGCGGCCGACTTCGGCTCAGGTCATGATCTCACGGTTCGTGAGTTCAAGCCCCGTGTCGGGCTCTGTGCTGACAGCTCAGAGCCTGGAGCCTGTTTCAGATTCTGTGTCTCCCTCTTTCTCTGACCCTCCCCTGTTCATGCTCTGTCTCTCTCTGTCTCAAAAATAAATAAACGTTAAAAAAAAAAATTTAAAAAAAAAAAGAAAAAGAGTTTGGTATTATCCAGCGATACATAAATAAATATATCCAGCAAAACATAAATATATTTTACAGTGGTCCCCCTTTACCTGTAGGGGATACGCTCCAAGACCCCTACAGGATGCCTGAAACCGTGGGTAGCACCGAACCCCATACCCAGTACGTTTTTCTTACATAGACATACCTACGATAAAGTTTCACGGATGAATTAGGCCCAGGAAGAGATCGACCACCGTAACGAGTAATAAAATAGAACACCTGCACAATATACTGCAATAAAAGTCACGTGAACGTGGTCTCTCTCGAAATGGCTTATTGGGCTGTACTCCCCTTTCTTCTTGTGATGTGAGGTGCTAAAATGCCTACGTGCTGAGAGGCAGTGAGGTGAATGGCGTAGGCGTCGTGATGTCGCCTTATGCTGCCACCGCCCAGATGCCATATCAGAAGGAAGATCGCCTGCTTCCAAACCACAGTTGACCGCGTGTGACTGAAACGGCAAAAAGCAAGACCGCCAATACGGGGCAGTGGCTCTACCACAAATTCAGTTTAATTGGAGAACTCAAGTTTGGCTTTCTAGGCAAAGCTCAGATTAAAACAATTCACCGCCTTAACTGAAAGGAAGAGGAAAATCATATAATCATCTCAAAGAAAAAGCCTTTGATGAAATTCTAGATCCATTCAAGATACGTCTTTCAACACACAGAAATAAAGGTTTCTTTTTCTTTTTTTTAAAGTTCATTTATTTATCTTGAGGGAGAGAGGAAGCACAAGCCGGGGAGCGACAGAGAGAGAGAGAGAAGGAGAGAGAGAGAATCCCAAGCAGGCTCCATGCCTCGGGTGCAGCGCCTGCTGTGGGGCTCGAACTCACCAACTGTGAGATTATGATCTGAGCAGAAACCAAGAGTCGAACGCTCAACTGACTGAGCCACCCAGGCGCCCCAGAAATAAAATTTTCTTAATCTGAGGAGTATGTGCATACGTATATCGAGTATGATATTTAATGCTGATTTATCGAAGCTCCCCCTGCAATCAGAAATAAGGATGAGAATATCCACTGTCACCATTTTTTTTCTTATCACTTCCCTGGAGTTCTTGGCCCAGATCCCCCTTCGAGAATGCAGGACGCATTCCCCAGCTCCTGGGAGTGGGGTCAACAGACAACCTTCAGCCATCCGCCTCCTGTGGATGTTGCCTTGGTTGAAGAGAGACACCTCCCTCAAAATCACGCCTCCTTCCGGGCAGTTCTGCAGGCAATGACTGGTCAAGGTGGGGCTAAAAGAACCAACCCCCATGCCCCAAGTTTGGACACACCTGAAGGGTTATCCTTGCTTTAGAACTTTCCATAAACCCGGTGTGGCCTCCGCTAAGGCTGCCTCACAGCTCAACTTCTCACTCTCATTTCCTCCCCTTCCAGCCCCTTGCGTGCTGCTGCCCCCCTCAGAGTCTGCTTCCCAGGGAGCCAAGTACAACTGAGTCACAGTCAGGGCAAGATGGAAGGAGGGAGGTAAGGGAGAGTGGGAGGGAGGGAGGAAGGGAGACAAGGTAGAAGGTTGGGTGCTGTAAATATTTTCTTTCTTGGCCTGGATGTTGGTTACACATGTGTTTACTTCATGCTATTGAAGCTGCATACTTAAGTGAATGACCGTTGACCTGGCTCATCTTTGCCTTTTTATTTAATCCTGGAAACTTCTTATATCTGTTTAGCTCTGATTTGGGATGCAGTTGTCCAGGCATGACAACATGTTATGAAAAGCACATTCTTCATAATTATTATTAGTTGGACACACAAAAAAAGCAAAAAAGAGAATGATTTCAGCCCATTTCTGAAGTTTACCCACTTAGGATCATGTGAGGTTACAAAGCGTACTTATTTTTTTAGGGGCGCCTGGGTGGCTCAGTCGGTTAAGTGTCCGACTGGGCTCAGGTCATGATCTCACGGGTCATGAGTTCGAGCCCCACAGCAGGCTCTGTGCTGACAGCTCAGAGCCTGGAGCCTGCTTCAGATTCTGTGTCTCCCTCTCTCTCTGTCCCTCCCCTGCTTGCATTCTGTCTCTCTCTCTCAAAAATAAATAAACATTAAAAAAAAATTTGAGTATATTTGTTATTGAAAGGGAGAGTGCACCCATGTCTGTGTGAGTGGAAGAAGGGCAGATAAAGAGGAAAGGAAAGGATCCCAGGCAGGCTCTGCACTGTCAGGGCAAAGCATGACGGGGGCTCAAACTTACGAACTGTGAGTTCTTGACCTGAGTCAAAGTCAGGAGTCAGACGCTTCACCAACTGAGCCACCCAGGTGCCACACGGATCATGTGAGGTCGAACTGAATAGTATAGCAGAAGGAGCATTTAACCTTTGGTGCCAGAAACCTGAGTTCAAATCCTGGTAGGATGTTCATTCCTTCACCTTAATGAGCCTCAGTTTCCTCATCTATAAAATGGATACAGCCATATCTTTATCAAGAGATAACTGACATTAAATAAGTTAAATCTGAGGGCTTTTTTTTTTTCTGGTGCCCTGAGTGTAGTTTTTGTGTGCAGGAGAAAAAAAAAAATCTTCAAATGACTATATTGATTTGACAACTAATATACAATTTGTTAAATTAATAACATTTTTTAAATCTTAAATTCTTTAAGCTTTCAAATTCCACTTCCTAATCATATTATTCTATTTATAAGTTTAGCAAATTTTACCGTGAAGAAGCTTTTGAAAATGTTTAGTCCTATTTATAAATTTAATTAAATTTCTTCAAACATGTTACACCGCATATTTAAATTTAATATATTCAATTTCCTTTTAGTACTTCAATTGTTTGACTTAACAGATAAAAACGTCCTATGTATTTAAATAACTCATATATCTAATAAATTAAAATTCTCAATAGGTTGAGCCTCATGTTCTTGTGAATATTCTAGCTGTGCACACAAACTTGGTAAGATTATAACTTAAAATAGCAAATTATATGGGAGAAAATATAATTCTCTACTTCTTAGCTGAGACCCTTGTAATAAAAGTCAGATTAGCAAGAGAAAAACAAACAGAAGTTTATTAACATTTATACCTCACATATACGTGGGGGATCCCAGGGAAAAGTGAGTGCCTCTCCGAGGGGGCTTTAGAGTTCAGGCTTAAGTACCATATTAATAGGGAAAGGGGAGGGGAGGTGCAGGTGTCTTAGTAAATGATTTTTAGGAAAGATGAGTGGGCCCGTAGAAGAATAGGTAGGAGTTTTGTGACAAAGTCTGTCTGGGTGTGGTATGGACTTCTAGTCTCCTTCTCTGGTAAGACACAATCTTCACTGTTTAATTAAACTCCAGGGGAAGGAGGCTTAGGGACTTAGGATGGTTGAATTCCTGTTGGAGGGTCTTTAAGAGAAAGACCTCTCCCTGTATTTGTTGTTTCAGGTGTCTATACTTCAAAATCATCAGGATGCCTAGTTGACACATTTGGGATAGAAATGTTCTAACGTCTATGTTCATATATTGGGGTGGCATATTCTGTTACCCTTCAAAATCTAATTCATTTATTCAATTTCACATTTTATTTATTTATTATTTTTTTTAATGTTTATTTATTTTTAAGACAGAGACAGAGTGCCGGCCGAGGAGGGGCAGAGAGAGAGGGGGACACAGAATCGGAAGCAGGCCCCAGGCTCTGAGCCGTCAGCCCAGAGCCCGACGCGGGGCTCGAAGTCACGGACCGTGAGATCATGACCTGAGCCGAAGTCGGACGCTTAACCGACTGAGCCACCCAGGCACCCCAATTGCACATTTTAAATTGAAGTCACCAGGTCGACCCATTGTTCTCAAAGGTCAAATTCTCCTAAATGTAAATACTTAAAATACACTATGTACAAATGCTCAAAAGAAAAATACTAGTACGGGTTTGATACTCTGAAATATTTCTGTATTTAATTCTAAATCCTCCTGGGGTGGCAAGATGCTTGTCTAGAAAGAAAGCTATAATCTCATGCAACTACTTGGGCCACATT
Organism: Prionailurus viverrinus; assembly: GCF_022837055.1. Lineage (NCBI taxonomy): Eukaryota > Metazoa > Chordata > Mammalia > Carnivora > Felidae > Prionailurus > Prionailurus viverrinus. The sequence continues at coordinate 12,635,033 of NC_062565.1, read as the reverse complement.
CCCACAGAGCTTAGCACTTTCCTTCTCAGCTTGCTAAAATGTCTAAGAACCACAGTTCATGGCCAGGGCATGAATGGATCCTTGTTTGTAACCCTGAGAGAACATACTCGATTCTCTGCCTAGTTGCTGGGGAGGGCCTGTAACTCCAAGGGAAGCTTAGAAGCCCAGGTTTCTGGATGTAAGGACTTCATGCAGATGGGTAATAGAATAGTGTTTCTAGGGGCAAAAGAGATGGGCAGCCATCCAGGGAATCATTTAGTATCAAAAGACATTAAGAGAGGGGGCAGGAGAGACAGGCAGAGAGACAGATATCAAGAATGGAGACATGCCCAGTCACAATCGCCTGCCCAGGTTCTAGAGCTGGACCAGTTTTTACATCCAGAATCCACTGAGAAAGGCTATGTCCCAGGGAGGGAGGACCTTGCAACCTCAAAGCAAATGTTTACAGTGGTGATGCCCTAGGCCTTGTCCAAAGGGATCTACAGTCATTGACTTAAGTAGCAATACACTGGGAAAAGTGGAAAACCCAGATCTTTCAGGGCACCAGGATGGCTCAGTCAGTTAAGTGTCGGACTCTTGATTTGGGCTCAGGTTGTGATCTTACGGTTTGTGAGATCAAGTCCCGCATGGGGCTCTGCGCTGACAGCATGGAGGCTGCTTGGGATTCTCTGTCTCTGTCTCTCTGTCTCTCAAAATAGATAAATAGATGTTAAAAGAAAGAAAGAAAGAAAGAAAGAAAGAAAGAAAGAAAGAAAGAAAGAAAATAAAGAAAAGAAAAGAAAAGAAAACCCAGAACTTTCAAGGTCAGTGGGATACAGAGTTTGAACTAACACTCATAGGAGCCCTATCATATCATCGTTTCCTGTTGGAGTGGGTGGGGTGGGGGTGTGGTTAAGAATCGGCAGCATCACACATTGGGTCCACCCAGAGACACTTAACTCAAAGAACGCATAATCCAAACTGTGCAAACCCTAGGGAATGGAGTACGAGAATAAAATAAGATATAAAGGCAAAACAAGAATCTTGTATTTAAAAAAATATATAACTAGGGGCGCCTTGGAGGCTCAGTCGGTTAAGTGTCCGACTTTAGCTCAGGTCATGATTTCATGGTTCGTAGGTCCGGGCCCCATGTCAGGCTCTGTGCTGACAGCTCGGAGTCTGGGGCCTGTTTCGGATTCTGTGCCTCCCTCTTTCTCACTCTCTCTCTCTCAAAAATAAAAATAAACATTAAAAAAATTTAAAATATATATATAATATATATTATATATATTTATAATATTATAATATTATATATTATAATTTTATAATTATAATAAATTAAAATTAATAAATTATAATGATAATTATATTATATATTAAATATTATATAATATATATAACTAAAATATATATATATATATAAAACTAAAGGTGTAAAAGACTGAGAGTCTATATAATAGTGATGTGGATGTGGGAAGATTGTTTCATGGCTAAAGTTTGATATGGACACATTGTGTTTGGGAGAAAGATAAAGATAGTAATTTCAGACCGTCTCCAACAACTATATTTATGCGTGCATGTCAAAATTTGTACGTGATAAAAATATCTTGATGTTAACTTAATTATGTAGTTTTAACAACTAATGTTTTCATATAGCCCCAAACTCCAAATGACATTAAAAAACTCTCTTCTTTTCTCTAATCTCTCTCAATCCTCACAGTGTCTTATAGATGAGCATTTTTATCAATTTCTGTCTTAGTTAATTTTGTTTTAACGTAGCCTGGTCTTTATTCTATTTTCATAAGGTTGTTAATCTAGTTAGATCCATTGCTGTTACTGATCTATACTGGGTTTTTAAATACTGTCTTATTTGTTCTTTTTTTTTATGTCTATCCTTTTTCTTTTTGTAAATATAGCAAAACGTGAATATGTATTCTCACTTTTGCCTCTTCATTTCTCGAAGATAGCGTACTATACAGATTGTTTTGCCTTTGACATTTTTTTCGCTTTATGTGTCAAAAATTTCAAGAACAATCACCAAAGATTAGAGCTACTATCTGTAGCTTCCACACAAATGGCAAAAAAGTGGGAAGGGGCTGAGAATAGGAAAAATTTCAAAACAAAAGTGAAAAACAGTCAGGAAGACAAGGGGGGCAGTGAGATGAAGGAAAAATAGGACCATAAACAAAACCCATAAAATAAGACAGTTTTAAAAAAAACAAATCCAACGTAGAGGAGTGCTCCTAACATATCTAAGTTGTTTTCCTAACAGCACATGTGCGAAATTTTCCACTTCATACCCTCCGACTCCATTGCAGATTGAAATTGTTTCACAACTAAAAAGAGCTTAAAAACAATGAAAGGTGGGGGCGCCTGGGTGGCTCAGTTGGTTCAGCGGCTGACTTTTGCTCAGGTCGTGATCTTGCAGTTCGTGAGTTTGAGCCCCACATCGGGCTGTCTGCGGTCCGTGCAGAGCCTGCTTTGGATCCTCTGTCTCCTCTGCCCCTCCCTGCTTGTGCTCTCTCTCTCCCTCTCTCTCAAAAACAAATAAACATTAAAAAACAAAACAGAACAATGAAAGGTGGAGCTACCCCAGAAGGGTACACGAGAGAGAATACTTAGTGACCCTTGGTTTAATCCTTTGTTGTTGGTTTTGATCAATTTAAAGTCTTCCTCAATTTTTCCTGGCCAAAGAAAGCAACCCAAAACAAAACTTAAAGGAGGCGTCCGAGGCAAAACGAACAGATAAAATTATAGGCTCTGGTATAGTTTCAAAACATAAGGAAGAACAAAAATGAGTTAAAATTTCAGCACAACAGGTAAAACTCAAGAGGCATTCTGACTGTAGGAGACCCTGCTCTAAAACCTGCCCTGAGCACTGCCCAGAGCTACATGGACGTTGTTTAAGGGGGCCCATACTCTGGAGAGAATGCGGAAGGGAAGAAGAGGTCGACAGATTTGAAGCAAAATCTCTGCCCATCAGAGAGGATATGGGACAGTCCCTGGTTGTGCTGACACGCAGAGGTGGGTCTCTGATTTTACTGTGTATTGGGCTGGAAATAAGAAGCCTTCGCCGTGGTCATTTCCCTGAGCAGCTCTCCTGGTGGTCGTCGACAGGCAAAGCAAATAAAGAAATACACGCGTTTTCTGGTTGAAATCCAGACGCGAAGCTGGAGTCTTTGACTTGAGAATCCTAAGGGAGAGAGGGAAATGGAAATAAAAACAACGTAAAAAAGATTCCGCTATGACCAGGATTTGCATCTTAATCTTGATGTGCTGAGCCAAAGTCACTATCTACATTTGGGGGAGAAATAAAAAGAAATGAAGAGCATCTCACCTTGCCGTCTCCCCCAAGTTTTCGTTGCCGTGATGGTGATGGTAACTGTCCTTCATGGAAAAGTATAATTACAGTCCAATGAATGTAAGGAGTGTAGGTAAGGAATCGATAAAGTTCATTCATGTATTGAGACCCACAAAGTGGAGGCCCAGTGACCTGGCCCTCATCACAAATTTAAACCTAAGTCATGGGGCGTCTGGGTGGCTCAGTGGAAATCAAGCATCCGAGTCTTGATTTCAGTTCAGGTCATGATCTCACAGTTTGTGAGTTCGAGCCCTGCGGTGAGCTCCGCACTGCCAGCGTGGAGCCTGCTTGGTATTCTCTCTCTCTCTCTCTCTCTCTCTCTCTCTCTCTCTCTCTTTCTCTCTCTCCCTGCTCCTGCCCCACTCATGCACATGTGAGTGCACTTTCTCTCTTAAAATAAATAAATAAATAAATACTTAAAAATAATAAACTTAAGTCAGCCTGCTCTTACAGGAGACACCTGTCAAGGACACTTCGTGTAAACCAGTCACCATCCTCTAACTCCACTTTAGTGAGCTCACCTGAGGAAATTGGGCCTTATAAGGAAATCTCCGACCTCCCAGCCAATCATGCCCTGTTCCCTGAGTTCCCTCTTCTAAAGCTCCATAAACCTCTGATGTGCTCCAGATCCCTCGGGAATAGTGCTCCACTTGCACAGGAAGCACTGAACTCCCTCAACCCACGGGTTATTTTCCTTCGAGTAAAGGACATTCAGCTCCTTCCTAAATTGTTTAAGCTTTATCATTTGGCAGAATGATGGTTAAGAGTGCTTGAATGCGTGTGTCCACAGAGAATCGAATGGTGAAGGAGATTAGTTCTATCCCATCTTGATAAAAATCACATCATCTTTTCAAAAAGGTAGACTCTTGGAAATAACGCTGTGAGTCCCCTTTTCAAAGACTCATCTGAATGTCTTTTCAGAGATATACTTCACCTTTGGTTCTCAAATGTGTTCTTTAATTGCTTTTCAAATGTGCACCGTAAGTCTCTTCACCCGTGGATGGAAGGGCCTTCCTCCTTTCTGGAGGAAATTTCCAAAATTTCTGGAACCGTGTATGTTTGCGTGTGTGAGGGAGAAAGGCGGTATTGTGTAGTTTTCAACTCTACAAGGGAAGCCATATGTTGATACGTTGATTAACTAAAGTGAAGTTGTCAGCCAACTTCGGGAGAGTGGTTGGTCCTTTTATTTCTTGCCTCTTGAAGATTTTTGTTGTTGTTAACAGCAAAAACCATATTAAACTATACTCACCCTATGATTCAACTTAGAGGACACTCTGGAAGTGGGTGGGAAGAGTATGAAGGGGGAGCACAAGGGAGATCTTGGCGGTGATGGAACAGTTCTGTCTCTTGACTGTGGTGCTGGTGACAGGGATCTACAAATGCGATAAAGTGACACAGAACTATCCAAACAATGTTAACTTCCAGGTTTTGATACTACCCTATGGTTTTTAAAAAATGTTTATTTATTTATTTGAAAGGGAGATAGAGAGACAGGGAGAGAGTGTGGGTGAGCAGGGGAGAGGCAGAGAGAGGGGGAAAAAAAAAAAAGAGAATCTCAGGCAGGCTCCACTCTGTTAGCGCAGAGCCCAACTTGGGGCTGGATCCGCATGACCCGTTGTGAGATCATGACCTGAGCAAGGGATCGAGAGTTGGGCCCTTTATCCACTGAGCTACCCAGGTGCCCCGATATTACGCTATAGTTACATGGAATGTAACCAGTGGGGGAAACTGGGTAAAGGGTAGATGTGATCTCTGTATTGTGATCTCTGTCTTGTAACTTTCTGTGAATCCATAACTGTTAGAAAATAAAACTTAACACCTACACACAGTAAATGAAGACACTTAACATGACCAGTAATGAAAAGACCTGTCTACGTCTTCTGATATGAGGTAAGAGACGTATGTAAGGCATAACCTATGTTGCAATCTTGTCAAAAAAATTTAACCTGAACCTGATGATGAGGCAACAAGCAGACAAATCCTAAACATGAGACATTCTTCAAAACCTGGCTCATCCTCTTCCCCAAACTCAGGGTCATGAAAGACAACAACAAAGACATAGGGACTCTTCTAAATTAATAGAGACTAAAGAAATGTGATCAGCAACCATAATTCATAAACCTTGATCAGACCTTGAAGCAAAAAAGGAAAACAAAACATTGCTGTAAAAGATAGTTTGAGACGATGGGGGAAATTTAATATAGAAAGTATATTAGATGCGGTTCTTAATTTAAATTTAAATTTTCTTAAACATGATAAGGGTGTTTTGGTTATGTAAGAGAATGATCTTATCCTCAGATCCTTGAATGTTGAAATACTTAGGATAAACTATCGTGATGCCTGCAATCTATTTTTAAATGGTTATTTATATGTTTGTATGCATCTATATGTATGTGTATATCTGTGTGCGTGTGTGTGTGTGTGTGTGTGTGTGTAAGTTTTCTAGGGTTTCAGAACAAAATACCACAGACTGGGTGGTTTAAACAACAGCAATTTATGTTCTCATAGTCTGGAGGCTTTAAGTCCAAGATCAAGGCGTTGTTGGTGTTAGTTTTGTTAGGGAGGAAAAATTCCTCCTCTACCCTTCTTGGTTCTCTGGCTGGTTTAATAATCAAGTTAACATTAGAGAGGTTAACTGGAGAAAACAAACAATTTCATACCTATGGGAGCCCCATATACATGAGAGGTTCAAAGACGGAAAGTTAAAATGAGGTTTATATGCCATTGTGAGCTAACAAATGGGGTAGGGGCCTGTGGCTCCAAAGGGGCGGGGGGGGTGGGGGGTGGGAATTCACAGGACAACAGGAAGAACAGATGTTTGGTAATTAAATGTCTGCCCTGCCAGGTAAAGTTCATCTCTGGTAAGAACATTATTCTGGGAAAGACCCCCAAGTTAAATTCTTCTAGGTACTTACGGGAGGGGAAAAAGGTTTTCTTAAGCCTGCCAGGCCTTGATTGCCTTCAGCTCAAAAACAGTCCACATGTCAAAGTGGCACACTTTGGGGAGACTTGTTCTGAACCCCTTCAGTTTCTTCTGAGGCCTCTCTTCTTGGCTTGGAGATGGCCGTCTTCTCCCTGTGTCTTCACATCATTTTTCCTCTGTATGTGCCTTGGTCTAATTTCCTCCTATTAAGGACAACAGTGCTGTTGGATTGGGGCCTACCCTACTGGCCTCATTTTAACTTGATGACTTCTTTAAAGATTCTATGCTTAAATACAATCATATTCTGAGGTGCCAGGGGCTAGGACTTCCACATATGAATTTTAGAGACATATAATTCAGCCCAGAACAATATATATTAGAGATAAATACAATAAAAAAAAAATACCAATTGTTAACAAGTAGTGAATCTAAATGAGGCTTATACAGGTAGTCCCTACACTATTCTTCGACTTCTCTGCAGCTTTATAATTTTTCAAAATAAAAAATAAAAAATAAAGCAAAATAAATAAAAGAAGCATTTGGAAAAGAACCAAACTTGTCATAGACACTATTACTTAAAAATACTTTGCCCCTCCCCTGAGGGGGAATTGTCCTTTCTGGCTCCATCGGTTGATATGGGGAACTCTAGACCTGTCCTGTGGACAGAAAAGGCAAGAAGGAAAGAAAACACTGTAGGATACTGTCAGCCTAAAAGGAGAAGTGAGCCGTGACAAGCTCAAAACTGTCAAAAAAAAGATGAGTTTATTCATGAATATCAGGGGAATTGGGATCAGGACACGCAAACTATACAGGAAGCTAGAGTCGGGTCCATTGAGGGCTTGAGGTGGGCAGTAGGTAAGGATAGGGGGTGTAAAGAGAAAAGAGTTCAGTTGGAGTCTGATAAAATCAAAAACAAATGGAGACCAGCTTTGAAAATTCCTTGGGCAAACAAAACCGGTCCAGTCACACAAACAACGCTCAATTCAGCTTCTTTGGTGAGATCAACCTGACCTAAGTCGTTTCTTGTTTTCTGTAAACGGGGCATTTATGGAAAACCAGTCTTCCAACCCTTAAGTCTTGTTGTCCTGACAGCACATGTGTGAGATTTTCCGCTTTATATCCCCCAACTCCATTGCAGGTTGAAGCTCTTTCACAGTACTGGGAATACGGTAAATACCTTTTACTTGAAGCTCTGCTGTCCGTGGGTACCTGTCGTACGAATACACGCACATGAACTTTGGAACAGTGACTGCTTTGGAGCAAGAGGAAGAGGAAGGGCAAGTGGGGTGCACAGTGGAGTCCGTTTTTCACTTCTTTTAAAAAAGTAACCTTCCTTGGGGCGCCTGGGTGGCACAGTCGGTTAAGCGTCCGACTTCAGCCAGGTCACGATCTGGCGGTCCGTGAGTTCGAGCCCCGAGTCGGGCTCTGGGCTGATGGCTCGGAGCCTGGAGCCTATTTCCGATTCTGTGTCTCCCTCTCTCTCTGCCCCTCCCCAGTTCATGCTCTGTCTCTCTCTGTCCCAAAAATAAATAAAAGACGTTGAAAAAAAATAAATAAATAAATAAATAAAATTAAAAAGTAACCTTCCAGGGGCACCTGGGTGGCTCAGTCGGTTGAGCGTCCGACTTCAGCTCAGGTCATGATTTCACAATCCGTGAGTTCGAGCCCCACGTCAGACTCTGTGCTGACAGCTCGGAGCCTGGAGCCTGCTTCGGATTCTGTGTCTCCCTCCCTCTCTGCCCCTCCCCTGCTCATGCTCTGTCTCTCTCTGTCTCAAAAATAAATAAAAACATTAAAGAGAAAATAAAAATAAATAAAAAAATAAAAAATAACTTTCCGAAACAGAGGTGGCAAAATGCTAAGATTTGTTAAAGTAAAATAATTAAGAACAGATTTATCCACAGGTCGGGTGAAATTGCCACCTCCGTGCAGATGTAATGTAATCAGGTGCATGTAGTAAGGTGATACTCACGGTGCCGTCCGGCAGAGAAACACAGTCAATCCTCAACTATTCACAGATTCTGTATTTACAGCATGTGTTTGTAACTCCTAGATCAATACTCCCTGCAGTTCTTGGTCGTCTGGGGACGTGCAGAGAGGCAAAAAATTTGCTTTGCCCAACTCACAAGTTCCCGGCTGAGGCTGAACAAGGTGATGTTTCGCCTTCTTGCTTCAGCTCTCAAACGGTGAGCGAGTGTCTTTTTTGCGGTCTACTTAATGCCACATTTTCGACATTTTTATGCCCTTTCTTGGTAATGTGGTTGTGTAAAATGGCTTCAAGCATAATGCTGAGCACCGTCGAGTGTCTGTAAGCGTGACGGGGCTGCAATGTGTCTTGTGGAGCAAATATGTGCGTTTCCGTAAGTTTCTTGTGGGCATGAGATCCAGTGCCGTTGCTTGTGAGTCCAATGGTGATGCATCAGCACTAGATATTAAACGAGGCATTTTTAAACAGAAACACAAATAAAGCAAGGCTATGTATCGATTTGCTCATAAAAATGTGGTGGCCACAGAGGTCTTCGAGAAGCTAACCCTGTATTTCCTCTGGGGGTAGCAGGTCAGTGTTTGGAAATTCGGGGTCTGAGGTGACTTTAGAGAACATGACTACCGTAAATAATGAGAAGCGACTACCGAGAAGTCCTAATTTGGAAGTGATGGTGGCCGGTGCCCGGAGAGTTCTTGCACAGGATTTGTAATTGATAGGACGCAATTAGGGTAGTACTTGGTTTGCTAACACAGGATCTAAATTGGGCACAGTAGGAAAGGAGAAGGATAATGCAGAGATGGGGCTTCATGGCTAACACGGCATTCTGAGCCAATACTTTAAGAATAACAATGGCCTCAGAATAAACCTGGCTGTGCGTTGGCACCCCATTTGACTTTTTTAAAAAAATCTGTAGATTACAGAGGAAAGAAAAAAAAAATAGTGGAATAGCATTTTAAAGAAATATTAAGATACACAATAGCAAACATCTGCCGTCCACAGGGACTTAAGATCAGTGATGAGTCCAAACTGGAAACCAGTGAAAGGAATCTGTCCTCTATTTCTTAAAATTGTCTAGTTCAGCAATTCTGAGTAAGAACACGGGTGCTGGTCCCTGGTGGGTGTTCAGTAAATACCAGTAATGTGAAAATGCTATTGTCTAGCCCTTTTTTACTTTTGCTACTTTGATCTTGTTTTAATAAGACATTTCTGGGGGCACCCGGCTCAGTTAGTTAAGTGTCTGACTTCAGCTCAGGTCATGATCTCGCGGTCTGTGAGTTCAAGCTCCGCATCAAGCTCTGTGCTGACAGCTCAGAGCCTGGAACCTGCTTCCAATTCTGTGTCTCCCTTTCTCTCTGCACCTCTCCCACTCACGCTCTGTCTGTTTCTCTCAAAAATAAATAAGCATTAAGAAAATTAAAAAAAAACTATAAAGCATTTCCGCACCCGGGCAGCTATATGGATACTGGTTAGGATTTGGGTCTCTGGGAGCAGATATATCTTTCCCTTCATCTTGAAGCCAATTAAATAATTGATCCACATGCCTCAGTTTCCACATTTGTAAACTTAATGCATAAGATTTTTTGCAGATTAAATGATGTAATATACGACAAATACTTACTTAGGATGCCTAGAGCATAGTAATTATTCAACAAAAGCTAGCTAGTATTATCGTAAGTTTTTACAACTGTCATGGGCTTTCTCATTCAAGAATATGACATCTGGGGGCACCTGGGTGGTTCAGCTGGTTAAGTGGCTGACTCTGGCTCAGGTCATGATCTCACCGGTTGGTGGGTTCGAGGCCCGGGTCGGGCTCTTTGCTGCTAGCCTGGAGCCTGCTTCAGATTCTGTGTCTTCAGTTTCTCTCTGCCCCTCCCCCACTTGTACTCTGTCTCTCTCAAAAATAAATAAACATTAAAAAAATTAAATGAATGTGACATCTGGCCTGTATACAGCAGCTGTTCATATTTAAAGAACTTTATAGACAATAACTCTGCTTTAAAAAAATAACTTTGCACTCATTTGCTTTGATATGTTCAAACAGGCTAACTAGAACAGTCAGCAGGCTCAAGGTTGGTCAAAGAACTTCCTGAAGGAATAGAAGAAATGACTTCCTTTTTGTTTCTTTCCTTCTTTCCTTTTTCCTTTCAAGGAAAATGCACTTAAATGTCACCTTTATTAGCTGTATTTTGGTAATCTGATACCTTGCAGGCAGGTACCTTTCCTGAACTACTAATTTTTTTGTTCTCTATATAGTGTTGATTCTCATTTCAAGCACACATTAAAGCTCTTCATAGTTTCTTCGTTTTTTGTTTTGGTTTTTTAGTTTATTTATTTATTTAGAGAGAGAGAGACAGAATTCCAAGCAGGCTCTGCACTGACAATGTGGAGCCTGATGTGGGGCTTGATCTCACCAACTGTGAGATCATGACCTGAGCCGAAATCAAGAGTTGGACGCTTAACCGCCTGAGCCACCCAGGCGCCCCTATATGTTCTTACCTAGAGAATTTGTGCAGAGCTGAAAGTAAAAACCCACAACACTTCCTGCCTTTTGTGAAGGCCTAAACACATGGAGGAGATTGTGTTGGGTGTCCCCAGGGTAGGCGGGGCGGGGGTGGGGAGTGGGAGAGAAAGTCAGCATGTTACGGAGGACATGGGTGAGGCAGAAAAGGGCACTATTCTTCTGGATTCGGGGAAGAAGTGTGGGTTTTCTGCAAACCTGCTCCTTCCCTATTCAGCAGCTGGGAGATGTGGCACAGAGAGCAAGGAGGGAGCCCCTGGCATAGGTTCCTAGTCTCAGCAAAATGCCTTTGCCCACAAGGAGCAAAGAAGCATCAGAGCCACAGGACCATAGGGACCTTGGGAACTGAGACAATGGGACCACTAGTGTGGCCAATGACGGATGCAGAGTCAGCTTCATTCCTTTGTCGCTGCAAGACCCACACACCTGGTGTAGAGGAGGCCCCGGTGACGAGTGGAAACGAAACCCTGCCTTCATCTCAGCAAGACAGGAAGCTAGAAACCAAGTCCAAGTTATCTGAAAGAAAGTAAAGAGGAACAGATTTCTGACACACGGAGTTTGTGGTCTGAGATTTACAAGGACCGCACGCCCAAAGGAGGGGCGGGATGGCCTCCTACATGGCTCTGGAAGCAGAGAGAAACTGTCACCTGTGGGCATGTGGCTGTATTTATCTGAAAATATAATTATTTTGGCGTGTTACTAAATATTTCAAGGTATTTGACTTTGTTAGAAAAAAAAAAAGGGGGACTTCAGGGGTGCCCAGGTGGCTCCATTGGTTGAGTGTCTGACTTCGGCTCGGGTCATGATCTCATGGTTCGTGAGTTCGAGCCCCACATTGGGCTCTGTGCTGACAGCTGTCAGCCTGGAGCCTGCTTCGGATTCTGTGTCTTCCTCTTTCTCTGTCCGTCCTCCGCTCCTGCTCTGTCTCTGTCTCTCAAAAATAAATAAACGTTAAAAAAAAAGGTGTCTTCAGTGGTAGAAATTATGGCAATATCAAGAAAGGCAAAGTCAAAGTAATCTTTCAGATAACATTGCCTAGGCTGGAAACAAAATTTAGTTAAGAAATGGAGACCTTACCTCAGAGAAAAATGTGCAAGAAAACATTTCCAATAAACTGGCCGAACTGGCCGAACGCCATGTTAACATGTAAAGGCAAACTCTTCAGGGGATTTTAATTTGCAGATTATTTTCTTCCCTTCTACGTGATGGTCAACACTGAAATTTTTTTTTGTTTTCTTTTTTTAATTTTCTTTTTTATGTTTACATAAAATTTACATCCAAATTAGTTAGTATATGGTGCAACATGGTTTCAGGATTTTTTTTTTCTTTTCTTTTTTTTTAATTCTAGTTTTTATTTTTTAAAATTTACATGCAAATTAGTTAACACTGACGATTTTAATCAAAAGAAATGAGATCAATAGGGCACCTGGGTGGCTTCGTCGGCTAAGCGTCCAACTCTTGATTTTGGCTCCGGTCATGATCTCATGGTCGGTGAGATTGTGCCTCATGCTGGGCTCTGTGCTGACAGGGCGGAGCCTGATTGAGATTCTATCTCTCCCTCTCTCTCTGCCCCTCTCTCCCATTCATGTACAAACACCCTTTCTCTCTTTCTCAAAATAAATAAATAAACTTAAAAAAAAAAAAAAAGAAATGAGATCACCAGGATGATGATTATACCAGACTAATTTTGACTCATTGTAATAATAACAACCTTTAGAATAATACAATGATAAGTTTTAATTTCTAGTGTTATCTTAAAGGTAGAATCATATCCTACAGGCAATTCCTTTCGTTGTGGTGTTGTATCTAGTAGTCTAAATGCTGTTGTGATGCCATTGGCTTGTCTAATTAAATAAGTTAAATAAGCACGCACACACGTGTACATGCAAATCTCCGTGCCCCCAAAAGACAAGCAAATTAAATTTATATTTAGTTTCTCTGTACAAAGCGAGGCACTGTTCTCAGCATATATTATCAATCAGGGGCCGAGAACTTACATGACTATGAATGTGCCAGGAAGGTTGAGTTAATTGTCATCAGAGCCATTAGAGACCCTCTGCCCCATCTAAGGAGACAACATTGGTGACCTCTAGCAGACGGTGTTTTTCTGAGGGGATGATGACCCAATTAGGACAGGCCTCCCAATTTCTAAAAGTGAGCTAGTCATTCAGATTTTCAGTGTAAAAATTCTCAGTGTTTAGCTGTTGGCAGCTAGTTCAAAAATGTTGGGGTGCCTGGGTGGCTCGGTTGGTTAGGCGTCCAACTCTTAGTTTTGACTCAGGTCATGATCTCACAGTTCGTGAGTTTGAGCCCGGCGTCGGGCTTTGCACTGACCGTGTGGAGCCTGCTTGGGATTCTCTCTCTCCCTCCCACTCTGTCCCTCCCACGTTCATGCTCTCAAAGTAAATAAATAAACATTTTTGAAAACGTTAAAAAGTTCTCTGTTCGTTGGCCAAACCAAGCGTACCTTCCGTGGGCTGTCAGCTGCGGCCTCTGCTATGAATTACATTATATTAATGTTATTGACAATTCACAAGGTTTAGATAGCCATGTGCTTCAAGTGTGTGTGTGTGTGTGTGTGTGTGTGTGTGTGTGTGTGTGTGTAGGAGGGAAGTCTGTAGTGTGTTGAAGGGTCAAGAAATAGAGGGAAGAAGACAGAAGCTGTGGTTTTGCTTTTATACCCTAAGACCTTCAGAATTTATATGCAGCCCTGCTCTATGTCTGCTTAGCCCTTAATCAAAGCCCCCCTGAGAAGCCCAGCACATAGATGGTATCTGGAATGCAAGGTTGGATGGGACCCCATGCCTGGCCCCTGTGGAGTGTGGATCAGTGTTCAATACCAATCTGCAAAGCTCTTCATAAGGTGCGCAGTCCCCCAGAACCTCAGCTCCAGAAACTTCCGATACTGTCATGGAGGTATGTCATTCTCCTCCAGAAATCTCTTTCCTGGGAAATCAGAAGAACCTTTTATCAGTACTTCATGACTGGCGTTACATGTCTGGGGCTAGGGTGAAGCAAACGAGGCATCCGGGGTTCAAAACGTAAGAGGACTGGTAGGATATTCTTTGGCCACAGAAAGGAATGGAATAGGGTGTGTGCTACCATGTAGACGACCCTGGAAAATATGCTAAATGAAAGGAGCCAATGACAAAGGCCATATAGTATATATTCCATTCATATGAAATGTTCAGAATAGGAAAATCCAGAGAGACAGAAAGTTAATGGGTGGCTGCCTGAAATTATGGGGGTGGGGGCAAAGTGCGTAAATGGGCAGTGGCCGCGAGTGGGTGTTGCATTTCTTTTTGGGGTGATGCGAAAGTTCTGAAACGTATCGTGGTGATCGAAGCACAGCTCTGAATAGACTAAAAAGGACTGACGTGTGCACTTTAGAAAAGTGAATTGTCTGGTGTGTGAACTCTATCTCAATAAGGCCTTTATAAAAATAATAAACAAGCAACAGAGACACAGATCCCACTCTTGGGAAGACGCAGTTTTGGGGCCGGAAAAGGAAAATTTAAGGATGCATCCTTCCTTGTGTGATCCTGAGAGAGGCCCCCCTCAGCGCCTGGCTTGTCTGGACCTCCTGTGGTCCTGAGCAGTTATCTTAATTCTGAGTTCAGATTCAAATTGAACTAGTGTTTCTCCAAGCAGCTACCATTTCTCCACCTCTGGGTTCTACTTCATTTTTCTTTTTCCTGCAAACGTGCAGTCACTGATTCACTCTCCAGAGGATCACACACTTTATGCCAGATCTCAGCTATGCAGTACAAATAAGATGTTTGACCTTGGGAAACCTAGAATCTGGGTGGTGAGTGGGGAGGGGCTCTTAGCCTTTTTCTTGTGACAAGAGATACCTTTGGAGGACTTCTCGGATTCTTTTCTTTAATCGCGCAGAAACAATCGAATACGGTCTCTTAGTACAAAATTTTTCAAAAAAAAAAAAAAAGAAACAGAAAATTTCTTAAAAAGCTAACTAAAATTGCAAACCTGAGAATAATATATACATTTTTTATTCTGTGTGAGAGAGAAAGCAAGCACCTGGGAGGGGCAAAGAGAAAGGGAGAAAGAGAATCTCATGCAGGCTCCTTACTGTCATCTACCCTGACATGGGACTTGAACCCACTAACTGTGAGATCATGAGCTGAGCCGAAATCCAGAGTAGGACACTTAACCAACTGAGCCACCGAGGCGCCCCCTGAGAGTAATATTTTTAAGTGCATCACGTAAAACATACAAGACTGCCAAGGAAACTAATTATATTGCAATACAGGTATTAAATACAAACAAACTGGGCTGTAGTATTTGTGAGAAGTGATGAAGATGATTCATTTTCAGAAATACCAAATAAAAGTTGTGCTGTCTAGTTAACAGTAGGTTTAAAACCTATTGGAATCCCCACCCAACAATGGGGTCCCAAACCCTTAGACACTTCACTTCCTGATTCTTCTTCCCCTCTCCGTTTTGCACGCAGGCTTATTTTCAGGGGCTTTGCAACCAGCATGCGCCAAAGAACAAACGGAGGAGGGACTGAAAGTCTCTGTGTCACCTCAGGGAATGTACGTTTGTTTCAATCAGACTACCTTTTGCCTTACATGGGCATAAGCGACATCTGGGTAAGGCTGTAACCACTGTAGTACTCAGCCAATGAGGAACCAGGGGAGGGACTTACCTCTATAGTATTCAGCCAATGAGGAACCAGGGGAGGGACTTGCCTGCTAGGAGATACACTGTCTGCTGTAACTGCCTCCAGTGTGCCTGTCCATCAGACACCTGCTCTTGCAAGAATGTTGATTAAAGCCTGGCTTCGCTGTGCTCTGAGTCTCGGCATCCTTCCTCTGATTGGGTGGATGAGCTTACTTCTAACAGTATTTTACATACTCCTTTAGTAATGCATTAAATGACAAGATCTGATGGCATATTTAATAGCTACCATACTTTTGAAGTAGAGAGGAGGGGTCTCAATGATTATAAAGAGGGATGAAAATATCTGTGACATGATGAGAGAGTCATAGGTGGTGTTAGTAAACTATTGTCTGTTGCCCACATTCACAATTGTAGGCAATGCTAAATTTCAATGAGAAGTTAGTGACAATACAGACATAACTTTTTTCCCACTCAAGTTCTCAGATCCCTTGAACTTAGAGACCTCTTGGGGTTTTAGACCCAAGGTGAAGAACCTTTGGGGGGTAGTGGGGACACTCTGTGACATGTTGTGACAATGTAGCCTGGGGGAAGCATGGAAGTGAAGAGTCAGCTTTGGGTTTGAGTGCTGATTTACCCCAGCTAACTTTACAATCTGCGCTTTTGTAGCCTCAGCACCCTCACCTGTAAAGAGGAGATAGTGATAGCGACCATCTCCTAGTGTCATCGAGTGGAAGAACTAAAAAATAACACACATAGAACACTTGGTACAATGTCTGGCCTGGGGAACAACCGGTGTTATATATGAGTTATTTGCATCCCTGTGGGCAGATCTCAGAAATAGCCATTCAGGTATTTTGACTCAAAACAAACAAACAAACAAACAAACAAAACCATTGAATTTAGCCAAAGTGCAAATTTAAAAACTTGTTTCTTTGTTGAGTTTATATAGTCTACTTAAAAATGTTATTCTACATCTACCAAATGGTAACAATCACCTTTAAAAGTCTTTGAATATCTATTACTCAGTCCATTTACAACTTTAAGTACTTTCATTTATTATACTTTTTTTTAAAGATTTTATTTTTAAGTAATCTCTACACACCACGTGGGGCTTGAACTCACAATCCCGAGATTAAGAGTCACATGCTCTTCCGACTGAGCCAGTCAGGCATCCCCCCCGCCTTACTTTGGTTTTTGATTAGAAACTCATAATCAGATTAGGCTCTTTTTATTATTTTATTATTTTTAAGCTTATTTATTTATTTTGAGAGACAGAGAGAGAGAATGAGAGAGAGAGAGAGAGAGAGAGAGAGAGAGAGAATGAGTGGGGGAGGGGCAGAGTCAGGGGGAGAGAATTCCAAGCAGGCTCCATGCTGACGCAGCACAGAGCCCGACTCAGGGCTTGAACTCACAAACTGTGAGATCATGACCTGAGAGTCGAATGCTTAACTGACTGAGTCACCCAGGAGCCCCCAGATTAGGTTCTTAGATTAGGTTCCTCTTTACCATTTTGGAATAAGTAGCACATCTGCCTGGTTCCCAGCGGTTTGACAAGGGCCATAAAAATTTCACTGACCCAACTAATTATGGTAACTTTCATTCTCTCCCTGATAACTTTCATTTCCTTCCCTGAAACTTTAAGAACCTCCCATGGGGCAAGGACAGTGAGAGCAAGGAGAGTGAGAGCAAGTGGGATGGGCGAAGGCCTCTGTAATTTGCAGACATTTGTGCTAAATGAAGGCTGTGATGTATCTTTCCGGTGAGCCATACCAAATATGAGTTCACTGAGAACAGCCAGAGGCTGCGGTCGTCTGCAAGAAAGTGAAAGACGATTCCTGCCTTTAGCAACGTACTTAGAGGCTAGAAAGTAGAAGGCACATAACGTAACATGCGACCCTTATTAGTTATCGTTTACTGAGCAACTAGGGGACATACATTTCTTTTTGCCTGTGTAAGCACACTTTATTTTTTTTAAGTTTTTATTTTGATTCCAGTTAGTTAACAGTGTTATATTAGCTTCAGGCGATTCAATAATTCAGGGTACATAAATTGTGTGTGTGTGCGTGTGTGTGTGTGCCTGTGCGTGCAAATACACACACACACACCCCCCTTTAGTCTCACAAAAGCCTGGGAGATGACATTAAGCCTTTTTCTTCTTTCTCTTTTAACCTATTAAAAAACTGAGGTTTAAAAGAGTAAAGCGACTCCCCGGAAGTTCACCCAGCTAGCAAGCAGTGGGAGTCAGCTTTTGAACCCCCACAGGGGGTTTTTGCCTCAGGGCAAATGCGGCCTTAGTTAAGGTTGCAGTAAGTTCTAACGACCGAGCAATTTATATTTAACTTTAAGGCCACCATGGGCAAGTCATTTCCTTAATGTGATCCTCATTTGCCTTATCTGCAAAGTGGTTCCCTCTTCAGTGGGTTGTTCTGAATGACTCAGAAGGTGCAGGCCTAGCATTTAAGCACATCCTTAATGTATAATAAAGGCTCCCGGCTGTCAAGTCAACAAGTGAGTTAAAAATAAACTGACATGACAGGCAACCCTCAGAGGGGAGTCAGGTCCCTCAAAGTCCAGGATCTGCACTGACTAGCCACTTCACCGCTTTTATTCTAACAAACATACCCCTGACATCCAAAGGGGATACAAAAAATGGCCTCATCCCCGGGGTCGCCAAATAGATTTACCTGCCCACAATCTTCTCCTTAATTCTATCCAACTTCCCCAGGATTTATTCTTTTGGCATGCCAGAGGTCTGACTCAGCACTTGATGGGCACACAGGGCTTGAAATTAGAGAAAGAAGCAAAACCTCCCAGGAGCGGCCTTTTCCCTCAAGGGAGGCAGGCACAGGCCAAGTCTCCTCCCTATGGGGGTGGGGGGAGGGGAGACCTCGGTGACCCACGTGACGATGCGCATTCCCCCGGCCTCCCCGACCGACCCCAGCCAGTTCGGTCACCGCAACCAACAAGTCTGTAAGCGGGAGCGAGGAAGGTTTGTTAAAAATGTCACGCTGAGCCACGGGTCTGTCCCTACCCCGCCATCCCCCTCCCCCCCGCCCCCACCACTGCCCAGAGCGGGAGCGGGGCGGGCCCAGGGAGCGCGCGGGCGGGTGGAGCGCGACTGCCGCTTCGCGGGGCCTTAAGGGCGCAAGGTGCGCGCCCCTTGGTCGGCTAGCGGCCACACGCGGGAAGCCCCGTCCCCTCCCCGCCCATCGCCCCGCCCCTCCCTTCGCCCCGCCCACAGCCCATGCCCCACCTCCCGCCCCGCCCCCACCTCCCGCCCCGCCCCCGCGCCCCGCCCCGCCCCCCTCCCCCCGCCCGGGCCGCCCCCCCCCGCCGCCCGGCGCCCGAGCTGCAGGAAGGAGCTGCCAGCTCTAGCCGGGCTTGCCTCAGCGCGCGGATCTGCACCATGCCCCGCATAGATGCAGATCTGAAGCTGGACTTTAAGGATGTCCTGCTCCGACCCAAGCGAAGCAGCCTCAGGAGCCGAGCCGAGGTGGGCCCCTTCGAGAGCCGCAGTGAGGGTGGGATTTGTTTTCCGCGTAGCTGGGGTGGGGGAGGACGGTGGGAGGAGGAGGGATGTGCTTAACCCAGCCGGCTTTTCCGTGTGTCTCTTGGTGGATGGGAGGCTGACCCCCTTGGCCCTCCCCATCTGCTGAGAGAGGGGAAAGCCGGCTGGTTCCCCGCCAGGACTTGAGGTGTCTTTAAGGGACCCAGCTCCGGCGTAAAATTCTAAATACGTCCGGCTGAGTGGGCTGGGGGAAGTACACGGTAGGCTAGACCACAGAGGAACAAAGATCAAGTGGCCGGCAGATTTAGAAAGAATGGGAGGGTGGCTGGAGGGGTGCACGTAGGGCAGAAATGACAAGAGTGGAGCCCAAGTGTAAAGGAGAGGACGACAGCGACGAAGAGCTTTGTGATTTTGGCATTGTCTCTTAGTGCGGAGAACCGACTGCCGCGTTAGTATCAGCGCCGGCAATGGAATTTTTTAAAAAAACCACTGAAAAACAGGCGGATTCCAGAGCGGCAAAAGTTCAGGGTTTACTTTCCACGTTTCAGTGACCTTGCTGGGAGTGAGGCTGGGGACGCGTGCCTGGCGCCACTCGACTTACTGGACAGCTGTAGGGAGGCAGAAAACACCCCAGCACAGGTGCGAGGGTGAGAGGCAGATTGGACCCCCTGGGCAGTTTGGCTGGTTCTGTGTCCATGAGATCGAAGACTGGCTATGGCTCCGAGTGAGAGGGGAAGGTGCTGCCCCGGCTGGGGCTGAGGAAGGTCACAGCCTGAAGGATAAACTAGTTGCACGGAAGGAGTCCCCTGGAGGAGGGTGTGCTGGTGACCGGGGCGCTGCCTGGCTTCTGAGAGCTGGAGAAGGAGGTGAGGAAGTGACTCCGTGTGGAGGTGGGGTCCGCAGGAGTAAACAGGAGGAGGCCAAGCCAGCACACTCTTCCAAAGGCTCCGCTCCACGAGACCATAAATAAATCCTCTTGCAAGAACTCTGCTGCCCGCCTGTGCCTGTGCCCGGGCCCAACCGCAGTGCCTGGGGTTGCCAGCCGAGGGCTTGTTTGGATTAAAGACG
The DNA here is from genome assembly GCF_022837055.1 of Prionailurus viverrinus. Taxonomy (NCBI): domain Eukaryota; kingdom Metazoa; phylum Chordata; class Mammalia; order Carnivora; family Felidae; genus Prionailurus; species Prionailurus viverrinus. Next base: position 12,615,045 of record NC_062565.1, on the reverse strand, counting down.
TGTCCTGTTTTAGCCGGTGACCAGAACAAGACACCTCAAGCAGGAGGGTTGGCAGCCGGACCCAGAGACCCGTAGAGGGTGGGTCTGGACAGGACTTCAGGAGGCCGGGAATGGCTAGCCCTTATCACCCTAGATGGGACCACCCTCTTCCTGTCCTTCCTCGTGTCCTTAAAGGTGCTAAAAGAGTGGCCGACTTTTGAAAGAAAAACAAATGGTTTGGGTGATAGGTAGCCACTGCCTAAGGCCAGAACAAGACAGGAGGTGGGGCTTCTGGGCAGACAGATAAAGTGGTGGCCTCAACATTCTTTCAGTATTTGTTCGGAATCCACTTAGGAGAGAGAAACTTACTAAGCCAAATGGGTGTTTATTTTTTTTTTTATTTATTTTTTTTTTTTTAATTTTTTTTTTCAACGTTTATTTTATTTTTTGGGACAGAGAGAGACAGAGCATGAACGGGGGAGGGGCAGAGAGAGAGGGAGACACAGAATCGGAAACAGGCTCCAGGCTCCGAGCCATCAGCCCAGAGCCTGACGCGGGGCTCGAACTCACGGACCGCGAGATCGTGACCTGGCTGAAGTCGGACGCTTAACCGACTGTGCCACCCAGGCGCCCCCAAATGGGTGTTTAAAACAAGGATATATTGTACGTATTTTCTGAGCCAGAAAGGATCTGGAGAAGGTAGAACATGTAGAATTTAGGTAATAGAATGAATTACTCTTTTCCAGAGAATAGTATGATGTCCTGCATCATTTGGTTTCATACTTTGAGCCGATTGAAACTGTTAATGTCCCAGCTTCCAATGGCACCTTGCAATCTACGTGTCCACATTGCAGTGAGAACTCTGTGCCCTTGGGAAATGTTTTCACAGTTCCATTTCTGTGGGAGTTTGCCAGCTCTGGGCATGGAAACCTAAGTTAACTGGCTTGCCTTTCCAGTTGGTTCCCCTAATAGCGTAGGTGCCTGGCTGATTGTGTCCCACAATCTGCCTGCTTTAGTTGATGTTGAGGGATCTAGTTAGCCCTAGACCTAAGCAGGCTTCCAGTCCCCTCTCAGTGTTTTCTCAGTTTGCTTGTGGATGCCTGAAATGTCTTACAGGGAGTTAAAAACTTTTCGTTGTGCCATCAGATATAAGCCTAAAATGTGTGCCCCCCTGCATGCAAATTGAAAACAAATTTGAAAGTGGCAAATGACAGTCTTTGAGCCTAACCAGAGAGCAGAGCTGAGTGGAGCCAGGAGAGAAAACATACCCTGTAAGAGCAGAGTCTGGCTCTGGGAAGGGAGTTTCGACTCTTGACAAGATTTATCACAGCGACGGTTTTTTGCTAAGAGCCAGGCCTGGTGTTGGATATCAGCCAGTGAGCAGAAAATGGAGAGAGAGGCAGAATGATCACCCACTTAGATGTTCTAGTATTCCGGTAAGGGCATTTCCGCAAATGTAAACATAAAATGAAGTTGAGGTCAGCTCCCAGCGGCAAAGGGTCCAGGTGGAGGTGGCCCAGGTGGCCTTCCTGTGATTGTGCCAGACGGGCAGTCGTCTCTCAGCTGTCCACTCTTTGCATTTACACACATCTTCACAAGCCCCTGGTACAGGAGAATAAAGTCCCACAGGGCTCCTTGGGGACGGTTGGGTAATCCATTCAAAGGAAGTCACGTGTAAGCACAAACTTTGGCTTTATCTGATGCACGGGGGACATCCAGACATTCCTTGACTCCCCGAGCAGTTCTTCCTGAGAACCCATTTCTGGCTCTGATGTCCCACCTGAGCCCTTAAGCTAGGGTAAGATTTAAAAAAAAAAAAAAAAAAGAACAAAAAACAAATTTACTAACACAGCCATAGCTTTGGAAGTCAGGCCACGAGGAAATTTGCAGTAGAGAATTGGCCACTTGTCCTAGGACAGAGAAGACACGACACAGTGAGAAGAATTCAGTCTTCTTTTAAAACTCTCTAGTGATTTTTTTTCACCAGTGGTCCAGGGAGAGGCAGATCGGCTCCAGAAAGGTCTGGTCAACCCTCAGGGGTCCACTGCACGTTGGCCTGCAGGGGATCAGAGCACAGCAGTGGAGAGGATATTTGGCTGGGAGCAAGCTGACCTGAATTTTAGCTCAGGCTGTGCACTACTTTGTCTTCAGTACCTTGGCGCTATGTTAGTTTCACAGGGCAGCTGTAACAAAGTACCAGAAAACGAGGTGGCTTACACAATAGAAATGTATTGTCTCCCGCTCCAGGAGGCGAGGAGCCGCAGATCAGAATGTCCATGGGCTGGATCCTTCTGAGTGCGGTGAAGGAGAGTCTGTGACATTTCTCTCTCCTATTTTTCTGGTTGTTTACACACAATCTGGAGTGTTCCTTGGCTCATAGATGCATAGTTCCTATCTCTGCCTTCATCTTTACATGATGTTCTCCCTCTCTGTGTGTGTCTGTGTCCAGATTTTCCCATTTTGAGAACACCAGTCATGTTGGGATGGGGGCCCTGTTGTGCTGACCTCATCTTACCTTGATTGTCGGCGAAGACCTTATTACGGATCTTTTATCCTTTCGGGAGACACAGCTCAAACCATAGCAGCCTCTATGAAATTAGAGGGTGTGAGTAGAATTGTTCTTAATGGATGCCTCAGAATCACCTAAGGAGACACTCCAAAATACACACACTGTCTCCAGCACAAAGGTTCTCAGTAAGTTTGGAGCGGCTTGAGCATATGTGTTTTGGAAATCCTCCTGTGCTGATTCTCATGTGCACACAGACGCTGGGCTAACCACTGGGGTCTTTTCCATTTGGAGAAGCCCGCGGCTGTCTGGTAATGTACAGCCGCCCGAGCTTCCCGAAATCCTGGCAGCTGGTGGCGAAGCCTGCAAGGGACAGAACTCATGCACAGAGCTGGGCTGGGGCTCACCAAGCATTGCCCTGAGAAAGGCTGGGGGCCGAGCTACAATAATATTCTTACTTCTTGGTCAGACGTTAATTTATTCCACACTTTTGAAGCCACTCTCTAGAACTATAAAGATAAGAGGGGGGTGTGCCTGGGTGGCTCCGTCGGTTAAGCATCCGACTTCAGCTCAGGTCACGTTCCTGTGGTTCATGAGTTCGAGCCCCGCGTCGGGCTCTGTGCTTCAGCTCAGGGCCTGGAGCCTGCTTCGGATTCTGTCTCTCTCTCTCTCTCTCTCTCTCTCTCTCTCTCTGCCCCTTCCCCGCTCGCACTCTGTCTCTCTGTCTCTCAAAAATGAATAAACGTTAAAAAAAAAAAAAGATAAGAGGGATTGTCCCTGTAGACTTACCATTTATAGGTGAGACGGGTAATGGATCCTTTATTTAATAAGAGCATTGCTTAAACAGTGCCACCTATAGATCTAGGCAAAAGGGGCCCTGCCCCACACCCCACCTCTGCTCCCTTATACCCTCCTCACTGGACAGGGCCAGAGGGCCATGCCTTTTCATGAAGGCCGTGTTCCAGGGACTCAGAGTCCTGGATTTCCTTGCCCAGATGACTGCAGGCTAATTCCAAGGCTTGCAAGGAAGGGCCCCTTCCCAGGCTGTGTTTTCCCAGGGACCTGCCGTGATGCAGGTGTGCTCAACTCCAACCTCAGGCAGTGGCCAGGCGGCAGCTGTTTGGGAGAATGGATGTGTGTGTGCATGGAGCTTCGTGTGCAGACTGGGGGGTCTGTGTGTGCACATCAAGGTTTGGGTGGGACGAGAAGAGGGTGTGGACCGGAGGCCAGGGGCTCGCTCCCCATGACACGATGTTCTGGTACTTTCCAGGTCATTAGTGTTTGTCAAGGTTTGACACAATGTAGAAGGCTTATGCTTATGTAGAAGCCTGTTAGCTCGATCATAACGTTGAGATATTTAGGAATGTGGTAGGTGGGTCTCCATTCATGCCTTTTTTTTTTTTTTTTAATTTTTTTAACGTTTATTCATTTTTGAGAGTGAGAGACACAGAGCATGAGCAGGGGAGGGGGAGAGAGAGAGGGAGACACAGAATCCGAAGCAGGCCCCAGGCTCTGAGTTGTCAGCACGGAGCCCGACGCGGGGCTCGAACTCACGAACCACGAGAACCTGACCTGAGCTGAAGTCGGATGCTTAACCGACGGAGCCACCCAGGCGCCCCTCCATTTGTGCTTTTGGCCCCCAAATGTTGGGCTGTGGGACTGACTTTGATGAAGGTGTGTTTAAAGGGCAGGAGAAACATGCATTTTTGAGGTGGGGGAGGGATAGTGCATTACTTTGTGTTCCCTTGCAAATCAGGCTTAGCACAGTGGGAATTTGGAGGTGCTGTAGTTGGTACATTGACCAGCTGTGGCAGATTAAATACCAAGTTTTGTTCCCAGGAGGCTGGAATATTTAAAATATCTATTTCTTTTAGTGAACAACAGGTGTATTTGGGGGGCGGGTGTGTGTCTTTGTGTGGGTAAGATCAGGGAAGATTAGTTAAAACATTTTTTAGGGGTGCCTGGGTAGCTCAGTCAGTTGAGCACCTGACTTCAGCTCAGGTCATGGTCTCGTGGTTTGTGAGTTCGAGCCCTGCCTTGGGCTGTGTGCTGACAGTTCTCTCTCTCAAAAATAAAATAAACATTAAAACAAATTTTAAAAATGCATAATATTAGCTTCAGAGGTACAATCCCATACATCACCTGCTGCTCATCATAGCAAGTGCACTCTTAATCCCCATCACCTGTTTAACCCATCCCCCCCTCCCACCTCCCCTCTGGGAACCATCAGTTTGTTCTCCAGAGTTAAGAGTCTGTTTCTTGGTTTGCTGCTCTCTCTCGCTCGCTCGCTCTCTCTCCCATTTTCCTTTGTTCATTTGTTTTGTTTCTTAAATTCCTCGTATGAGTGAAATCATGTCTTTCTCTTACTGTCTTATTCACTCAGCGTGACACATGTTGTTGCACGTGGCAGGGTTTCGTTCTTTTATACGGCTCAATAATATTCCCTTGTGTATATAAACCACGTCTTCTTTGTCCATTCATCAGCTGAGGGGCAGTCGGGCTGTTTCCATAGTTTGGCTGTTGTAAATACCGCTGTTGCAAACACTGGGGCGCGGGTATCCCTTTGAATTAGAGTTTTTGTATCTCTTTGGGTACATACTCAACAGTGCAATTGCTGAATCTTTGGTGGTTCTGTTTTTAGCTTTTTGAGGCAGCTCCTCACTGTTTTCCAGAGTGGCTGCACCCGTTCACATTCCCACCAGCAGTGCAGGAGGGTTCCTTTTTCTCCACATCCTCACCAACATCTGTTGTTTCTTGTCTTTTTCAGTGTAGCCTTTCTGACAGGTGTGAGGCGATATCTCATTGTAGTTCTGATGTGTATTTCCCTGAGAGTGAGCGATGATGAGCATCTTTTCATGTGTCTCTCGGCCATCCGCATGTCTTCTTTAGGAAAATGTCTGTTCGGGGGCTCTGCCCATTTTTAATTGGATTATTCATCGTATGGGTGTCGGGGTGTATAAGTTCTTTATGGATTTTGGATACTAACCCTTTATCGAATATGTCACTTGCAAATCTCTTCTTCCATTCCCTAGGTCGCCTTTTAGTTTTGTCGATTGTTTCCTTCGCTCTGCAGAGGCTTTTTATTTTGTACTCTCCATATGTACTCCCAATAGTTTATTTTTACTTGGGGAAGACAATTTTATTTCTCATTCTTAGAATTAAGGATTGCATGGAATCTACCATAGGAAGACAAAAAATAAGGGCAGGAGTTCACCGTCAAGGCTGATCTTTTTCCAGGGAGGGCTCTGTTTTTTCCATACTGCTGATAGGTTTTGGGGTGCCGGGAAAAGCCCATTGCGAGCTCAGCTGGGTTCAGAGTGTGGCTGCCCTCCCCGTGCGTCTTGGGAGGAGTATGAATGATTTGAGACCAAGGAATTCAGATTATTTTAAGCCTGCCAAGCCAGAATGGTGGAGTGCCATTAGCACAGAGGGTTGCAGTTAATAGACCCCTTCGGTTATCTCTCAGAATGTAGATCTAACTTGCTTCGCTGAAGTCCAGCCAAGGGTCATAATGAAGGAAGTAGAGAAAGCCATAAGCTGCCTCACCTGTCAGGAAGTTCCTGCGTCTCATTTCCCCTCGGCTTTGCTGTTTAAGGCCGGTGCAGACATAGGACACCATTCACCCAGGAAGCCTGCTGGGAGCTGTGTAGAGAGCAAGCACGGAAGGCCAAGTGACGTGTCCCATGGTGTTTTTTGACATGTTGATTGCAAAGTGAAAGTTGCCTTAGGGACGGACACCTGGGGGGCTCCGTCGGTTAAGCAGTTAAGCGTTAGACTCTTGGTTTCAGCGCAGGTCATGATCTCCTGGTTTGTGAGTTCGAGCCCCACACTGGACTCTGTGCTGACAATGCAGAGCCTGCTTAGGATTCTGTCTCCCCTCTCTCTTCCCCTCCCCTACTTGTTCTCTCTCTCTCTCTCTCTCTCTCTCTCAGTAAATGAGTAAACTTAAAAAAAAAGTTGCCTCAAATGAAAAGAGAAGGAACTAGACCAACAGTGGTAAGGAATGATTATTGCTGATCTATTCAATGATTAATGGCTGATATATTCATATATGTATATATTATTGGTGATCTGTCCAGGATTAATGTAGGTTGAAATCACTTCAGAGACCAGAGATCCACCCCTGTGTGTCTCCTGCCAGTTCTCCTGGGGAAGCATCTGCTTTCAGGATGATCCTGGGTCCCTCACGGTCCAGCCCAGGGGACAAACAGGGCTGAGTAGGTACGACAGGAAATGTAACGCAAGATATCTGAACTCAGCTGAGATGCCACGTGAGATGTGGAGGCACCCTAGGGATTCGCAACAGTGAAAAGGGGCTTCGGAAGGGGAGGAGGTGATGTTCCTGAGATCACTCCCTGACAGCTGGAACCGAGGCCACGCAGGCCGAGGCAGAGGCAAGGCGTTCTGGGAGAACGCGCTGACTGCATACAGGCCCTCCTCCCTTGTTCCGCACGGTCCTGCACTTTCCCACGCAGTTTCTCCATTGGCTGAACCCGGCCAGAAACCAACCTGGGCATCGGAGCCTGCAGGGGCGGGGGGTGACCTTCCTGTGGTAAGGGGGAGGGGCGGGAAAAGGGTGAAGAATAAACCTGTGAGCAGGCAGGTCTCAGATCTGCCTGGGACAAAGAAGGGGTTCTGACTCTGTTAGCTCTTGGCGCGTGCCTAGCAGACTTTGGCTGCGCCCACCATCCTGGCTTACCTGTCCTGGATCCCCGACCGCTGGGGCTGGGTTAGACACGACGACGCCCCGAAGTTGGAGTGACAGGAGAATTGGAGGGCCCTTCCTCCACCATTTGCGCGTCAAAGGAACAAGTGTGTGTTTGCTTAGACACCTGGCTCCCTGTACTTCCTCTCAGCTCTTTGAAGGATGCTCAGAATTACAAAGCAAGCTGAGAAGGTTGACAGGTTAAGGGATTCATGGTTTGCAGCTCGCTGTGGGTGAATTTGGAGTGTCTGCTTCTCTCGGTGGGTGAGAATTAAAGGGAAAGTCATGCCTGGCAGGGAAGGGTGGAGTGGATTTTCCCAGGAGGGGAATGGTCCCTCCGGTGCCTGGAAGTGGGGAAATGTAGCATGCGCGTGGGTGTTTAGGGCCAGGATGGATGGGGCTGGGGGCGGAAGGTGGCAGGCAGTGGGTTGGGAGCACAGCTGAAGGAGAGAGCTTCCGATTCTGAGGTTTGGATCGATGGTGGGCCACCAGTGCCTTGTACTGCGTTGGCTTTGTCCCTGGATGACCACCTGTTACTCTGACTCCTCAGGAGCTCTCCTGTTTTGGGGCCACGTGGCTCAGCCCCTAAGAGACCAACGGACCGAGGGACACGCACTTGCTTTTTGTTGTTCGCCCTTGCTCCAAACTCTAGAAGTTCTTCACGGATCACTTGAAGAGCACTTCGTTTCTGTTTCCCTTTTTGCCAATTAGGTGGATCTTGAGCGTACCTTCACGTTTCGGAACTCGAAGCAGACCTACTCGGGGATCCCCATCATTGTGGCCAACATGGACACCGTGGGGACATTCGAGATGGCAGCAGTGATGTCACAGGTAGGATGACTCTACTGCTCACCCTGGACAGGTGGTCAGGAGCCCAGCCCGGACTCGCTCAGACACAAAGAAGAGGAGAAAACTGAGACATTCCGGATCATTTACTGTGGCCGAACTATTCGGTTCTGAGTCTGATGGCTGCCGGGAGGTACTTCTTTTCTTTTCCGTCAGAAGACAGAGTCTGGACTTGGCATTCAAGGAGATGGCTTAGGTCTGCACCCGTTTCTTCCTTGAAAATGCTCCTGGTAGTTTTAGAAACTAGAGATATTGTCAAGTGAGGCTAGTGTCGTGTTATAGAAGAGTGACCTTGCCTTTAAAATTAAGGCGGGGGGCACCTGGGTGGCTCAGTTGGTTGAGCGTGTTGACTTCGGCTCAGGTCACGATCTCACAGTTCATGAGTTCAAGCCCCACATGGGGCTCTCTGCTGTCAGCCTGTCAGCGCAGAGCCCGCTTAGGATCCTCTGTCCCATCTCCCTCGGCCCCTCCCCAGCTTGCGCTCTCCCCAAAATAAGTAAATATTTACAAAAATAAAATAAATTAGGGCAGACCCGCCTTTGTATGCAGTCTGTGCAATAGCGTTTATTACCTAATTATGTACGAAACACTTATGGGGCACTGATGTGCCAGCCAGTGGATACAACGTGTGTAATGTTGTGACAGCTCCTCCCTGTGTGTTCCTTTTCCTGACGGGGAAACTGAGGCAGAGAGGAAGAGAAGAGGTCACTTGGCTCAGGGCATCCAGTCGGGTAGAGACAGAGCCAAGATTCAAACCCAGACTGACTCCTAAATAAGGGATTTGCCTCCCAACTCACACGGACAGGTAACAACCTAACAGACCTAACCACACAAGGTCCATTTTAGCCAGTTAACTAGTCTCATCTCCTATAAGGGGAAGAGTTAGTAGCCAGGCCTTGGGAAAAATAAAAGAAAAGCCATTTGTGGGCAGGACTTTTGTCCCACGCGGCTACGTCCGAGATGCAACACACCTTATTCATCTGAGATGTGAAATGTTTGCTTCTGACGTGCACAGAGTGTGTGTGTCTATTTCCATTGATAATGCCTGCCAAGGGAAAAGATAAATCCAATTAGTTGAAAGAGCTTCTCGCTGTGGGCAGCAAGCCAAACCTCAGGAGGTGTTAGGATTCATTATTAGCCAGTGATTAGAAGGAAGATTTTCAAACAAATTATGAATTCGGAAAGTGGAATCGGGGGTGGTCTGTCTGACTCCGTGATCAGTTCTATTCAGTCCCCACCGAGTTTCGACCCGGAGGCTAGTGAATTCATTGCTAAAGGAATTTGTTTTTGTTTTTTGTTTTTTTTTTTTCCTCCTTGTCTTTTCCTTGCCCTGCTCTGTGATCAGCCATTGCTACTAATGAATTATGTATTACTATAAGAGTGGGTGGGATCAGGGAGCAATGAGTAATCCTGATTAATTATCAGATTACTAGTCCTTGAAGAATATAGAGCTTGCTGTGCCCTGCCCGTTTTGACAGGAAGGAAGGACTCACCATTCTTGAGACAAGGTACACTGAGAATACAGTGAAATAGCATACGCTGAAACCATGTGTGGATACTGTGAGCTTTCTCTTTCTAGGATCCACTGAGACAGTGTGCGTTAATAAAGCCATGGAATTTTAGAATGGGAAATTGTAGATGGGGAAGTCAACCCAGGGAAGTTAGGAGAGGGTCCTGACAGAGAAGGAACCCGAGCTCTGCAGTCAGATAGACGTTTGATTCGGGCCTTTGCCCCCCTTTGGCCAAGCTGCTGTTAAATTCCTTAAGCTCCGTTTCTGTCCGCGAAGCCAGAGTTACTGTATGAGGTTGCTCGAGGGGGTAAATGGCACGAAATGGTGTGCAGAGTGCTTGGGAGCAAAGTGTCGATGTTGGATCGGGTTGATAGTCCTAGATTGGGGATTGTAAGTTACAGAATTTCCTCCCTCCCGCCCTCACTCAAAAATACCAACAACCGCCCGTGTTTAGCAAGACATGTTTAGATCATGAACGCAAAGAAAAGCTTTCAGGTGTCAGTTGAGGTTCTTTTGGATTGGCTTAAGCAGCAGGTGGCCCTCGGGCGACCCTTAGGGGCAGGGCAGCTGCGGTCCTCAGCTCTGTGCCTGACTCAGGTGGTGGGCCTGGACAGGGTTCTGAGAACTCTTCCCTTTCCCTCCCTCCCCGGCGTCCGGGCAGGGCCTCCTGAGTCCGGAAGGCAGTGTTGTCCCATCGGATTAGAATGGAAAACGCGGTTTTGTGATTTCACTGGTCACACCTTGTCTGTTTTTGGCTCTTAGCATATTTAAAGCAAATCAAGCGTGAACATCAGGAACGCCTAATGCTTCTGTGTCGTGGGGTCACCCCTGCCACACGGAGGCAGGAGAGCTGACTCATTTGACTTCTTGCGCTGATGGTGCTGTTTTGTTCCCTAGCACTCCATGTTTACGGCAATTCATAAGCACTACGCCCTGGATGAATGGAAGTTCTTTGCTGCTAATCACCCAGAATGTCTGCCGGTAAGACTACACCCTGGTTATAAATTCCACTGCTTGCAGGGGGTGGGGAGACAGACTTCAGGGTAGTCGAGAGGATTTGACCTGCAGACAGACATGCGGAGTCCTTAGAGCTCTGGGGAGAGGCGGTAGTGGGCCCCTGACCCTCCAGAACATTCCGCCGAGGGAAAAAGCCGGGCACGAAAATCTGTGTCTGTTTACATGAAATGGCAAACCAGGCCAGCCTACAGAGACAAAGTAGATTTTGGTGGTTGCCTAAGGCGGGCGGGGGGCGGGAATTTGAGGGTGAGGGCTAAAGCGTGTGGGAGCGACCGAGGTTCTGGGGTGACACGTGTTTTAAAATCGTGAGGGCGGATGCGTGACTCTGAATATGCCAGAAACTCTTGGACTGCACTCTCTAACGGGGTGAGCTGTGAGGTGTGTAATTATATCTCAATAAAGCTGTTATTTAAAAAAAAAAAGGCAGTTTGAAAATAAGGAAAATCCCTATTATTATGTAACGCACCTGACTTGGCACCTGGCACATCCCGAGCCAGTGCCAGCAGAGAAGTCTCTTGGCATTGGAGTTGCTCTCCCCTGTGATCAGATCATGTGTGATTGGAAAATGACTTTATACGGTGCTGCTTTTGAGCTTATTACACTGCTCTCTTTTTCCCGTCCCCGGCTGTGCTGCATGGAGATTGTGGGTTCGCGAGAAGGTGGTTTGGGCGATACAAAATTCCGGCTTGCTGCCAGATCTTTTCATTTTTTTTCCCCACGTTGTGTTTGAATGAATTATAATTGTGCCACCTTCTTCCCTTCTCTGTAAGGAGTTCGGAGAGCAATGATTTTTTTTTTTTTTTTTTTTTTTTTTTGGTCATACCTCTGACTCCTGTATGGGAGTTTCTGGCAACGTGTTCTAAGCTGGCAGCCTGACCTTCGTGACCAACTGTGATCGTTTGACTTCCTACTCTGCCTCCGTGCCCCCCCCCCCCCACCAAATTAAAAGGCGAATTGAAAAGGGGAAAATGTCAAATGCTCGGTGACACGGAGACAAATGAACCAATGTTGAGTTTCACTTGCCAGACTTTAACAGCAACGAAAGGGAAAATGGGAAAGGCAGCCTTGCTCTCGTGGGAGGGATGGATGGGGCCGGAGCTGGTCAGAATGTCAGCGGGAGCAGTGAAAACGGGTGTCGACGCAAAGAACGAGAATACACGCGTATCGAGTGACTGGGCTGTTTACGCTCAGTATCTGGGTTGTCACTACATTGTTGTGATTTGGGGGGAGCCACAAAGGATACTCAGATAGGTCCCCCATCTGTGACTTCTGGCTTTAGAGAAGTGACATAAAATATAAAAGGAGAGATGCCGACTCCGGGCACAATCCCATGGCTTAGTGGCACCAAGGCACAAATGACTAAAAACAAATTTTTTTTTCCCCAGGGAGCAGATTTTCACAGGAGCAGGGGGGGTGGGTTGGAGAGCGTCGGTGCTGTGGAGGTTGGGGAAGAGGGTGTTTTCCCCGAGGGGCGTGCGGTGGCTCCAGATGTGAACAGGGACAGGTGCGGCTGGGAAGGATCGTTTTAGGCTCGTGGGTTCTTGCACCGTTTGGACGTTTTCCCCTTTTAATAGGAACCCCGAGTCTTGGAGCTCTTTGTGTAGGTTACGACTTGCATGTTGTGAAATTATCGTATTGGGAGTAAAAATGAAAATAAGAAGGATGGGGCGCCTGGGTGGCTCAGTCGGGAAAGCGTCCAACGTCGGCTCTCATGGTTTGCGAGTTCGAGCCCCACGTCGGGCTCTGGGCTGGCAGCGGAGAGCCTGCTTGGGATTCTCTCTCTTCATCTGTCTGCCCCACCCTCCCCCCCACCTCTCTAAAAATAAATACGTAAACTTGAGAAAAAGACAGAGGAAGGAGTTCTGTCCGAGGAGTTTGAGACATCTTCCCCTCCCTCCCTTGCTATACGAGATGCTCAGTGACGGCCGCAGCTTCAGCAGGAGGAAGCCTGTGTTGACTGGCCACATCTTAGTCTTCTGCTTCTCCTCATCTCCTAGAAGAGCGTTCACACCAGCAGCTCCACGGTTCAGAGTTCCACACGGCTTGAAGAAACCAAGGAAAAGCCAAGGACTAGGTTTCCTGAATAATTAGAGATGTAGTTACCCGAGGGGCGCCTGGGTGGCTCAGTAGGGTGGGCGCCCGACTTTGATCTCAGCTCAGACCGTGATCTCGCAGTTCGTGAGTTTGAGCCCCGAATCAGGCTCTCTGCTGTAGGCGCGGAGCCCGCTTTGGCTCCTCTGCCCCCCTCTCTCTGTGCTTCTCCCCCACTGGCGCTTTCTCTCTCAAAAATAAACATTAAAAAAAACAATGTACTTACTGGAAGATTCTGTGGCCGAGGTTCAAGGTTAAGGATATATGCACTTTAATGGGGGGAAAGGTAACTGAAGCAAAGTGTAGTTAACCTAATGAATGGATCACGAGTCTCCCTTACCTCTGCTGTTGTGTTTCTTTTTTTTTTTTTTTTTTTGAAACATTTATTCATTATTGAGAGGGAGAGACTGAGCATGATCAGGGGAGGGGCAGAGAGTGGGGAGACACAGAATCCGAAGCAGGCTCCAGGCTCTGAGCGGTCAGCACAGAGCCTGAGGCGGGGCTCGAACTCACCAACCGGGAGATCATGACCTGAGCCGAAGTCGGACGCCCAGCCGACTGAGCCACCCAGGCGCCCCTGCTGTTGTGTTTCTTGAGCAGATCTGCCGTGTGTGTATTTGACCTAGGTACACCTCGAAGAGTCACTGCACCGTCCTCAGCATAGGCGAGTGGGGGGGGGGCGGGGGGCAGGGTCTGCCTTTGAATGCTACTTACTCCTCAGGCCTTGCTCTTCCCCGTGTGTTTTGGTACAGCACGTAGCCGTGAGTTCGGGCAGCGGGAAGAGCGATCTGGAAAAGATGAGCAGCATCTTGGAAGCCGTGCCGCAGGTCAAGTTTATCTGCCTGGACGTGGCCAATGGGTACTCAGAACATTTTGTGGAATTCGTGAAGCTGGTGCGTGCCAGATTTCCAGAACACACTATCATGGTAGGTATGGAGGAGGGCTCTCCGGGGGGGGGGGGGGGGGGCGGAGGGGAGCAGAGAGAGGCTTGCTCCGTGTGCGGGGCGGTGGGGGGCTGTGTCGGTGCTTTCTTGTTGAGACGAGTGGAGAATCCTCATGAAGAGGCGGCGATGGAAGGTCTGCAGACTGGCTCCCCATAAAAACTAGAATCCAGATCAACGTTACAGGGTGTTGGCTTTTTATCTCTGCTAAATGTTATCAAATGTTTCTTACCGTGTGTGCCCCTTGAACAAAGGTCTTCTGTGACCCTCTTTACTTAAGGAGTTTATTTTTAAAAAATGAGAACAATGAGAGGTGCCCGAGCGGCTCAGTCGGTGAAGCGTCCGACTCTTGATTTTAGCTCAGGCCGTGATCTCGTGGTTCGTGAGCTCGAGCCCCGCATCAGGCTCCACGCTAACAGTGCGGAGCCTGCTTAAGAGTCTCTCTCTACCCTTCCTTGCTTGCGTGGGCATGCTCTCTCTTTCTCTAAATAACATTAAAAAAAAAAAAAAAGAAAACAATGAAACTGGGGTTAGGTTGCCACCTTTTTAGGTCATCTGTACCCCTCTCCTAATTTTCCAGTGGAAAATTCTACCAGAGCAATTGAAGTGCCTCATGGGAACGGTAGCCAGCCGGTTGGAGTATTGCTTTGTCTACGACCCTTATTCTCGACTTTGCCTGTCTTTTGTGTCCCTTCCTAATTAGGAGCACCTTCGCTGGTCAGAAAGTGTGTTTGTGGTTGCCAGCAAAGGTGGATTGACCGAAAAAGGGACCGGAGGCTCTTGAGTTAAAATTGGGCTTTTGGAAAATCTGTGTCGTAATTGTGCGTGTCTTTACTGTCTTAGGTACCGTGACGATTACAGAGCGGCCACTAGGTAATTTCCCTGTGTCTCCGTTGTTTTAAACTCTGAATTTTATTTCTCCTCGTATCTCGGCATCGTAAGGAAGTTGGCACCCAGGAATTATTTCTGTTAGTGGAGTTAAATCTGTTAAGAATTGACAAGGATTTTTGAGTGTGTATTTTCATGCTTTCCAATTACAGGAGAAGAAAGAATCAAGAGTTGCCCCAAGGTCGATCAGCAGTACAGTAGGAGAAGTTGGGTGGGAGACTGAAAAATTCATTTTACCCTCCCTAATAGTGCTGCGGTGTCATTGCTTTCATCCGTAACGGTAATACTGCTTATTGAATACCTAGTAGGTTTTAGAAAGTTCGCATCTGTTCTTTCTCTTCTGTTAAGAGTGGGAACCGCTATCCCAGATGTATCCCAGATGAGGAATCTTAGGCTCTGATCTGCTCATACACTTGGAGTTTTCACAAGGTCATACCGATGTGGAACAGCTAAGCTGGGGTTTGAAGCCGGGTCTGTTGGTGTCTAATATCTGGTGTCCTGAGGCTCTTCTGTGGTGACCGCCATCGGTGGTAACTTTTGCTCACGCCAGAGCGAGTAGAAGGCTGGACTCCCGGGACTGCAGAAGCCCCAGCCCTTCAGCTGAGACCTGTAGCCCTAAACAGTATGGGGTATTAAATGTAGATTGTGTGAAACACTGCCTGCGTGGCAGGAGAAAGAGCGTGACAAATATGTCTTGAGGAGACCTTTGTTCATTCCTTGTGGAGAGAAGAAGATCGGGCATTCCTTAGGTTTCTGCTTGGAGGTGGTGGCGTGGTCTAGATCGTTCCAGATCTTTCCAGGTTACCTCCAGTGTGTCAGTTGTGCTGGGGATAGAAGCGACTGATAAACCTGGGATGTCGTCCTTTACCTCCACTGGCAGGAGAGTTCCGAAGGGTCAGGCATGAGAAATGACACGGATTTAGTAAGGCGACTCAGTGGTTCCCCTTTCTTTCTCTTTAGTAATCCTTGCCTTAAATTGTGAAATATGACATACCTACAGAAAAGTGCTTAGAACCTGAGTGTTTCATAAATAGTCCTAGCCTAAGCAAGCCTTCCAGTGTACCTACGTCCAGAAGCCCCTACTCCCACCCAAGAGGGCTGTCCCCCTCCGGACTCTAGTGATCTCTTCCTTCCTTGCATGTCTCTGGTCTCACCACCACTGATCTCTTCTTAACACTGTTTAATCGTGCCTGGTTTTGCCCCTTGTGTAAGCGGTAACCCCGCCCGCATGGCTCTTGTGTCGTCTTTTGCTCCGTAGCATATGGAGACGCAGCCGCATGGTTTTATGGAAGCGGCAGGGCAGGTATGCTGTTCCTGCTGGAACAAATCCGTAATTCTGTCTCCCACACGTCTCCCTTGCCCCTCCCCCTTGCTCTACTTTGCCGCCGGTTGGAACACCCTGAGAATCGCTGAGTGCCCCTGGAGTTGGTGGGAGCTCAGCCACCCGGGGGAAGTCACCTCACCTTCTGAGTCTCATTTTCCGCACCGACAGAAAGGAGGTCGAGGATAATAACAGGCAGAGAATGACGGAGGGGGTCACACGGTGTGGGGTTCACACACAGTTGTTTGTCGGTTGTGAGGACCGTTGGGGGCATATGCCCTGAGCACTGAGGTAGACGTGGAAGGTTGATAGGGAAGAAAACGGAAGGTGGGATGGGAAGATTATTCGTTTTTGTTTTAAGAAGGCAGAGAAAACACGGGCCCCTTCTTTCAAAAGGATAAATGATTGCAGAAATCAGTTGGGGGCTCCTGGGTGGCTCGGTCAGTTAAGTGTCCGACTTCGGCTCAGCTCACGATCTCAAGGTTCTTGAGTTCGAGCCCCATGTTGGGCTCTGTGTTGGTGGTTCGGAGCCTGGAACCTCCTTCAGATTCTGTGTCTCCCTCTCTCTCTCTCTCTCTCTCTGCCCCTCCCCTGCCCGCACTCTGTCTCTGTCTCTCTCTCTGTCGAAAATAAATAAACATTAAAAAAAATGTGCTGTGCTCCAGTGGGCTATGAGTTTTAGCTCACAGCTGGTCCTGCCGACAGCTGAGGCAAGCTGCCCGCTGTGGAGCCCAGGGAGCCCGTGTTCCAGCCCTCAGGGTTGCAGACAAGGGGACAGGGGCAGTGCAGGAGGAGGGAGGCTGCCAATACAAGGGAAGGGGCAGTGTCATGAGTACAGAGCCCCAGGGTTGCTATGGGGATGAGGCTGGGACGGGGGGGGGGGGGGTGGAGAGACTGGCGCAGAGTTCCCACGGCCCTGTGGGCACCCACCACAAGCAAGTGCCCCTTTAGCGTCTGCTGGTTGGCTCTGGGATGTGTTTTTATTGTTCTTGTTGGTTTCCCCAGCAATGAACGGGGGACGTTGGCAAGGTAGGTGGTTATTTCTAAGGCCTTCTTTGCTTGCGCTGACCCTTGAAATCTGCCATTCGTTTGGAAACCTCCAGGACTCTTAACACCCTTGGTTTGGGGAAGTGTAATTTCTCTCATGGCTTTTGGATGCATTACCATTTGTCCAGGGTTTTGGAACTGAAGAGTCTGTAATATGGATGTTGAGTGTCATGATCGTTCCAATGCGGTGAACAGAAGAGGTACTCAGAAACGGTCTTGGTAGGGGTGCCTGGGTGGCTCGGTTGGTTAAGTGTCCGACTCTTGACTTCAGCTCAGGTCACGACACTTCATGAGAGCGAGCCCCGTGTTGGGCTGTGCACTCATAGCATGGAGCCTGTTTGGAATTCTCTCTCCCTCTCTCTCTGCCCCTCCCCTGCTTGTGCTCTCTCTCTCTCAAAACAAAGATTAAAAAAGAAAAGAAGAAGAAGTGGTCTTGGTAGGGGCGCCTGGGTGGCTCAGTCGGTTAAGTGTCTGGCTCTTGATTTCAGCTCAGGTCATGATCTCACCCTTCGTGAGATCGAGCCCCATGTCAGGCTTTGTGCTCACAGCACAGAGCCTGCTTGGGATTCTCTCTCCCTCTCTCTCTCTCTCTGCCCCTCCTCTGCTTGCACTCTCCCTCTCTCAAAATAAATAAATAAAGATTAGAAAAAAAAAAGAAAAGAAATGGTCTTGGTAGCAGCTGGCAGTTCAGGATGTGTGCATTCGGAGCAAGGGCTTATCTGTTGCTCCCTGTTTCCTGTGCGTTCTGGATTTATGTGCACACCCCTTTTCCTTGCCTTTCAGCTAAGGCACTCCCTGCCACTTGTAAGGAGGGAAAAAGCAGGGATTTTTAGAACACTTTGGCAGAGAAGGGTCCTGTAGAAGTGCTGGCTGTTAGAACGGTGTGGTAAGTCCTAGAGCCATTTATTTGCCTGGTGGCTTCCAGAGAGGAAAGAGAATGATGCCTACCGGGTGCTGTAGAAAAAGGCACTGAGTGTGGATGAGACCCTGCTCTTGGAATCCTGTCAAATCTTGGAGCATGGTTACGAGCACCTGCTCTTACTGACGTGAAACTCCATTTCAGAGAGCTTAGGGAACTTTCTGAGGATCTCACAGCCAGCGCGAGGTGAGCCCGGGGTCCAGAGCCAAGCGGCCTGCCTCCGGGACCTGAGATCTTCCGGTTGTACCACACTGCCCACCGGAAACCAAGCCCGCTGAAAAAATGCTTTTGTGCTGGTGCTTCTTTCTGACTTTGTCCGGAGGAGGTAGGTCTGTGACACCTGACCCGTTCAGAGTAGACTGGAGACCTAGCTGCACGCCCCGGGGCAATGCCATGTTAGCCACCGTTGACCGGTGCCCAGGTAGCCGTGGGCACAGCCTCCTGGTTTCTGTGCATGGCCAGTGGCCCAGTTACCTGTCTGCATTCTTGCGGTGGCACTCACGGTCACCTCCTGAGCTGTCCCTCTTCCCGAAGAGGCGGACGCTCTTTAGAATTCCCTGCGGGTTGTCAGCCGTGGGCAGTCTTACTCGTTGAAGTAGGAGAAGTGGTCATGGCTGACGGACCATAACCTCTCAGGCCGAGTTGCCTGGATGTCCTGTTTTCGCCGTCTTTCCGGAACTGTGGCGGAAACCCACGCAGGGCCTCGGATCCAGGTGATGCCTGAGAGCCCCATAGCAAACTCAGTTTAATGTGCCGTGAAAGATGGTTATTGCCTTGATAGCGTCTCCTATTCCTGCTTCCACGGGTAGGTGTAGAGACACGTGCGAGTGCTTGGGAGAAGGTACTGGCATCAGCATTCCATCACCTTCTATGGGAAGTTGGCAGGCCGTGGCCCCTTGGGCCAAACCTGGCCTACAGCTCTTTGCAGGCCCCTGCCTTATCTCCTCCTAGAGAAAGGACTTTTCTTGGCAGAGGGACTCAGAAGAGCCAGTCAAAACTGGGTAGAGAAGTTATTGTTTCATTTACTTCAAAAAAATTTTTAACATTTATTTTTGAGAGAGCGAGCACGAGAGTGGGGAGGGGCAGAGAGAGAGGGAGACCCAGAACCAGAAGCAGGTTCCAGGCTCCGAGCTGTCAGCACAGAGCCCGATGCGGGGCTCGAACTCACGAACTGTGAGATCGTGACCCGAGCCGAAGTTGGACGCTTAACCGACGGAGCCACCCAGGCGCCCCGAGAAGTTATTTTCTAGTAGGTACACACCTTCAGTTTGGGATGATGAAAAGTTGTAGGAACAGATGGTGGTGATGTCTGCACAGCAGTGTGAATGTATTCAGTGCCACTGAATTGTCTGCTTAAAAATAGCTAAAATTGGGGCGCCTGGGTGGCGCAGTTGGTTAAGCGTCCGACTTCAGCCAGGTCACGATCTCGCGATCCGTGAGTTCGAGCCCCGCGTCAGGCTCTGGGCTGATGGCTCGGAGCCTGGAGTCTGTTTCCGATTCTGTGTCTCCCTCTCTCTCTGCCCCTCCCCCGTTCATGCTCTGTCTCTCTCTGTCCCAAAATAAATAAACATTGAAAAAAAAAAAAAAAATAGCTAAAATTAAAAATAGCTAAAAATAGTATTTTAGGTTATGTACATTTGACCACATTGAAGTCTTAAAAAGTAACAATATACAGAAACCATTCTTTTTTTTTTAATGTTTTTTATTTTTGAGAGAGAGAGAGAGAGAAAGAGATCGCGCATAGGGGAGGGGGAGAAAGAGAGAGTCCCAAACAGGCTTCGGGCCGTCAGTGCAGAGCCTGCCACAGGGCTCGATTTCATGACTGTTGAGATCATGACCTGAGCGCAAGTCAAGAGTCGGACACTCAACCGACTGAGCCATCCAGGCACCCCAATACAGAAACCATTCTTATTTTATTTTATTTTATTTTATTTTATTTTATTTTATTTTATTTTATTTATTTTTATTTTATCTTATTTTATTTTAATTTATTTTATTTAATTTTAATTTATTTTATTTAATTTTAATTTATTTTATTTTATTTTAATGTATTTTATTTTAATGTATTTTATTTATTTATTTATTTATTTATTTATTTATTTATTTTAAGAAACCATTCTTAAGTGGAGGGACCAACATTTTACTGAGCACCAACTGAGAGCTGGGCTCTGTCTAGGAATTGAATAGAACTTTCTTTGTAAACCTTATCATGACAGCACCAAGTGGGTGTGGTTAGTCCCGCTTCATAGCAGGATAAAGGGAGACTCAGAGTTACTTCTTAGTTACTTGGTAAGTGTGGGGCCCTAGTCTACCCCAGGTCTTTCTGAACTCATGCTGCCTTAGATCTCTGGGTCTGCAGGGAAGCTGGAAACATTAGGGCAAAACAGTCCTGGTTTGGGTTTTTGCCCAAGGATCTCTCTAATCTTGTTGCTTTTTGCAGCCTTTTCTCTGGGCCCCCATGCTTCTCCTTGACCCGGAGGGGCGGTGGTTGCTGGCAGAGCAGGGGTGGGGTCCTGGACATGCTCAGCCTCCCCTAGGAGAGAGACGTGCCTGGCGGCAATGGCCTGCCTGGTTTGGTGCCCCCTCCCCCTCCCCCCCCAGAAGGTGTGCTTTGTCTCGAGTGCCAGGAACCTGTGCTTTGTCTCGAGTGCCAGGAGATGAGCATGTGCTGTGGACGCAGCCATGTCCAGTCATGCTATCTGTGCCACATAGGCGGTGGGCTGGACCCCCGCTAATCACCCTGGCCCATGCCACACCCCTGCATCATCCCCACATCACCCCTGAGTCACCCCCATGCACAGCTTCCTGGGCGGGGACTGCGGCCATTCCTGGGCTAGAGGGTGTCTCGTTGCCATTTTCATTTCTGATTTTGTCTTTCTCCTTTTCCCCTTAGTTTTGCCTTTTTTGGTTTCCAATTTGATGGGCCAGCTTTAGGCACCTGCCAGTGGAAACTCACCTGTCCTCCTTTCTTTTTTTTTTTATTTTTTTTCAGTATGTTTTTTATGGTTATTTATTTATTTTGAGAGGGTGAGCGTGAGCAGAGGAGGGGCAGAGAGAGAGAGAGAAAGAGAGAGAGAATCCCAAGGAGGCTCCATGCTGTTTGCGCAGAGCCCAATGTGGGGCTTGAACCCACAAACCATGAGATCATGACCTGAGCCAAAACCAAGAGTCGGATGCTTAACTGACTGAGCCACCCAGGGGCCCCTTGTTGATTTTAACAAAATTGAGATCTTACTATTTCCTTCTCTTCCCCCTAACGTTATACTGAAATCGGTTAAGCATTTTCCAATGCCATCTAAGCAACCTTAAAAACATCACGTAGGTGGGAAAACACCAGGTTGTTGAACTATTCCCATTTTGGGTAGTAGATTTGCAGTTTTGTACTGTTACAAATAAATAATATACATCCTTGTCGTTAAATCTTTGACGTCAGCTATGATTACTCCCTTGGGAGAGAATTTTGGGAGCACACTTGCTAGATCAGAGGATGTATGTAGTTCTGCATTTGTTCCATATGGACAATTGCTTTCCGGGAAAACTTGTACGAAAGTAGACATTGCACCAGCAGAGAAAGATGATATCTGTTTCCTCCTTAGTATTTAATGTTTATAGTCGTTGATATTTTAAGTGAAAGGTAGTACCTCGCTGGCATCTGAATCTAAATTGGATTCTTCGTGAGAGTGAGCGCTTTCCCTGTGTTTATTGGCCACTTTAATGTATTTATTTATTTATTTATTTATTTATTTATTTATTTATTTAATAAATAATGTCCTTTGTCAGTTCTTCTGTGAGCTGTTAGCATTTTTTTTTTTTTTGAAGACTTGGGAGAGCTTTTATAATGTTAGTTCACCCTTTGTCATGCATAAGGGATTATTTTTCTCTGCTATGTTATTTGCCTCTTAGTTTTGTCGATTGTATGAAATGTGTGTGTTTGTAGGCACACATGTATCTTTCACTTTTATGCTTCTTACAGGTATTCAAGGCATTCTAAATCTGGGAGGATTCCACTTATAATTTAACTCTTAAATCCGTCGGAAGCTGGTTTTGGGGGCAAGCGTGAACATTAATCCATATCTCGTTTCCAGAAGATCCCTTTCCCCAGTTCTGTCTGTGGAAACCTGGTTCTGTCCCTCAGTGACGTGCAATGCCCCCCACCCCGTTATTGTACCTGGTATTCTCAATGCTCTGGTCCTGTTTCTGGAGCATCCAGCGTTTTCCGTTGTCAGATGTTGTGGGATCAGAGCAGCTTTGAGCCTTCCTCATTAACCTTTCCAAGATATTTTATAGAGTTAAAAGTCACTCTGTCTAGGTTAAAAAAAGAAAACCTGCTCCCCGCCCCCCCTCCCCACTGCCGGGAATGAATTCACTGAAAAGACACTGGGGCTTCAAAGCAAAAAAAAAAAAAAAAAAAAAAAAGAGTAACATGAGTGGGGATGCATTTCCCAAAATAAGACTTTGTACAGTTGTGAAAATTCAGTCAGGCATCTTGCCAAGTATCCTGTGTACCAGCTGAAGAATCCGCAGGGCAGTGAGTCGTAATGAAAAGGGCTATTTTCGTGCTCCCAGGCCCCTGCGGTGAAAGCACTTGTACAATGTCCAAACCAGATGCATCTTTCTGGTTTTTAGCTTCCGCCGCGTCCTGGTGTGCATGTTTATTCTGGGGGCCGCGGCCTCATGTGAAGTCGGAGCATGCTCCAGGCCTGTGGTCGCTAAAGTCTCATCTGCCCTTTCATATCCGGGTGGGAAGCACCGGCCTTGGGGCGGACCCCCAGGCCTTTTCCCATCCATGAGCCGGTGAGACGATCGCGGGGTTTCCTAAGCCTGAGCCCCTAGAGTTCCTTAAAGGTCCTTCAGGGGTTTTTATGGTCTCCAAAACATGTTATTCCCAACAGCAAATATTATGATCATCTGAAAGAGCCTCTCCTTGCTTATTTTATGCATTTGGGTTCTCCGTGAGATTTTGTTTTGTCCACCCTGGGCACGTTCAGAAGCTCTGACCTGGATCATCTCGGGTCTTTTGTGGTTCTAACGTGGCAGCTTGCGTACCTTCTCCTGCTGTTAGCAAACCCAAATGTGGTATGAGGTGTTGAGAGTCTGTGTTCCTAGTCATCAGAGAAGGGAACCAGGGGAACAGCCCTTCCCGCCGACTTGAGATTTCATCTAGAATCAGGAATTGAGCCCGTTGTTTCCCCTCCCCCCCTCTTTTGGGCCCCAGGCGGCGTTGTGGCTTCGGGGCATGCGCCGCTGTGTGTCCAGGTACGGGCTTCTTCATTCGCGCATCTTTGTATCACCAGGAGTAGCTTGTGACTGCGGGCTGTGTGCTTTTCTGCCTCAGGCCGGGAACGTGGTGACAGGGGAGATGGTGGAAGAGCTTATTCTTTCTGGAGCAGACATAATCAAAGTGGGCGTCGGACCAGGTAAGGCTTGCCGGGAAGGCCAGCAGAGGCTGTGTGCAGGGCACTGGGATGGGGGGCTTAGGGACACTGGAGATGGCCAGAAGGGAGCCCGTGGGTGACCCCGCCACTAGGGTGAAGCACATGGCTTCTGGAAGTATCCCACCGCTTTTGGAAGTTGAGCTTCCAGAAGGTCTTGTAGGAAATGTCACTGGGCTGCCACCGGGGAACGTCCCGAAGGAGCCGGGATGTGGGTTGAACGCGAGGTCCTGGTTTCAGAGCGTTAACGCGGAAGAAGAGGATGCAGATTTCGTTAATGATCCTATATTCCTTGAGGAGGAAGGTGAGGGGGCGAAGAATCGTGGGGACGGTTAATGGACATGAACGCCTCCAGTTTACATGAAGGTCTGAGGGACCCCAGACATTGCACATAGTAGGCATGCAGCTCTGAGGCCGCATTTGAACTTGACCCATGGCCCGGTCAGTTACTACTCCCGGCTCCTCACCTGATACATAATGCATCTTGGATTTTGCCCATATTCTCTTAGGCATTTTCTCCTAGAACCACCCATTGGCATCTTGAGTGGAGGAACAAGGCAGAGCCTTTCTGTCCTTCTATTGGGTGGCGCCATTTTCTCTTGGGGCCAGTTGGTGTTCACCTTCCCCTTTGGCTATGCGTGAACACGAACTTTCATGTTTTCATATTCTTCCTTGCACATCCATTCCTAAACAAACACTAACATTGGAGAGAAGGAAAGAACATATACATTTTCAGCTGGGAATAAAAAATAGCAAAGATTTTTTTTAAAAAATATCACCCATTCAAACAAACACTACCCAAAAAGGAAACAAACCATAAAGCAATGCGAGAAGAGTGTGGGAACTCACAGAAGGCATCGTTGGGTTGTGACTTGGCACAGTTACAGCCTTGCGGGAACGGGATGTGTATGAAGAGTCCTGTAGGCTCATCAAAGTACTTGAGTGTTTAACGTACAGGGAAATGGTCAACATTGGGCTTTTGATGGTGCCACACGAGCCAATTGATAACGTCTTCTGAGCAAGAGGAAAGCACCTTTGGTCTTTACTGAGTGTTGGTCATTGAAAAGTCAAAGAGAGGATAAGACCCAGTTCTTACTTATAAGGAGCTCCCCACTTAGGATGTCATTGACTGGGCTAATAATAGAATTGGTTCCCAGTAGCCCAGGGCACTCACCAGTCACCTGCTTAATCAGAAATACGTATTCCCGGATGTGTGCTAGCCGCCATTGTGCTGGGCAGGTGCTGTCCAGGATATGAAGGTGTGTGAGAAGTCTACTCGGCTCTCAAAGAGCCTTTTTTGATGTAATCTTGAGCGTTCAGCTGCATTTGTTTCCTTCATGCACATCCTCTGTGTATACATGCTGTTTCCCCAGAAGATTTATTGTCTTTCCGTTATCCCTGTGTGGGCCGCCCTCCCCGCCCTCCCAGCCCTGGCAGGGCTGTCTATAAAAGCAGAAAGGACTCTCTGAACAGAGTAGGGAGCTTTTCCAGAATGGCTTCTTTAAATTCGTTGCAGATGATTGTTCAATTTCATGAATTCTTTAGCGTAAAAACACTGGGTTTTCTCTAAGTGAATGACAGCATTAACAATGAGCACCCTGGCCCTGTACCTGGGAGGAGAAACATGTCTCCAGCTTCTCCTTTTGACCTGAGCATTAATCAAGACCATTCCCATGCCTTGTTTGACGGCCATTTCCAAGAAAGGTGATCGGCCTACCCTCTGTAGGTCTCTCACATGGGCAGAGCTCTGGGCCCCTGCAGCACGTCCCTGCCTTCCCGCAAGGATCTAGCAGTGGAGTGGGAGAGAAGGCGAGAAGCCAGTTATGAAGCAGAAATTATGAAATGAATTCCGCCTTGCACAATGCA
Source organism: Prionailurus viverrinus (assembly GCF_022837055.1). NCBI lineage: Eukaryota > Metazoa > Chordata > Mammalia > Carnivora > Felidae > Prionailurus > Prionailurus viverrinus. Next base: position 12,589,976 of record NC_062565.1, on the reverse strand, counting down.
GGGCTGGTAGCTGGGGCAGCGTGTGCCTGGTGGGGAGAAGAGCTCACTGGCTTCGGGATTGCGGCAGCACCTGTTGTAAGGATAGACGTCAAGAGGTGTATTCTGCCCTGGATGGGTGCAGGAGGAAAGGGGGACCCCCCGCGCCTCTGGCTTTCTTGCTGAATCCAGTCCTGGAAGTATAAACACAGTTCTCTGTCTGATCCTGTCCTTGAGGATGCCGGGAGAGATTTGGGGGGGGGGGGCAGTGCATGAAAGGACTGGTGGTGGTGGAGAGTCAGGACAGGAGGAAGGCGTTCTAGGCACCTTGTCCCCAAGCGTCATGGCAGTGGAGTTCAAGCCCCGTCCACTGAGCTGTGAAGCATGCGGGTGACTCATCTATCTGAAGTTCACGCATTCTTTCGGCGACTATTTATAGCCCCCTTGCTATGTACAAGGCTCTGTTCTCAGCGCTGGATCTGCAACAATGAATATCCATGGAGCTTACCATCCAGCAGAGAAAACAGATCCCCTGCATTCTTACACAAATCATTATTTAAATGCTTCTTCTGAAGCGAGTGCTGTGTCAGAACAGCAACTCCCCTGAGGTGGTGACATTTAAGATGAAGCCTGAAAGATGAGAAGGGCTGGCAGGACCGGGGGCTTGGTTCACAGGGAGTGCTGGACGGAGAGAACATCGCGTACAGAGGATCCCCGAGGTGGGGAGAAACTCGTTCTGCCGGAGGAGCTGGAAGGTCGGCGTGGCCGGCGTCTGGGGAGCAGGAGGGACGGAGAGGTGGCAGGGGAGGGCGGCAGGTGGACATTCGGGAGTTCAGTCCGGGTGATCTTGGGGTGTAGGGGGTGCTAACTTGTTGGGAGGGAGGGACGGGACTTGAGCAGGGGTACGTGTGCTCGAGATGGTGGTGCTCTTGGCATGACTCGGCCTGGACATAGCTGGATAATACCCGGCTGACCCGTCAGCCAGGACTGGGGTTGACGGTGGGAAAGGCAGAGGGCAGAGGTCAAAGGGGGCAGAGGGCTTCAGGAGGCTTCCTGACACGGAAGCGGACCCCACAGGCCAGGCTGGATGGGAGCTCTGGAGAGGGTGGGCCATCGCAAAGCCCAAGAGGCCGGGGCCGGTCGACAGACCTGGGTGGGAGAGGGTGCAGGAATGGGGTGGGTGCGGCTCCCTCTTCTCCAGGGCTGCCTGCTAGCCCCGCGGGCCCCGTGGCATCCCCATTGCAACCTCAGGCTGCTGATTTTGTAGGCGAGGCTGTGAGGCTCGGAGAAGTTAGAGATTGACCAACGGTGCAGGTAGAGAGGCCATGGGAGGAGACCAAGGGGTCCCTGCAAGTATACTGTGGCTGTGAGGGGAAGTGAGGGACGTGGGAAGGGTCGGAGCGTACACAGGGACGGTCTGTGGCCATGCGGTGGGGGCTGATGGCACAGGTGAGTGACAGCGACAGGGGGTGGGGAGAGGGCGTCCTGGGCAGCCGCAGTTGACGGCGGTGAGGACCGGAAGGGACGAGGCCAGATGGTGTGGTTCTAACCACCCGCCCCGCCTCCACGGAAAGAAAGTTCACCGCCACCCCCTCCCCGCCGGCAATGCCGGGGTTGGAGGCTCGTTCTTAACCGTCTCTCTTTGGGCCCCGCTCCTCCCACCATCCAGGCTCTGTGTGTACCACCCGCACCAAGACCGGGGTGGGCTACCCCCAACTGAGTGCCGTGATCGAGTGTGCGGACTCCGCCCACGGCCTGAAGGGGCACATCATCTCCGTAAGTGCCCGGCGGGGCAGGGGGGGTGCACGTGGGAACACCTCGGGGCTTCGGGGAGGCCCCTGCTCCTTGACCCTTCATCCACTTGGCATCCCGTGGGCTTGGCAGTGAGCCGGGCACCTTGGTCACAGCGGTGACATCTGGCGGAGACCCAGGCCCTGCTCCCCAGGCACATTAGTCACTAACAACTCAAGGCCGTAGGCAGCAGGATGGGGGCTACGCGGGGAGCTTTGAGAGAACGAGGGAGCCGCAAATTAGTTGGCTACAAAGCACCCCAACCTGGGTGGATCAAACGAGAGAAAAACTCCCCGTCTCCCCGTTGGGGAGGCCAGAGGTCTGAGATCGAGGTATCTGCGGGGTCACGAGGGCCGTGGGGGAGCCTCTGTTCCCAGCCTCTGGAGCTTCTGGTGGTTTCTCGGCTGGTGGCACCATAGCCTCGTGTTCCTGTGGCGTCTGCCCCGTGTGCGTGCGTGTGTCCATGTTTCCCCTTTGTGGGAGGACTCCAGTTGTGTCGGATTAGGGACGCACCCTCCTCCAGGACGACTTCATGTTAGCTAGTCCCACCTGCAGTGCTGTGAAATGCTGCCAGTGACAAGTCACCGGAGTGAGGGCCGATGCAGTGGCTTGGTGGGGGCAGAAGTTACATTTCTGTGGGCTCAGAAAAGACGGGAAGGGGTGAGGGGAGGCAGGGAGCGTGATCTAGCAGCTCTTCCAGGAAGCTCCCGGAAGGACTGCGGCGTGGTGCTCAGCCTCTAAACATCAAGGATCGAGTGAGTGAATGAATGCCGAGTTAAAATCTGTCCTCACCTCAGCCGTGGTTCTACACTACCTTTACTGCTGTGGTGACTGCCATGCAGACAGTCACAGAGACGGTCCCCTGCTCTTCCCTTCCAGATAAGGTGCTCGAGGGGCGCCTGGGTGGCTCAGTCGGTTAAGCGTCCGACATGGGCTCGGGTCATGATCTCGCAGTTTGTGAGTTCGAGCCCCGAGTCGGGCTCTGTGCTGACACTTGCTCAGAGCCTGGAGGCTGCTCCAGATTCTGTCTCTCCCTTTCTCTCTGCCCCTTCCCCACTCTGTCCCTCAAAAATAAATAGACATTAAAAAAAAATTAAAAAAAAAAAAGATGCTCAGAACAGGACAACATGTGGGATATAATCTGAAAGACAACCACAGTTTCCACTTATGTGGATGTTTTTATAAATACGTGTATATACACACACACGTATAAATTTGTACATACGTATAAAATAAATATAAACGTATAAAATATATTACATACTTACATAAAAATATATGTAATGTATAATTAACCATATAATTAAATATATAATCAAGAATATATAATGTAAATATAAAAATACACGTTCCCTTAGTATACATTCATTACATTATATACAGTTAGGTACATATTCCACTTATGTGCATGTTTTATATACATAACATGTTTATTTTGCATTTATGTTTCTAAAAATCACATATGTGTAATTTTCTTTACAAATTCTGAATTAGTGGCATGATTTTAGTGGTCCTGTAACACTGTTGACTCTTTTCAGTGTTCGGTTGCTCAGCTGGGCTCCCACGTTAAATAATTGATAGGTGATTTAAAAACAACACACAAATGCGTCAAACAAATTACATATCCCTGCAGAATGATGTCGTGTTGGTTTCAGCTCAGCACTTCGGCATGTTGATGTTTGATTTCTGGACTTGCTTTGGGGACATAATAACACTCTTTAAAAACCCCTACGTGCATACTCCCTCGTGTCGAGCCTCACCGTGGCAATTGGGTTGCTGTCGCTGTTGCTTCCCCGGAGCTGGGGTCCTGTCCTTACCTTGCAGTCCAGTGCAGTGTCCTCCTCCTAATTCTTCGTGCGAGTTTTTCGTCCATCCGTCCATCCAATCAGCAAGTGTTTATGGAACATCTACTGTGTGGAATAAATGACAGGTTTATTGGTTGCTGACAGTTGTAAGGACCTCCATTCATTACCCCTTCCCTGAGCGCTTGTCCCGGGGCCCAGATGAACACCCGTTCACTGTGATGTAAAGCCCTTTGCTGAATGCGGTGACCCAGCTCCCTGAGATCCTCAAACTGCGTCAGTCTCCAGTATGATGTAGGGCAGTGGTCCTTAGGTCCCCACTTTGGCCTTGTTTTGGGCTGGCTACATGAGAGTCACCACAGAAGCTTTCTTAAAAAGATATCCCTGGACCCCATCTTAGCAAATTCGACTCTTCAGAAGTTGGCCACAAAAGCACCATGTGTAATTTAGTCATGAATCTCTATTACATGATAATTTTCACCATTAAGAGTCTTCATCAAAATACGGACCCCGGGGGCACCTGGGTGGTCCAGTTAGTTGAGCATCCAGCTTCAGCTCAGGTCATGATCTCACGGGTCATGAGTTCGAGCCCCACATCAGGCTCTGTGCTGACAGCTCAGAGCCTGGAGCCTGCTTCGGGTTCTGTGTCTCCCTCTCTCTCTGCCCTCCCCCACTCGCACTCTGACTCTCTCTCTCTCTCTCTCTCAGAAATAAATAAACTTTTATGGACCCCGTATCATATATATTTCTTGAATGGCCACCATTTCCAAGGTCAGTGAATGTCCAATGAATGGTTCCGCTATGAACGTGTTCTGAGTTCCCCATACTTGTGTCCTTCTGGAAACTTCACACCTGCTTAGTTGATGGCTCATTTTTGCTCTGTTTGCACACCAGCCACTGAAAATCAACTTGGGGTCTGTTTATACAGCACCACCTCATTGACAGTTCACCTTAGCGGTTTCCTCAGTGTAGTGCCCAGACAAGCAGCATCAGTATCAACTGAGAACTTGTTAGAAATTCTCGGGCCTGGCTCAGACCTACAGCATCGGCAGCTCTGAAGGCGAGGCCCAGGTGTCCGTCTTAAGAAGCCCTCCAGGAAACTGTGATGCGCTCTCAACTTTGAGAACCACTGGTTTCTGTAGTGGAGGCTCAGCTACCCTGCTTGGGTCAGGTTTTATCGGCCGGTCCCCAGGGAACAGCTCCTCTGACTTTTGTCAGTTAGTGATAGTGACAGCCCAGGCTTGTGGTCCTGGTGCTTCGAGGCTCTCAGTAACGGTGGGAGATTTCTCAGATGGGGTCAGAAGTTCCGTTTGTGGCCAGAAAACCAGGTGAAGTTCACAGACTCGCGTGGGATCGGTACCCTTGAGCTGAGCTCATTCCTCCTGGCTAGCTGAGTGTCTTGGGGTTCAGCAGCCATTTCTTCCACTGTCCCTTTGATAGGGTTTCACAAGTAGGTTTCTCTCGCTTGCCAGCCATCCCTAAACCCCCTGCAAACCCATCAGATATTTTGGATCTGCTACTCTGTCCGGTTTCCTTCCAGCTGTCTCATTTTACACTTTAGTTGCTGAACTTGCACATCCATGCCGTTGAAATTCAGAACAGGAAGCCACAGCATGGGGCTCTTAGCAGGCGCTTACACTCAAGAGGCTGGACTTGAATTAGGTTTCTATTTATTATGGCCCACATGGGGTTCTAAGAGGCAGAGAGCATAAATTCAGGACGCCCCCTGCGTAGGTGAAGATTAAAGTGTGACTGAGTTTTGTCTTGCCACCGTCAGCTAGGGACATCACACAAAAGAGGATTTTAATGGTGGAAACAGACCTAGAGGAAGGAATGGCTATTATTTATTGAGCATCTATTACCTTCCTGGCACAAATCACTTATAATTTCTAATCTTTGGAACAGCCTGGAGAACTAGCTGTTATTGTCACTTGACAGGTGTATTAGTCAGAGTTCTCTAGAGAACCAGAACCAATAGGGTGTGTGTGTGTGTGTGTGTGTGTGTGGCAAGAGAGGAGGGGGAGGGAGTATTCATTATAAGGAACTGGTTCATGTGATTATGGGGGAGTGAGAAGCCCCAAGATCTACAGGGTGAGTTGCTAAGCCAGGCATCTAGGAAAGCTGATGGTCTAGTGATAGTCTGAGTGGGAGTCTGAAGGCCTGAGAACCAGGAAGAGCTGACGGTTTCATTTCAGTTGGGAGTTAAAAGGTAGGAAAAAGCCCCTGTCCCAGTTCAGAGGCAGTCACTCAGGAAAAATCCACTTGAGGAGGGTCGGCCCTTTTGTTCCATTCAAATCTTCAACTGATGAGATGGGGCCCACCCACTTCCTTTTCTCCATCTACCAATTGAAATGTTAATCTCATTTAAAAAAAAAAAAAAAACCCTCCTGGGGCCCCTGGGTGGTTCCATCAGTTAAGTGTCTGTCTTTGGCTCAGGTCATGATTTCACAGTTTGTGAGTTCGAGCCCCACATTGGGCTGTCTGCTGTCAGCACAGAGCCTGCTTCCGATCCTCTGTCCCCCTCTCTCGCCCACCCCCACCCCACACACTCTTGCATGCTCTCTCTTTCGAAAATAAACACATACACACAAAACAACTCTTCCAGAAACACCCAGACTTTTCTAGGCACTCCGTGGCCCAGTCTAGCTGATAAAGTTAGCCATCAGAACCAGGGGAGGAACGAAAGCCTCGGGATCTTAAGTGACTTGTTCAACATCACTGCTGGCAATGGCAGAGCCAGCACTCACACAGAGGTCTGTTATCTCCAGTACTCCATCCAATCTTCCCTTGACTATCCCCCGCCCCCTGCCCCACTCAGCTTGGAAAATGAAGGAGGCTCAAGGAGAGTGGAAAAGAAAGACTTGCTGAAGTCACAGAAGATGCAGGGTGGGGACAGGACCCCATCGGTTTTCCATTCCAGTGCGCGGGGAGACATCACCTTCCTCTGTTCTTCCAGCTAGTCCTTCCCCACACAGCCCCCACGCATGCCTTCCGGTGGGGAGAGGACAGTCCCCGGAGCACTAAGGTTAGAAGGGGAGCTTCGAACAACCACTGAGTTCGCTTCCCCCCCCCCCCCCCCCCCCCCGATAACCCAGCAAACCTGGACTGGTGCTTCACAGGACCTAGAAAGAAGTCCTGGGATTAAGTTGACTGGGATCATGGTTGTTTCTTCTAACTCAAGCTCCAGCATTTTCTTTTTCTTTTTCTTTTTCTTTTTCTTTTTCTTTTTCTTTTTCTTTTTCTTTTTCATGTTTATTTTTGAGAGAGAGTGAGTGTGAGCGGGGTGGCAAAGCAGAGAGAGAGGGAGACAGAGGATCTAAAGCAGGCTCTGTGCTGAGCAGAGAGCCCAGTGTGGGGCTCGAACGCACAAACTGTGAGATCATGACCTGAGCCAAAATCAAGAGTTGGACGCTTAACCAGCTGAGCCAGCCAGGGGCTCCCCAAAAGCTCCAGCGGTTTTTTGTTTGTTTGTTTGTTTGTTTCAATTTTTTTTAACGTTTTATTTATTTTTGAGACAGAGAGAGACAGAGCATGAACGGGGGAGGGGCAAAGAGAGAGGGAGACACAGAATCAGAAGCAGGCTCCAGGCTCTGAGCCATCAGGCCAGAGCCCGACGCGGGGCTCGAACCCACGGACCGCGAGATCGTGACCTGAGCTGAAGTCGGACGCTTAACCGACTGAGCCACCCAGGCGCCCCAAAGCTCCAGCGTTCTAATGAGCACATTTTATGAAGACCGAGAGAGCATGCTTATCAAGACTCAGGAGGCCCTGCATCAGGAAGGGCCGGTAACAGTAAGGATCCAGATGGTTCGGAGTAGTCCCCAACCCTCTCCTTCTCTGTACTCGGTCACTAGTACTCACATTCACCCACGGACCGTCTGCGGGGATGAAAAGATGGTTCAGCAAATCTCCGATAATCTTAATGGTTTAATATAGCACTTTAGGAGCAGTTAGACCATTCTTTAGAAAGACCTAAACAGAGTGGGGCACCTGGGTGGCTCAGTCGGTTAAGCATCCGACTCTTGATTTTGGGTCAGGTCGTGATCCGGTTTGTGAGTTTGAGCCCCACATTGGGCTCTGCACTGGCAGCACAGGGCCTGCTTGGGATTCTATCTCCCTCTCTCTCTCTCTGCCCTCCTCTCCCTGCTCTCTCTCTCTTTCAAAATAAATAAATAAACATTTAAAAATTAAAAAGACAAAGATCTAAACAAAGAAATGTCAGGTAATTGAATTTTTTTGACGCCTGAAAAATCCCCCCCCCCCCCCAAACAGGTTTAGCCTACAAAAAGTGAGAAAATACAGATAAACATGAAGATTACTAGAAGTGCTGTCCTCTTAAGATAACCACCACCACTGCTCCTGTTCTGATAAGGGTGATTCTAGACGTTTTTAGAGTGTACTCAACCGGGGCTCTAACCTTGTTCTTCCATTGGTAGAGCTGTGTGACCTTCCATTGGTAGAGCTGTGTGACCTGGGGCAAGTCACCCAACCTTCCTGAGCCCCCCTCATGCTTCCCTCCACCCACAAAATATCAACTTTATGTTCTTGTGGTGTTCGAATAGAAAAATGAAGGTTGTAGCACCCCCCTGGCCCATAGTAGGTGCTTGATTTGCATTCCCTCTGTGTCTTCCTTACTTGCTTCACCAGCCTCCACTTGAGAGAAGAGCAAGGTTTTTTTGAATTTTAATTTTTTTAGTGTTAATTTGTTTTTGAGAGGCAGAAAGTGCAAGTGGGGTAGGGGCAGAGAGAGAGGGAGACACAGAATCCAAAGCAGGCTCCAGGCTCTGAGCTGTCAGCACAGAGCCCGACGCGGGGCTCGAACTCACAGACTGCGAGATCATGACCTGAGCCGAAGTCGGACCCTCACCCGACCGAGCCACCCAGGCGCCCCCAGGGAAGAGCAGGTATTTTTAAGAAGAAGAGGTAGGCTGACGCTTCACAGATCAAGTTCCTACCACTTATGTCATGTGATGCTTTTTCTACTAAAGTGTAATGTTAACACTCTGGAACAACAAAAACAAGAGGCTCTTCCAATATTGGCACCTTGTTTCTGATAACCTCCCAGCAGCTGTGAATGTTTATAAGTGAAAGCGAATGCGTGTTTTAGATTGTAGAGATTTGCCCCGGCTCCCCTACCTCCCGGGTACATGAAAGGGTGCTTTGAAAAACTTTTGCAAATTACCTGGAAATGATAGCAGGGAGCAGCCTCCTTTGCCCTAAAGCATTATGTGACGTTGGATTGCACTGGGTTAAATGCACAGTCTGGCTTGTTTGGGCTGCGTTGTCTCTTTACAAACGCGCCGAACAGAAGATGCCGTAAGTGTGATTTCCCCTCCGTGACACGTCATGGAGCCCTCTTTTTTTCTACAGAATTTTTTTTTAATGTTTATTTATTTTAGAGAGGGAGAGAGAAAGAGAGGAAATGCACAAGCGGGGGAGGGGCAGAGAGAGAGGGAGACACAGAATCCGAAGCAGGCCCCAGGCTCTGAGCCATCAGCACAGAGCCCGATGCAGGGCTGGAACTCACGGACCGTGAGATCGTGACCTGAGCCGAAGTTGGACACTTCACCGACTGAGCCCCCCAGGTGCCCCATCACGAAGTCCTCTCAACTGTGGGCATCTTGTCTTGGCCCATCCTGGGGAGAGAAGAGCTCCTTTTCGAGGGTCCCAGTAGCCCAGGGCCTCATCACTAACCACAAAAATGCAGAAGTGTGGGGGCCCCACTCGAGACACCCTGGCAGTCCATGGCGACTCACAAGCAAGTGAGTACAAGACTTGGGGAGTGTGTGTGTGTGTGTGTGTGTGTGTGTGTGTGTGGTGCTGTAAGTCAGATAACGTCCAGCTTCATGGGAACATGAATTTGTTTACTCTTCTGAGGTCATAAGTTTGAAACCCTGTCATGTGAAACTGGTTTTGATAACGAGATAAAGCACTTAAAAATCGGCAGGACGAGCGAAGGGCATACAGGGGGCTTGTACCTTTGATAGAGAAAGTAGACATGCTGAAGTTTGGAAGCACCGACACGAGGTACAATCCCAAGTCCTGTCACTGTCTTCGCACGGACGGCTTGGCCACGTCACTTCCACGGAGACACTACTTCCGAAATGACCGTTCGTTCCTCAGCACCCTGTGGCCCTCTGGGATCAGAGAAGCTGCTCGTGAATACAGGCATACCTTGTTTATTGCACCAAGCTTCGGTGCTCTTTTTAGATACCACGTTTGTTTATTTGTTTTTTGTTTTGTTTTGTTTTTACAAATTGAAGGGTTATGGCAACCCGCCAATGGGCGAGTATGTTGGCACCATTTTTCCAATGGCATCTGCCTGCTTGGCGTCTCTGTGCCGCCTTTTGGTTCATTCTCCCCGAATGTCAAACTTTTTCATTATTATATTGGTGTCTGATCTGTGATCAGCGGTCCCGGCTTGCCGAGAAAGCTCAGGGGATGTTTAGCGTTTTTTAGCAATAAAGTACATTTTAATGAAGGTGTGCACCTTTTTTTGAGAATGTAAGGCTGTTGCACAGTTGGTAGACTACAGGGCACCGTACGTGTAGCTGTTCTACGCGCTGAGAAACCAGAAAACTCACTGGACTTGCTTTGTTGGGGTATTCGCTTTACTGCAGCGGTCTGGAACTCAAAGCAGCAATGTTCCCGAGGTGTGCCTGTAACGGACTTGACTGAGGAAGCATTTGTACTCGGTAAAGATTCGTAAAGAAAGAAGACAAGCTTTCCACACCTACCCTTTGATCCAACTGCAAAGAAGTAATGAAGCAGAAATGGAGTTCTAGTTTCTAGAGGGAACTTAAAAAAGGGGGGAATTCAGGGGGCGCCTGGGTGGCTCAGTCAGTTAAGCGTCCGACTTCTGCTCAGGTCATGATCTCGCGGTTGGTGAGTTCGAGCCCCACGTCGGGCTCTGTGCTGACAGCTCAGAGCCTGGAGCCTGCTTCGGATTCTGTGTCTCCCTCTCTCCCTGCCCCTCCTCTGCTCACACTGTGTGTGTGTGTGTGTGTGTGTGTGTCAAAAAAAAAATAAGAATAATAAAACATTAAAAAAAAGGGGGGTGGGAATTGAGTCACAGAGACACCATGCTCTCCGTCGGAGGCGCTGTTCATGAAGCGGTTCATCTCCGTTCACTAGATGCCCCCCAAATCCAGGGGCGCACACACCTTCCCGCCAGTTGTGACCTAAGGTGGCCTGGGCAGCCTGTGTTTTCTGTGTCCTTCCCAAGGCTGGCGTGACGCCTTTGCGGGCGGGTCCCGCCTCCCGGCTCTGACCTCAGGGCTCGGCTGTCACGCCAGCCCTCGGCACGGGCCTGCCCCTGCTGCCCCTGGGCCTTTGCTTCTTTGCCTCTCTGTCTGTGGGGTCTGGCTGCAACTCCCGGCCACCGTCGCCGTCCTCCTTGGACTCCTGCATCGAAGAGCAGGCAGCAGCCTGTGTCTGTAGGGACGCGCCTTGGGCTCTGCGTCCTGGAAGCCCCGCACCGCGTTGCTGGTGTGTAAACATAACCCCCGTGGCTGGACCTGCCGGGCGGCCCTAGGTGACCGTCCCGCAGGCATTAGCCCCAGGCGTGTGCCCTCCGTGGGTGGCGAGGGGGATCCAGGGTGCATGTTTGATTGTAAGTTAACTGGGCACGATTCGTGAAGATGAGCGGGAGGTGCGTGGAGCGGCTGGAATCACGCAGGAGCTAACTCAGTGTCCTTTCCCTGGCTCTTCAAATAATCCCGCTCTTGTCCTAAATAAACCTCACCTCCCGGCAGGCAGGAGGGAAAGGTGACTGCTTGGATGAGCAATGAATTCGGAAGGCCCAGGCCCGGCGTGTTGTGTGAGGGGCTGGCGGGGGGCGAGGTCTCAGAGCGGCTCCTGCCCCGGGCTTCCAGGGCAAGGCAGACCCCGAGGGGGAACACGGCAGGGTTTTGAGGGGGGCGACGGAAGGTGCAAACAGAAGGTGCAAACGGGAGCAAACTGAGTCAGAACACGGTAACCCGGGAGTGCTGGGTCGGGCTCTGAGGGTCGCTGTTTTTGGCTGGGGGCTTGCCCTTGGCTGGGGGTGCGCCCGGATATCACCTCCGGATGACCGAGGCACCCCAGGGGAGGGGACATCCTGGCTGAGCACCCCGCTGACGCCCTCTCCTTGCTTTTTCCTCTTCGAAGGACGGAGGCTGCACTTGTCCAGGAGATGTCGCCAAAGCCTTTGGTAAGGGGACAGGGAGGGAGGGCAGGGAGCTCCCCCAGAGCTTTGATGGGAATCTGAATGAAGAGGCGGGGCGTGTTGGGGAAATTCTGAGCCTGTGCTGAGTTTCCTATCCCTGGATTTCGGCCCCGATTGGCCACAATCCCCATGTGGGCTTGGTTCTGGTTGGTGGCTGAGCAGACCCAGCCGGCATCCTGGGGTATAGACGCGGGTGACATCCTTACAAGCCAGGTGTAGAAGGCTCAGGGTGCCGGGGAAGAAGCCAGTATCGGGCCCAGAGTGACCTCAGGGAGGGTCTCCAGGACTGAAGTAGGGGGAATCTTTTGGGAGGGACCAGAGCCCCCACCCCCGCCCCCACCCCAGCACTTTGTCCCCAGAGGCCGAGGCCCCTGTTTCCCAGCAGGGGGCAGCCGGGGCCACCTGGCTTTTCCTTGGGAAAGCAATAGGCAGGCAGCGCCTCCCCGTGCTGTGCCCTCCGTTCGCCACTCGCCCGTGGCCAACTGCGTCCGTCAGTCAGAGCTGGTTCATCAAGCGTGTTGGTTATGGAAGGGAACCTAGGGGGCATCTCTGTGTAATCCAGGGTGCCTACTTGATAGTTGAGGCCGAGGCCCTGAGAAGTGAGTGACGAGGTCGGGGTCCCACAGGCCGCTGCAGAGCAGGGAGAGTCAGGACCCCCGCTACACTACTGGGCTCACCCTCGTTAGCCAAAGACGTTTTTGTTACTGATTTTTACACTCAGTGTACTTGCTGCCTGGGTGCTCCGGCTTGGGCTCCCCACACAGAGTAGGAGCTGGCACTCCTGGTCGGTAAGTGACTGGTCGTTAAGATGCCCGGTAGATAACAGTTCCTGGTTTGGGGGATCCCCTCTGGTGGTCAGTGGGAGGCCTGGCTGGATGCTAGTTTTCCTCTGCCCCCTTAAGGTCATGGCAGGAGGGGCCAAGGATCCAGCATTCAGGTTAGGGACCCTGGAGTGAAGGACCTGTAAGTCTTGCCACCAGGTAGAAGGGGCCCGTTGTGTGTGGCTTGTCTGATGTCAGGCCAGGGGGCCAGCCCCGCAGGGCCTGGTTCTCTGAGACGCTGAACAGAAGGCCCCGGCCTGCCTAATGCAGATCCCACAGTCCTCCCGTAAGTGTGCCCATGACCCGATGGAAGAGGTCAGGACCACTTTTCAGGGGTTCCTATGCTTGCTGCTCCTCCTTGCCCTTTATCCTAATTACTGAATCCATCTGAACCCTGATGTCGTCATGTTCTGGATGTAAACCCTCCATAGGCCTCAGAAGTTCATAGTCAGTGGAGATACTGCACAGCCATCCGGGAACGGGATGGGGAACGGTGAGATTTCTAGTTCTTCGGCATACGCCTTTTCCTTTCTTGACAACTAGTTACTCTAGGTCGACCGTGTGCCGTGCCCTGTGATAAACACTGGAGAGGCAGCTTCGGTGCCATATGTGTGTAGTATTTAGGTTTCTTTTTTTTTTTCTTTTAATTTTTTTTTTAAACATTTATTTATTATTGAGAGACAGGGAGAGACAGAGCATGAGCAGGGGAGGGGCCGAGAGATGGAGAGACACAGAATCCGAAGCAGGTTCCAGGCTCTGAGCTGTCAGCACAGAGCCTGACGCGGGGCTCGAACCCACAACCGCGAGATCATGACCTAAGCCAAAGTCGGACACTTAACTGACAGAGCCACCCAGGAGCCCCAGGTTTCTCTTCTTAATACCCCGTCTCCAGGGTAGGAGTTTCAGTCTGTTCTGAGGTCTTTCGTGATCGACACAGGCAGAGTGTGAGAGTGCTGATGGCCCAAGGTAGACCAGATGTCTGTTGGGAACACCAGAGGAGTGACTGTGGAGGAGATTAGGCAACACGCTGGAGAAAATGCTGCCCCATTCTCAAGGCTGCTCTGATGACCAGACTTAGACCTCTGCTTGGAAGGTGGTCAAGTTGACCGTCAGTTACCATCAAGGATTTTCTAGTGCGTTAGCCCCCGATCATCAGTGGTGGGCAGCATTTCTCTCTCTGGGTGTCCAGTGCCCATCTTCACTTCTTAACTTTCTCCAAAAAGGGAGAGGTTGAACTCTCCACTTGATTATCGCTAGGAGCAAAGGAAGGGTGAGTTGGAGCGGCACATAGATCCTTCTAGAGCCGATTTTCTCTGAGCGGTTTTCTCTGAGCTCTTCTGCCTTCTTCTTGTCCTCACTGTTGGGAGTTTAGGGGCCGGAGCCGATTTTGTCATGCTGGGAGGGATGTTTTCGGGCCACACTGAGTGTGCCGGAGAGGTGATTGAGAAGAACGGGCAGAAACTCAAGCTCTTCTACGGGATGAGCTCCGAAACCGCGATGAAGAAACACGCAGGAGGGGTCGCCGAATACAGGTAAGGGGAAGCGCCAGCGCCCTGCCCTCTGTGGCTGAGGCCTCACATTTACAGAAACAGGACGGAAGCAGGTCTCGAATATCAGTTCTGTTGATACCGATGGGCCGTGGGAGGGAGCTAGAGAACGTACCCTGCTTCTTTCTAAGCAGTCCCAGTTTTTATCCAGCCAGCATTTGCTGTGTTGGGGGCCCTCCAAAGGACGTGCAGAGCAGAAGTCTCTTGGCACGGGGGGCGGGAAATGTGACGAGGGGGCGACCAGTCTGGGAGGTGACACTCCAGATTTCCAGGGGATGGGCAGGAATGTGTTTGCCGTGTCCTTCCGATTGGGCCTTTGCTCGGCCAGCCCTGTAACTGCCAGTCTCTCTCCTGGAATAAGTTCAGGCTGCAAGCACTGGGCTGAAGAATGGGTTTCCCGTTGCTTGTGAAACAGGTGTGGTGCACGGCGTTGCGTGGAGGTCAGGCCTTTCCGGAAGGGTGCCGTGTTTCCCGGGCAGTGGGACCGTCCACAGCCTCCACGCTCTGATGGTTGACACAGGCAGCATTTTTAGCCATTTAATTGTGTCGCTCCCCGCAGAAGGCACGCTGACTCCTGCCTTTTTGTTTTACAAACCCACGATCCCAAGAGATAGATAACCTGGCTATTTTCTGTGTCGCCTCCATTTTACGTGTCCGCATGTGTGTTTTAAGAGCCTTAGGACAGCACATAATCATTGCCTGGCCCTGTTCCATAGAAGCTGCTATTACTTCTCGTTGGCATTAGCCTGATGACAAGTCCCACTAAGCGGACAGGACAGAAGGTCTTGCGTCCATGGAAACTCAAGCCCTCGCTGCTGGACACCCTCCATTTCTTACGTTCAGCCCATACTTGAAAGCTTCTCTAGAGAATCTGGGATGCAGAGGTGTTGTGGGAGAGTGCGATCGAGCCAGAGGGAAGATCCCAGAACCCCGCTGAGATTCATGGGCGGGCAGGTGGGAGGTGTGGGGGACTCCGCCAGAGTTCCGCGCTTCTGTGGGATCCGTTCTCTCCAGTCTTTTTCTCCTTTGGAAGAGGAAACTCCGTCACGATGATGTTGCAGCCTAGGGAAGGCAGGGTGGGGAACAGGAATAGGGGACCACGCTTCTACCATCATCCTGGAAACTTGGGTTAGAACAGGAGGACGCTGTCCCTCCCACGTGGTGCCCGATGGGAGAGGTGGCATGGTTCGTCAGGGTGGGCAGGGTGAGGATTACTGCCTCGGTGGCACCCCGGACCTCTGGCCCAGAAGCCTCACGCTTTACCAGCAGCCACCCTCCCTACCCAGGGGCCTGTGCGGTGTCTGCTGGGTGCTGGTACGTTAAGCGGAGCCATTGTGGTTCGGCAACAGCTAGACGCTTCGCCTGGAGTACATTTATTGCCCTCTAGCTGTTGCATCCGTTTTGGGTTCCAAGGAAAGTAGACAGGGAAGGGTAGACCAGGTTACACACGGAAGCCAAGGAGCCGAAAGAAAAACCCATCTGTAATTTCAGCAGGGTTTAGGCAAAACGAAAATAGAAGACTCCAGCATATCAAGACTGTTCTGGAAGCCGATTAGACAAGAAAGGGAAGTGCCGAAGGAATTAGAACCTCAATCTGGAGGCAGCCTGGGCCCTGCGGGCTGCATCTGTTTTTTTTCCGTCTCTCTCTGTCTCTCTGCCTCCCTCCCTCTTTCTTTCTCTTTTTTTCCCTGGCAGTTTACAGTCTTCTCACAAGAATGGTCCCCCTTTGACGTTGTATTTAATTAAGGTAGCGCTGTTTATGCCTTGCTGCTTCCTTCCCAGCCATTAACCATTTAGTCCTCACGCTGTCCCTGGGAGACAGATCAAAGTACCTTCGTTTTACGGATGAGAAGACTTGGGCTTCAGCAATAAGTGACTTGCACGAGGTGCCATCACCAGGTAGCAGAGAAGCAACGATGAGAGTCTGGATGATTTCCAACAAGCCCCGGGCAGGCCATGCAAATCTCTTGTAAAAAGCAAAATGGCAGTCACTGTGGGCGCATGGGCAGAGATGTTGGTCCCTGGTCACAGAGCGTGGTGATGTGAATCGTCTTGGGAGTGGCCAGTGACGGGCTCCGTGAGCTTGGTGCTCTGAACCAGCCCTGAGGCCAGCTTGGTCTAGTCAGTGGTTTAAGCGGGTAGATTTCATTGCACTTAAGGGTAGCCTTCGATGTGTGGATTTCAGCGCAACAAGAGTTAATGCTGTTTTGAAATCCTAGGTAATGAATTTCTGATTGAGAGATGCTATCTTTTCTAGTTGAAGAGACCAGGAAAGAAGAGTCCACCGTTTGGTTAATTGTCAGAATTTCCAGATTGCCCGAGCCTTAGATGAAGGCTAGAGTTTTGCATAGATTGGAGATTTCCTTCTTGTATTGTACAGTCCAGAAGCAAGTCTGGACTGTATGTCCATGCAGCCTAACAGGGCTTGAGTTGTCCATTTTGTGGATCTTCCTTGACTTACGGGGCTATGTCCTGATAAACCCCTCTTAAGGTAAAAATATCGTAAACTGAAACCCATTTAATACACCTAGCCCATCGGACGTCATAGCTCAGCCTAGCCCACCTTACGTGTGCTCAGAACACTCACGTTAGCGTTCGGTTGGGTAGAATCTTCTAACACGAGGCCTTTTTAATAAGGAAGTGTTGAATGTCTCGTGTCATTTGTCAAATACCCTAGTGCAAAACAGTATATACAGGTCGTACGGGTGCAGGGTGGCTGGTCACTGTATTGGGACCGTTCACCCCTCACGATCCCGGGGCTGACGTAGCTGCGGCCATCAGTGGCCTGCATCACAGGTGAGGATTGTCCAAGTCTGGAATGTGACGTATGGTTTCTGCTGAATGCGCATTGCTTTCGCACCACGGCGGAGTCAAACCGTGGTACGTGGGAGACTGTCTGCATGGATATCTCCTTCACCTCTTAATTGTAGGCAGTTGGCGGGGAGGCTGTTCAGGAGGTAATCTGCCACGTCTGTTCTTCCCCTTGGGCATGTGGGGCTCGGGGTCAACTGGACACCCGTGTAGGGATTAAGGAGGAGTAGCAAGGAGCAGAGTGGAGGCTACTGCCGAGAAGGTCACTTCTTCCAAGGCTGCTGATGAGGACTTTCTTTTTCCAGACGCTCCCGGTGGCCAGCAGTGAGGCTGTGCGTTTCGCATGGGAGGCACGCATTCATCTGAGATGCTGGTGTGGCCGGCTCGGCATTTGTAGCAAATGTGGGACTGGGGTCAGAGGGTGTGGCACGGAGCTACCTGAGTGCCTTGGGGGCTGTGTCAAGGGCTAAAGCTGGGAGTCATTACAGCTGGGTTCTTACGGGGGGAGGAAACAACCGATAAGAAAGAAAAGCTTCCTTTTTCTTCCAGAGCTTCCGAGGGCAAGACCGTGGAAGTGCCTTACAAAGGGGACGTAGAAAACACTATTCTGGATATTCTTGGGGGACTGAGGTCCACGTGCACTTACGTGGGGGCCGCCAAACTCAAGGAGCTCAGCAGGAGGGCGACGTTCATCCGGGTGACGCAACAGCACAACACGGTGTTCAGCTAACCTTGAGGATGCGGTGACTTCTGGCTCACGGGAGCTTCCACGCACACCTGCTCTCCCACCTCCTCCTGTGACATCAGAGATTCTGGCTGCTCCTGAATGTTGGGCTCCTGCCTCCTGCTCCCCCACCTGCCGTCCGGAGGCTTTGGGGCTCCCCTAGTGCCTTCCGGGGCCCCGGAAGCAGGGCGCTGACCGGGTCTGTGGTCAGAGCCCAGCTGCCTGGAACTCATAACCTCATTGTTCAGCTCCCCTTTTCCTTCCTTCCTTCCTTCCTTCCATCCTTCCTTCCTTCCTTCCTTCCTTTTTTAAAGAAAAATGGTTTCACTTTAATATAATGCAATTATCTTAAGACTTGGAGTGCTGGAGTTTGCCTTTGCAGGAAGCAGGTTGTCAAGGGAGCTGGGGGTTTTCTACCTACTTCCTATGCTTAGCTCTTAGCAGTCACAGAGGGGAGGCGAAGGGAGGGGAGGGGAGGGGAGGGGAGGGGAGGGGAGGGCGGCCAGGCCTGTCAGGGTAACCCTCCAACCCCCCTCTGCTTTCGGTTGCTGGAAAAGAACCAAAAGCACCCGACCGGAACTTGGAGACTTGGCTTCGTGCAGATACTCATGAGGCATGGTGGCATGTTTTCACCACCTGCGTTACACGTGCCTTCTGGGAACAGGTATCTGTCACCATAAGGTCGATGCTGCTTTGAGGACACTGTCCCTGTCCCGGTTTTTCATTGCGTTTTGTTTTCCCTTCATCTCCTCCCTCCTCCGTCTCGACCTGTCAGGCTGGCCTCTCTCTTAGATCGTAAGTTATTTTGGAGCTCCGTGGGATGTTTGGTGGAAAGGTCACCCACCAAAACCTGGGCAAGTGGAATCCCGCTGAAAGACCGCAAACACCTTGACCTGTGGCTTCCCGAAAGTCATTGACTTCAATTAGGAGTGAGAATTATTCCCTTCTCGGGGCCATCGATATTCTCAAGAAAGGTATTCTTGTAAAGTGGTCAGTTCACTGGTGACAATGGTATTTTCTGGGAGAAAGGACCCGGGCCTTGGAGGAGTGTCCCACTATGGCACTTCTTGAAACCGTGAACGTGGATTTGTTAACAGTGGCCACTTCTTTTGAGGCATTGCTTGAGGATTAAGACTGGACAATATATGCAGACCAGGATGTTTCACTTTCTTTTCTTTTAAACAAGGCTTAGAGAAGCAGATGCGAGAGTGCATTTTCCTTTAAAAAATTAAGTGACTCTCCTGGAATAGAGAAGGATCACACAGTGCTACTGTGGTAAGGACCCCGATGTCCACGGTGACGGACACCATACAAAGAATCCATCGAAACCATAATGTTCCAGGAAACTATCCATCCGTTTGTAGTTTTCTAAGAACGCATTTATGGGTTCAGCACCTTCAAGGCTGTTGTAAACTTTTCGCCCCTGACTCCACTAGGAATAGTTATTGTACTTGTGGAAACGTGAATTGGCTACACGTTTGAGAGATGAGGAGGGTCCGGAGGCTGTTTCAACATAGAGCAAGATGTGGGGTTTTGCTGGAGGCACCCCCGTGTTTTCCGTTTGCTTGTCTGAGGTTTGAGTCCCACACTGTTCCTGTGGAAGATGGTTTCTACTCGAGCTCGTGAGTTTAAGAGATTCTCTGTTGCAATAAGGGAGAGAAGTAAAAGAAGGGAGATCTTAAAGAAATCGATGCAAAATGTACTAGCGGTAGTAAGGGAACTTTCTGGGCACCCCTTGCTTAGCCTGGGCTCACCACTGTCCCCCTCTTACATCCGGCTGTGGTGCTACACACAGAGGGGTCTGGGACGGGCATGCCCATCAACCCAGTAGGGGCTGTGGTCTTTGCAGAGACCTGTGCCTGCCTTATCCATCTTGTGTAAAGATTTTGTACCCTCTCTGCTCTTGGTTTCCACCTGCTGGAGGCAGGTCCCTTGCTGAGCTAGTGTTGAGGGAAGCGAATCACCCGGAAGCAGAGATTTTGCAAAAAGCTCCTCGAAGGCCCCGTCGTGCTTTGCCTTCATACGTGCATCTCTGCCTCCAGTAGCGTTGGGCCCCGGGGAGCCCCGGATGGGGTATCAGGTGCGGCGCTGGGTGCCCGAGTGCCCAACCGCCAGCCCCCAGGCCCTCCGGTGCAGGAGTGGGTGCCGGAAGGTGTCCGCGAGTGAGACGCCGTTCACCAAGGGCCGTTCCTGCTATGCATCTGGTGGTTTCGAGGCCCGTCCCATTGCCGCACGTGAAACCGCTTTTCCCCTCGTGTGAACATTTGAGCCAAGTCTGTAGCCACTGGGCCTCAACCTCTCAGAACCGTAAGCATCGAGTATTACATCAGCGGGGAAGGCGGTGATTCAGGCTGCTTTCCCCAGACTTGCCCGTAGCACGTGGCACGTCCGTCCAGACCGCCCTGGAGGGAGGGGCAGGACCCCCTCGCGGGTTGCAAGGTCCCCCGGATCCCCCCCCCCCCCCCCCCCCCCGGTGCCGTGAGCACCGTGAGCACTAATGCTCACAGCTCATCGGGGCCTCAATGCCAAGTCCCCAGAGGAGAGTCTTGGCGAGCTCCCCGCCCCCAAACATCTAACCAGGAAGACAGCAAGAGGAAAGGGGTCACCCGCTCCTCCCTGGGCTCAGTGAGAACCCTGAATTTAGCAACTGAGAACTCCCTTCCGTCTCTGCAGAAGGATTTGATAGCCACACGTGCAGATGGGGGCCGGGTGGGGGGGGGGCGCCGCCGCCGGCATGGGTCCCCGGGGAATTAGTTTCTGGGGTAACTAAGCCGCCATCTCCTTCAGAGCGGACACAGGGGAAACCTACCGAGCAGCGCTCTTGAGACAAATGGGGGCTCCTTTTCCGCATGCCAGGAGGTCCCCCTGGCTTGCTGCGTTTTTTTTTAACAGGCATGAGCTAAAGGAAATCCGAAGGAACTTTCCACCTTGGGACCACTAACCAGTGTGTAGCAAGGCCACTGGAGTCCCGTGAAGCTGCCAAATGCTGTCCAGAAACAAAGATCTCTTGTAAACAGCATTGTTCAGCTAGGAGGAAATAAACGTGAACTGAATAAGCCCAAAGCGGGTGTTGAAACGTGCCTTTTATCTCAGGCTCTCATCTCCTGCATGGCCAAGCCTTCCTCCCCACCTCCCCGAAAAGCATTCCTAGGAAGGGCAATGCCTTGCATCCACTCCCCACTGCAACGGGACCGGCGATCACAGCGGGGCTCATTCTGGCGAGGGGGCGGGGGTTACCATGCTTTTCTCAACCTTTGTCTTGAAACACCTGACAGAGGCAAGGACACACGTTTGCAATTGGCACTGTTATTTTTATTAGTACGAGTATACTGAAACAATAAACTTGTACTGGTATACAGACAATTTGTTTAAAACAATTTTGTTCAAATTTTGAATCAAACATTGTTTTCTTATAATAATGAAATAATTTCTACCTAGAAAACCTGCAAGCACCATCAAAGAAAGGGACCATAAAATTCAATAAACAGACTCGAGTGTATCCTACAAATAGACACACCACGATTAGAAAATAGAATATGAATTCTTCCATTTTTTTTTTAATATTTGTTTTAAAAAAGCTAGTGCAAGTACAATATTTTACACTGGAATTACAGAGAGTATGCACGCATATGGAAAAAAGTTCTGTCACAATAAAAGCTCTTAACTATGTATGCACTTAAAAGTTTTCTTTTCAGTAAGGTGCAAAACATTCCTTCCCTAGTTCTCCTCTGTACTGGCCGTGTCAGTCTGATATTGCCCCAAAGTTCTGGTGTCTCTTTTCCCTTGGCCGGTGGGAGGCATACGATTGGAAGTTTGGTGGGTAATGATCTGATAGTAAAACAGACAGTGATACGAATCTCAGAGATGGCTCTGGGGCCAGGGCCCCACTGGCCAGAAGTTAGGACTGTCTTAAACCAAGGCCACCACGAACACTGGCAGGGCTCTCCCGAGACCTCCATTCACTTGACCCTAAATGGGTTTACAGGTGAACACTGAGCCGGAAGAAACCACCCCAAAAGGGCAGTATTCGCGGGACCGAATGTATAGGTGTCAACCTAAATGTTCACGGACTGAACAGTTGACCCCATTCCTGGACCAGATAATAAGAGCAGTGGTTCCTGGAAGAACCAGAGGAAACGTACACGCCCAGCTTCTTGATAACGGCCGTGTAAAGACACAGCTCTAAGCCAGCGTCAGTCACGTCAGACTTGATATTCCCGGAGGACGGTATATTAGCCCGGCAAGGAATGCTGTAAGCAGCACTTCCAACGCAAACCTTCAGACTGGCCATGGAAAAGGAGACCGGCTCGTTGGCCATCCAGACAGCAAACAAACGAAACTAAAGGGGAAGAAAACTTGGGTGAAGTCTTCGATTATCTGCAGTGGAAGACTCGAGTCCTTTCGGATAAGAAAAGTGACGGAAATTCTTAGAGACTGTTGCTGTGTCGATTCTACCTATTGGCCAAATGCACTTAATCTTAATACAGCTGAACCATTTGTACGCAAGTCACGAAGGACGTGAAAAACTGAAGCCGCTGTTCCCTCCCGCCATCGTACAGGTGAATGTCAGCTACCAGAAACGTTGCATTGAATGGGAAGGGAGGGGCTGAGATTCTGAATTTAAGAACGGTAGGTGGGTTTGTTCAATGTCCCCACAGCTGTCCAGTTTCTGCTGGCTGCTTTGTGTCTGGGACAGAATAGGACTCTTCTGAGAAGTTGTTCCGTGTTTTACTGGGTATTTTGGCCTCAAGATTAAAGAAGAAAAACCCCAAATTAAAGTAAAATGAAGCATTGCAATTGAAATTCTTGTTTATACCCCCCATTTAAATGAGGTGCGGGGGGGGGGGTGGCGGAGAAAGAAGGCTGAACTTTTCTTTTTTTTTTCGGTTTTTTTTTTTTTTTGTCCTCATAATGAGTTCTGTTTTACTGGTAGCTAGGATCCCTTGTTACAAACACTTCTTGTTCAGGATTATATTCTTTGGGTTTATTGAAACAGGAAGTGCTGACAATGTGAAACAAGATCTCTGAAGAAAAAGGAGTTGCAATGGCTTGAGAGTTTAAACCAAGAAAGGAGCTCAGAGAAGTACTTTCAGCACAGGAATGAACAGTATTCTCAAATTTCAGAATACAGAGTTGCCCTCCCTCCGAAGAGGGCTCTATGTAACAAAAACATAAAGGAAGCGTAGGTATAGTTTAAGAGCCTTTTACCTAGTAATTCTTCCAGGCCATAACCACACAAGTCTGATAATTTTAGACATGACAAATTTCTATATACAACAAAACCAAAAAAACAAAAAAACAAAAAAAAAAACCACCAACATGTAACTTTCAACCTTTATGCTTTTTTTCTGTTTTTACAAACAAGGTATGAAACTCATTGTTTCAACAGATCCATGTCTTTCGAACACTGAATGAATCATTTCGACATTCATTTTTCTTTTGTGCAATTTTTGAAAACATTACCTGTACTCCTCAAAGTGAGTGCTTCAAAATTTTTTCTTCTTCAGCTTCTCAAATTAGGTGTACATTTAAAAAAGAGAGAGAGAGAGAGAGAGAGAGAGAGAGAGAGAGAAAGAAAAAATTCCCACAAGGTATAGTGCTACAAGAAAAGATCCTATCCGTAAGGTAACGTATTTGAAGCGAGGTCATCTATGTAAAAGAAATCTCAGCTCCGGAGTGGAGGTGTGCAAATTCTTTGGAGTTTCCCTATCAACAGAAACACAACACTGTCCGTGGAAAAGAGAGGAAACCAACCCAACAATAGCATAGGCATGTGCTTTATAAAAAAGTATATTTTCTGTATAGTTATTACTTGATGTGTTCCTAAATTCTCTATTTCAGAAAATCTGGGTTAAAAACACAAAGGTGGAAGCAAAGGCCCCCACTCCACTTTAAAAAATAAAAAGCATAATTTCTTTTCCTTTTATATCACCGCTGAAGGCGCCGGATTGGGCCACGAGACTGCGGGCCCTTCTTCCACCTGGAATCATCATGGGTGACCAGGAAATAGAAATGCAAAGGGTTCTGGGAGAGAACAGACCAGTTTGTTGAGCTGCGTGCGGTTCACGAAACAGTAGCCATGACAACCAACACGGCTCACAAAGCCTGGCCTCCTGTCCAAGAACTCTGCTGTTTCTCCCACATCTGAAATACATGGCATTAGTGTCTTCAAAAGCATTTTGAGATTTTTTTTTCCTCTATGAAAGAAATAGGTTTCCTTAGTAGTCACAGATGTTAAAGGGTATTGTCAATTGTTTCCTTAAAAAACAGACAAAAAAAAAAATTCCAAAGCTACAACAACAAAAATAAATTTTGGCAACACATTTCAGTAAAGATCAAACTATGTGCAAAGAGTAAATTGTATGATTACTAGGAGCTACCGTTCATCTTGAACATGCAGCATTATATTGCAATCTATGCAGTATCTAAGGAGTAATCCACAAGATGCAGGAAATCCAAACATTCCTTGAAATTGTACAAGCCTCCTCCACAGCAAAGTGCTGCTTCTGGACACGTCAGTGTACCACACACACACCAGCCCCGTCCCTGAGTAAGAGGTGAGAAAGGTTCCGCAGAGTTCCTTGTAGGGGAAAAGGGGGTGCTGCCACTTCCTGGTGGGGGGAAAACCCAACACACTCACCTAACAGAAAACATACTGGGTCACAAGTCAGACTTAGAAATGGGATCCACAGCAACGAAAAAAAAAAAAAAAATCCAATCCTCCCACACCCAACTGGGTTGAGTTGGGCAAAACAAAACAAAACAAAAAATTGACCGACATCGAAAATGATTCTGAAAGTCCAAACAAAAATGCAATTTGGATTTCCACTTTAAAAGGTTTGAGGTAAGTGGCATCCATCTTTGTATCTCCCCCTGCCCCCGCAATGTGGCCCAAACAAACTGAAATAATTCTTACGTTAAACATTCTAAGGAACAGTCCTTTAATGTATTTAGAAATCCCTAGAAAGAGAGGTTCTTGATTGTTGGTTTCTTTTTTTTTTTTTTTCTTTTCGCCCTGACTGATTTCTTGGTGATTGTGTTCCACTGTAAACGCAAAAGGCCTGCTGTTATTAGTTTAGAAATGGAAAACAGGAAAGAAAGAACGGAAGATGGTTGTCAGTAGATATTGCCAAGCGGACATAGTACAGAGGCACATGGCTGGTCCTTGTGAGCTGCACGGCACTGAAGAATTTCTATGCTTCTCATTGTCATGTTTGCTACACAGGAGCTGGCCAATGTCTGCCAACAAGAGGAGGTTCCCTGTCCTTGGGATGTTCTTCCTATTTGAAGGGAAAGCTGCCACTAAGGAGTGGTGACCATTGTTCAAAGGGGCCCCTCCATGGCCACTGGCTGCATGTTCAGAGCGCATACACACACATCGGGCCACACTTCCCACCCGTGCTCTGAGGCACAGCTCAAAGTCTCCAGGACACAGACCCGAGGAGGGACCCACCTGCTCTGGAAAACACCTTGGAGAATGGGTGGATCTTGGTTCTCTTTGCTCCACGGTGTGCCTCAGAAATGAATCTATCTGCTTCCTCCCCACACTGCACATTCACTATTCTTCATGGTGACAGAGGGACTCAAGCTGGCCCCCTAGCCTTCCTTTATTGGCTCTTTCTGCAACAGGGTGACATACATATGGGGCTCCTGAAAGCTCCCCTCCCCAGCACTCAGCATCCGTGGTGGGGAGCTCACGGCGGGAGCTGCTCTCCTTCCCGGTTCCTTCCCTCCAGCCCTTCTCTGGCCAGAACGGGGAAGACGGGCCGGATGGGGAATGAGCTTTAACTAGAGCACACTGGTCGGACCTGTTGGCACGGGAAGTGTTGCACACACTAAAAAAGCAAGAGCGTGAAATGGGATGATGTTTAGAAAGAACCAATTATTTAAGAATTCCTATACCTGAAATAGAAGCACAAAAATTATGATGGTGTTCCTATTGCTCCGAACCGTGTTATGTTTTCCCATTTTTAGTGTTGGTGTTGAGGATCCAGTTAGCACAATACTGGAAGTGGAGTCGAAAGGCGGTGATGTGTGTTTCTGCGTCCGCGTGAGTTTCTGTGAATAGTGGTATTGAGGAGGACGAAGTGTGTATGGCAGCCCCATATTCCTCTTACCATGAAAGGTTACAAAACAAAAAGAAAAACGAAACCTAAAATCGCAAGTGCCCTGAGCAGAATATATGGAAGATTAAGCAAGGTCTCTGAGCAGAAACTTTAGAAACAAAAACAAAAACAAAAACCAGCTCTAAACAAGCAACATGACCGCAAGAATGGGCTCGCCCAGCCCTCTGCTAGCATGCTGAGAGGATAATGAAATCCAAAGAAAGTTCTAGCTATTCTAAACCTATGCGAATGTTTTTGGTACACCCCAGAAAATGGTTTATAAATATCATTAAGTTCTTGTAAGAGCTAAATGTAATGAGATACTAGATAGCCAAAATGTGGGTTGATATTAGAAATTATTTTTTTAATTTGTAAAATGGAAGAAGTACTACTTTCAGCAGTAAAAGAAAAATCTGATGAAGTATTTGTTCGGATAAGTTGCAGCCACTCCAAGTGAGAATCTTTAAAAATTTCTCGTTACTTATAAAACCTTATTATTGTAATTTTTTTAAAGCACTTTAAGACACACGCCCAAAACCCACACACAATATTTCAGGTCTCTGGGGATGAAAGGCTTAAACTGTGAAATACCCTTTCTGGGTTTGTACCAAACATTGAATCTCGATTTGATTTCAGATGGAAAAAAAAAAAAAAAAGTCATTCTGAAAATAACATTGATAACAACAATAAAGTAATTTAAAAAAAACTTGCTCACATATATAAATGTCTTTATGGAAAACTCTCTCAATGAGTCTGAAGAAAATTCTCAGAGTTGTCCTGCTAAGACCTGTTTTTTTTGTTGTTGTTGTTTTTTTGTGTTTTTTTGTTTTTTTGTGTTTTTTTGGTTTTTTTTTTTTGTGACAGATGTAGAAAGACCAAAATGAATTCTGAAAGGAACATAACCTTATAAAATGGCCTAGAGTTTAGGCAGGTTAGAAAGTAATTTTGCTACATTTATTTATGCTCGTTCAGTCCCTCAAACCTTTCCCACAATGTTATTGGATAAAAACTGCAGGAATATCACACAAATTATAAACTCAAGATGTGCAAATCGCAAGGTTTTTTAAAAGTTCATCTTACAAAGAAAAACACTGGACAAAAATGAGTATTCTTTTTTCCATCCCTTTTCTCTCAGTTTCTCTGCCAGCTCTGCATATATGCCTTTACTTCTTTCTCAAACATCAAAGTGAAAAGTACATCCTGTCAGGCTGTACTTGGGGGTCATTCATTGTCACATACTAGTTCATAATTCACATTCATCCCTTTAAACCACATTGAAACTTCCAATATCTTGCTCGTGAGAAACTCTGCAGACCTGAAATGTAGTTACAGTGTTGAAAAAAAAAAAAAAAAAAAGAAAGCAACTTATATATATTTTTTTTGTTTTGTTTTGTTTTTTCTTCCCAAAGAGTTTAAAGGGAGATACAGTACTTGTTGAATGATAGACCAAGATGCTTGGTAATAAAGTGTGAACAGCATTTTAAGTGCTTAGAGATAGTAATATATATATGTTCATCTTCAAAATCTAATTCCTCACGTCACACTGGAATCTGAAAAAAAGTGGCACCCGTGGCACCCGAGTTGTCCATAGTCATGAACTATAAACAGTACTAGAGTTAAAAGACCAGATTTTGCAAACCCAATGAGGAGCGCTTCCGCGGCTCTCGGCAGGGCGGTTTGAGCGAAGTCAATGTGATAACCTGATTGGTTTTCCTAACACTGCACAGAATCCAGAGTGGGCGGTCCGCTCCCCCGCAGCGCCCCGCCCCCGCCCCGCCCCCGCCCCCCGCCCCGCGGAGCGCCCAGCTGCGCTGCCCACCGTGACACCCGGGCGACATCACTGCACTTGGTAAAGCAGAAACGAAATCCCACGTGTGGCAGTTGCTCTAAAAAAATATCAGTGCAGTCAGGCCCCATAGGGGGAAATATATCTCTATAGGATTAAAAGTTGCTTTTATTGTAAAATATGTTGGAGGGGAAAAAAAAAAAAAGGTCCTTTTACACGGTTGGCTTTCCGTCTGCTGTCGGACGCCTCTCTAGCAGGCCCTGCACCCGGGTTCCTGATGTTTGCTTTGCACGTGAGGCCCTCGCCAGGACCCTGCCCTGCTGGCGGGACCTCCAGGCCAGTGCCAGAGAGAGGGAGGCAGAGGGAGGCAGAGGGAAGGAGACACCCTCCACCCCTGCCTTGCACCCGCGCCCCCCAAGTGCACGCCCACACGCCCCCTTCCTCCCCTCCCCGGCAGCTCCCTGCCCGCAGAACCTGCACAGGAAACCGGCGGAAGTCGGCGCCCGGGCCGCGGCTTCCCCGCAGCTGGAAAAGGCAGGTGCTCGGAAGCCACGTTCCTTTCTCCCAGGACGCCCGGAGCCTGCGCGGGCCCTGCCCTTCCCCCCTCCCCCCCACCTGCCGCTGTCACTCCTGGAAAAGCATGTGCCCCGGTCTCCTGCTGCAACACCAGCTGTAACTCTAATGACAAGGTTATAACAGAAACCTAAAGAGGGTAACATGTAAATACTGTGTTATTTAGCCTACAGTACAGTAATCTGGATACAAATGAGAAGGGAGAGCCGAATTTCCTTTCCCCACGCTGCCTCTACTTGCCTACGTTAGACCGGCCTTCGATGCAAATCTTAACCTCCTGAGGGATTAGAGAAGGTTTAGGAAGAGTCAAAGGTGGCTCGTCTTCCGACTTCTCCAGTTTGCGGGTCTCCGGCGCCGACCACCTCCTCTTCCTGGTTGCCGTGGGCTTGCTGGGTTCGATTTTGGTGAGCAGGGACGCTGCAGGCAATGCTATTTTTTCTGGAAACTTGAGTTCGCCGTTCTCGGACAGCATCGGGGCGCTTCCCTGGTTGATGCCGTTCTCCTGCTCCGTGTACCTGTGTCTGCTGCCCGCCAGGCTGTCCGTCTTTGAATGCTTCAGCAGGACGCTGGCCGGATCCACGGGCGGGCCCTTTTTAACAGAGCCGTTCTTCAGGTTCTTGAGGGTCAGTGAGATGCAGACATCCCCAACAGAGAGTTTGGAACACGGCAGATCAAAGAGCTGGCTGGTTCTCTCTGGACAGCAGGATGACCATCCCTGTCCAAACACAAAAAAAGGGTACTCTACCAAAACCTCCACGCTGACCTGCGGAGACAGTGAGAGACAGAGAGCAAAGAAGAAGGAAACAAATGAAGACATTTTAGTCTTGTTTTAATTCATACACGCCCACGTGCCTAAGCCAAAGGGGGGCGGGGGAGGGAATAAGAATGTTCCACGATCCTCATCCGCCAACACACGCAAATGAGGCCCTTAATTTTTTGCTGTACCTGTATTTACCATATATAGGTGCTGGGTAGAAGCCAGTAAAAAAAAAAAAAAGTCCATTTAGTGTTCACAGGATCATTTTACTGAGTATCAGCTCTATAGCTGGCCTCCCTTAAAACAAATGGATCGGCCCCCAAGGGCAATGGAACAGGTGCTCAGTGTTCAGCCCTGGAGCACAAGATACAGTCTTGCACTTTTTCCGCTCACTGGGCAAATGCCACTCTCACGTATGACAGAAATGATTAGGAATCAGAATGAGGCTGTATGTAAGGTCCACCAGGCAGCACTTAACCTGTTTATATCACTGTATCCCTGGCCCCTAAAAGGAGACCTGGTGTATGGCTGAAGCTTAATAAATATTTATCGGATAAATGAGCCGTGTACTCAAAACCTGGGGACAGCAGAGCCGGTGAAGGCTGGAGGAAACAGGCAGGGCTTCTCCGTTTTCCTGGGACCCCGAAGGCTGGGCAGCATTTCGAGAGGATTGAGGGGTGGGCAGTGTTGGGGAGAGGGTAAACTGGGCAGAGAGAGCAAGTACTTGGCCCGTCCAAGGTCAAGTTCCAGGTACTCAAATCAGGCTGTACATTGGTCTGAAAACGACTCCCCAAAATGGGGGGCGCTCACTATCCTCCCCAAAGCTGCTGTTTCCTCTGCCACCATGTGCTATGCATGCACTATGCTAAGTAAATAAGGCTGAAAAAGTCCTGGTCCCAGAGTAGGTCACAATCAAGCAGGCAGAAGAGGTCCAGGAACGTAGTAACTGCCAATCAAGGTGGCGCGTGGGGTGATAATACTTTACTACAATATGAAGTTGTTGGAGGGCAGAGAAAAGGCATAGACCGGTTTGAAGAAGAGGTGATTAAGGAAGTCGAATACACTGTGCTAAGTTTTAAAAAATAATCAGGGTGGAGTACAGGTGTGGATGCAAGGAGAAGACATTCCTGGAAGTGGAGACACATGAACAAAAGGCAAGGAGACAGTGGGTGTAGGGGTTTGCAAACTGTCCAGTGAAGGTCTTACTGTTGCCATTAAGTAAGGCGGGGAAGGTTCAGGGAAAGGGTGACAGTCTAGAGATTTAAACCTGGTGTTTAGGGCTATTTTCCTCCAAGGGCATTTGCACATTCCAAACTGGAATAGTTTCAAAACCAAGTGGTCTGGACTTTTTGTAATCTCAAGAGCATGGTGGGGGTGGGGAGGAGAAGGGAATGAAATTCAGGGTAGCCTTCAGGTATATCAAGGGGATGCTCTCTGGTGAGCTCCACTCTTTTGGGCTGTGACTCCAAAGTGCTCTACACTCTAGAAGTGAGGTGAGCCAGAAGCAGACAGGCCTTCTCAAAGTCTGAAGCTCAGATTTTAATCATCCTAGCCCCTAAAATCAGGGTAAGGTCTGAATTGTTTCCAAGTAAAAATAATTATTTGCAATTATTTCCAAATAAAAGGCATTCAATTAAAAAAGAGGGATGAGGTCCACGAATAGACCAGAAGACGTGAATAAAAAACCAGTAGAAACAATAGATAATAGAAACAGACCCTCGGGGGCTTCTGATGTAGGATCATCAGATACGCAGACATTAAAATGACCTAGACTCAGGTCGTGATCTCACCATTTGTGAGTTTGAGCCCTGAATCGGGCTCTGCGCTGACAGTGGGGGCTGCTTAGGATTCTGTCTCCTTCTCTCTGCCCCTCCCTCCTCAAAAATAAACAAGTATTTTTTAAAAAGACTTAAAAAAGGGGGGTTCCTGGGTGGCTCAGTGGGCATCATGATCTCACAGGTTTGTGAGATTGAGCCCTGCATCTGGTTCTGCACTGACAGCGTGAAGGCTGATTGGGATTCTCTCTCTCTCCCTCTCTCTCTCTGCTCCTCCCCTGCTCACGGACACAGACTCTCTCTCTCTCTCAAAAATAAACTTCAAAAATTTAAAAAAAAATAACCTATGCTTATAGTATTTAAGGAGATTAAAGACAAGCTTGAGGATTTTGGTAGAGATCTAGAACCTGTGTTCCGAAGATCCATGGAAATTCTAGAATGAAGAAACATATATTCACTAAAATCAAAAACGCAATGAATTTTACAACAGAATAAATGTGGCTGATGACAGAACCTATGAACTGGATTCCTGAATTTGAGCTTCGGAAGAAACCATGCAGAACGAGACACAGAGACACAAAAATCACGGACACAGAGGACATAGGAGAGACTCAGAAGACACATGGAGAAGACCCAACAGACCAATAAATTGCATTCCACCTGGAGGAGAGAGAGATCACGGGGCCGAAGTGACATTTTTTAGGAGATAACTGCTAAAAATTTTCCAAAATTGGTATGAGACAACAATCCACAGATTCAAGAAGGTCTAACCCGTAAGTAGGAAAAATATTTTTATTTTTGTAAATTATTTTCATGTTCATTTATTTTTGGGTGAGAGAGGGAGACAGAGTGCAAACAGGGAAGGGGCAGAGAGAGAGGGAGGCACAGGATCGGAAGCAGGCTCCAGGCTCTGAGCTGTCAGTACAGAGCCCGATGCGGAGCTTGAACCCACAGACCGTGAGATCATGACCTGAGCCGAAGTCTGACGCTTAACCAACTGAGCCCCCAGGCTCCCCAAGGGACTATTTTAAGTATCATGTTCCTTCTTATCCGTATCAAAACTCACATTCAACGATGAGTTCTGGGTTGCAAAAGAGGATTTGTTTTTCCCACTTGTCTAAGTCTTTGTCGATGAGCTAAGCAAGCCCAACATCAAGTGCAAAGATTACAGGTGGGGAATTTTTGATGTGTGTTCATATTCAAGCAGAGATCAGAAAAGCCCAACCGAAAGAACTTGGCAGTGAAAGTGACAATTGTGGACTGAACACAAGTTCTTTTTAAAACGGCTATTTTGAAGATTGTGATTCCGACTTTGGAAGAACTAAGATGACTGACAGTGGGAGGAATCACATGAAATTCCTTAAACGAAAAAGTTACTGACAAAAAAATAGAACTGTTTTGTCCAAAAGACAATGGAATATCCTTAAAGCACTAAAGAAAAAGAATTGCCAACCAAGTATTCTATATTGAGCAAAAGGATCCCTCAGGAATGAAGGCAAAATAAAGACATTTTCCAGATGAATAGTAATTAAGAGAATTCACCACCAGAGATCTGCACTAAAGAAAATGCTACGGAGTATTCTTTAGGTAGAGGAAAAAAATCAATCTAGGTGGAAGTTTGTAGATGCAGGGAAGAAGGAAGAACAATGAAAATGATAGATGGAGGTAAATCAAAATAATATTGACTGTAATAATATTAAAAACATTCTGTTGAATTTTATACACAGGCACACATACACAAACATATAAGTAATTAAAATACCCCCCAAACCTAGGGGCGCCTGGGTGGCTCAGTTGGTTAAGCTTCTGACTCTTGATTTTGGCTCAGGTCATGAGCTCATGGTTTGTGAGTTTGAGCCCGTGTCAGGCTCTGTGCTGACAGTGCAGAGCCTGCTTGGGATTCTCTCTCTCTCTCTCTCTCTCTCTCTCTCTCTCTCTCTCTCTCTCTTAAAATAAATAAATAAACTTAAAAAATAATGAAATATCCCCAAACCTCCAAAGTAGCACATTTCCATGTAATTTATATGGATTGTGGCTTTCTAGTTTATCTAATTTTTTTTGATAACTACGATTTATCTGGTTCTACACACACTTATTAGGTGATATACTTTATTTGCTCCATAAAAGGCATAGTATTTATAGAGGGGACAACTGGAGTGAATTTATATGCAAGCTTATTACTATAGTGTGCGTGTGAACGGGAGCCCATATAAATGTGCATATTATCGGGGGGGAAAACTTCATTGTTCTGGGCTATTTTAATAATGTAAAGAGAGCTAAAGATTCTTGAATGTCCACTACCTGTCAAACATTTAGGTACGGACTTCACAAAAAATACTTTGTTTATGCTCACAATAGACTAGTGAAAAAAGGTACTATTGTTCTGATTTTACAAATAAGAAACTATATCTCCAACAGATTAGATCACTTGCCTAACATCCTAGCTGTAAGATCATGGAATAGTGATTTAATCCCAGTCTTTGGCCCTCCAAACCCATTTTCTTTTCATATGCTCCCGATTTCTGCCCCTGTGAACAAAGCTATTATAGTCCCACTAAAAGAGAGGAATTTAACATTCCCACTCCCCCCAACAGTGGTAAATGTTTACTTGAAATAAATAAGATCCAATGGCATGAAATAAATTGTGGATTTATTTCATCATTCAGAAAATTGTGAAGTACTGGGGGCCTTATATCTACTTATACAGTTCTAGTCTCCCTACATAAGTGGGTGATGAGGCTGCTATTCACTTACAGAATTGCATTACACCACGCATACATGTATATTTGCATATATGTATGTACAAATATACCTACAAGTTACAGTATCATATCAGGACGCCCACTGAGTTCCAAATGGGAAGGACCCACTTGGAGCTGGCTCCATAAATCCCATCCCAAACCTCTTAGAGCGTTAACATCATCCAGAAGGAACAAATCCTGCTTCAAGTGGGGATTCTTTAAAAAACATTTTTTTAAGTTTATTTATTTTTGAGAGAGAGAGAGGGAGAGACAGAGCACAAGCAGGGGAGAGGCAGAGGGAGAGGGAGACACAGAATCCGAAGCAGGCTCCAGGCTCTGAGCTGTCAGCACAGAGCCCGATGCGGGGCTCGAACTCACGAAGTGTGAGATCACGACCTGAGCTGAAGTCGGACGCTTAACCGACGGAGCCACCCAGGTGCCCCTCAAGTGGGGATTCTTTAGCTGCAACTGAAAGTCACAGAAACAACGTTCTCAAGTGTAAATACCTCATAAGAATCTATTTGTTTCCTGTTGGGATGAGCACTGGGTGTTGTATGGAAACCAATTTGACAATAAATTTATATAACATATATTCTATATAAATTATGTGTGTGTGTGTGTGTGTGTGTGTGTGTGTATGTATGTATATATTTTAAAAAAAGAACGTATTTGCTTATCTCTGCCTAACACCAGTCGGAGGTAATGTGATGTTCCTAATATCATAAATCCTATTTCTAAACACAATGGCCTCTTTTTTGCCTTTGCCTTTTCCTAGATGATCCCTTCTACTGGGTGGAGTCTGTCTCCTTGCTGACAGACAGCCCAAGATCTACTAATGGACAGATTCCTGGTGTGGGAGCCATATTCTAGAAACTCCTCAGAGCAGCCAAGAGTTCATATTCTGAATATAACATTTACTGTCTACGCGTAAGCCAATCTCACTGCAAACGTCTACATGTTACCAAGTATCTGTTGACTAATTTTTAAGAAGAGCTTGTCTTCGAGGCCTTTATAAGAGGTAACATCACTGACGATTCCAACAGCTATGACGCAGATCCATATGCTTCCCATTATAGACACCGTAATGTTTGGGGGCATTTTGAAAGCCCTTCATTACTCTGTCATCTCAAAACTCCAAAGGCAAGTCTTAGCATTAAATGCTGCAACGTGGTCTATAACTTGAACAGCCTAACCTAAAAACTCATGTAAGAAAAGAGAGGAGGAGAGAGGAGAATATTTGAGATGTGGACTAAAGGGCTGATGATAATAGAATTTATTTCTAACTGGATAGGTTTGGGAAAATCTTCTCTACCCCTTCAAAGGCTTGCTCTTGGTCCCTTCCTCCTAAATTCTGGCTTTGGCTCTTCCCAGAGAAGCTCTGCTATCCTGGGAAAAGATGCCACATCGCCCATCCTCAGCTGGGTCTACGCAAATTAGGGGAGAAAGACTATTCAATAGGGGTGTCTGAGCGGCTCGGTTGGTTAAGCGTCCAACTTTGGCTCAGGTCATGATCTCACAGCTGGTGGGTTCGAGCCCCGTATCGCATCGGGCTCTGTGCTGACAGCTCAGAGCCTGGAGCCTGCTTCGGATTCTGTGTCTCCCTCCCTCTCTCTCTCTCTCTCTCTCTCTCTCTCTCTCTCTCTGTGTCTCTGTCCCTTCCCCACTCGCACTTTGTCTCTTAAAAATAAATAAATATTAAAAAAAAAAAAGGCTATTCGATAATCTGATCATTGTAAGCAGTGGACTTGCATGGCTTAGGCCAAATGTTCTTTTTGTCCTTACTAATTACTTATCCTCGCTAAGATTTATCCTCACTAATTACATAGACTGAATTATCTAGATAATGCATTTTTTTTTGTCTGCATATATGTGCCCTAAAATAAGAATTTTCTCTCTCTTTGGTGAAAGTCAAACTCTTGTTGCACATATCTCAAATAAGCACACTACAGTATTCATAACACACCTATTCTTACCGCGTAATTGGGTTTGTCAGAAGGATGTAAGCATTCTTAAAGGTTAACTGATCATTAATAGTTCCTGAAGAAATCACAGCAAGGGATTTTTCCATGAGAATACACGTGGGAAGGTCTACCTGCTTGAAATTCCCTTGACGAAGAGCATTATCTACCTCAAAGCACGCCCCCATTGCCAACAGGTACTGGTTTCCCTATGAAACATAGATGGTGGGATTCGGTGACATGATGTTACTTTAAACCAGAACAACGACTATGTGAACTGCTTGCCCTGGAGACCCATGTGGGTCTTGCCTACGGCACCAAGAGCTTCAAAATATTACTGATCAAGGATTCACACTCCAGAGGTTGCAGTCACGTTCACTACGTAACCCAGAGCCCCTGCTAAGTGTTAAGGACTGGAGAAGAGTTCCTGGGGTTAAAGATCCAGTTCTCGCCTTCAGTGGGGAGGCAGGACGTGCACATGAAACAAGTAACTTCACAAGGGCGTAGTTGGATAGTGGCAACCGTGTTAGCTGATGGCTCCACTTGGGTGTCTATGGGCCACTCAAGCTTTACGTGTCCAAGATAGACCTCCTGATGTGCCTTTGCCCAATGACGCCTGCTCTGTTCTTCCCCCTCTCCGTGAATGGCATCCCGATCTTCCAGGGGTTCAAGTCAAAGGCGTGGGAGTCACAATGTACTGGGCTCTTTAGCACACGGCACACCTCCAAATTACAAGCAAATCCTGTTGGTTCCCTCTTCCAAATATATGCAGAACGAGACCATTTCTTACTGCCTCCACCACCACTGCCTTGGCTAAGCCAGCTTCTCCCTGGCAGAAAAAGCTGCCATGACCAGCCCAACGTGGCCTGCGTGTGCCCCTGCCCCTACTCACTGCACTATAGCGACACTTGTCTCCTTGTTGATCCTTTAACTCTAAAGACACTTGAGCATCTGGGTCTGGGCATTGGATGTTCCCTCCATGTGGAGTCCTTTCTGCCCTGTGGACCATGGTCTTCCATTCCCCTTTTCAGAGACAGCTTCACTGACCATTATTTAAAGTAATGACCCTCCGTCCCTAGTATCCGTACCCTCTCTGGGCTGTCTTATTTTTTCTCCTATCACTTCTTATCTTTTGGTGCATTAGTTAAAAAATTTGCTTATTGGGCACCTGGGCGGCTCAGTCGGTTGAGAGTCCGGCTTCAGCTCAGGTCATGATCTTGCAGTTCGTGGGATCGAGTCCTGTGTCAGGCTCTGTGCTGACAGCTCAGAGCCTGGAGCCTGCTTCAGATTCTGTGTCTCCCTCTCTCTCTGCCTCTTCTCCGCTAATGCTCTCTCTCTCTCTCAATAATAAATAAACGTTAAAAAATAAAAAAATAAATAAAAACAAAATACAAATTTGCTTATACATTTGTTTGCCTGTTTTACCGACTCCCCCAGGATCCCTTAAGACCATATGCTCCGGCGACCGGCGGGGGGGGGCATGCTGAGATGTTGCCTGTTTTGTTCAATTGTTCTATCCCCAGAGTGTGGGGATACTTTCTGGCATGTTCAGCCCCGTTTGCTTCCCCTGTGTAAAAACACTGCAATGCCACCGCTGGCCAACAGAGGTCAATGTTTAGACACTGAAAGGCTCTGCCTGACCTTGCTTGTTTTCACCAGCTGGGACTAAATTGGACTTTCGTCCTCCCCAGGGAGAGGAGCAGACCCTTCCCTGGGTCTGGCTCCCCGCTGAACAGGCAGCTTTCTGGGCTGAGCGATAGCTGCCTTAACTCATCACTCCCCTGTCAGGCTGGTCATGACCTCACCGAATCATACTTCAGTTACCTTCTCTCCACTCTTGGGTTCCCTTTTGCTCTTTCAGAGGGGCTAACGATCACTAATTCATTTGATGATCATGTCGGGGTGCAAACGGTCTCTGATTAAACCCCAACGAAACTATATTCAGGAGGGCAGTGTCATATACAACCGAAGCACGTTACATAACTTCTGGCAGCTCGCCACAGCCCATTTTTTTTCAACCCATAAATACATTCTTTCCCAAACACTTTGAGCAGTCTGCAGGATAAAATGTGACCATGAATAGCTTTTGTCCTATGTCAGCTTGAGGCCCCTCTGCCTTTCATGTCTGGAGGCCTTGTAGCCAGCACCCTCCTTTTTAGGGGCGAGTTACCTCTCATCCTCTCCCACCCTTTCCTGCCCTCCTCCTGCTGCGGCAGGCACACCCCTTTGCTCGCTCCCCCCCACCTCTTCAGCCCCCTCCAACCAACCTCTAAAACAATCCCCTCCGATTTCTGTTCAGGATGGGCGAATCGAGACAGGGAGGCAACGCAGCCTCACTTCTGGGCTGATGAGTATTTATTCAATGTCACCTTCCTGGTCTGGCTAATGACTGGCTTTTGAAGATCATTTTTAGCTCCTCTGTGTGTAAGTGTAATAAAATTCCTTTAACTACTTAGTCAACTACCAGTGCATCTAAACACTGCATGCAGAGCCGCATATTTATGCCGTTTGGTTGTCTCTTTCTATCTTAGATTGGTGCTCTGTCTCTATACACA
Organism: Prionailurus viverrinus; assembly: GCF_022837055.1. NCBI lineage: Eukaryota > Metazoa > Chordata > Mammalia > Carnivora > Felidae > Prionailurus > Prionailurus viverrinus. The sequence goes on along the minus strand of NC_062565.1, from coordinate 12,552,048 downwards.
CATATGTACATATCACCAAAAACAAGATATAAAGAAAACAAAACGTCTGTTGTTTAAATATGTCTCCCCTTTCCTCCACAAGAATTCCCTGTCTTCACAAATGTGAAGGACATCTGTTTTACAAAACATTTTTGCTTGGCACTGGCCCAAACTCCGCCGATACCCGGGATCAATGAGATCTCTCAGAGGCTGGGCTTCCACGAACATGTCTTGCTTTGGGTGAAATTATTGCGCTGGGACTCGCCAACTTCGTGCGCAAGTGAAATTCTCGATCCTGTTTTACCAGCAGGAAAAAAAAAAGCACCCATCTACTTTCCTTGAAGGCCAGTGTGCGTGACCACCTACATTCTTAACCTCCAGAAAAATCAGAAAACGCTGGAGTGATGATCCACTTAGCAGGGCTAAGTGAGAGACCCACTTATTTCGGTGTTTAAAAATCACTAATAAAAGCAGTCACAACTCTTCAGTCGAGTGGAAGAATATCGAGTGTTCTATTTTTTTTTTAATTTTTTTTAACGTTTATTTATTTTTGAGACAGAGAGAGACAGAGCATGAACGGGGGAGGGGCAGAGAGAGAGGGAGACACAGAATCGGAAGCAGGCTCCAGGCTCCGAGCCGTCAGCCCAGAGCCCGACGCGGGGCTCGAACTCACGGACCGTGAGATCGTGACCTGAGCCGAAGTCGGATGCTCAACCGACTGAGCCACCCAGGCACCCCTCGAGTGTTCTATTTAAACATTTAATCACATTAAACACAGAACCTGACTCAGGCTTTGGTGGAAACATTGCAGGGTTTTCAGTAAACCCACACCCTGGTTCAGAGACACCCCCAGACACACATCCTGAACGATACGTTGGGTTCTTCTCAAACCCTACAGCCTGACTCCCAGAGCCTCCTCTGCGGGGGAGGCCCCTTTAGGATCTGACTCAACAGGTCACTGGGGTGACAGATTCTACCCCACTTGCCGCCCCCCCCCCCCCCCCCCGCCCCGGGGTCTTAAAAAGCGTGCCTTAGGAAAACAACATGTTATTCAGGGCTAAAAAGAAATGCCGTATCAAAGCCACTAAAAGATATAGAAGAACCTTAAATGCGTATTGCCAAAGGAAAGAAGCCAGTCTGAAAAGGCTACATACTGTGTGATTCCAGCTATATGACATTCTGGAAAAGGCTGAACTACAGACGTGTGAAAAGATCAGTGGTTGTCAGGGCTCCAGGACGGGGGTGGAGACAGGGAGCACACATAGGTGAAACATAGATTTTGGGGGCAGCGAAACTACTCTGGATGATACAGGAATGCCGAATACATGACATTAGGTATTTGCCAAAACCACAGAATGTAGAGCACAAAGAGTGAGCCTTCATGAAAGCTACTGACTTAGGTTCATAATCACTGGCTCGACTACCGTAACCAACGTACTACATAGAAGCAAGATTTTAATAACAGGGGAAACTATGTGTCTGGGAATCCGTGTACGTTCTGCTCCACCGCCCCCCGCCCCCAAACTTAAAACTACTTTCAACAATAAAGCCTAATTAACTAAAAACCGGCTATAAGCAACAACGAGAGGCTGCTTCAAAAATATACGTAAGACCACCTGGTTGGGGGCACTGATACCACGCATAGGCTAAAGGAGAGCATTTTTCCTTCCTTTTTTTTTTTTTTTTTTTTTAAAGGGGACGCAGACACATAAACAAATTGTGGTTTGATGCTACTTCTCTGCCGGAGCCTTTCTGGCACTCACGCAGAGAGGAGGATTAGCACCAATAACCGGACCACAGGTCCAGCTCCAGGCTTTGGCACAGAGGGCGGTCACTATCTATTTTTTTGATACATTAGGATTCATTCCCACCAAGCCCCACACGTGAAATGTTGGCGGGTCGGCTTGCCTTGGCTGCTAGGGGACTCGGCAGACTTCTGTGCTGCTCGCACGAGGGCCCTGGCGATTTTTAGGCACCAGCTAATCCATTAAAGCACAATGCTACCACTGATGAGTCACACAACACAGCCATCAAGTTAGAAAGAGGGGAATGAGGGGGGCCTGGGTGGCTCAGTCGGTGAAGCGTCCGACTTCGGCTCAGGTCATGATCTCGCGGTCCATGAGTTCGAGCCCCGCATCGGGCTCTGTGCTGACGGCTCGGAGCCTGGAGCCTGCTTTTGGATTCCGTGTCTCCCTCTCTCTCTGCTTCTCCCAGCTCACTCTCTTTCTCTCTTTCTCTCCCTCAAAAATAAATAAACGTTAAAAAAATTAAGATAAAATTTACTACAGTTCCTTTGTGCCAGTTTTGTGTCCCTCTTTAGCAAAGTTGAGCCTGGGCAGCCCGAGACAGGGGTGTGGGGAGACTGCTCACAGACAGAACACATTTGCCAGATGGAACCGGAAGCCTCCCCGGGAGGGGCCGTCCTGGGCAGGGGCTCCCCCGGCGGGCACCTGGCACAAGAGAGGTGCCTGAAACCTCCATTTCTGGGTCTCTTACTGCGTGGATGGCGGGGACACCAATGCATCCCTCCAGTCCAGCTCATGCTCAGAAAAATACAGTTGGTCTCTATGCATACTGGCTAGCAGGTCATTCAGGCTTCCTTGGAGGAATTGTGGTAGGGTGCTCAGGGGGGCCACTCATGGGAATACACCCCAGGAATACAGGCAGGGTAAAAACGGCTTATTGCGCGTGTTAAGAGAACGTCACCCTTCTTTCTGGACTTTTTCTAGGCTGCCTCCCCTTCCATACATTCTTTTTATTTTATTTTTAAGTTTTTAACATTTATTTATTTTTGAGAGACAGAGACAGAGCATGAGCGGGGGAGGCGCAGAGCGAGAGAGGGAGACACAGAATCCAAGGCTCCGAGCTGTCAGCACAGGGCCCGATGAGGGAGGGGCTCGAACCCATGAACTGCGGGATCATGACCTGAGCCGAAGTCGGACGCTTGAACTGACTGAGCCACCCAGGCGCGCCCCATAAATTGTTTTCAGAGCATGAAGCCTTTCATTTATTTTTCCGAAGCTAACTTTTCGCTTCTCAGGGCCAAAGCCACATAAGTTGGAAGAAGGGAGGGACAGTAATATTCTCAAGGGCCCGCTGGGCGTTACGTATTGTGCTGGTTCCTTTGAACACGTTTTCTTTAAACCTTACAACAACCCTAATTCCTCCCACCACGAGAGCCGACTGGAAGGCTGAGACAACATACACGGTAAAGTATCTGTGCACTCACTTGTGCCCAATGTGCACAAGGTCCCTGCACTATTGTTGGAGTGGAAGACCGATCTGACTCAGGTACTTTGACCTGCAGATCCTGCATCTTCCCACGCTAACTTGCTTCCCAGGCAGAGGACGCCCCATTCTCTTAGCGAACCTCGCTGGCTCACGCTGGTGCTGGGGGTCCCCTCTGGGACTCGCCACAGACTTACAGGCTCCATCCTGGAAAAGATTTTCAAGTGGATCGTTGTATTTGGGAGTGAGGCCCGAGGAAAGCGATTCTGCCGTCCACTGGGGCTGTTACGCAGGATCACCAAGCATGAGGGCTGCGGGGGGGGGGGGGCTCTCCTGTCTGGGGTGCAATGTGCTACCTGTGCTGCAGAACATGAGGAAGGAGACCCAGAGTGGCCACCGAGAGGCCGGATCGCACCTGAAGTTCCCTTTGTCTTCTCCCACGGCGGCGGGCTGGGCACAGGGGGCAAAGACGCTGCCTGGGCAGAGAGAATGACCACGCCGGATATGGCAGAGCCGCGGGGACAGGGACAAACAGGCAGCAGTATTTTTCTCCTACGCTGCCTCGTTTGCAGCTTCCGCTGGAGACGACACTGGGGGCGTCTTGCTACAACAGTAATTAGTTCGGCTCCTCCAAATAATCAGCCAAACGAGAAACCTCTCAGTTTCACACGGGCTGGTTTGGTTCCCATGAGGTCTTGGTGCCGATTACGAGCACGAGGTCAGCAGAGATGCCCTCAGTGTCCCCGTGTGGATTTTTGGCTCGCCGGGCCAAGGTGGGTAGTTTCTAGAAGCTCTGAGCTGTGAGGCAGGAAAGCCCAGGATCCCAAAAAGAGAGTGGGCCCCTCGTACGAGGAATCATTTGCCTGTCTCGGGGATGAGAAAAACCATGGCTCAAGGGGAGAGCAACACGTCTCGTAGGCGACCAGGCCCGGGCCGTCCCCACCGTGGCACGCTGCGTCCAAAGGGGAGGCTCGTGGTAGACTGCCTGAGGTCAAGCAGCCCTTCCACGCAGGATTGAAAGCCCGGAGTCATAGAGCCATCCATCTGGGGTGTAGAAAACCATCCCTCCTCCCACCACTTCCCCAATCAATTTGGTGATTTTTTTTTGCTAGTTAAGTTAAACAATTTGCACATTCCGACATCTCCCCGTGGGTGCAAGCGTTAGTGATTTCTAGCCAGTCGAGGAGACACGGCTGATTCTCCAGGCCTGGGTGGGGGCAGAACAATCCTCAGCGCCACACGGATGAGGGAGGAAGGTTCTCGGCCCTTGGAACGTAAATTACATCCAGATACCACTTCCCTGGCTCCCCTCCTCCTTCCCCCCCTCTCGCTTTCTCTCTGATTCTCTCCTGTCACCAGTGGCAAACACAGCTGGTGGAGTATTTTAGCAGTGATGATGTCAGCCTGTTTCTGATAGGCTTCTGGGGAAAGCGACACATCACTGGCTGCGTCGGGGGGCCTTGCGCTTTTGTTTTTACAGCTCAAAAACCAAGCCACCTTTTGAGCAGGCCGCGGCCCTTCCCTGCATGCGACACCCCCGCGCGGGGCTGCCCGGACAGACCTGCGAACAGGCCATGATAAATCTCCTACCTCCTCATTTGCACCTTGGTGGTGTGTAGGCAACGAGACCCGTGGTCTGGCTGCCAGAGGAAGTGGGACTCACAGGGAAGCCGGTGACTCTATCATGCGAGCGTCCGTTCTGCAAAGTATCGGGCAGGGAAAACATAGAGATGCTTCCTCTCCAGAACTGCCTGGTTGATTCGAGAGCTAAAGAGACCTGGGAAGCCCTTGGCCATGAGAACGGCTGGAGCCGTTCTGTATTCTCGGGGTGAAAGAGGTTCACATGCAAACCAGGAGCATTTCCAAGTAACGCCTCTTCCTGTGCCTTCCCCCGTTCACAGTAGCGCTTTAAGGACTAAAGGTGCCATGAGAAAACACATTCACTTGCATTCCTGTTTATTTCCATGCTTCACCTGGAGCCTGTTACAAGACAACTCATTTTTTCCTCCCAGTGCCCACCTCCAACACTACACAGGCAGGAGGGAGAGCGCGGCAACCACAGACGGGGAGGGAGTTCAAAATAATGACGCCGCTTAAAGAAAAGTCCTGCTGTTTTGCATTTTTTTTTTTTTTTTTAATCTGAACTTTGAGACATCTTACTTGGTCCCGAACCAAAGACCGTAAGCCTATAGTGACGCTGCACCATAAAAAAGAAATCTTTGGGGGCTAAAAGCTCTTGGCATCGCAGGCCCCCTGACACTGTGCGAGACCTGACATCTGGTCACTCCCAAGCCCTTCTGGAAAACCCTCGAAAATCCCCCCTCCCCTAAAACTTGATCTCTTAAAAGTCTGCCCAAAACAATTTAAACCATGAATTAGTCTTATTTATTTATTTATTTATTTATTTATTTATTCATTTCTTATTTTTGAATGTCCCAAATATCAGCTATACTATGGCCATTTTCAACTCAAACGTGAGGGAGGCGCTGCCACCTCCGGGGTTTTTCAAAGTCCTCAATGGAAACATTCCCAGGAGATCTGGGCTCAACGGCCGAGGAAGCTCCCAGCCTGGAGGCCACACCTGCTGGACTCGAAGCCACCTGGACAGTGCTTTATATCAATGGGCCACGCAATAAAGGTGTTCAGGTGACTTAAGAGAGTTAAAAGAGTGCACGGAAGGAGCCCACGGAAATTAAGAGAGTCAATAATAGTTCCAGGCTTTAACTTGACTCACCATGACTGCGTTTACTGCTGGTGGTTCCTGTTTACTACCTTGCCCAGGAGATCACCTGGGATTCTGGGACTATGTTAACCGTGCCTTTTACTTTCGACCTTCCGATGCTTTGACATCTCGGAGGCTTGCTGCCTCTAGAGGGGATGCCCCTCTCAGGGTTAGCTGATTCCTTGCCTGGGAGAGACATCTTCACATGCAAACCAAAAACCCACACCCCCAACCACCACCTCTACTGGGCTTTCACCTCGGGGCCCCTATCCACCTGCCCCAATCGCCCCAGGCCCAGGTAGCAGACACCCAGGGGCAGCTCTGCCCCAGAGCCCCCTGAAATTATCCACACCAGCCAATCCTAAGCCTGCTCGTTCCTTCCCACAATAAAGGCTCTTGCCCATGTTCCCTCCTCGTCCCCCTGCCTCCTGACTGACTCTGGCGATTCCCCATGCGGCGTGCCCATCTTCTTGGGATCCGAGTAGAACAAGCCACCTTTCAATGGCGGCTGTGCCCCCCATCTGTCAGCCTCCCCACACCTAAAGAGTAATAACATTTTAAAACACGGATGTTGGAATGGGACGTGGGGACTCTGACCGTCTAAGGTGCCCACCCGGACCAGCACTGCCTTTTCCTGGCAGAGAAGGGCACAGTGACCCCTAGAAAGGCTTGAGCCTGCCGGCCGCGTTTCTCACTCAAGGTTCCTCATCTAAACTACAGAATAAAAAACAAAAACAAAAACAAAAACACACCCAGGAGTGATTTTTCCAGTCTTCCGGAGGATGGTACCTTTCCTAAGCCCTCCGGTCTAGGAGCACAGAAGTGAATTCCTTACAAACAAGTGCCTTGGGGCGTTGGGGCTTAGAACCTGGCTGGGAAAGGTGATGGTCCTGCAGAGTCTAGGGGTGAAAGAAAACCCTCAATTCTCCGCACAGACCATTGCAGTCTGCCTCTTGGAAGAGGCTCATGTTGCCAGGGAAACCAGGGAGGACCGCATGACTGTGTGTGTGTGCGCGCGCGCACGCGCGCGCACGCGTGCAGAGGGAGGGGGTGAAGGTTACCTGTGCTCGGTGCTCCCCGACGGCAAACTGTATCACCGCCACGCCGGGGTGGTGGCTGTCCTCGATCCTCTCCACGGTGCTGGAGTCGATCTTCAGGTCGCTGCTGATCTCGGCGCTCTGGATGAAGTCTTCTGTCTTCAAGTCCTCCACCTTCTTCAGCTCCCCGTTGGCCAACTGGATGATGGAGCCTTTCATGAAGTAGGGGGGCAGCGTGGGGGGCGCGGCGGCGGGGGACGCCACGGACTGCACCACGGGCAGGTGGATCTGGGCCTGCACCATGGCTGGGTAGGCGGCCTGCGTGGCCAGGGCCTCCGGGCTGAAGTTCTCGTTCTTGGGGAGGGCGGTGGTGACGAACGTGTGAGGCACTGCCGCAAACTGGGGCGACGACGTGGCGATGGCGGGGGCGGCTCCCGAGCCCTCCACGTCGGCGCCGCCGACCGGGATGAGCAGGGGCTGCGTGCCGGGGATCACCAGGTGCTGGGGCAGGCTGCCGGCGTACGTGATCGCCTGCTGCTGGCTGCTCAGGTAGCCGATGACCGGCGCTTGGGTCCCCGCGTAGAAGGCGGTGGCCGGCAGTCCGACCGGGAGTGGCTCCGAGGCGCTGTGTGTGGTCTGGATGACCGTGTGGGGGGACAGCGTGGCGACGGCGGCGGCCTTCACGCCTTCGGGGCCCAGGGCCTGTTGGGGTGACAGCGCGTAGGACCGGTGCCCGGGCTTCCCTAGATGCAGGCCGCTTTTGTCGTTGAGGGTGGAGGGCGAGGCCTCCCGGTGCGTGACCGGCTGCACCTCCAGGTCGGCGGCGGGCGCGCTGCTGGTGGGCAGGACCATCACAGAGGCCCGGACCCCCGAGGAGTCCCGACCGCCGTAGTCCGCGGCGCTCGGGTGCACCACCACGTGCCTGGACTCGTACGGGTGAGGAAGCGACTTCCCGGCCTTCACCAGGCCCAGGTCGGCGGAGCTCGGGGCCCCGTACCTGCGGCCCTTCTCCATCTCGCCGTTCAGGAGCTCCTTGGCCTGCATGGCCTGCAGCCTGCCGCTGTCGGCTTTCTTGGCGGCCTCCCGCGGGACGAAGTGGCCGCCGGAGTCGGTGTATTGCACTACGACCTGGGGGGAGGGCCCCAGGGTGAGCGTGTGTGGGATCATCGTCTGGTGCGGGTGCAGGTGGACGGGGATGGCCGGAGGGGACGCCGTGCGCCCGGCGCTCTGCGGAGAGCTGGAGATGTGCACGTACTGGTTTTGCTGGGTGGGAGGGGGGGACCCCGGGGGGCCGAGCCCCGACGTCCTGCCCAGGTGCTGCTGCTCAGCCTTGTGTCCCGAGGCTTGGCTCAGACTGCCCATGTTGGCCAGCAGAGTGGAATAGGCTTCCAGCTGGGAGCGCTGGGATGGAGTGGTGGCCCCCGCGGCCGAGGCCACGGCACTGGTGACGGGGCTGGCCGTCGGGGAGATCAGCTGCGAAGGGATGAACCCGGCGTAGGGCCCGCTGTACTGGGAGGACCCGATGAACTGGAAAGTGTGCGGCAGGTGAGCGTACTGCACGGGGGACACCGGCGTCCCCGACTGCGGGGGAGGGTACGCGGCGGGCAGCGTGGTGGTCGCCGGCACGGACCTGGGCGCGCTGGGCGGGGAGTAGTCCAGCCCCGCGGACAGCGCTTTGTGTAAACCTATTCCCTGCTGTAAACCCAGCTCCACCGGGGCCCCCGCCGGGCCGTGCCTGCCGCCCCCGTGGCCGCGGCCCCCCGGGTTGCCGGGGAGCCATGCCACGGCCTCCGCCCGGTGGTTGTCGCTGGGCGCCGCGGCGGCCTTCTCCTCCGAAGGCCGGCTGGTGGCGGGGATCTCGCGCTTCTTGGGAGGCAGGCATTCGTTGCTCCGCTCTTGGTTGGATTTCATTTTTCGCCGTCCCCCCTCCACGGTGACTGTTTCACTGTCTGGCTGGCTCTGGTTTTAGTCTGATACATGGAAAGTCACATTTGATTTCTGTAGGGGATCCAGGCTCTTCATGAGGAATCATCTCCCCGTGGGTGCGATCGGCCCGCAGCAGCTCTGGAATCTGGGAAGAGGCAGACAGGGTGGGGGGCGAGGGGAAGAGGAGGGAAAGGAAATCAGAACATCAGACTGAGACTAGGCCTCTGGCTTCCACGTGAATTCCCCAAAACCTGATCACGGGCCCCAGCATTAAAGCCCATGAAAACACTGGCCACGTTGGAGAGCACATCAGGTAGACGCGAGGATAACCGGGAGGTCAGAACTCACAGCAGATACCTTCTGATGGCATGAACAGCTCCCCCTAAGACCCTCTGCGTTTCTCAATACCCTCTCTCCCTATTTTCTTTTCTTCTAACGGGGGAGATGATTTGGTTCTTAAATTTCCTTTTCAGAAATGCTGGTCCCTTCTTTACCTCTTCTTTGCCTTGCTGGGAAATCCAAAGAAGCCCACAGGAAGGGTGACCTTAGGGGAAGTCGGCCTCAGATGCAGGTGCTGGGAAGGAGCAGGTGAGGAGTGGGGGAGGGGTCCCAGGCCACCTTCAGGTGTAAGGTCTGGGGTTGGCGGAGGTTGGGGGCGGGGGGGGGGTAGTCTCAGGCCATCTTCAGGAATAAGGTCGGGGGTGGGGGGGGGGGGGGTAGTGCCGGGTCAGCTTCAGGTGTAAGGTCTGATGCCTCACCTGCCGGGGCTCCTACTCAAAGGTTCAAAGGTTCTCTCTGACTCAGGGTCCATACTCTGGTCCAAAGCCACTCTCTCTTCCCTCGCACACATGCACAATACCACATGCCAACTCAGCAGAGGCAGCCAAAAATAATCTTGTTCTCTACAAGTTTCCAAAGAATTCCCAGTACAGCTACTCATAGGGTAACAGAAAGCCAAAAGAAATCTGTGAGACAGTTAAAAAATGAATATGGTTATGGTTTTACACACACAAAAAAAGTGCGCTAATAGGGAGGCTATGTTGAAGGTTTCTCCTTCATGACGGTTATTCTTTCTTTCTTTCTGTCTCTCTCTCTCTCTCTTTCCACGTAGTCTCTGAATTTTCTCTTCACACCAGCTCCCTCCCTTTCTCCTGGGAAAAGGCCAACCCGCCATTAACCCTAGAGATGAAACCTCTTTTCAGATCCATCAGCCCCATGCGCCTCAATCGCGATCTATAAATAGTGGGCTGGGAGCCAGTTACATACATATATCTCAGTCCCTCAGTGGCCGGTGAACTTGGAGTCACCGTGACTGTGTGGGCAGATGGACACCCACTGGCAACAGGCAGCACATCAGTGGGACTAACAGGAACCGGGCTAATGAGCAGAGGCGAGTGCCCCTTGCAGGCACCAGCTATAGACACAAGCACTGTCACGTGCGGGCATCCTGGGAAACTGAGGCACGGGGCTTTGGGTTTTAGCATTTCTCCTACCCAGACCCTCTTTTCTACAATCTGATTTTATAAACATTTTTTAATCTTTATTTATTTTTGAGAGAGAGAGAGAGAGAGAGAGAGAGAGAGAGCATGAGTGGGGGAGGGGCAGAGAGAGAGGGAGACACAGAATCCCAAGCAGGCTCCAGGCTCCGAGCTGTCAGCACAGAGCCTGACGTGGGGCTTGAACTCATGAACTGTGACATCATGACCTGAGCCAAAGTCGGACGCTTAACAGACTGAGCCACCCAGGCTTTACTTATTTTATTTATTTGGTTTTTTTTCTTACTTTCTTTTATTTTTCAGAGAGAGACAGCACAAGTGGGGGAGGAGCAGAGAGAGGGGGGACACGACTACCCGAAGCAGGCTCAGCGCTGACCGCAGAGGGCCTGACAAGGGGCTCAAACCCACGGACCGCAAGGCGGGGCCTGAGCGGAGGTCAGACGCCTCACCAACTGAGCCACCCCGCTGCCCCTTCTATACTCTGATTTTCAAACAAGCACAACAAGGCAGCAAGCAGCCTTCGGCATCTGGTCCTCGCTGACGCTGAAGCAATGGGGCATCCCCACCGTCACACGGCCTCTTTTCTCTCCTCTTGCCTGTCCCAGCTTATCCCCATCTCTCCTATGTAGCTGCACTACCCCAGCCTAATCGGCAACCTTTTTTTTTTTTTTTGGCCAATGATTTTAGCGGCCGCTGTTACTCTTGCTTCAACATCGTTGCCAAACATCGCAATAAAAAGATTATTCAAAAGACAGTGCCTGACCTCAATGGTTGTGGTCAGGGGCACACGAGGTGGAAGTTTGTAAATTTGGGGTCTCAACATCAAAGGCCATTTCAATAAGAACAGGGTTTCTCATTTGACAGGAGAGGCACTTTAAAGCCTGGGATGGAAACAAAAAACAAAGCGCAAAGATCTAGTACGTTCATGCCGGAGAAATACCTGCGTTGAAGAAATGATGTCACTTATATCCCCTCCCGACCTAGGGCTTTTATACGTTCAGAATAACCGTGCTCTGTGTAGCCTGCTTTTATAAACAGCACAGCCCATAATTTACGCACAATATTTGCAAATCAATCAGGGGGCCAGTGCTACGTTTAAAACAATGACAGAATAAAATTAAATCACAAACTTCTAAAAAAAAATCAGTTGCCCCTTCTGGCTGCTTAACAAGTGCTGACAATGATCTTTTAGCTGTAGATCTCAAGAGTCACTTAAAGAATTGTATCACTCCCACTTTCCCACATCAACTAGCAAAGTCATTTAGAGCCACTCAAAGCAAACCGGTCCACGCGCCCCCTGCTGGTTCCACAGTAGCACTGCTCCAATAAAACCCCACAGGATTTCATTAGGGATGTTCATGCAAGAGTGATATGTCAGAATCCAAAATGAGAACATTTGCATATAGTAGGCCCAGCCAGTAAGGGAATAGGTTAATTAGCCCAAGGCAGCTCGAGGGAAGAAAAAGCAGCAGCATAAAAGTCCTTTCAAAGCCAAGCAAAATGTCAAACACATTCAGAAGAGGTCCATTAGCAATGCAAATGTAAAATTGCCTGTACAACCGAATGCACAATACCCCAAACCAGAAACCCCCTCTGAAGGTACTTCTTAAAGAGCCCGGCTTTAGTGAATCTGAAAAGGAATGCTGACTTGGTGCTCAGTAGTGCCTTAGTTTATTTATAGTGTTTATTTGAGAGACGCTGGCTTAGCTGGCCCTAAAGATCTCTGTACAGACTCCAGGGCTGGTCTTCTGCTAATGGACCACCGGGACATATTGGCCTTAATGCACAGATTCAAATTTATTCTTCTGAAAAGCGAGCCATTGATAAATGTCTTTTGCAGATAATACTAACGATAAATCAAGGATCCAGAGATTACCACGGGAGCTGGAGCGACCTAGAGCCAGACTGATACAAATTTCAACCCATCCTCCTCCTCCATTTAGAATTTAGAATGTCTCCTCTTTGCCACTGCAGCTGGGAGGAGACGGGGCTCTCCAATTCCGGGACATGTGTCCCATCTCCGTGCCCACGAGCTCTGTACTATCTGAAGCTGCCATCAGGAAGCACTGCGAGGGGAGGGATTGAGTCTTGCTGTATTTTCAGAGAACCACTAGAGGGCGCCACAGTTTGCCACCAGGTCCCCGGTAACGGGATTTGGTTCTTCATGGAATTGAAAGAACGGAGGGGTATATAACGTGAAGGTGGAAAAGCAGAGAGAGGAAAAGGAAGGGAGAGAGAAAGAGATTTAAAAAAAAAAGAGAGAAAAAGAGAAAAAAAGGAGAGTGGAATTTTTGCCTTGTAGGGTCTTTTTCTAGCGGCAGACAAATGGCCTCTGTGTCCCTAACCACCTTCTTGGGGCTGAAACACAATAGTTTAGCTGGGCCCCTGGGGGGCTCACTTCTGGATGAACAACAGAAAGATTTCTTCACGACATGAGGCCACACACTATTTTCTAAACGCTAAGTTCCCAAAGAACCATATACACACATCTTATTGTTCAAACATTATTGTTAAGAAAGTTACTGGATGAATCGAGACAAAGTTATTAAGGGTTTAACCACATACGGTTTGCCTGAGAATCTCGGCTCTGAATGCACTTATCTTAAGCATCTTTATATCTACATTTTAACCTATTGCCCTATTCGTATCTTACCGTTTAACTCAGTGTAATAAGGCTTTGCTCTCCAGCGTGCAGGCCTCAAACCAGCAACACCAGTAGCCCCGACAGCTTTAGAAATGTAGGACCCCAGACCCCACCCAGCCCTCCTGATTTAGAATCTGCATTTTAACAAGATTGCCAGATGATTCATATGCACAGGAAGGTTTCAGAAACTCAGGTATGAGATTAAATTTTCTAATCATAAGCTTCTAAGCAAATTAAACTTCTCTAGCCTCTCTTTCTGATGAAGGGGGTGTTGAGAAAGCAAACGCAGACTGGATGGAGCCTTGGCGATAAGCAGCTAATATTTAGGAAATATGCCGGTGTTTATTTGGGGGTCACTGAGACTCAATAGAGTTCTCAGTAACAAATGCTCCTTTTCTTCCTGTTCTTTGTGTCTTCACAAAATATATGGAAACGCACTTTTTATTATTTTTTTTTTTAATTTTTTTTCAACGTTTATTTATTTTTGGGACAGAGAGAGACAGAGCATGAACGGGGGAGGGGCAGAGAGAGAGGGAGACACAGAATCGGAAACAGGATCCAGGCTCCGAGCCATCAGCCCAGAGCCCGACGCGGGGCTCGAACTCCCGGATCGCGAGATCGTGACCTGGCTGAAGTCAGACGCTTAACCGACTGCGCCACCCAGGCACCCCTGGAAACGCACTTTAAAAAAGCTGTTATCATCAATTTTATATGAGACTCAATCATCAAGACGCAAAACAAAATTTAACAAAAGAAGCCCCACACTTACGTCTTCGCTGCAATTCAAAAAAACTTCCCCCATTACGGTCTTTCAGAAATGATAGGAAAATGAGATGCTTCTGAGCTGGAGGATGTGGGAATGTGTCCCCATGGAGTCCAAGTCCTGTAAATAACAACTGCTTTCAACGGGAGCCACTCCTAGGAGTTGGATACATACAGTCCTAAAACTGCTCTCCCGGGTCATGGCTGTAAACGGAACTGCTCTGCCCGGCACACCCAACTGTGTGAGTTTCCGAGCTTGAGCGGACCCCATGGCTGTGGGACACGCACGTCTGTGCACGAGAGAGGCATGAACTGATGAATCTGGGTCAGTTCTGGAAAAACTGCAGGACCATTTAGGAGACAGAACGCCTGGCCATGACAGGGGAGGTCACCGGGGCTCTGCCAGGATTCTCGAAGTCCTGGCTTGCCAGTGTCCTTTCTGTTCACTCCACACAGTTCTTCATTCAGGTTAACTATGAAAAGCAGGCCTAACTCTGTCATCCGTGGGGCTTCAGGATGGAGAGAGGTGAGGGTGGGATGACCGCACAATTAGCTACCTTCACAGTGGATGGGACAAGCGTGCCCCGAGGGAAGCGGGTCACAGATTCATTCATCAGAGACTCACCTTAGTTCAAACATGGACAGTGGGCTCTAACTGTTCAGTGTCAGTGTGGAGCAAATAGTATGCCAGAACTCTATTTTTAGTTCTATTCTGCCCAACATTTTATTAGCGTTAAAAAAATCGTCTTCAGAGGGAACAGAAAGCTAGAAGAGACGTTTTCTAGATTATTGCAATTAATATTCAGACACAGGTATCCTCCACTTTGTCAAAGTTTGCCTTATGCTTGGCTTTTACTAAAGACCTACGTTAGCACCTGCTTTTGCAAACCAAAAGCATTCCAAGGAGGATTTTGCTTCTGCAAAAAAGGCGAAAAGCAAAAAACAAAAAAACAAAAAAACAAAAAACCAAAAAAACCCCAGCCTTCAGCACCTGTCTTGCCCTGAGCTGTTGTGGAGGCAGCGCGCACCCTGAACAGCGTGAGTAGCGCCACCAAGCGCCTTTCTGGGGAACTACACCCAGCCTCTCAGCATCCAGCGGCCATAGTTTGAACTGTGTTCTTTGAGCATCTGGGCTTTATCGGGATTTACTTGGTGCATCTGTTAGCAAGATGTGTCCTAAGGTATCAGAAAAGCCTAAGAGAGGTTATTTTGGGGGGTCTGGGAATGCTACAACGTTATCCAGGTAAATTAATGGTAATTACTTCTTCGCTTAATGCCATTTGGGCTTACAAGAGCTTTCGTAGGAACACTCTGCTTTCCAACAGCGGGAGGGGAACCTATACATCCTCAGAAGCTGGGAGTAATGGCACAAAACCAAGAAAATTAAGATTGCTGAGAATAAATGTAAATGCTTGCCCTCAGTTTCAACAGCTCAATTCATTCGGTAGCAGGGGCTGGAGAGATCTGGCCTCAGATTGGTTCAAATGAAGGAGCCTAGCGATTTTTTGTTTGACCATACATTTCATATGAACCAACAGTTTGGTGTGGTGCCTGCAAGGCTGGAGTGATTCTGAGCTTCACTGATAACGCAACGTTCAGAATAAAAGGGATAAATCCTGCAACATCATATTTTGGTAAAAGTACAGTCCAAGTACTGAGGCAGGGGGTCAGGGCACAACGGAGTGGGTCCAGGGTGGACCGACTAGGTCATTGAGAGGTCTGGACACAAGGCAGGCAAGTAACAGCGGAGGCAGCTGAGGATATATGGCCTGGGGAAGCACGGGAGAAACCGGAACATAAGAGCAATGCTCAGTCTCTGCCGGAAGGCAGGAGCACAGAACTCAGCCCCAGATTACTTGAGTAGGTACAGTGAAAATCAGCAAGTAGTTAGAACTGTTAAGAATAGGTTGGGCAGCCTAATGAGGCGGGGATCCCTGTGTCGCCCCAAGGGTTGAGACTGAGTTTGGAGACTGATGGTCCCAGATAAGTGCAGGAGACCCCTGTCCTGCCCAGGTGCTCATGCTCCCTATTTTTATGTATTTTTTTCATTACAAAGACTTTGAGACCGTGATTTCACCCGTGTCAAGCCGGCTTGCTCGTAAGCCTAGCCCACTTTCCAACTTTCTTTTTGCTGTGTCCTCAGTGCAGAGCGATTATATGCTCTCTCTGTTCCGCCTGGCATAGAGCTTCACGGCGCAGGCCTCCTGCTCCAAAATGAGGTGGCTTCTGGAGAGAACGAAGGGTCCACTCCAGGTCCCTTTAGGCCAGAGGCCACTGGAGAGGCGAGCACAACTTTGCAGAAGAGGCCGCTAGCTATCCCCCCTCACATGCGGGCCCCCCTTCTCTCCTCCGCCTCTTGTGACGCGGACCTTGCCTTTCACAGAAGTGCGGCGAGCGTGAAGAGAAACACCAAAGCATAACAGCTTACCACCCGCAATCTACACAAGTGCTTGAGGACATAAGGAAAAGGTACAAGGGTACCTTAATTTGCACCACTAACAAGATAGGGCAGTGGACTGAACAGAGGACCCCCAAAAGGTATGGCCATCTGGAAGTGATGAGTGCGACTTTACTTGGAATAAAAGCAAATGTGTTTCAGGATCTTGGGATGAGATGATGACAGATTGTCCAGGTGAGCCCTCCATCCAATGACAAGTCTCCTTGTAAGAGAAAGGCAGAGAAAGGTTTGAGACACACAGATACACGGCACCATATGAAGACGGAAGGAGAGACAATGGGGCTTTACGGCCCCAAGCCAAGGAACACTTGAAGCCCCCTGCAGCCGGAGAGGTTAAGGACAGATCCTCCCTAAGAGCCTCTGGTGGGAGCAGCGTCCTGTCAACGCCTTGATTTCAGACATCTGGCCCCCAAAATTGTGCGATGAATTTCTCCCGTTTTATAAGCCCCCACGTTTGTGGTAATTTGTTAGGCAGCCCTAGGACATTAACACGAATGGCTTCCATTTATCCATCATCTAACATAGGCCAATAACTCGACTTAAGCATCTTACTTACCCCTTGCAACAAACTCTTTTTAAAACAATTTTTTTTTAACATTTATTCATTTTTGAGAGGGAGAGAGACAGAGCACAAGTGGGGGAGGGGCAGAGAAAGAGGGATTCGCAGAATCCGAAGCAGGCTCCAGGCTCCGGGCTGTCAGCACAGAGCCCGATGCGGGGCTCGAACTCATGGACTGAGAGATCACGACCTGAGCTGAGGTTGGACGCCTGACCGACTGAGCCACCCAGGCGTCCCTACAATCTCTTGCGGTTTGTATTTTCATCTCTAGTTTTTCAGCGGGGGACACAGGCTTGGTTAAGGCCTCACAGTCAGAGGAGAAGCCAGCACTGGAAACCACTTTTTTATTCTTTCCAACCATGATGTCGGGCAGACGGATGCACGGGGTTGCACCATGGTGATGGGAACCGGATGGCAAAGCTTCCACGTGGGAAAGACAGGATGCACAGGGACGAGAGGGGGAAAGACGGCCACGGAGCCTGGGCACGGAAGCCGGCGCTAATCTCGGACTGCAGCTGACCACGTGGTACTCAGTGCCACGGGCTGGGGTGACTAAGGAGGAGAGATCTGGATCCTGTCACCTCACAGGTGAGCCGGGGACCCCCAGCACCACCCGGCTCCCTGCTCAATGCCACCCACCCAGTTCTGATCTGGATCATAGTAGAACTGAGACCCCCGAGACCACATCCCGCGTGGCTCAGAATCGTGGACACGAACACCCTCTCTCCCCGTCTAGTGCCACAAAAAGTAAGTTCAAGTCTGCACTCCAGGTGCACGTGTCCTCCCCCTCAGTGGCCACAATGCGTACGACAGGGCGGCTCCCTCCGAGGCAGTGCCTGGCTGTGGAGACCGGGATGTGCCCCATCGGATGGGATCTTAGTAGGATAAGGAAACGGTCCAGCTCTCCATATTAGCAGCACCGTGAAGAATAGTCGGGGGGGCTCTGCTCACGTATAGGTTTTTTTTTTGGCAACGACGCGGCCCCATTTGGGTGCCCCCTGGCTGGGGCCACATCTAAAGACTAGGAGTCTTTCCTCCGATTGAAAGCCCTGACCGAGATGTTGGAGGGGAACCCTCAAGACGCAGGGCCGCTCTGGCTGTTCTTCTCCCACTGAAGTCCTCCGCCCGGCAAGTAGCTAAACCGCCGTGTCCCTTGTCCCTAAGTGGGGCTCCGCTATTTCCTACTGCTGTCAGCAACACGGAGGGACGGCCTTCACCAAGCTTAGGCGAAAGCTTTTCTCAGATTCCTGGCTTCTGCCATTACTGCCCCTGGCCAACCCGAGGACACTGAGACCAGGCGGTGTTTTTAGTGGGTTCTGCCTCCCTGTGGACACACGAGGGGATCTGCCACGTGGGTGGGGTCCACCGCGTGGGGACATGGCGCATGTTCGCGCGCTGGAGGACAGGATGTGCGAAAGAGGAGGGGGAGAGGGGCGAGGCCGGCAGCTGGGCTGTGCTGTCCCTGGAAGTCGGCTCATGTGGAATGTCACTGCCGCATCTGGGTAGCCAGAGTCCCCTGGCAGCCTGCCCACGCTGGGATTCCTGGAAAGGCTCAAGACGGAAAAATAATCACTTGGAGGGATAACCATCTGGGTTGAAACTGGTCCCAAATGAATTGTCCAACAGAGTTTGAGTTTGTAAGAAAAGCTGGAAATGCCTTTCTGTCACGACCTTCCCCGGCTCAATACACAAGCAAATACCTTTCTGCTTTCAAGTGTCCCGTGTGCCAGACTAGCCACCCTGGGACACCCAAGTCTCTGTTTATTCACCTCTCTGGCTGAAGGCTGGGGACAGTCAGATGCACGGGCACTTGCCGGCACTCTGCACTTGGTGGTTCTCGCCTAGCCCCAGAGTGACCTGCTCGGAGAGCAGCGGTGCTAGGCCCCTCTGTGGTCTCATCCCGGGGACGGCTGCGACAGGTGCAGATAAACACAGTTAGAGTCGGGGCTGGAAGGACAAGAATCTGCATTTTTTTTAAGAAGAAGAAGAAGGAGGAGGAGGGAAATCATGAATTTGGGGAGACTGTGAAATCGACAAATATTCTGTTTTCTGCAATCAAGTTGGCTAGGCATTCAAATGTTTACTTATTTTTGAGAGAGCACGAGTGGGGGAGGGGCAGCGGGAGGGGGACAGGGGATCCGAGGCGGGCTCTGTGCTGACAGCAGCAAGCCCGATACAGGGCTCGAACTCACGAACCGCGAGATCAAGACCTGAGCCGAAGGTGGACGCTCAGCCGACTGAGTCACCCAGATGCCCCTCATTTTTTGACTGTCAATTTAATGTTCTTAGCCCTACAGGGGTATAGCTCAGTACAGAATTCACGCGGTGCCCACATCCATTGGCATACCTGGAATATCAGGATACGGATTAACGTTATTACGGAACTACCGACAGGAAGGTAACACATCCACATTATTATTACTCCCACTAAGAAGGACAGAGATAATAAGAAGAATAAGCTATGGGCGGTAGACTGTAGGTTCTCAACCCGGCTTCACCCCTAAGTGCCTATGTAACATGTTTTCTCTTTCAACGTAATCTTTATCTTACTCAAATTATACATGTGCCCAGTGTAGGGAGGCGGGTGTTTCAACAGTGTGTGATGCTGTAATCAATATCTCTGCCAATTAAATGGGCACATGCACAGTGCTTGGCAGAATGCACGCCCTCAATAAATGGTAGCCATCGTCGTTATAATTCAGCAAATGCTTTCTTGTCAGTTCCCAGTTCTTTCCCACACTTGTCTGCTGCTAATCGCTCCTGCTTCCACACTCAAATCCAATAGAGGACCTTCCAACTAGCAATCCTTTCAAACATCTGGGGTTTCTTCCCTCACGCTGTGATTTATACAAAAGAGAAAGTCACGGATAACTGACAATTTGTTTTCTTTCTTCAGTTGATCAAGGGAATGATAATCGGTCCCAATGCACAGGCCCTCCTCCTTCACACCAAAGAGCGTGCAAGCAACTCAACATATACAAGTAGAATAAACACAAAGGGGGTTTGCTAACCTCAGGCTATAGGCATTTCCTGGTAAAGGGTAAGTGTATGGGTTCCTTCTTCCACTCCGCCTGCTTTTCCACAATACTTCTTGGATGAGTAATCCCCAAAAGGCGTGGTGGGGAAATGCAGAATCTTTTTCCACATCCCACAGGAAGGCTGCCAGCTGTCTCCTTGCACACACTCTCCTAAGTTTTGCTACATGGCACAAAGGAAAGCACCAGAAGTCGCTAGAGGAGGCTTCGATTCTACCAGGCGCCAGGGGCTGGATCTCTGGGAGATCAGATGGTCCAAGTGTATGAACAGAGAATGTGAAAATCCCCATCAAGTCAGAAAAATGCCTTTCTACGACTAAGGCATTCTAAGAGGGTCTCAAAGCATTCATTGCCCTTGATGTGGCTGGATGAAAGGGAAGTGGAAACCCCTGGATAATCCATAAACTAACAAGGCATTCCTCCAGGGTAGTAAATGTTGGTTTCCCTTCTATGGTTGTTTTCCAGTCTCTGGGATACTGTACAGTCTTTCAGTCTTCTCGACTGCAAAAGCCCTGAGACGTCCTGGGACCCAGCCTCCCCAAGGCAAAGCAGGCACGACACAGGTCACTGAGTCTGTCTTTGTATAAGGCTACAGGAATGCTTTACACACAAGCAACAACCCGTGTATGATCGTCCTGTTGTAAAGACAAGGGGGTGATACTCAGGGTGTAAGCGATTTGCCTAAGGCTTACGTGGCTCATAAATGGCAGAAATAAGATGAAAATCTTGGTGTATCTATACACAAACCTGGGTTCCAACTCTTGGATTGTGAGTGGATCTGCTGGTATGTAGTGCAGGATTAACCTTACTCAAAGACAGGTCTGGCCTCAGCTACCAGGCTTCTGGGATGTCCTGCCGGATAGGAGCATGTGTGTTTCCCTGGGGCGCGGGGCGGGGGGAAGGTTGGCCTCCAGACAGCCTAACCTTGTGACTTAGGATGGGGGCTTTGGGCCGTGCAGTATCATTCCAACATCTGGAGGAACAAACCATTAAAGGTATTCACCCCACCTCCAGGAGGGGCTGGAGACAAAGAGCAGCCATGTGGATGCTATGTGATTCAACTCCAATAAAAACTCTAGACACTGAGACTTGAGTGAACTTCCCTGGGGGCAATATTCCATGGGTACACACTGTGAACGGGGGAGGTTAACACCCTCTAGCTCCATGGGGAGAAACTCAGAATCTTTGGGCCCCTCTGGAGTCTGCCCTATATGCCTCTTCCCTTGGCTGATTTCAGTCTGTATCCTTTCTCTGTGGTCATCTGTAACTGTGAGTAAAAGAGCTTCCCGTGAGTTTTGTGAGTGCTTCTAGTGAATTATGGAACCTGAGAGTGGTTTGGGGAACCCCCCTCTCCCAGAGTTGTAACTTGTGTCAGAATCGAGGGAAGTCTTGTGGGAACTGTTCTGACTTTCTACTTGGCCCATAAACTCCTTCTTATACTTCGTGACGATTATACACGTAAGAGAAACAGATCAAGTAATAGACATAATAAATGAAGTCCACCAGGGTTCATGGGTGAGAACAAATCATTAACCAAAGATTAGATCCGTCCAAATCTAACAGTGGCCAGGCAAATGAGTGGAACAGAAAGGTAGGTGCTCCTACCTACATGCTACCCAGCATCATCCAATCTGGGCCAGGGCCCAGTCAAGAAAGCCTCCCCACGGCAGTTACCCAATGGTAAGAGGATTGAGTGGTTCAAGGTTTTTAGGTCCAGAGTCGGAAGTATTGGAGCAATGGGGGAAACCCACCAGCTAACTCACTGGTGTCTCAGTCTTCCCAGTCTGCTGAATGAACTGACTTACTGGACATCTCCCATGGCCACCGGGTATCGACCATCCCACCAGACCAAGTGGAGGGCTGGGCCCCATCACCTGCCTCTCCAGATTGTTGACGAAGCGCTTCTGATAGAACACAAAGGAAGTCATGCCTGTGCCTGGGACAGTACTGTTTCACTGTGTTCTTGGTTCTGTGTGCAATAACAGGTGTCCCAGAGGCAGCAACTGTGGGCTGGGACAAGACATCCGGGAGCCTTGGTCTCAGGGCCTTACTCGCTGCACCTGCAGATCAAGAAGTCAACCCTCGCTGCACATTAGACTCACCCAGGTTGCTTTCAAAAACAATACCAACGTCCCGACTCGCTCTAGACAGCTAAATCAGAATCCGCCTAGACCGCAGGGCCCAGCATTGGCATTTTCAAAGATGCACCAGGGGCTTCTAACATGCAGCCAGAGGTGAGATCAGACATACGATCTTCGTTCCATGCTAAGTCCACTCCTTGGCAGAATGCCTCCACGATGCTTAAAGACAGCCTCCGATCGTCTACCCCCCTCCACTAACATAAAAACGATGTTCTCACCTCCTTTGACTGCGTTTGGAAATTACATGTCTACAGTGAGATGCTACCACATACCCATTAGAACAGCCCTGACTTAAACAAAAGGGAAACAACAAGCTTTGGAGAAGACACGGAGAAACCGGGACCCTCGCGCCTCGCTGGTGGGACTGCCTGTAACGTGGTGCGGCTGCTGTGGAAAACTCTGGTGGTTCCTCGCGAAGTTAAATGTAGAATCATCATGTGACCCAGCAAGTCTACTTGGAGGCGCACACCCAAAGGAACTGAGAGCGGAGACTCGAACGATGCTTTATGCCAGCGTGCATAGCAGCATCCTTCCCAGTAGACAAAAGGTAGAGATGTCTAGAATGTCCATCCACAGAGACGTGGATACACAAAATGTGGCCTGGCCGTACAACGGACGATTTCTTACTCAGGCTTCAAAGGGAAGGGAATTCTGATCCGTGCTACGAGATGGGTGGATCTGGAGCCACCGTGCTCAGCGAAAGAAGCCTGATGCAGAAGGGCAGATAGTGTATAATTCTCCTTATAGGAGGGACTTAGAACGGGCACATTCACAGCGACGGAAAGTAGAACTGAGGTTACCAGGGTGGGAGAAGGGGAGGGGAGCTACTGTTCCGCATGCCTACAGAGTTGGTCGGGGATGACGACGAAGTTCTGGAGACGGAGAGCGGTGATGGTTGCTTGAAAACGCGAACGTGCCTCGTGTCGCCGAGATGCTTAGAAGTGGTTAAAATGGGGGATTTTATGTCATGTATATTTTATCACAATAAAAGGGAATTTTTCAAAATTACAAGTCACGGTCTTAAAAAGTCTGAAGCTTCAAGCGCAGTTTCGTTTTTCAACTTGGCAGGGCCCCTGCCCCCTAGTGCTGCCTGGAGGCCCACGGCTGGCAAAAATACCTTCTAGAGGCAGCCTGCTTTCCCTGGCCGGAGGTCAGGGCCTCTTTCAAAGCCCTCCACGTGGTAATGCACTTTTCCACAGCCCCAAGGGCAACTATGAGTGAGAAAAAGTTAAGGAGCATCAATTTCGGGGGGCATCGCCCCCCGAGTTCCCTACCCTGCCATTGCTGGCTCAGGACGGCAGGCCGGCTGGCATCCCCACCCCCTACGTCCCCCCTGTACCTTATCGCCCGGGTATGTCAGCCCCACCCTCTGCATCAGGGACACCGAGCCGTGGTGAAGGGCCACTGAGTAAATATTTTCAGCTCTGTGGG
Organism: Prionailurus viverrinus; assembly: GCF_022837055.1. Taxonomy (NCBI): domain Eukaryota; kingdom Metazoa; phylum Chordata; class Mammalia; order Carnivora; family Felidae; genus Prionailurus; species Prionailurus viverrinus. The sequence goes on along the minus strand of NC_062565.1, from coordinate 12,528,630 downwards.
CCATGCGGTCTCCGGCACAACTCGACCCTTTGCTGTGGCGTGAAAGTGCGGCAGATAATACGTACGCGAGCGGGCGCAGCTGCGTCCTGTTCCAACCCTCAAACTTGCCTGGCTCCAGGCCTTTGGGGATGTGTCCTCCATCTGCTCGGAGCTGCTCCCACGCCAGCCACTACCCCTCCACAGGGCGCCCTGCTGGCTGTCTCCTAATCTGGTGGTGCCCACATCGCGAGTGCCCAGATGGCCCAGATGCCAGTGGCCTGGGAACCACACTTTGAGAACCACTGTTCTCCGTTATCTTTCACGTGTCTCTTTACACATCACTTGCCGTAGGTTCTTCCCACCCCCAGCCCGTATCCTGTGCCTCTCCTTAGTGTCCTTGGACGTGCTGCCCTATTTTACCAGAAACACGCGGTCCGACAGCTGTCTGCTTGGCTACCTCCCCGGTGGGCCCCTAGGCTGCCACTGGCCACCCCTCCATGCCTTTGACCATTGCAGACACCCTGTGACTTTCTTCGGTCAACATTCCTGAAATCTCAGCAAAGCCACGTAAGACCACACCGCGGTCTTGTCCATCTTCGTCTCTAAGGCTTACCAATACTTACGTAACTACCACAGTCTCTTTATTTTTTAAGTTTATTTACTTATTTTGAGAGAGAGTGTGAGTGTGTGTGTGTGTGTGTGTGAGCAAGGGAGGGGCAGAGAGAGTGGAAGAGAGAGAGCAAGGGAGAGGGAGAGGGAGAATCCCAAGCAGGCTCCGTACTGTCAGTGCAGAGCCCAAGTTGGGGCTCGATCTCACGAACCCTAACTATTGAAGTCTTTTTTTTTTAAGTTCATTTATTTTGAGAGAGAGAGAGAGTGTGTGTGTGGGAGCAAAGGAGAGGCAGAGAGAGGGGGAGAGACAGAGAATCCCAAGCAGGCTCCGCACTGTCCGCACACAGCCCAGTGAGGTGCTTGAATCCATGAACCATGAGATCAAGACCTGAGCCAAAATCAGGAGTTAGAGGCTTAACCGACTGAGCCACCCGGGCGCCCCATAACTACCATAGTCTTACTCTGGGGCACTCACTGCACTTTTAAACTTGATTTCATGCGTCCTCCTCATTAGATTACAAACCTCCCCCCTGCCGGCCCCGTGCTGGGCACAGACTGCAATTTCATACCCTCGACATTCTAGGGTTGCTGTCCTGTCTTGGTTGGTTCATCGTTCTCATGCTCTGTCAGTCTACTGCCGTTTGGTCTTTCTTACAAGTTGGCTACCAAGAGGCAAAACGTTTCCGGATCTTTTCTCCTAGGTTTTCGGATGTAACGACACAGTGTTGGATCAAAAATTGAACTCATGACAGAGAACATAAAATACTGTGCATCTGAAAAGCATCTGCACTCAGAGATTCCATTGCAAACACAAATTCTCATGTGAGATTATTAACCTCCGATCCTTCCTGTGGCAGGAAGTACAAGGACGCCATGTGAGATGTTGTTAAAGATGTGTGCTAGATGAGGCGGCCTCTGAAAATCCACATCCAATTACCCAAAACTATGTCCAGATTGTCCTACCATCAATTCCAAGGAAATGCTTCTGGTAGTCTTTGGATTTACTGGAAGGCATACGTATTTACAAAGACAACCGTTTTATTGAAACCAGCCTAAAGCAAGCAGAGGAAGGACAGGGAGACAAGCTGTAAATCAGCCAAGATAAGAATTTTCTCTGAAACAAAATGTTTGTTTTCAAATGAGGGGTATGACTCACGCTCCGTGAATGGGTGGCTGGGTTCTGACCCTCCAAAGATGAATTGTTCATTTTGAAAAAAGCAGAGCGAGCGGGAAACCCACTTTCTCCCTTCCTTTATCTCAGAATGAGGCTGAAGAGTGGGGTCCCAGATGTCCGAGTCGCGTCCAGTGACCAGCAAAATGCACCATGGGCTGACTGGCTACCTGCAGCTGTTTTCAATCAAAAAGCTGAATAATTACTGCGGCCTCTCCTGGGGCTCCCGTGCGGCCAGCACGAAGCTGGTGGAGCAGTGAGGATGCTGAATGAACTGCCAGAAACCCTACAGAATTCAGCTGCCAAACTCCTCCTCCTCCCCCTGGCTCAGCGTCATGAACTTAATCAGGTATTCATTCAACAACAGTTTTTTACGCTCTCCCCGGAAGGATGCCAGCGCCCTCTAAAGCGAGGCCCAGCGTCAAATCGACGGCATTTGGCAGGAAGAGGTCAGGGGCAGTGTTAGGTTCTTTTATTTAACTTAGGGCCTGGGAACAAGGTACCTCTTGGACGTGCGGCGAAGGAGACGTTACGACGAAAAGCTGGCCAAAGAGAAGAAATGCTCTGCCTATCCTACGATGGTTTCTAGTTGTCCTTGCCGGGCCATCAACACATGGTGGGACCGTGGCGTCGCACAGATCTAGGCTCGACTTCCGGCTTTTGACATTTGGTCATTGGTGACTTTAGGGGAGCTGTTCAACTTTCTAAGCTTTGATTTCCTCTTTAAGAACATGGAGATAATAATAAACCCTATCTCGCAGAGTTATTATGGAAGTGCGTGGGGGGCATGTGGTCAGTTCTTAGCCGACGGGCTGGAGTATCTCGAAATAAGTTACCTCTAGCAATGCCCAGCTTTCCAGCATCAGATGACCTCCTCCTGGGGACTTGAGGACACAGGCGTGGGATCCTAACTGCCACACTTATAATTCTGATTCCATTACCCACCAGCTGTGTTTCTGTCCCTCCATCTCTAAGGTGGGAATAATACCAACATTCACCTCATAGGCTTGCTGTGAGTTCACCCACAGAAAGAACCTAATTCAGGGCCTGACATATCGCAAGAACTATAAATGTTGGCTGTTGATGTTACGATTATCTCTTGAGAAGGGCCTCCTTCACTCAGGTCACATTTTCATGCGTATTACAAAACTACTTTCCTCTCTTGAGCTCTTTCCCCGGTTACTTTGTGAATCACATGCACCCGTCGATTCCGGCAAAGATGTTAGGTAAAACCATCTCTAATTAAAAGGTGCCTTGCCTCACCTCCGTTAACGAGGGATTTTAAGTCTGAGCGTTTCAGAAAGTTTACTAACTCTCTAAAATTGTCTTCTAGGAAATAATCCCTGCTGGTGCCCTGATAAGTTTTTCTCCTTAACTGGACCAAAGCCTTGTCTGCAAAACAAATGGTAAATGACATCGACATTCCAAAATAAAATCCAAATGCACTCATGTTTTAAATTTGGGCTGGTGTGTCTTATTTGCCTTTTATTCCTGCAGTATAAATAGAAGTTTTGGGGCTTCTTTGAACATAGAGCACAGGACACTCTTTAGGCACAATGACTCAGTACTAATGAAATCAATCTCTTTCCTATTTGACCTCTTTAGAACACCCATCCCCTCACCAGAATCTCGGTCACATTACAAATGCACACACACACACACACACACACACACACACACACAAAATGGCTGGCTATTTTAGTTAAGGCCCTAATAGGAAAGCTGGCAGCATAGGAGGACCATAATCTAAACAGGCAATAAAATGTTTAATGAACAAATGAAACGCAACAAAGCCAGGCCATGCCCTGTTAACAAGAGAGTTCGTTTTCCTTATGAATACTGTGGCCTCGGAAGATAATCTCTCTGAGCCTCCGTTTCCTCATCTGTAACACGGAAACAATAATGATTTCAAAAGATCGCTGTGAGATGAAGCAGGACAACGCACGTGAGAAAGTACAATGTTTATCACAAAAAAAATCCGAATATGTTTTCTTATCTGAACTTGAGTTGCAAACCTTTGACTGCCTGTAGTGAATTTCCATGTGGATGCTCTAACTTTCCCTATCACGCCTCTCAAACCAGCGTCCATTCTGGTTTCGTATTGGTCCAGTGGTTTCGCCCCATTTCCCCAGGCATAAGAACAGTTCCTCACTTTTGGTGCCTCCCTACCACTTAACTCCTAGGTTCACTGACTCCCCTAAGTTTGCCAGCCTTTCTTCAAAATATCGCAGCCACTGGGCATAAAAGCCTGGCATCTCCCACTTCTTTCCGTACCCACGGTGCAGTAAGGAACCTGGCCTTGCCCAGAGAAAGAGCTAGGCTTTGCTCGTGGCTTCGGGATATCCCCTATGTCATACTTGATAGGAGTGCCTCTGCTCAGGGCGAGGGCTTTGAGTCACAGCAAGTTACATAAGCCAAGCCTCTACTTCCTCATCTTAAAATGGGGATAAACAGAACGCTTGGGTGGCTCAGTTGGTTAACTGCCCGACTCTTGATTTCGGCTCAGGTCACATCTCCTGGTTCGTGGGATCAAGCCCCACGTTGGGCTCTGCTCGGACAGTGTGGAGCCTGCTTGGGATTCTCTCTCCCTCCCTCTCTCTTCCCCTCCCCGCCTCTTAAAACAAATAAATAAACTTAAAAAATGGGGGTAAACAGACCTATCCTGCAGAATTAGGGTGAGCATTAAGTGAGTTACTACGGATTAAGCACTTCACACAGTGCGTAAGCATGGACTGTGCATGACATACGTATTGGCTAAGAAATGTTTCCTACATCAACATCGGTTCTTTTTTCCTTTATAGTTACAAGGTGAAGGAAATGGTCTGCGTGCTCTGATAATTCTGCCTCCAAGTGTGTCCATTTTGACTTCTGTTGTTCTTCTTCTAACAAATCTGTTTTTCCTGATTGACATTTAAAAACAATTTTTTAATGTTTATTTATTTTTGAGAGAGACAGAGACAGAAGGCGCGTGGGTTAGGGGCAGAGAGAGGGAGACACAGAATCCGAAGCAGGCTCCAGGCCCCGAGCTGTCAGCACAGAGCCCGACGTGGGGCTTGAACTCAAGAACTGTGAGATCATGACCTGAGCCGAAGTCGGATGCTCAACAGACTGAGCCACCCAGGCACCCCTTCCTGATTGATATTTTAAAAGTTCTGCTTCATTCTTTAATATGCGGGATCGATAAGTGTTCCTTATAACGTAATTCCAACAGAGTGACGTCAACCTGGGCCTCCCTTCTGTGTTTCGGTGTGGACCCATCAGCACCCCCTGGTTTCGTGACATAAACTACGGAGCTTCAGATGTGTGCCGAGGGCCACCCCATTCCTGTTCTTTTATAGACTATACCTTTGGTGGGGAAACGCAAGGAAAAGCCTTTAGTTCAGTGTGAGATAATTTATTAAAACAGGTTAGGCTTTTCCTATAAAAATGTATAAAATACATACACAAAATATGTATGTATGTATTATATGTGAAATATAGTATATATTATATACAATACAAAAATAGACATTTTATATATAATATATTGCACATGCGATATAAAAATATGTGACACAAATATCATATATATTCATATACGATATAAAAGATATATTATATACTATATTTTATATATAACATATACTATAAAACATATCTATTTTATATTATACAAAACTTTTTCATAAGCCCATGTCTCAACATTTGGGATCTTGGGGCACCTGGGTGGCTCGGTCAGTTAAATGTCCAACTTTGGCTCAGGTCGTGATCTCATGGTTTGTGAGTATGAGCCCCACATCGAGCTCTTTGTTGTCAAGCACAGAGCCCACTTCCTCTGTCCCACCCTCTCTGCTTCTCCCCAGCTCTCGCTCTCTCTCAAAAATAAATAAACGTTAAAAAAATTGGGACCCTTCCCTTTTCTATAGTTTCAAAAAAATCTCTAGTTTGCTTCCATTTTGCTCTGGTTAACTCATGGGATGGGGGAGGGGTGGTAAAAACCAGGAACAGGCAGTGACCGAATCGATCAGTGGCATTTCCAAGGTAAACGATTCCACAAACCCATCATAAACATATAGTAAGACAGACACATGGTTAGCCTCTGAGAACTTCGCACAAAGCTCTCCACTGGGCACCAGAAGGGACCAACTGGGGAGGCGTGCACAAACACGCCTTGAACAGCTGGGCATGAGTAATGTGTTAGACGGGTGGGTTTGGTTTCCTGTTTCACGGCTGATTTGAAACTTCCCTCAAGGACAGTGTGCACGATGAAATTTTCATTAAATGCATGGACTTATAAGCTCCCTCATAAAGCCATGACATTTCTAGATCACCACTGTGCACGAGAACAGGACAGTGAAGTTTCTCTGAGTTGATCATCAGAAACTCTGGTGACCTTATACAAATACACCTTCTCTGTAGCTTCCCCAGATGTAGCTGATCTGGGCTGGGCCCCAGGAATCTATATTTTTAAAAACTCCCCTGGTGATTCTGATTAGCAGCTAAGTTTGGGTACCTCCTACACATGGGTACACATGGTTCTTAACCTTGGCAGCTTGTCAGAATCACCTGGGGAGATTTTCAACAGTCCTGCTAGTCAGGCTCCACCCAAACCAACATGTCCTAAGGCCTGGGGGGGGGGGGGGGGACGGGAACCAGGCACACGGAATCTCGGCTAAGACTGAGAATCACTGCATCAGACTCTAAGATCCCTGAGGGACGCACACGTTCATGTACATAGCGCCCCCTCCCTAGTGTCTAGGACAGTGCCTGACGTGCGGTAGGCACCCCACAATACAGCCAGGGACGCTTTGGTTTTAAAGCATAGAAGTGTTCCAACTAGAGAAAAACACGAATGAAATAGTGAGTTCCAGGCCAGCCTATAAACGTACTGAGCTCCAATCCTATTTGTTGACCTGTATGGGCTTTGCTTTTCTTGAACTTTGCTTTCCTTAGAGAGCAAAAGCTAGTGTGTGTGTGCGTGTGTGTGTGCATGTGTGCGTGTGTGTGTGTGTGTGTGTGTGATGTTTAGAGGAGAACTTAATTTCTTATGACTGGGGGGAGAAGGGGGCAGAGTTCAGAAAAGAGCCCTGAGTTGCCCAGAGGTCAGCATCTGGATCAGGAGGAAAGCCTAGCTGGTGCCTGATGCCACACGGGCTCTTTCCCCAATTTGTGACAGGAACAAGGACTACTCCACGTAAGAGCCAGGGCTCTGGCTTCTCCGATGGGCAGGAATTCTTGCGGACCAGGTGCCACGTTCCAGCTTCCGGTCAGAAGCACAGACCAGAATGTAATCGGAGGCCTGGCCACCAGCCCCTGCTAGCCCCACGCTCCTGTGTCCTGTGACACATCCAACTTTGGCAAACCCTGAGCCTCCAAATCCTGCTGTGCACATCTTGGCCTTTCTTCTCCCTCCCTCGATAAGAACAGGTATTTATTTTAACGGCGAAGACTTCCGTTACAGACAGTGTTCAACTGCCTTGAAACTCGCTGCAAACGAAATAGAAAAACATAAATAAATAAAAGGAACGTCCAGGGCCTTTTCCTTTGGACGGATCCGGTTTGCTGAGAGCAGGATGCAGTCCACTCTGCTGCCCACGGATGCCACTACATGTCCACGACCTCGTGCACGGAGCACCTCAGTCAGGGGCGCGAAGTCACGGTAATTCAACCTTCGGGAAAACTGCAGTGGCAACTGCCTGCCATCTTCCATTTTCCCCAGTGCTGAAAACACCTACTCTTGGAGACAGGTGACTCATCTGCCGCCTTCCTAGCGGGCTCTTCTAAGTTAAGAAACAAAAAAGAGCAGCTTCGGCCCTGGTGGATGAGCTCGGCGGGGAAGAGGAAGCCTCATCCAGGCGCAAGGCATGACTTTTCCCTTCCTGCTCCACGAATCATCACCATCCTTCAGACTGGCAACTTGAGCTGCACCCCCCACCCCCCCCCGCCGTGTTCTCCAAACACCACAAACACCCCCAGCTCCAAATGCCACTTCTTAAAAATAGCAGATTGAGGGCTTACTCTGGGTGTGCCATCGATGGGGCTCACTCCTTCCCTGGAATCACTCTCCATTTCTCCTCCTGAGAGCTCGAACTCACATATACACTGAAAGAAGTCACTTAGGCGCGTTGCCTCGAATGCACCTGTTGCTTACAACATCATGTGACTTGGATGCGAATCAGCGAATACCTGGGTTTATTGTTTTATTTTTAATTTTTTTAATGTTTATTTTTTTCAGAGAGAGAGAGAGCACATGAGCAGGGAAGCAGAGAGAGAGAGGGAGACACAGAATCTGAAGCAGGCTCCAGGATCCGAGCTGTCAGCACAGAGCCCGTAGAGGGGCTTGAACCCACGAACCGTGAGATCATGACCTGAGCCGAAATCAAGTCGGACGCTTAATGGACTGACCCAGCCAGGCACCCCTACGTGGATTTCTTATCTGGACACATGGGAAGCATCCAAGGAGTGACTCCCTTCTCCCTCCTATATTTCCTGCCCACAGTGTGCAAAATACATCCAACACTCTTTGGACAGAAGAATCAGGAACTAAGCAGTCGCACAAGTCATGGATTCTCTACCTCTTCCCTGCTCATCCCATGACTTGGAAGGCTCCACATAAAAAGTTTTTCTGACCTAATTTGACCTTCGCTGGAAAATGGCTCCACTGTTCTCTCTCACTGAGTTTCAAAGCAGAGGTGAAATGAAAACAGGGCTGTATTTGATTCTGAGCATAATCTCTTTGCTGTTGGCAATGTTCTGGGAATAGTAACGTACTTTGCCGTTAGATGAATAAATTTTTCAAAATCTATAGTCAGGGCTCAAATAATTGTGAGCATTTTTCTCCATAGTGTTTTTCAATTTTCCTTGGCAGAAAACTGGCAGAGAGGTGACTTAAATTACAATACCTCAGTTACTCATCTTGTAAACTGCCAAGAACAGTGTGACCTCTCCTGAAATAAAAATAAATAAATAAATAAATAAATAAATAAATAAATATCATAAGGATAAATGAGATGATGCCAGGAAAGTTGCCGGAAATTCCTTGCAGGAAAGCATGTCATGTGTGCATAACTCTGGGTTATCTGGGTTTTTCTTAAAATCCTAGAAGGAGCCTTCTCCTCTGGGGAGGAGCCTGGGTGGCTCAGTCAGTTGAGCATCCACCTCTTAATTTCAGCTCAGGTCATTATCTCACGGTTTGTGAGTTCAAGCCCCTCATCGGGCTCTGCTCTGATAGTGCAGAGCCTGCTTAGGATTATCTCTCTCTCTCACTGCCCCTCCCCGACTTGCGTGTGTGTGTGTGTGTGTGTGTGTGTGTATGTGTGTGTGTGCATATTTGTGTGCCCTCTCTCTCAAATAAATAAACATTAAAAAAAATTTTCTCTAGGGGCGCCTGGGTGGCGCAGTCGGTTAAGCGTCCGACTTCAGCCAGGTCACGATCTTGCGGTCTGTGAGTTCGAGCCCCGCATCAGGCTCTGGGCTGATGGCTCAGAGCCTGGAGCCTGTTTCCGATTCTGTGTCTCCCTCTCTCTCTGCCCCTCCCCCGTTCATGCTCTGTCTCTCTCTGTCCCAAAAATAAATAAACGTTGAAAAAAAAATTTTTCTCTAATAAAATAAAAATCCCAGCATAGTAACAGAGTTAAACTTCTTTAGGACCAGATTTCTCTTTGAAATGGCAGCTCAAAGACAATAAGCTAATTTTCAAATTAGGCATTTGTCAAACATTTTTAGGAAGATCAATCTTGAGCAAACAAAATCTGGATTGTATTCAGGAAACACATAAAAACCCCAAGCCCCTCCTGTATTTGGTGTTGCTGTTCCGGAGGTCCAGATTGCAAGAACAGGAATCACGGAATAACCAATACGGAGGGTTACGTGTGACAGTAAAACAGGATGTAACACCATCCCCTTTTATCATTTTCGTCAGCATTTCAAATGCTGGTATCAGCATACAGCCAAGAAACCCAGATCTCTAAGGAATTCATACAAATTCCACACAGGCTTTTCTTTGGTTAGTTACTCCATTTATAAACCTCTTACTTTATAGGTGGCAAAACCGAGGCCCAGAGAGATAGTGCCTATTATTAAGGTCAAACAGCTTTAGAGTGTGTTTTAATTAAAGGGAGAATCAAGACTAGAGTTCCATGTCTCCAACTCCTACTTTATCGCGCCTTTCACTCTACGAAGAAGGTACTTTGCACCTGTCTCACTACCCAGAAGCCTCTGGCCAAGTCACTGTAGGCTCCTACGGTCTTGACTAACGTAGCTATGGCAAGTATGGAAAAGAGGGTAAGGATTAGCAGGGCTCAGTGAGTTCCTGGAAGAAGCTGAATTGAAGCCATAGGAAGAGGGTGCTCAAAGGGGAATATGAAAGGCACAAGCATTATCAGATGAATAAAATGAAAAGGATATTATTGTGGAGGAGGGGAAGGTAATCAATTTAAGACTCATTCTGATTTACAAGGCTCTAAGACAAACAGATAGCACTCATCCAGGGGGATGGGGAGCAGCTAAGGAGACCAACACTTCATGCCAGTGTCCCAGGAGGGAAGTTGAGGCAGGGAGAGCAGAGAAAAGGAAGGGAAAACACCTAACTTTGGTTAAAGAGAGGAAAAACAGTCAAGAAGGTGGAACAAAACTAAGGCCATCATCTATCTATCTATCTATCTATCTATCTACATATATACATATTTTTTTGAGAGAGTGTGAGCAGGGTAGGGGCAGAGACAGAGGATCCAAAGTGGGCTCTGTGCGGACAGCAGCTAGCCCTGACGCTGGGCTCAAACTCACAAACTGTGAGATCATGACCTGAGCCGAAGTCGGATGCTCAACCGACTGAACCACCCAGGCGCCCAAGGCCATCAACTATGTTAAATGTTGCAGAGAAACTAGAAAGACATGGCCTAAGAAAGTCCACTGGATTACACAAGGGGTTCTTAACCCATGCTGAACATTATAAGCACTGGTGAGCTTCTAAAAGATACTAACCCAGAATGTGCATTAATGACCACTGGATTAAGCTGTGTGGACACAGATGACTTCAAAGAGAACAGTTTATAGTCTTACTTTAAAGTAGGAGAATGGATACACCAAGTGGAAATGTGTTTTCCAGCCCCTAGATTCAGTGGCTAAATTTGCATTATTGATTATCCTATTTTAAAGTTACATATGTCAACGGAAAATTATGTGCTTGAGTAAGATTCAGCATTTGAAAATCTCATGCTTGGGATTACGCTGGCTGGAGCCTCCCGCAGCATCAAGCCAATGCTTGAATAAGAAGATGGGCTTTGTACAAGTGCCCTGAAAGCCAGGAAAACACGGTTATGTTTCAATTTAAGGGAAGTAAACCTCTTGGAAAACATGGTGCCTGCGGTTTGCTCTCTCTTCAACTGGTTTTAAGCCCAGGGCTCACTCCTGGGAACCCTTTGCCCAATCTCAACTCTGCTGATGGTAACCTACTTGATGAGAGATGATGCAGATCATGATTAGGGAGCCGCTCTAGCAAGTTTATATCTGAAAAGGTACAGTGGGGGCCACACACACACACACACACACACACACACACACACACACGCACAATTAGATGTCTGTCTCCACCATCCCAACACATCCTTACCTACATTCTAGATTCTAGAATAGCCCCGTCCATTGGTTATGGAATGACACATCAAGACACAAAGTCTGAATCCAGCAGGTGAGAACATCTTTGCTGACTCTAGGTAAATGACTCCCAGACTAGCGGCTTCTTCGTGTACAACATGCATTTAACTTACTGTAGGCAATGGAAGGGCTCAGTAGCTAGTATTTCTGGGCCCCTGTGGGAAGCAAGTAATGCCATATCCAAAGACAAGAAGTTTCTAAAGGGCAAGAGGAATAGTTAGGAGGATGGCTTTATATAGGGACATTAAATTCAGAGCCAACAAGGGAATACTGATTATTATAAAATCTGGAGTAATGGAGGGGGGGGGGCTGCGGAGAAGACAAAGAAAGAAGACAGAACTCAATGTTTCATTCAGTTCTGTTTTGAAACAGGACTCAGAAAGGATATTGTGCCATTTGGTATTAATTATTTTGGTTCGTGCACATGGCTAATTATTTCTACAGCATTTAAGATCTCTGTAAAACAAACATATTTTGCACATACACACCCACCTTTTAAAATATGCCTTTCATCCCCTCTTCCAGGGCTTTGAGGAGATATCTGATGGATTGTTTTAGGGACAGCTCTTGGGAATAAAAGTAGATTGTGTGCTAAAAATGTAACTGGCCCCTAAAACTTGTATAAACAAATTAAGGAAAAAGACATTGCAGCATTTAGGGTATAAACAAAATGACTCTCAACTTCAACCTGCATATTTAAAAAAAAAGTGTTCAGTAATAAATTCACTCCTAGAAGTTTCCACTGTCCTCTCTCTTTCCAAACTTCTCCTCTTCCCACGTTCCTCCAGCTGTCTTCACATCAGACTTCATGTCATTTTGTTGCCTGGTTTGAGCTCATTACGTGAATCATTAGATTTGATTTTTCTGTGGGGCCAACCTCGAGTCAGGATCTCCTCATCCTAAATGGTCAGTGTTTCTGTACTCCCTGGAGTCATCCACAGGAGGGTTTCACTGTGTGCACCCAAGCCTCGAGGGAACAGTTCCACACCCAGCATCATCACCCGTCGAATGCTGAGTGACTCCAGAAGATTCCATGGATTCCTTGACCCGAATCAGCCCCGTTAATGACCATCTGTAGCACCTCGTGCTCTGCGGAACCAGAGCAGAAACTGGAGAGGACGACGGAGGTCGTTCTTGCCTAACCCCCCTATGAATCAGCCGTGATTCTGGAGAAACAGAGTAGCGAGTTCTCCTGAGTGGATGCCATTGGAGGCCCGGCTCTGAGGAACCATTTGTAACCACCTGGAGCTTTAGGCTCCCAGAGCAAGAAGCTGGTTTTTGGCTTGGTATCTCAGAAAAAGGGCAGAGTTGGCATCAGGGAACGTTCCAGGGAAGCCGCCGAGGTGTCCGCTTGTTAGCACTGTCTTCAAACGCTCACACTCTCCTGCTGGTCCTGGCCCCCACCTGCCTCTCACCACCTTGGCCTCCATCACCGCCATCATCACTTCATTCCTGTCTGGCCCCTCCCCTGTTACCACCCCTCCTCTCCAGAGCAAAACGAAAGACATAATATCCCCGTGGCTCTTCCCGCCAGCAGCACCACAGAGATGTTGCTGGCGTTTCTTCTTCGTTTTTTTTTAAATGTTTATTTTTGAGAGCATGCACGTGGGGGAGGGGCAGAGAGAGGGGGGACAGAGGGTCCAAAGCGGGCTCTGCGCTGACAACAGCCAGCCCGATGTGGGGCCCGACCTCACAAAATACGAGATCGTGACCTGGGCCAAAGTTGGACGCTCAACCGACTGAGGCACCCAGGTGCTGCCCTGTCATGTCTTTTTAAGTGGAGGGTGATGTGGGGGCAGAGAAACACTTGTGAAGCTTTTGTGGCTCCGGTGAGATTTCTGATCGTGTTTGAGAGACTATAATGTGAGTATCTTGCTCCTACTCTGGCTACACGAGCTTCTCCGTTTAGGCATATATATTAGACGCAGTTTACGTATATCGGTTTAAGTTCCAGCACTTACTTTAATCCCCTACCTGCTCATTTGACAAGCCTTTCTTGAATGCCTGCCATGCATTAATGACAAGAAGCAGGAGTAGTAACAACTCGATCTATAAAGCACTTACTATATGCTAGTTAGTGTTTTCTGGGGAACAGCTCTTTTAAGTAAGCATTCTCCCAGTTGCCATTATAATATCTGATATATTGTAACAAAGAGAGAGCCACAGCATATATATATATATATATATATGTTGCCTCCTTGTAACAGTATCTTCCCCGTTTCTATCTCTGCCTGCTTTTCTCATCTCCCCTTACCACCTTATCTCACCGCTAAGAGAGTTTTTCCGGGAAGACGAATGCTCGCTACATGCCTAGTTCACAGGGTTAGAAATACAAAGGGAGGGACACGGAAAACAGAATGCATCAAACTCTAGACTCTCAGCTCCCCGAGGGCAAGATTACGCCTTTGCCGCTTCCCGATCCTAACACCGTCGACACAGCGCCCCATACATGCCGGACGGGCACACACTGAACATGTGTCACGCCAATGAATCCCATAACGTGCTTAATATCGTGTCTTGTAATAATCCTAACTGCTTACGAATATTTGCTGACCGGGCTTTTCCGGTGCCTCCACTGAAGGCCACAAAACAAATCTAGAGGTTGACGCAAGGTTCTGCTAAGTGCTACACGGGACGCGGCCGTGGTATAAATAAACCAAAGCCAGCGCTTTCTGACATGAATTGATCTGTTCGGCATGGGCGGTCTAGCCACAGAAGCAGCCGAAGCGTTCCTCCATACATTCCTCCACATATTATTAACATACTGAAAACATGTTTCTATTTCCACCATATCGAACCAGCTGATTTTCACTGTATTCTCAAATATTGCCCATATGTGCCTCCTCTCAACCAGCCTTCTCTCCATTCTGCTTTGCTTCTTGGGTTGGCCTGGGGTGGAGAGTGGAGTTAGGAGTTTGTAAGCAATTTTTTAAATGTTTATTTATTTTTTGAGAGAGAGAGAGAGAGAGAGAGAGAGAGAGACTGCAAGTGGGGGAGGGGCAGAGAGAGAGGGAGACACAGAATCGGAAGCAGGCTCCAGGTTCTGAGCCATCAGCACAGAGCCAGACGTGGGGATCAAACCCGTGAGCTGTGAGATCATGTCCTGAGCTAAAATCAAGAGTCGGACGCTTAACCCACTGAGCCACCCAGGCGCTCGGAGGTTACAACATTTCATGTTACCCACGTAAAGGGTGACAGGATTCAGATGAGGGGTTGGCTGAGACAACTCCCAGCACCACAGGTCGCTGACTTTGGGGCCCCGACGCCTGATGAGATCTTTTTGCGGGGTGACTTTGAAATACAGCCCCTACCTAATATGGCCAAGCTGAAGGGAATTTCTCGGGGCATCCACGTGAGGCAGGCCCTAGAAATCATTCTGATGATGAGACAAGGCATTTCGGCAGCAGGAGTTAGCTTTAATTTCCAAGCTCAGAACTTGAAAGTGTCTGGTTCCCTAAGTTCGATAGCTAGAGTCTATTAAATGAGGACCCCGCATGATGACTTAAGACCTGTTGGCGTTTTAATTACACGAAACACTGGCACTTGGGTGGCTGACACACCGCGAGTCTGACTCTCCAGTTTACAAAAAACAATTCCCCAAGTTGAACAGCCTATAGTTGACTACGCGTGGGGCACCATGTTTGAAACGATTTCATGCCAAAGTTCTAGATGTTTTTAGGCCGCGAGAATAAGGATGGCTTGCCTCTACGTCTCAAAGATACTTGTGCCTCTAATGTTGCAAGGACCCAGGTTTTTAGCCCGATAGAAAGTTATGGCAGAAGATAAATACCACACTGTTCATTAGTAACCCTTTTATTTTCATCCCATTTATGACAGTAGAAGGGTCCGTTCATTGGTGTTGACAAACGTTGTATGAACGAGGGGGACCATTACAATTGTGGGATAGGACATAGAACCTGACCTGGTGCCCTGTCTCCTTCAAATCAGAACGGAGGGGGCAGAGGGAAACACAGTGACTGAATGTAGCTCCTCCTGTCTTTCCGGCATGATGGGTGCTAAGCTAGAAGTGTGCACGGGTGGGAAGAAAGCACAGATGTGTTGTCTCAGCACTGAGTTGTTGTTTTTTTAATATTTGTTTTTGAGGAAGAGAGAGAGACAGTGTGAGCAGGGGAGGGGCAGAGAGAGAGGGAGACACAGAATCCAAAGCAGGCTCCAGGCTCCGAGCTGTCAGCACAGAGCCCAATGCAGGGCTCGAACCCACAACCTGTGAGATCATGACCTGAGCCGAAGTCAGACGCTCAACCAACTGAGCCACCCAGGAGCCCCTGTTTTTGTTTTTGTTTTTTGTTAATAGTAGAACAAGGAGGACTCAAATGCATGGTTGATTTTCTTCTTTTGTTTTTCTTTTATATATTCTTTTCAAGTGTATTTATTTATTTTCAGACAGAGATAGGTGAGTGGGGCAGAGGGAGAGGGAGAGAGAGAGAGAGAGAGAGAGATTGAGAATCCCAAGCAGGTTCCACACTGCTATCAACACACAGCCCAACACGGGGCTCCAACCCACGAACCGTGAGCTCATGACCTGAGCTGAAATCAAGAGTCGGGCGCTTAACCTGCTGAGCACCCCCCAGGTGCCTCTGCATGACTGGTTTTCAGTATTTGCTTTATACTCCAGAAACATCTAAATGACATTTGGGGGTTTAACCTAGCTAGCCAGATCTGTGCGTGGAAGAAAATTATGACAAAACCAAATGGAAAATTTCTTGAAAAATTATTTCACTTTTCATCTCTTTGTCAATCCTGCTCAATTCATAGAACAGACTGTCGTCCAGAGAGTGCATTCAATGCTGCCAATGGTTTAGAGCCGTGTCTGGGTAAGACCGTGGGAATCTTGCTGGACCCAAGCAATCTGGGTTGACCTCATATTTAAGTGATCTTTTCCTTCCCTTTCTCCCGCTCTAGGAACCTCCTGGAGCTTCTCTGCATTTACACAGAATTACTTCCGTCTGCGTCTAGACATTAATCCCACGCACTCACATACCTGCCTGGGCTGGATCCCCCGAGAGTCCTATCTATGTCCGCTCCCCATCTCCACCAGTGTGAAAAAGAAAATTATTTTCTGCTTCTTCATTTGTTCTTCTGAGTGCCAACTCTTTCTGACCTTTTCTCAGCATCAGGGATTATGTTTATTTTTGTGGCTAAATCTTGATCAGACCAACAATACCCTTTACAGACACAATCTCAGATATTCACCTTTTATTCCTGAGGAGGCTTCGCTGAGGTATGGAAAAGGGGACCTCTATGATGAGTTTTCATGACATGTCTGCCTGTTAAAAACAACAATAAGAACGGTGCTGACAGCACCTCCACCTTCCTGACCGCTTGCCCTCCTGGAGGTTAGCTGGATGCTGGCAGTTTCCTAGGAAACGACATTATATCACACAAGCAATTCACATGAATTCAGAAACTGTCCCCTAGCTGAATTCCGGCTCCGGCACCCTAGCAGCTGACCTCTTTGTTACCACCAGGTGCAGGAACGGACTTAGAATATAACAAAAGGGACGTTTGGATTCTGTCGATTGATCAAGAAATCTCACACACTTGAACATACGCATGCAGCAGATGAAACAGACCTAAACCTTCAAGCAACCCACGTGTACCACAGGCACAAACATCCTGTGGAGATTCTGGCCCAGAATAGAAGACTTCTAGTTTCCATCAGCTACTAAAATGGGGGACTTTAAAAAATATGAATGTGTGATTTTTTTTTCTCTTTTGCTTTCTAGAATGATCTTATGCATAGATCCCAAACCAGCGAGCTGTAACTTTTAGTGATCTTCTGTCGCCGTTATGCTGAGGGAACCCTTCCCTTTCTCCTTCAGCCTTGCATCCGTCTCGACGGACAAGCCATGTAGCATAACACAACAGTGTTGCAATTATTAGTGGCCTTTGTGACCCCAAGTAACCTTAGCAGATGCAAACAGCTCTTCTGGAAAGCTAGCACACCCTTCCCGGTCACTATTAATCATAGGGAGTGTTGAAGGTGTGGGGTAACGCTGTGTATGCTGACAGTGGGTTGGGGGGAAGGAAGAGGGACAAGGGCAGCTATAAATTGCTGAGTGACTGGGGCGCCTGGGTGGCGCAGTCGGTTAAGCGTCCGACTTCAGCCAGGTCACGATCTCGCGCTCCGTGAGTTCGAGCCCCGCGTCAGGCTCAGGGCTGATGGCTCAGAGCCTGGAGCCTGTTTCCGATCCTGTGTCTCCCTCTCTCTCTGTCCCTCCCCCGTTCATGCTCTGTCTCTCTCTGTCCCAAAAATAAATAAACGTTGAAAAAAAAATTAAAAAAAAAATTGCTGAGTGACTGCGTTTATATTCATCACGCCTTGCAGAAGAGATTCTCTCTCTCTCTCTCTCTCTCTCTCTCACACACACACACACACACACACACACACATGCACACACACATGCACACAATCGACCAAAGGATTCTGATCCCAAGACTGAAAATACAATCCCAGGTCTCAATAAAAGGTATGGCCAATGAGGTTCGAGGTGTCCCATTTGTACACATTCAGCATACATTCAGACTTGGCTACATATGTCACATATTCCCCAGAAATATGGGATTATGGCTTTTTGAGCTAAAAACCTATGGCTAATCATTGTTTGCCCAATATCCATTCTCTCCCCTTTCCTTGGGAGTAGAAACCTTGATTTTGAACCAGACATATGGCTGTGCAGCCAGACATTTTGATCTTTATCCTCCCTTGCAGCAGTAAACAAAAGTAAACAAAAGTGTGCTATGGGACCTTGGGCAAGTATCCTTGAAAAGAGGTCTAGGCCCTTCTTCTCCCTTCCTTCTTCCCATTTGCTGGAATGCTAACGTGAAGGCTGGAGCTTAGGCAGCCATTTTGTGCATGAGAAATATACTAAAGATGGCAGAACAGAACAACAGAATTGAGCTTGGGTAGCTGCCATATGTTTCCTGGAATCCTACCTCCCAACCTCTTTTACATGAGGGAGAAATAAGCATCTATGTTTTTTAGCCTTTACGTGTGTGTGTGTGCGTGTGCACGCGCACGTGTGTGTGTGCGTGCACGTGCGTGACATGGAGCTGTACCTAATTCTATAACAAATAGACCTTAGAGGTCATAATAGACTTCATTTCACAGATAAGGAGCCTAATGATTAAAGATCAACTGTGATAAATGTCTCAATCAAGGAAGCAGAGTTGGCAAATTAATTACACTTCTGTTTAATCTTCTACTTCTAAAGATAGATGATGGAGGTTCTATTTTATATGCCCATCAGTATTTGTTAAATGAATATGGTTTTATATTTCACATGCCTGTGAATTTCTGAACCTCCAAGGCTTCCAATTGGCTAAATCACACGTTTTCAAGAAGTAAGATATTAAAAACAAAAAACAAAAAAACAAAAAACTGAGAAGGCATAGTATTGGACTGATGTGCGAACATTTCCTTTCCTGCTATGTTCATTAGCTGGTACCTGTCTTCATCTGTACCCTAGTGTTTAATGTATAAAACTATGTTGATTTGCCCTGATGCTTCAGGAAGCAAAAAAATTTCAAATTTGGGGGATGAGTCAGGATCTGAGATGTTAAAAGGTATCTTTGCTTCACTACATATGCAAGATAACCAATATGCTATAGCCATGAAGCAGCCCTAGATGCTTTTGCAGAATAGGCCTCTGAAACTAACGGACAGCACGAAACCAACAAAAGTCACTTATCGAATTCAATTAACGGGGGAAAAAAAATCAGCTGTCTCTTCCTGGCGCGTCCCCTTTCACGTACCCTACAATCGTGGCTCCCACAAATCACTCAGTGGCCATTAAAAGCAGAAGGGAGTTTACTTCCTCTGTGTTATACCAACTTTGGATCACCTGCCCACCCTACAACTCCACTCTTGTTGCTTTGCAATATTCAAAACGAAAATGGCAACAGAGGGGTGGGTAAATGGGAAACGTCACGTCTCTCATTCCGCTCCCTTTCCAGTAATATCTCCACCCATCCAGGTGGACAATAAACCCAATCTCCAACACACGTTCTTCTGCGCCCTAGTTACGGCCCCCACATCTGGAAGGACAATGAGCCACGGAGCCCCAGAGTCATAACCTCACGGTGTGTGATCCCTTTCACGTATCCGGTGAATGCCCGTGGGTGGGGTTAACCTCGAACACTTGCAGGCATCTATGGTCCCACTGTTGGCTTCTGACCGATTATAGGCATTTAAAGATGTGCAAAAGGGCGTCACGTCTTCGAGACCCTCCACCCCCACACCATCTCTGATAAATCTCCCAACATGTACTTAAATGCCAGCTTACCTTAACGATAAACTGCCTTTCTTTATTTCATCCCACCAGGACCGAACCCTTGACTTGAGACTGTTTGCCTTAGAAAATGAGTTTTCTCTACCCCTGCAAAGGAGAGCTGCTGTGTATAATGGTCTCTGAAATGCTAACAGAAACCAAGAAATCACCTGTCACGAGCTATGAGGCCATTAGTTATGAAGAGCAATACTGATATTTACCTTCTGACTCTTCACGCTGGAGGGCAAAGCAGAGAAAAACCTGGATTTTCCTGGCTCCTGTGCCAGATAGAGAGACCATCTGCGTCTTCCCTCCTCTGCCTTTGCGGGCGGGGAAATAACGCTAGCGGTGATAATAACGTTGTGATTATCATTCAGAGCACTTCCACACGCATTATTATCTGATTTGCTCCTCCCAGGAATCCTGCACGAGGTGGGTATTATGAATATTACAGTGTCCAGAAGAGGGAATTGATGCAGAAGGTTAAATAATATGCTCCAGGCAACCAGACGGAGAACGGCGGGGCCGACACATCAACTGTCAAGTTCGTGAGGCGCCTTTCTTTCCACATTAACCTCCTGGACACATTTTAAAAATGTAACTGTTTTCCATTTGGGTCCACTCTTCTCTTCACTAATAACCAAAGACCTGAGAGGTATACATCTGTTAAAGACCAGAAGCTACTGTAACTGCTCTCCTGTTGGTTTTACAAAGTCTCAAGAGAAAACACTAAAAACTGAGGAACGCTGGGGGGCCTGGGTGGCTCAGTCGGTTGAGCGCCCAGCTTCGGCTCAGGTCATGATCTCGCGGTTTGTGAGTTCGAGCCCCGCGTCGGGCTCTGTGCCGACCACGCAGAGCCCGCTTATGATCCCCTGTCCCCCTCTCTCTGCCCCTCCCCCACTTGCTCTCTCTCTCAAAAATAAACACACAGACAAAAACCTGAGTAATGTCACGAAAGCCCCTGGTAAACAAACAGGGTCTTTATGAATGTTGAGACACCTGTGAGAGAAGAAATGACAACTTTTTTTTCTCAGCTGTCTCGGTGGGGTGGGCAAAATAGGTGATGGGGATATGAGCACAGAGCAAGGCACAGAAGTGCAGCATCCCTAGTCTGTATGCCTGAAACTAACATAACATCAGATGTTGACTATGCTGAAATTAAAATAAAAAGCTTAACACTGTATGTTAACTACGATGGGGTTAAAATACAAAAATAAAAACCCCACACATTTCTACTGTACAACTTAAACATTTTTTAAGTGTATCTATTTATTTTGAGAGAGACAGACACAGTGTGAGCAGGGGAGGGGCAGAGAGGGAGAGTCAGAGAGAGAATCCCAAGCGGGCTCCCTGTTGTTGGCTCACAGGGCTCGAACTCACGAACTGTAAGATCGTGGCCTGAGCCAAAACCAAGAGTCGGTGGCTTAACTGACTGAGCCACCCAGGCGCCCACAACTTAAACTCTTCTGCTTTTTCTGATATAAAAACAAAATGTGCGGGGGGCGCCTGGGTGGCTCAGTCGGTTAAGCGTCCGACTTCGGCTCAGGTCACGATCTCGCGGTCCGTGAGTTCGAGCCCTGCGTCGGGCTCTGGGCTGATGGCTCGGAGCCTGGAGTCTGCTTCCGATTCTGTGTCTCCCTCTCTCTCTGCCCCTCCCCCGTTCATGCTCTGTCTCTCTCTGTCTCAAAAAATAAATAAACGTTAAAAAAAATTTTTTTTAAAATAAAAACAAAATGTGCTCATATTTGGAAATATGAGAAACTTAAAAAAATAAATTGGCATGTATGTAATCTATCATGTGTAATCTATATTTAAAGCTCCCACAGATCTATACATATATTTGCAAAATTGGAACAATTCTGAATACGTTTTATTTTATTTATTTATTTATTTATTTATTAAAAAATTTTTTTTAACATTTATTTATTTTTGAGAGACAGACGGACACAGAGCATGAGCAGGGGACGGGCAGAGAGAGAGAGGGAGACACAGCATCCGAAGCAGGCTCCAGGCTCCGAGCTGTCAGCACAGAGCCTGACGTGGGGCTCGAACTCAGGGGCCACGAGATCATGACCTGAGCCGAAGTCGGACGCTTAACCGACTGAACCACCCAGGCGCCCCAATTCTGGATACATTTTAAACTCTACTTTCCTCCACTTAACATTGTATTACTAAAATTACGGGATGCAATCAACTAGTTTTTTAGATTAGTTAAAGGAGGGATAAAATAAAAGTGGAAAAAAACCCTCAGCACAGTTTGTAA
The DNA here is from genome assembly GCF_022837055.1 of Prionailurus viverrinus. Taxonomy (NCBI): domain Eukaryota; kingdom Metazoa; phylum Chordata; class Mammalia; order Carnivora; family Felidae; genus Prionailurus; species Prionailurus viverrinus. Next base: position 12,506,681 of record NC_062565.1, on the reverse strand, counting down.
CTAATCGTCAAATTCAAAAGCACTTGGCAAATGGTAAGTAATTTTGGCATATAAATGAATGGAGTCAAACCTTAATTAGTCCAGCAAATACTAACTTGAGTCCCAAGCAGCTGAAGGCTGTTTTCCAAAAGGCAGCCTTGGGGGTGGCGGGTGAGACAGTGTCCCTAAGGTTTGGGAGCTTATATTCTGGAGCCTCAGAAATCGGAGAAATGCGATATATTTGAGTAGAGCTTTCACACTAACTAGGAAGATTGGTTTTACATAGCAAATGAATGGTATAAACCCTACTCTAAGAATAGTATTTAATTTACTTACAAGAAGGAACCATCAAAAAATACCCAACGGCACACAAATGTTTTGTTAACTAAAAATAAGTGTCTTTTCAAACACCTATAGGTGCTAAGTATGAGCCAATACAGGAATAAAAATGATGTAGTTGCATTCCATTTAAGCTTTTGACTTTCTCTAAGCATGTGAATGAGTGAGGGTTTATTGTACCAAATAAAAACTGATGATATGTTCTGTAGATGCTGATATTTCTAATCAACACTAGCTGCATTTCGGCTGGTCAGGTAAGAGGAAATGTGACAGCAAAAGATAAGCAATACGCTAATCTGTTTTTTTTAAGCCAATATTTACTTTGTTAAAAAATTTTTCATGTTTATTTATTTTTGAAGGAGACAGAGACAGAGCATGAGCAGTGCAGGGGCAGAGAGAGAGGGAGACACAGAACCCGAAGCAGGCTCCAGGCTCTGAGCCGTCAGCACAGAGCCTGATGCGGGACTTGAACCCACGAACTGTGAGATCGTGACCTGAGCCACCCAGGCGCCCCTTTAAGCCAATATTTAAACTGAATTGATATACATGTTTTAATTTGTTTTAATCCCAAGTGTCCCAAATTTACACATTTCTTTGACTTCTTTCCTTGCTGGGCCATATGATACTAAAAGATTTCTGTACTATAATGGCTCTGATTAAATCTAGGGCTGGCCAGAGTCCCTAAGCCTCCGTGTAATGTCGTTGATAGACATTTAAAAAAATCAGATTAAAAAAAAGAAATCAAGCAGTCACACCATTTTCCAAACCTACCCACTTCTCTTTTGCACAACTGGAAAGAATATCAGAAAACCAGAAAGGTGAACACCTAAAGTGAATGCCAAGAAGGAGACCGTGCTTTGGAGGAAAGCTTCGCGTGGAGCCTGTACCCTCTCAAGTCCCTTCCCTCACCAGACCCGAGGCCAGACCAACGAGAAAGGAGGGAAAAGGCAATTAAAAGAAGCATAAGATACAGAGAGAAAGAAGAGAAAAACGAAGAGGCTGAGAGTGAATAGGAGAGGAGCCCACGGGTGGCATGGATGGGGGAGCTGACAGTTCAAAGCCCTGAGGCACAGAAATACAGTATGATTCCATTTAGTCCATCACACCTCTAGCCCTCAATTATCCATTTGGATAAAGTGGATTCCATTTGGTAATGGCTGGCAGTAGCTGTCACGTCTTAAGTGGTAAGGGCCCACGTGCACAGTCAGTGGACTCCTTTAGCACGTGGGGAAGACGGCTATGGAAGAGTGGAGAATTAGGGATAGGAGCTTTATGGGGCCGGAAGGGGGCATGTGACATGAGGCAGGATAAGAGGCCCGAGTGGAGAAGGGTACGGGGCTTTGAGAGTGCTCCGGTAACTTCTCCTTCAAGGAGGCTCAGGGGGTGTCCTGGGCATTTTACATGAGCACATCTGTTTCAGGCACATTCTATTCCTAGAGACCTGCAACCTACACCTGCCTTCTTTTACCCATAATGGCTTGGTAGTGTGGTTTCTACTCGTAAATGGTTCAGACACCGGGTGCAAATGAGCGAACAGTTGTTATTTGTGCCTTAGTTTTCCCGATGATACGGTTTTTACTTACTTTATCTTCTATCTGCTTCGTGGTCATGTTAATGTGCATGGGCAAAAGGCAATTAGTAGCGATTGCCAAGGGAAAAGGGAAAAGGGAAAAGGCAAATGACCTTCTGATCTGGGCCACCCATGTTTCTCGGTAAAGGAGCCAGGGCCATTCCGGGGCTGGAAGTCATGTCTTTATCAGGTCAATAGCATTACATCCAGATTGGCTCTGTGTATCCATTCTAATTCCATATGAGCTTTGCAGCGCTCCTCCTGTTGTTGATAACAACCTGGTCACAGATCAACACGCAATATCAGTGTTTTTCTGTAAAGAGAGACAACCTTTTACATGCGTCACCATGACGTGAACCCTGTGATGACACATTGCAATGACATTCTAAAGATGCTGACAATCACTTGTTTTAACCTTGACATCAACAAGATGGATCAACAGTCTTGACTTGTTTTAAACTTGTTTTAATTTGACATCAACAAATTCTTTAGCAGCTGATAGGTACCTAGAGTGGCACCGGAAGCTTTTAGGATGGGGGCACACACAACACAGACCCACACAGACACACAAAGACCCTGTGCCTGTTCAAAAGGGACTTACGATTCAGATGAAGAAAGGCTCGCACAGAACAAAATCGGAGCACCGCACTGCACAGTACCGTCGATTAGCAAGCTAGAGGGTTTATGAGAAGTTACAGTGGCCTAACAACTTTTCTTCCGATGAAACCATCGTTCAAGCCTGCTTAAACATCGAATCTGGTTTCCCACAACTGATTAACCTGAAAATGGTTTAGCACAACACTAATCCTCTAATTGAACAATCTATAAATGCCCTCCATAACAAGTTCCACAGAGCCCTCTCTTGGACTCACAGCAACGAGGCACATCCAGCATGCTATCCGATGCTCGTTTTAATGAGCACCTCTGGACCTTAATGAAATATCATAGGTCCAAGTGAGCATCAATTAAAGAGACAATGTCTCAGAAGGTATAGACGGCGATGCATCATCAATGGCGACTTACTCCGGGCTGGCAGTGCTGAGCGGACACCTGTGTGGTTTGGGGGGTAAGGTGCCCCCTTAACCAGCGGCCCTCACCTCTGTCTGACACGGAGATGAGCGGGAGCCTGGGATAAAAGGTGCGAAGCCCAGCACACACACACATTATGGGAATATTGTTGGAGGAGAAGCTTCGAAAGGAGGGAAATCGTCTGGACGACATACATAATAACACCTTTGGTGAAATCCGCCCATTTTCTTCTGTTTTCCCAAGGAAAAGAGGAGAGCGGGACATTAGCCCGAGCCCCCGAAGCCGTCTAACTTCGCAGAGATACAAAAAGCCTGCCTCGTTTCATGGCACCGGTGAGCCCTGCTAACTTCGCCTTCCGAGGAACACATTTTTGGCCGCGGGGGAACGGGCACCCACTCCCGACCTGCCTGGGGACTCTGCAGACGCGCCCTGGTGGGAAGAGGTGGGGGAAGGCAGCCCCCGGGCAAAAGGCCCCCCCCCCCCCCCGGCAAGCAGAGCCTGGACGAGCTCAGACCCCACCACCACATCAAAGGGCAAACAAAAACTCTGGCATTAGCGGGGAGGCACAAGGATTTGGAAGGGACACGTTACTGCCCGGGCTGGACCTCACTGACTCCCATGACTAAGCCACCTCACACAGAAAACTGGTTTTATTTTTTCCCCAGGTGCAAACAGTTAAACTTTAGGAACGACAGCCCTGTTACCTAGGGTCCAAAGCAAATATCTGCAGGAGAGGTGTCCCTGAGGAAACGGCGGTCCACAATTCCGCAGCTCTTTTATCTACCACAGATGCTGGTGCGTGTCCCCAGCGCGCCGAATGTCCCTCTTTTGGGGGACTTTTGGGGGGATCTGGATAGGACCTTTTATTAAATCTTGGACCATGGGAAAGGCTGGGGCCGTATCCATTTCTTTTGATCTGTAAACGGATGTTGGGCAAATTCAACGGCATCACAGGTGTCTTCGTTTTTCCCTGTTCATTGCTGTCCTACGTTGCTAGTTTAAGGGCTCTCTCTAACCCAGATTTTAGCTTCCCTTGCCCTATTCGGAGTTGGCATCACCTGGGTGAGACCAACATGGCTCTGAGATCCAAAATAGTCCAAGAGACTAGCTTTGGAAAACGCACTCCGAGAAAGGCCCATGGCCATGGCCACGGTTGTCTTCTCCCACAACAATGAAGACTGCACAGGGAAGGAAGAAGAGCCTGACAAAAATGGATTCTCTGTCCAATTAGCTATAGGTTTTTCCAGTAGGGCTTTCTTCAAACCCTTGTACACTTTGCTGCCATCCACAAACCCTGGGCACTGGTTTCTTGCCCCCACAGCCCTGCTGTCTGCAGAATGGCACATAGCACACTAAAAGCACACTTATTATTAGATTTTCTGCATGGTTACATAAGCCTACAAAAGGGGAAAATGTAAATGATTCAGGAAGATATTCTTCATGTGGTTCTCATGAAATCTTTAATATCTTAAGACTTAGGAAGAGCCCTCCTGGCAAGATACAATCAATTTTCATGCTTCATTAGGAAAAGAGTCCTTTCAGTAATGTTAAGAAAATGGCTATAGGCAAGAGAGGAAAAAACTACTCTCCGGACTGAACAAAACCCCAAGGCACTTTGGACTAGATCCTTCCTTCGCGCCCACAGCATACCTGAAATGAAAAGGAACGTTCGCGGAGGGTCGGCGGGGATTACATTTTGACCGGCCTGTCTACCCACAGAATTGCACGCAATCCAGCAGAACTCCTCATCGGTCGGCATATGAAACTGAACGGACCGTGGGCTACGCCGACCACAGTGCTCCCCCGCCAGAAAACACAGCAATGACAGGACAGGCACAGCCGACCGGGGGCTTGTGTGCCGGAAGGGGCGAGGGCAGCACTGGGGAGACATCACCCACACGCCGAGCTCCTTCAAAGGCAAAAGCAGATCGCGCCAGCTTGTTCCTTTCCTTTTGATTTGGAAACTACAGCTTCTCAAGACCCAGTTTCCCTTCATTTCATACAAACCAAGAGTACAAAAATAAATTTCTTAAGAGTGCCATTGACATTATTTTCTCTGACACTGGAATAATCAGCTGGCAAACCCTGCATTCACTTTTTTTCTTAGCCAAATGTTGGCACCGAAGTCTCCTTTTCGGTCTCCAAACAACCTGTCTTTAGTACTGTCCAGTCTAAAAGCCCCTGTCCTACTGTGGTGACATTCACTCAAGGAAGCTACGTGGCGTGGAGTCCTACAGATGTTGAAAAGTGAGGAACACACAGAAACACCTGCCGAAAGCAATCTACTTTCCAATTTGTTTAAGTCACTCCTTCATTCATCCATTCACACTCCCATCAGCTTATGTCCAGTGTCCTCAAGAACTGTACCACGTAAATCCCTGCATATTTAAATAAACAAAGTCAAGGGGCGCCTGGGTGGCTCGGTCGGTTAAGCGTCCGACTTCGGCTCAGGTCACGATCTCGAGGTCCGTGAGTTTGAGCCCCGCGTCGGGCTCTGTGCTGACAGCTCAGAGCCTGGAGCCTGTTTCAGATTCTGTGTCTCCCTCTCTCTCTGCACCTCCCCTGTTCATGCTCTGTCTCTGTCTCAAAAATAAATAAACGTTAAAAAAAAAAACAAAGTCAAAACGAACCCCGTGTATAATTACAAATGAGCAACATATCCTTGTTTCTGCCAAATGCCACGAAACACGCTGACCTCAGAGGAAGTGGGTTTGAAACAACTCCACTGGACGCGTCACACCCTCAAAAGGCTCAGGTGCGCAAGTCAGCCGATTGGTCACGTGACCATGTTCCGCGCTCATCGTTCTCAAGTTCATTTCCCGATGGAAATCCAGGCTACTGCTCTTCCTGCTGGCAAAGATCTAAAGGCAAAGGTCCTGCCTTTCTGTGTAAAACTTAAGTGCAGGATTTGAAAAGAGCTTCCTTCTTCCCTCTGTCCTTCCAATCACCGTTGGATTCCACGGGCCGGGAGAGGCGCTGGAGGGTCACACATGAACAGGTGACATTCCCTGCTCTCCAGGAGCCTATCATCATGCGGGGGGTGGGCGTGGGGGGCGACAGGCACCAAACGAACCGTCACAGTTCTCTGTGTCCAGGCTGCTCCAGTGGACGTAGGAGATGCCCTAGCATCAGCTGTATCACTTTGAGTCCCCCGCGACACTTCAGAACAGCGCAATGCAGGCACAGAGTAGGGAATCATTCATTCATTCGGTTGGCTTATCAGTGACCACATACTAACCATCTACTACGTGCAAGCCAGGCATTGTGCCAGGTACAAGGGCAACGGAGATGGATAAAGTGCAGGGTAATAAATGGCTCCCGAGGTACCAACGAAAGGCTGGTAGGAAAGCCAAGGCGTTAGTGAGTTGCTCTGTCTACAAGTGTATGGGACACGTCCAGATGGGTCATTCGGGGAGATCTCCTCCAGCTGGGTCTGGAAGGCGTATACTTACTAAGTGGCTTAGGAAGTACGGAGAGAGGCGGCAAGGGAAAGTAAGGAAGAAGGAACAAAGAAAGGACACAGGAGGCACAGCAGGGACTGTGTCTGTGTGCCCGGTGGGCGGGGCGATGTTTCTGTGTCCCAAGGCCGTGCGTTGGTTGGGCTGAAGGATTCTGCACAAGCCCGGACCTATACTTCTCTGACTTCACTCAGGATGTCATCCAGGCATCATCACCGTCTCGTGAGCTCCCTTGCTGGGCGAGCACAGCTCCCCGCTTCTTAGAACAGAGAAAGGCACAGACGTGGGGACCGTGACGCGCATGCCCAGGGAGTGGAGACTCCATTTCTCATCTGCTCACAAATTTCAGTGAGTGTCTACTATGTACCGAGTGGACTAAGAGTACGAAAAATTAGGCTTAATAATCCTTTAATAGCATGAGGCTTCAAACACTGCGCCCTCGCTCCAGACTTACTCAGAGGCTTGGTTATTCACGGTCTCATACTCCTGCAGGTCCCTGCGTCTAGATCTCCGTGTTTGGGCTCTTCCAGGGAGAGAGTAAGGAATCGGCCTCCATGTGATGTTTTTATAAAGGCTTCTCTACCTGAAAATGCCAGACACATTTCAGATGTCAAATCTAACGTGGTGCTCAGGGTGGGTGACTGATCCATGTGAAGGCTCTTCAGTGGGAGTAGAAACCTGTCTGGCTGATTGTCTTTTCTGCACACGCGCATTCAAATGTTCACAGGCTTGTGGGCCAGAAATAGCTGCTGGGGGAGTGTGACATTACATCACAGACTGGGGAAGGCCCTGTTACCCGAAATCAATGAATGCTTGTTATGCCCCTCCCCAAAAGGGGACTCTGTTGAATGCAGGGCCGCTAGAGTCAGCCTGAACCCCCAAACTGTCCCTTGCGGGGCACTGTTACGGGTTGAATCGTGCCCCCCCCCGATTCGTATGTTGAAGTCCTACCCCTTAGTACCTCAGAATGGGGCTGTATTTGGAAGTGGTGTCATTGCAGAAGTCACTCGTTACAACGAGGCCATCTCAGAGTAGGATGGGTCCCTCTGCACTATAGCTGGTGCCCTTGTAAATTGGCAACGTCTGCACAGACACACACGGGGAAGATTCGGGTCATACCGTCCACAAGCCAAAGAGCTACCTTCCAGAAGCCAGCGGGGAGACCCGGAACAGGTCCTTCCTAGCACCTTCAGAGAGGGAGCATGGCCCTGTCACACCTCGATTTATACTTCCGGGCTCCAGAAATGGGAAAGAAGAAATTTCTGTTCTTTAAGCCACTGTTTGTGGTGCTTTGTGAAAGCCTCCCTGCAAAACTAATCCAGGCATAGAATAGTGCTGTGTGCGTGTACAGGAATGACTTCATCGCCTAGTGACTGGAATTCAGTTATCAAGTAATCATATCAACACTGTTGGGTTCCTCTCAGCCTATCCTGTGCCCATTCGCCCACGCTACAGAATTCTTATTGAAAGCCCGAGACAGGTGCATTATAGAGTGGCTTGAGCTGCCTCTCTATCAGTCAGGTTGCCCACACTGGGCATGACAGTGAACTCCGTTATTTCTCAGGTATGTACCACACTACCTCCTAGTTTGAGAAGGTTCCGATGGTCAGACGGATATGGAGGGTCATTATTCCATATTTGATCTAAGGGCCACTAATGTTTCTACACTCATCTATGTCTACACTTACAGCTTTCAATTTGAAAGTTTTTTCAGTTTATTTATTTTGAGAGAGAGAGAGAGAGAGAGAGAGAGAGAGAGAGAGAGAATGAATAAGGGAGGAGCAGAGAGAGAGAGAATCCCAAGTAAGCTCTGGGCTGTCAGCACAGAGTCCAGTGAGGTGCTTGAATCCATGAACTATGAGATTAAGACCTGAACCGAAATCAGGAGTTGGATGCTTGACCGACTGAGCCCCCCAGACACCCCTATGCTTACAGCTTGAAAACACTGAGGAATACAGAATGGAAGCTTATTCAGAATGGATCAAACAGCCTGACTTTGGGCTTCACTATCTGGTAATTGGCTTTAAAAATTTTTTTTAATGTTTATTTCTGAGACAGAGACAGAGCATGAGTGGGGGAGGAACAGAGAGAAAGGGAGACACAGAATCTGAAGCAGGCTCCAGGCTCCGAGCTATCAGTACAGAGCCTGACGCGGGGCTCGAACCCACAGACTGCGAGGTCATGCCCTGAGTTGAAGTCGGACGCTCAACCGACTGAGCCACCCAGGGGCCCTGGTAATTGGCTTTTAGTAGCGATTTTATCCAGTCAGGAACCAAAGTTCCCTTGAAAGTTTCTGCTTTTTCCGGAAACAGGGTTAGCTAAAAAATTAATAATGCAAAGAAGCGAGGGGTAGGGTAGGGTAAGAGGACAACGATGTTTTAAACGATCATTAAACTGTATTTAAAAACTGAGCCTGGGTGGCTCAGTCGGTTACGCATCCGACTCTCGATTTCGGCTCAGGTCATGATCTCACAGTTAATGAGATCGAGCCCCTTGTCAGGGTCTGTGCTGACAGCACAGAGCCTGCTTGGGATTCATTCTCTCTCTCTCTCTCTCTCTCTCTCTCTCTCTCTCTCCTGCTCTGTCTCTCTCAAAATAAATCCAAAACTCTTTTAAAGCAGTTTCCCGATTTCTCTTCCTCCATGACAGCACAAACACTGACTTCAACATCTGTACCTGTATCCCATGTACAGGTGGAGGCTTGCATGGTCTGGGTCCCATCTAAAAGAAAGAGAAATCGGACACCCACAAGAGCTGGTGTCAAGCTTTTAGGTCTCGACCCAAGCTTTCTGGGGAGGCGTGGAGAACAGAGGTGGATGGGAGGGCGGGGTCACAGGAAGGTGGGGAGCCTCGACACGGGTCCCTGCACAGAAGGACGTCCCAAAAAGCCTTTTTGTACCTCTCTTCCCGAACTCCATTTCACATGGTAATCATGCGTCAGCCTGCCCCCCACCTCACCCCACTCTCTCTCTCTCTCTCATGGCCCCTCACCCACCCCCCTGCTCCATTCATCACCTTTTCTTTCCCTTGGGGGCAATTTGGCCTAATCTCAGCTTCATCATTCACCTTTCTGACCTCACAACAAATCGCAGCCCAAACAAGCCCGGAACTAGTCCTCTCAAGACGGCAAGGAAGGGAGAGGATTGCAAATATTTACAATTTGTAATTGTTTTTCTTTTATTCGTGGCACATTCTGTATTAATGCAGACAGGGCTGGAGGACTTCTACTTTGGAATACTCCATCCCACCAAACTTGTTCCAGCCGAACTCTGCGTGCTACTAAATTCACTCTTCCTTCCCTCCCCCACCCTCCAAACGATAAAATTCAGTCTTTCACTTAACGGGAGAGGCAGTGGAGCTTCGGGTGCTCCTAGGAAATCCTCGATACATTTCATCCCTTATTGATGATAATTAATATTGGATTTATATTCAAATAGTTCACCGCTTATTAACACATAATTCTTAAAATGTAAGTCTCCCCCCCCCCCCACTTTCCTGTTTATGGTCATTAGATCATTCCACTAAGAGCTTTGCCTAAACAATTTATTCATTTAACATTTAAGTGCCAAACACTTAGCTAGTAACCTGGAGACAAAGAAGAGTAAGACACTGCCATCCCTGCCTTAAATGGAGGGAGGGATTATACAGGAGGAAACCCATCTGACTCGGGGCACTCTTTCGGCCCAGTAAGGGCCAATGCACCTGCACGTCAAGAAAAGATTGACTAAAAAAAAAAAAAAAGAAGTTAGAGTGGGAGAGAGCCAAAGCATAAGAGACTCTTAAAAACTGAGATCAAACTGAGGGTTGATGGGGGGTGGGAGGGAGGGGAGGGTGGGCGATGCGTACGGAAGAGGGCATCTTTTGGGATGAGCACTGGGTGTTGTATGGAAACCAATTGGACAATAAATTTCACATATTAAAAATAAATAAACATTAAGAAACGTTTTTTTAAACTGAAAACAGAAAAGAAAAGATTAGTCATGGAAAAGGTTATGGATGCGATGCCCGGTACAGAATATTTGACTTCCCTTTCATGAGCATGGGATTCTCATTTCAATCGAGGAATTACCCACATAAAGAGAAAACCCGGGGCTACCATACTCAGCTGTGATCGGAAGACTAGCAAACGCCAATTCATGACAGCGATTTTCAAACGGTCGTGGTCGTTACTACCACGTAGTGATTATTCCATAACGTAGATGGGCTTTATTCTCTTTGCACTCCGTCTTAACTTCTACTCGGTACGCCCAGGTAATTCAAGAGGCTCGTGTGCCTTATTGCAATTTATATAATGATATTTTGACACCGCGACTTGAATGTCAAAGATTATTCAATCTCTTTCACTACCGGGAAGAGACTGAGCTTTGTCAAATGTATCTGCCTCTCCTGGCTTTCTCTATATATCTCCAACAAAGCTTTCAGCAATACTCTTCCACTGATTGTTTGGGACACGGACCCTAATCATGATAAAAGAACTGAACATGGGGTGGGTCCCCAGAGGGTTCCTCGGAATGGATGGCCGTGAGATAGAAACTAGAGCAAATGACACGGAAGGCAAGGAGTAGGAGAGGGTGGTATCGCTTCCGAGCCATTCCTACTTAGTTCAGCCTTCAGACTTTACGCACCGAACACGTGTTCGCTGACTGCCTGCTCCCTACCAGACACGAGAAATAGAAGATCTGAAAGACACAGCCCTTGTTAGCAACGAGCTCGGTGTGCTTCATGGGTGGGACGTACAGGACGGCTCGGTGAGACCAGGAGGGAGAGGTCAGGGTGGATTCCTTGCAGGTGACAGCGATGTGGAGTTTTGGAGAATAAAAATAAACCAAGGAGGAAATAGCTCCAGACAGAGGAAGGAGCAAGTGCAAAGGCAGGTGAGGGAACGTGTCACGTTTGGGGAAATACATGTGCGAAGAGTCTAGGAGGGGAGAGAGGAACGGGTCAGTGGTCTTTCCCACCCCTCCTCCTGAAGGTCACAGACCATCTCTGAAGGGTTCAGCTGGGACATTTTTAATATTTAAAAGGCCACTCTGGTCACAGGGTAGAGGATGGGGAGGAAGGGACCAAGTTCTACAGGCAGGGAGAATGGTCAGGAGGATCTTGCCGCATGCTATCGGGGTATCACAAATTCCAGCCTGGGGCAGAGGAGAGGAGCCACGGAGGAGAGAGACTGCACAGGCAGAATCCACACCACGGTTAGCGAATGGTGCACGGGGACGCACGAACGAGCAAGACGGGGCTTCTGGCTGGCTGGTGCCATTCACACGGGGATACGGGAGAGCTGACGTAATCACGTCTTTCTAACCCGGTGACTTCATTTCCCATTTTACCTTTAGGATGAAAAGTTTAAGATTTTTCACTTGGTAGTGAAGTCTGTCAACGATCCACTACTCACTCAGTCCACATCAGCTGATCTGGCGAGCTGAACAGACACACAAAAATGACTTTCTCCATCTGACGACACATCCGCATTTTCTGAATTACTAGCTTGTCTTCGTGAACGAAGAGAAATGTCTTGTAACTTATTCAAAGAATAAGATAAGTGCAAACATTTCCCTGATAAGGCGCTAATCTCAAACACATTCTCTCTCCTGATAGAGGGCTCCCGTCCATTCGTCTGATTATTGCCTGTTCCTATCTTGGTTAGGGTCTCTGTCCTCTCCTTCACCCTGAAGGCTATCAATCTTCCCCCAAGATAAGGAAGGTCTAGGTAGAAACAGATACTTTGGGGTTCCAAGAGGACAAAGCCGTAATCCTCAAACACAAGGACACATTCCAGGCTCTACAACAGTCTGCGTTATTAGACTTTATTTTTTCCAGTAACGAAGCCACAATTCAGGAATCTATGCAAAACTAATGAAGTGAACTCCACCAAGTTCCCATCAATCACTCCTTCTTGCCATCCTGCCCTTCCTGAGGTGACGATGTGCCATCTGCTTGTAAGGGCTATCGACACCGAGTTCTCTGCATTTACTCCCTCTGGTGCTTCGGAGACGGCTGGGGAGCCATGACAGCCCGTTAACTGTGAAAAATGGGAGTTCAGGACTGGAGGTGGCTGAGAACATTTTAACATATCTGCAAAGGCACAAGATAGTTAGGACGGTTATGCTGCGATCTTAAACATTCCCTTTCAGATCAGACGGAGCCCTTAACACAAAACTTCTGCATAAGAGAAACAAGGAGAAATCTATGATCAAACGACACATTGTGGGAAGGTGGCGCTCCTCCAGAAAGTCGAGAGAGCAAATGTGAGCACTCCCTGACCTATCCTGACCTGCTCCACCAGGCCACCTGGGCTGAGTCTCTGACACTGATAAGTCCCCGGGGGAAGGAGAAATACCCTTTGTAAGGAGTACAACGGAGGCAGAAATAAAAGAAATAAAGACGTGCACTTCAAGAATTCAGGATGTACATGTAGAGCGATTAGCATAGCTCCTTAGGCTAATAGACTGGCTCCAAGGGGGAATAGGCCACCACTCACTCCCTTGTATTACTTTTACATAGATCTGTTTCCCAGCTGGGGCTAAGTTATTCCTTTGAGGACCAGGGCCGCATCTTCATCATCAGAGTATGATGCGTCTAACAGCACCCGACATAGAATAAATGCTTAATAAACGTTAGTTTGTTAAATAAATGCATTGGGAACAAGGGATCGAGCAAGTCTCCGAGTTACAGGTGGATTAGGAAGATGAATGGCTCCGTGGTGGTCGTGGACCAGCACTTAAACTAAGCAAGAGTCCTGTGCCAAGTTTGTGCACCTGGATGAAGCAGAACCAAGGTCCTCCCTCCCTCAGTAAACCACTGTTGCTCTCTGTAGGGTCATCAGAGAGCTTGGCGACAGCCCCTCTGGAGACACACGTACGACTGAGCACTGAATCAAAGAGACAAGTTAGAGAGATCAGAACTTCCTCCCTCCTACGCTCGGGGTCCGATCTCTCCACTGGCTGCTGGGGCGGAGGCAGCGCTGTGTTACTCCCGTTGAGAGTCGAACTCAGACTGTGCCTGCCAGTGAGTCTCAACCAAGGAGGGTGTTACCTTCCCAGGGACATCTGAAAGGGAATGGGGGTATTCTGGATTCTCACGATAACTCGGGGGACGTGACTAGAATGTAGTGGGCGGGGACAAACGAGGGTACTATTTGTACTGTAATGAACAAGACAGTGTGCGTGGCTCAGGACCGTCTGCCTGCTTTGTTAGGAGACACGCAATTTAAATACCTTCCAGAACAGAAAGTACCGTCCTAGGGTCCTTCTGTATTTCATCCTTCTCTCTTCATAAAATACGTAGGTTATCAGACATTCCCTGTCAAGGTCTCACACCAGCGGACTGTCTATAATAGTACTATTGACAGCCAACAGTTACTGAGCACTCAGTCCATGCCAGGTGACATATATCTAATACATAACTGAATCTTTGCGACAACAAATTTGGTAGGTATTCTCTTTTAACTGCCATGAGTAAACTCATCCGGAGAGAAAAAAAGCTCCAAGAAGTGCAGCAGCCAAGATGTGAACCCAGGTTCCCATAACCTCGAGTCCCTAGACGTGACCATTAGACAATGATCCTGGTTTTCATGTTGGCATGAACTCCAAGCTTGGTATGCATGGGAGGGAGGCTGAGGATGCCGAGGAGCTGGGGCAGAGACTTGACCATGGATGGAGTCCCCTAACCAAAGAGCCTGCAGCCAAGGTGAAAGGGACTATAGGTCCCCATGCAGTGCTGTCGACCGCCATCATGGGAAGAACTCCATCAGCAGCAAGGGCGCACAGCTCAACAGGTGTATTTCATCGACTTTGTGCCAAAGTCCCTGCTACCCAAGTACAGAACTTCCCTGAGAGCAATTCTTCACCTAAAAACACATGAACATCCTGGAAACAACAGAGGATCCAACATTTTTTCCTTTCAACAGCAGCAGATCATATCTATTTCCATAAGATGTATGGACTCTCTCAAGACCCAAGTGCACAAGGAGGTAGACTTCTGAATTCAGGTGCAGGCAAATGCTGTTACTTCGAATTAAATATGTTATTTCAGGTCTGGTGTGTACCTTTCAGGGGAAGCCCGCTGTTGTTACCACTGGGAATTTCACAAGTGCCTTTTTACTGCCATATTACGGACTGTACCAGAAAGCTGGCATGATTCAACGGGACTAGGAAAAAAGGAGACACCAGGGGCCGCGTCCTTACCGAAGCTCAGCTAGTGGAATGTTGCATGACCTCAAGTAACTTGGTGTCCAATTCTCAGGCCTCTGCCCACGGGTTACTAGACTTTTCTAATCTAAGATGATCTGTATTCTGCCGCCTCTGTGGCTAGTTCACAGGCTTGTGGTGGGGATCAAATCAAAGAACAGTGTGCAGGCAAGTAAACTGGAGATACGACTGTGAGAAATACAGTATCATCGGCACGGTTTTTTCAAAAGCAGAGAGGAGAGTCTCCACTCGGCTTGGTTTATAACGCCCACCTGACCAATGCTACCTTCATTTGCTGAACTACCATTCGTCATCCTTCTTTTTTCCTGAGCCCAGTGTCCCTAGATTAAAAAGGCATCAGAGGGAAGTCTGGGTGGCTCAGTCGGGTGAGCGTCCGACTCTTGATTTCGAGTTCCTTTCTGTCTTGAGCGCCCTTAATTTTCTTGTCCTCCTCGAGGCTGTAAAGCCCCTGAATGAATGGAGAGGAGGCAGCGGTCTTGGTTTCTCAGCTTATTGGTCATCCTTTCACTACAAGAACTACCCAGCAGATAATACGCTAGCATGTGACACATCTTCTGTTCATTTTCCTTCTGGAGGACAAAGAAACAGCAGCCAAGAGGGGAGGGTCAATGGGAAGCACTAGCCAAACACGCAGGAGTCCCATGACTAACACGGGCATTGCATTTGCTCTATTCCAAACGAGTGGGACTATCCCACGCGTTTCCTTGCTGCAAGAAACGTATAGACTGTGAGTTTGCCAACTCCGTAGTTCACAGCGGAGGCAAGTGAGGCTCGCTCAAGGGGCTGTAACAAAGTACAGGGGCAATGTTTGGCTAACCTGAGCTTCCCCGACTTTAAACTAGCAACTGGTCGGAACCTGTAGACTCAAGGGTGCACTCATGCTAGTCCTGGAAGTAGGAGATTCTTGACCCATAATGCCAAACTCTTGGTTCACTTCCCAAGGACTTCTGGCAATGGAAGTCTTTATTTCTGAACTCTGGTGTTCTCATTACCACGTCTTCAGGATCTGTTGCCCCACCGCCTTCCTGACTAATCTCTGTTACCCTCCATCACCTGGACCTTGGACCCCACTGGGACCTTTGTATGCATGCGCATATACATTTTGGGGGTATATCCCTTTGTACGATATGCATGCAAATAACTTCCTCTCATAGACTAATCTGTTTTTTAGATGCCTGACTTTACACTGTATCCGTAGCTACTCAGCCCTGAAACAAATGAACTCTGGCCTTGCTCCCTAGTTCAGAACCTGGGCTGTCAGACCCTCTGGGTGCACCTTAGCTGCTGTCTCTTTTCAGTTTTGGCTTCTCACCTCCACTTATACCTTCATTATCTGTGGTAGTGGCAGTAATCCATTCCTTCCTTACATTTTAATTCCAGTGTAATTAACAAACAGCATTACATTGGTTTTAGGTGTAGAATGTACTGATTCAACAATTCTATTCATTACTCAGAGCTCATCACGACAAGTGCCCTCCTTAGTCCCCATCACCTAGTTCACTCATCTGCCCACCCACCTTCCCTCTGGCAAACATCAGTTTGTTCCCTATAGTTAAGAGTCTGTTTTGGTTTGTCTCTTTTTTCTTGTTTGTTTGTTTTATTTCTTAAATTCCGCATATGAATGAAATCATATGGTATCTGTCTTTCTCTGATTGACTTATTTTGCTTAGCATAATACCCTCTGTAGCCATTCACGGTGTTGCAAATGGCGGCAGTAATCCATTCTTAAAAAGCAAGGTGACAGACTCAAGGTATCAAACACACACACACGCACGCACACACACACACACACACACACACACACACACAGGCAAGCACCAGAGATTGTATAGTAATGCATGGTAGATAGGAGACCGGAAGGGCGGGTTCTCATTCTGGTCCCACTCCGTAGCAGCACCCCAGATGTAAGATGGTTCCAATACTACAAGTCCTGTCTGCTGCTCCCCAGAAACATTGGGAAGAACATAAAATGATTGCTATGAAGGTCTTTTGAAAACAACAAACGCTGTTGAGATTAAAACTATCATAGCTATGGATTACTATTATAGTTTTTTTTTTTTAAAGCAACTTTTCTTTGAATTACTCATGATGCAGCAGCAGCATAATCCTCCCCCATCAAGACCAGGCTCTGTTCAATGAGACGCTTGTAGGCATGGCCGCCCATCAGAATCACCGCCATGCCTTGTAGTAAACACAGATTCTCAGACATTTTCAATCATCCGTGAAGCCTGAATTATTAACACTGATGCAAAGGAAATGGCATTAAAAACGAGTTCCTCAAAGGATGCTGGTCACTTAGGCTTAGGACACACTTTTTAAAAATAACAAGTTTCTCTGTGACTGAAGAAACTTAAGTATGATTCACATATTTGTTATCTGTTCCTTCCTGCAGGGGATATCAGTTTAAATGTAGGTTTTCTAACGGGTACTTTGGAGTCTAAAAGAGTTGAACTCTGGAGTGAGTCTTCTGGAAGGCACTAGAAGGTTCTGGAAAAGCAGTGTGCCCCATGAATCTGTATGCATGGAGTGTGTGCATGGCAACGGCTGACGACAGGGCTTTACCACAGCCTCCATGCCTCTCACCCCTGTAGACTCTTCTCTGTCCTCCAGGCCCAGCAGCCCAGAGAGGAGACGTCAGCACCCTTGGCCTGAGCCTGGTGTTTCCACCTGGCCTCTGGTGGCCCAGCCTCTTCTCTGCCCAGAAGTCTGGGGATTGATTCCTCCAGTGGAAACCCTGCAGCCACGTCACCAAGATCAGTGGCCCCTGCACAATGACTCTAGTGAGAGGGCCTGGCAGGGGAGAAAAGCAGAGCTCAGCAGCAGGAAACTCTGATCCCTCAAAGGAAACATGGAATAATGGTGATCAAGAATATGCCAGAAAGTTCTGCTCGCCTGGTCGGCAGTAGAAATGATACTAGCTAACCCTCATCAATAACCTTGCCACCGCCCTCTTTTCAGATGGCTGCTTTTAGGCTCTTCAGTTTGGGGAAATTCCGATGTTACCAGCAGAGACATGACACGTGGGGAGGGTTGTGAAGAGCAAAGACAGAACTCAGACTGCCCAGCTGATACCCACAGACGTGGAAATGGACGAGTCTTAAAAGTCAGCTAGACCTGAATGACATTATAGCAGCTGCAAACTGGATAACGGCCAGTCATAAATTAAGTGTTCCTAAAATGGCCGGACTTCCTGCCTCCCCTTTGGAATCCTGATGCCTGAAGTTCTTCTTCTTCTTCTTCTTCTTTTTTTTAAAGTTTATTTTTGAGAGAGAGAGAGAGAAAGCAAATGCAAGCGGGGGAGGGGCAGAGAGAGAGAGGAGACAGAGAATCCAAAGCAGGATCTGTGTTGTCAGTTCAGAGCCAATGTAGGGTTCGAACTCACGAACCGTGAGATCATGACCGGAGCCACCCGGGTGCCCCCTGACGCTTGAAGTTCTGTTCATGACCACTTTATGCGTACCGATTTACTAGACATCTTCCCGGCCCATTCTTTATCTCTAAAATCACCAGTCAGTGGTTCGCAAAGTGTGGTCCTCAGAGCCAAGAGGATCATGATCGCACGGAAACTTGTTAGAAGCGCACGTTTTTAGGCCTTAACTTCAAACCTATCGAATCAGAAACTCCGGGGTGGGGTCGGGCAATCTGTATTTTAACAAGCCCTCGAGGTGATGCTCCTCAGCTCATAACTTGAGTGCCATTGTCCTAGGAAATCACATGGTTTCCCTCCCCTTAACATAAACACACCCAAAGGAAATAACCATTTTTTTTTTCGAGAATCTTCAAATTCTTAAAACATTCTATCTGAGTGAATTCATAAGCAAAACACAATAGCATACTGACATTTTTGCTGGATGAAGGCTATTTTTTTTAGAACTACTAAAATATCATGTATCTCCCCAATACGGAAACAGCATATGACTTACAAATCATTAAATAGGACAATTACGGATAAGTGGCTTTCTTTTCCTTTTTTTTTTTTTGTACTTTTTAAAAAATTTATTTTAAATCCAAGTTAGTCAACATATAGTGTAATAATGATTTCAGGAATAGAATTTAGTGATTCGTCACCTACCTGTAAGTTGCTTTATTTTAAAATGCTGACTCTCCTGCTACGTTATCTGACTGCAAATACATCTACCGAATTCACGATAGATGACCAGTGCAAACGCTAGTTGTGAGCCTATGGCATTAATGTTTTAAGTCCTGCTCAGGAAAACAAAATGAAATTCTTGGCTTACACATGTGACTGAATAAAGAAAATTTTTTTTTTGCAATCAATCTACAATATAGGACTATAAATTTTCCATGTGGATTCTAACATGGGACCCTGCCCTTTCTGGTACCCACCCCCCTCCTACCCCCTTAATCTATACTTGGCCCAGATCTCATGGGTCTATGCATTTCTTCAGTTTTCTTACACACTTGTCTTCAAGGTAAGTTCAATGCCTGAAACACATCTAGGAGTAAGTTAATAATTCAGTATCTGAAATATCGGTTTTGTTGGCTTTTAGACCTTGTGATGGTTTTGAGTATGAAGGCTGCTTTTACATTTTTTCCCTCTGTTTCGAGCTAGGCTTCCCAAATTCTCCACAGTCACAGTGTGGCTGGTCAGACATGAGGTAGCTATCCTATCACCTCTGGTTACGGGAGAAGGCACCGGTCATCCTAGGTCCCTTCCCCAAGTGTGTCCATCATGAATGAGCTAAAAGTTTAATCCTTTGTTCCCCCCCAAACCATTGCCTCCTGGATCTTTCAGGACAGCTAAAACAAACAAACAAACAAACAAACAAACAAACGACAATGTACTTTTCTCTCTTTGGGAATATTTTCTAGATTCTTGTCTTAAGGACCAACAAAGAGAATAAGAGTTCCTACTAAATTCAGTTCTAAGTCTTCACTGTCTTTCCAACAATTAAAAAACCGAAACTATTTCAAATACTAACCTTAATAACTAGACCCATAAGCCACACTCATAAACCAATACTCATTTTGTTAACCAAAGAGAAATGTACTAGAAAACGTGGGACGAGGAATGGACAGCTCATCCAAAATCCATGGAAATAAAAACCCATTTATGGCTGCACTTTCCATGCTGATTTTCCAGGATGGTCCTGAACTTGCTGGGTCATGGTACAATGGTGCTTTTACGTAGCTGCCGACGAGAAAGGGTGTCTTGTTGGCCCCAGCTTGTACTAGCCTGCAAGAGGGGACTTAAAATTTTCAAGCCTTGTGTTAGACGCAGCCATTATTAAAAATTAAATTATATAAACTTACAGTTGAACAAGTTATATTAAAAACTCATCAATCCCCAATGATTTTACTCTATTCTGCTATTATTACTGTACTTTATTCTTACTATGTGTGACTTTATTTGCTCTTCAGTTGAGGTGAATTCCATCAACCTGTAGGATGGAAATACGTATGTAATGGTGAGCTACTATGCGTCCTTCCCAACCTCACATTCGATGATGTCATGTCAGCTGCGTTGGAATTGGTCACCGTGGGAATGTTCACAGCACAGAAATCAGCAAATGCTATTAATCCGAACTCCCGGTGTCCCCTCACCAGTAGCTAAATCTTGTATCAGCCCACTATGGCATTCATTCCAGCTTTCCCTTAAGGGGACTAGAACTCTTCCTCGTGGGGGCCAGGGCTAGCAGAACTGTAGGCCTGGTGACCTTTCCATCACTACACGCATTGCACGTTCCACCCAACCGCATACCCAAGTCAGAACGGGCTTCGAGTTTCCAATTAATCTACCGATGATTTACTATTTCCATTATCTGCTTTGAAATCAGTCTGACTCAGAAATGGAATTATGCATGCATCAGCAAGAACTCACACGAGAACAGTATCTGCAGGGAAAAATAATGCCACTTGACATTTGTGTAATCCCTCCTAATGTTCTCATAATTTCGCGGATTATCTTTATGAGTCTGCATAACCACCACTGTGTTGTTTCATTGGCTCCATTTAACAGATGAAGAATGTGAGGTTAGGCGACCCCTCCAAGGTCATGTATCCAGTCGGTTGCCCTGCTGGGACTCAACACCCAGAAATCCAAATTCAGGGCTTGTTAGACTCCATCGCAGATTACTGCTTTTATGTTGATCTGCTTTGAAAACGGGAATTTTTCAGACGATCAACATCTGAGTTCACTTTTTCCCTCCTTCCTTCGGTTAGCAACGTAGCCAACGATGATGCACCCATCCATCTCTATGTTTATGAATAAAGACCTCCCCCCGCCCAGCACCCCTGC
This sequence comes from Prionailurus viverrinus, assembly GCF_022837055.1. Classification (NCBI taxonomy): domain Eukaryota; kingdom Metazoa; phylum Chordata; class Mammalia; order Carnivora; family Felidae; genus Prionailurus; species Prionailurus viverrinus. The sequence goes on along the minus strand of NC_062565.1, from coordinate 12,485,837 downwards.
TCCCTAGTTTGGCAGAAACTACATCTACACTGCCGTCATGTCCTAGATAAATCAGATCCAAACACACTTTGGTTTGAATTCCTAAAGATGCTGTAGGCATGTGGGAAGAATCAGGAAGTGTTTTATACTTGGGATCTAAATTGTGCAAATCAGGGGGGAAGGTCTATAATATCCCATTTAAATCAAATTAGAACAGTCAATAAAGAAGCCAGGTTTTATACTCAGTGGTGAAAACAGATACACATGCGTGTGTCTGTGTGTGTATGCTCGTGTGTGTGAATAGTTTGTGTTAGATACACACATCCACACGCCATGAGGGCAAAACACACCATACACACATATGTACACACATACACACGTGCGTGCTTGTGTGTGCATATGTATGTGATAGTTGTTTTCTCCATCCCGAGGAAGCTAAACACCAAAACGGGAAAAAACTGCCGCCCTTTATCAGCTATGTACACATTTTCTCCTTGCAATATGTCTAAAATGATTTTATGACTAAATCCTGGGAAAAAATGTGAAGAATGCCTGGCTAGATACATGCTTTTCCAGTAAAAACACAACATCGCTTATTAACTGTAGCACTTGGAGGAGGCTTTCGACATGATGTACATTTTTGTTTTAGCTTGAGACAAAATCCTGTTTGGATTTAAGTTTTCTTTGGCATTAAGAGAAAGTTTCACCGATGGTACACTGTGGGCCTTCGGGCCTCCAGTTCACGTTCACCAGCAGAGGACAGATTAAGTGCTAGTCCGTTAAAATGACTCAGTCCTGAGACTCCAGCCAGGGTTAAAACCTTGAGATGTTTTCTCAACACATTAAGCAGAAATAACTGTAACAACGCAAACAGCAAACCCATCTGTCCCCTTGTCAGGACTTTTGAGACTGTCAACTGACCGACCTTGTGGCTGGAAAGCATTTGAGAGGAAAAGTTAAAGGCGGCAGCACTTAACGGAAACAAAGAAATTCTTAGAGGTCATTGGTGAATTACTAAGATGGGGATCCTGAGAATAGATGACAGAGTTTCCAGTTTCTCTCACAATTTTGGTGGGTGTGTGGGGATGACTTACAATCATGTTTGGTGACTTAGCCAACATTTTCTTGGAAAGAAATTTCCCTACTGTTCTACTAAAGCTGTAAGTAAATGGGGGCCGAGGTGCTGGTCTGTGCTGAGGACACTTTACAGTAGTTCAGGCTGTCAAATTAAAAGCAAACACTTTCTCAGCATTTCCGAAGGCTGAAAGAGTGAAAAATGTGTTGTCTTCTAAGTATATCAGGGTTAAGTCATTTCTTGGCCTCACGGCTCCAGAAGACAGGATGGAGGTGTGTATGGTGGGGGTGGGGGGCGGGGAAATCACCTAATTCTCCCTCTAACCCACTGGTTCTCAACCAGGGGCAGTGTTGTCCCCCACGAGGGACACTTGGCAATGTGTGCAGACATGTATGGTTGTCACGGATGAAGGGAGGTGCCCACCAGCATCCAACAGGTAGAGGCCTGGGTGTGATCCTCAATATCCTCCAAGGCACAGGATGACCCCTCCCCCAATGGCCACCCCACAGAGACTTATCTGGTCCCAATGTCAGCAGTGCGGTTGCTGAGGTATTTCTCCAAAGGAGACGTACAGTTGACCAACAGACACATGAAAAGATGCTCAACCTCACACACCCTCAGGGAAATGCAAATCAAAATCACAATGACAAATCACCTCACACCTGTCAGGATGGCTACAATAACAAAAACCCAAGAAACAACGGGTGGTGTTGAAGGTAGAGAAAAAGGAACCCTCGTGCGCTGTTGGTGGGAATGAAAACTGGGGTGGCCACTGTGGAACACAGTACGGAGGTTCCTCGAAACATTAAAAATAGAAGTACCATACGATCCAGTAATTCGACTTCTGCATTATTTACCCAAAGAACATGAAAACACTAATTTGAAAAGATACAGGCGAGCCTATGTTTACTGCAACATTATTTACAATGGTCAAACTATGGAAACAGCCCAAGTGTCCATCAATAGATTAATGGATAAAGAAGATATGGTGTGTATATATATATATATATATATATATATATATATATATACATACAGTGGAATATTACTCAGCCATAAAAAAGAATGAGATCTTGCAATCTGCAACAACATGGATGGGTCTGGAGGGTATAATCCTAAGTGAAATAAGTCAGAGAAAGACAAATACCTTATGATTCCACACAGACGTGGAATTTAAGAATCAAAATGAATGAAGAAAAAAAAGTCAGTTAAGCGTCTGACGTCAGCTCAGGTCACGATCTCACGGTCCATGGGTTCGAGCCCCGCGTCGGGCTCAGTGCTGATGGCTCGGAGCCTGGAGCCTGCTTCGGATTCTGTGTCTCCCTCTCTCTCTCTGCCCCTCCCCTGCTCGTGCTCTGTCTCTCTCTCTCTCAACAATAAACATTTTTTTAAAAATTAAAAAAAGGAAGATGTAGTAAAAAGCAGCTCTCCCTCTCCCGCCTACAACTTTTCTGGAATCCTGCAGGGACTACTGTCCATCCTACGGCACCTGTAGGCTGAGGCAGTTCGCCCTTCTCAGCCCCATGCAGGGGCTTGTACCCTCCTGTGAAACTCCCTTCTCTTCTGACTCCACAGCCGGCCCCGTGACATGCCATTTTCTCCTATTTATTGCTTCAAGGTACCCATTTTCAGGTCGCTTTCAGCCTTGGCAGATGCTCTGGAGACCTGGCTGATGGCATTCCTATCGGGCCTCACCCCAACCGTGCAATGTTTCAGTGACCACACGGATGGGCATCTTATGCAAGGACTCCCGGTTCCTTAATCTTTTCTGTTCCTTAATGTCTCCCCTTCAGATCATTCATTCATTCATTCATCAAACATTATGGTGCGCCTCTTTCGTACCCGACTCTGTGCGAAACATATCAAAAACACCATGTTGTTTTTCTAGACTCAAAGAGATTACAGGCTAGACGAGGAAGGGGAAAGAAAGTCTGTATTTCGGTGCCAGCAAGGAGTTTCAAGAATCACAAGCCAGAGAAAGGTTCAAAGACGATCATGGTCTGTTCTTTGCTAGGGTGGGATATTTTGGCCATGTTTGTTGGCTAATACTCTAACCCAATAGTTCCCACACGCTGGTCTGAGAACCAGGCCCAATCCATGGAAACAAAGAAAGATGATGACAATATAGTAACTTTATCATAACACTAAACTTCTATGATTTATTCTGAAACTATGTTATTCTCATTTAGGGATGTCAAAATATTCTTTCCTTTTAAAAAACATTAGGTAAGTTATTTTTAACTTTTTAAATGTTTGTTTATTTTGAGAGATTAAAAATTTTTTTTTCATGTTTATTTATTTTTTTTTGAGAGAGAAAGAGAGGCAGAGAGACAGGGAGAGGGAGAATCCCCAGCAGCCTCAGAGCCTGATGCAGGGCTTGATCCCACAAACTGTGAGATGGTGACCAGAGCTGAAATCAAGAATAGAATGCTCAACTGAATGGGCCACCCAGGTGCCCCGAGAAAAGTTATGTTATTTTATTATTATTTTTTTAACGTTTATTTATTATTGAGAGACAGAGAGAGACAGAGCATGAGCATGGGAGGGGCAGAGAGAGGAGGAGACAGAATCCGAAGCAGGCTCCAGGCTCCAAGCGGTCAGCATAGAGCCAACGCGGGGCTCGAACCCACGAGCCTCGAGATCATGACCTGAGCTGAAGTCGGACGCTTAACCGACTGAGCCACCCAGGCACCCCTAGAAAAGTTATTTTAAAGTGTCCTTATATTAAGACAAATATTTGACATATGTATGTTAGTTCCCACTAATTAAAAAACCTCACCCTTGAAATCTACCAGTGGCTCTTGAAGCCTGCCTATGAGAACTTCCTTCTATGGGAGACAGTCTGTGTGCAGGAAGGTTAATGAGACTGGCTTTGAAGCCACATACGCATGGCTCCTCACATAAGATGGAGAGATGACCAGTTGTTCTTGATAAAAATGGGGGGACTGACGGAAATTAGGAGAGTCCTCCAATGCCTCAAAGCAACCCCTTGTTACCACCTCTAATGAAACATACATGTCTACAGAGGAGTTCAAGAAGTTGGTGTCACCCCCCTTCCTGGGGATGGTGGGGCTCAGGACCCTGGGGATGGTGGCAGAAGTCTCAACATTAAGAGTTAAGAGGTTAAGAGTCCTTGAAACTATATGGGCTTTGGGTTTTATTCGTGGGGGAGGAATTTTCTCTTCGGAACGCCGTCCTCCCTCTGCACCCTGGAATGCAAGCTTGGGGCTGGCTCTGACAGGGGGGACGCCTCCCTCCCGGCAAGGTCAGCTTCTCTCGGTCATAGAGAGAAAGCTTCCCGTGGATACTCTCCTCCTTGGGGTTATCTTCCCACCTCTTCTCTCGATGAGGGTGGCTCTATTCTGGGGGGCAGACATAGGACGGTGAGCCTGTGACGACAGCACTCATAGGGGCTGGGTTGCGTGGTGAGGACCTTAGGTCTGAGGGACCCAAGGGGGTCCCTGCGCCTCCCCCTCCCCGCCACGTATGTGCTCTCCTTGTGTTTTCTTTTTTCCGGTTTTGTATTCGCTTTTTCTTTCTTCTTCAACTTTTTATTTACATTCTAGTTAGCTAACACACTGTGTAATCTTGTTTGCCGGAGTAGAATTTAGTTACTCATCACTTATATCTAACACCCAGGGCTCCAAACGAGCGCCCTCCTCAATATCCTTCCTCGTGTTGTCATGGCAGGAAGTCTACCGTTTTCTGGTTCCCCAACCACTCTCTCTTCACGTCCCTTGCTCTTTCCTCCTCTGCTACAGTGAAGCCTGTCCCCGGGTCTACAACATTCCTAGCCCCGGGCTTTCTCTGGGTGGCCTCCTCCACACAGAATGCGACTACTCACCCTGGACTGAAGGCCCCCCGTGTCACTGACCAGATTCGCATTCCCGGCTGCTTGTGCCGCGCCTGGTTGTCTGTCTCTTAAAGCCCAGAAACCTTCAAAACGGCACTCAGCCTCTTCCTCTCCCAGCCTGCATCATCTTTACCTCTCGCATCTTTATTATGTTTGTAACTGGCCGAGTAGCGTGCCATGTGCCGGGGGAAAAAAGTAAGGAAGCAAAAGAATTCAATTTTGTAAAAAATCAGATAAGCAAAAAATAATTTTTGAAGATACTGAAAAGTCTAAGTGCTTACTGTTCGCATGCATCTCTCTCTCACGCTGGACACATGAATGCATTTTCCTTTCTGAACGAACGTCCACTTTATAGAAATTTGATTCCCTTTTTTAAACTCTTTTTTAATGTTTATTTATTTTTGAGCGAGAGGGAGAGACAGCACGAGCAGGGGAGGGGCAGAGAGAGAGAGGGAGGGAGACCCAGAATCCGAAACAGGCTCCAGGCGCTGAGCTGTCAGCACAGCCCGGTGCGGGGCTCGAACTCACGGACCATGAGATCATGACCTGAGCCGAAGTCGGATGCTTAACCGAGTGAGCCACCTAGGCGCCCCTGGAAACTTGATTTCCTAACTAGAATCTAATTTTGGAAGATATCGTCCCAAAGCCTCACAACCCTGAGTTTCATTAGAAGCAGGGTACGGAGTAGAGAAGGAAACAAGGGGGAAAAATGCGTGGAGGAAGTTCTAAAGTCGGTGTTGACCTCTGAGCTCTCTTCCCCTGCCACCTTGGCAGCTTCTCACAAATGCATAAAAATTGGGGTGAAACGGATATATAACTTCTAAGTTATCAGGACAATAAGTTTGGTTAGCCAAACAGGAAGCTTACTTCATTAGTAGTGTGCTCCTGCGAATGGGGCTCATCTTCCTCATTCACTAGGCATGCGAAGCATGTTGTCATTATTTGGACAGTCACTATCTCCATAAGTCAAGCAGATGGGGAGAGGTGGGACTTTACCCTGACGAGAGTTTAACGCTTCCAAGGCCAGCAGAAACTACTTAAACACCAAGACTTCTTCTTCTAGGATACGACACTCGTGTCGTCCCAAGTGTGGTAACTGGGAGATCTGTGGCTGGGACTATTTTATTTTATCTTATTTATTTATTTATTTATTTATTTATTTATTTATTTTTACTGTTTATTTATTTTTGAGACAGAGAGAGACAAAGCATGAACGGGGGAGGGCCAGAACGAGAGGGAGACACAGAATCCGAAGCAGGCTCCAGGCTCTGAGCTGTCAGCACAGAGCCCGACGCGGGGCTCGAACTCACAGACCGTGAGATCATGATCTGAACCAAAGTCAGAAGCTCAACCGACTGACCCACCCAGGCGTCCCAATTTTATCTTATTTCATTTTCTTTTTATTTGAGTATAGTTGACACTGAGGCTTTTATTTTATTTTATTTTTTTAATGTTTATTTATTATTGAGAGACAGAGAGAGACAGAGCATGAGCATAGGGAACATAGGAGGGGCAGAGAGAGGGGGAGACACAGGATCTGAAGGAGGCTCCAGGCTCTAAGCTGTCAGCACCGAGCCCGAGGCGGGGCTCGAACTCAAAAACTGCGAAATCATGACCTGAGCCCAAGTCGGACGCTTAACCAACTGCACCACGCAGGCTCCCCACACTGAGGCTTTTATTTTAGTTGGAGCAGACGAGATGATGAAAAGGTCTGATCACCACCAGAAGTGACCTTGGCAGGTTTTGCCTCCCTCTAGTAGGAAGAGTGCCCACTGGTGGAAACATTTTGAGTCTCTAGTTCGAGGAAATTATCGGTATTGACTTTTAACTGTTCAGTTCCAGACAGTTGCAATAAAAGTATCATGTTTAAATCTCACCAACGTAACTGGGTATTTTTCCCCCCTCAGGGCCAAGAGCTGTGTTCTAGGGATCCCTAGATTCCAGAATCTCCGGCTGCTACTTTTTCTCCATCACCAGCTGACCCCAAGGCTGAAGAAAAGAAGACCTCCCTATGCTGCCTGTTATCTGTTTCTTGCTCTAACACTTGCTGGTCACTTAGTTCCCTGGGATTGAGAGCATTCTCTTTGCAGAGAATTATTAATGACTGTTTCCCTTTCTTTCTATTTGCCCTTTTCACGTAGTTTCGTAAAACGGGTAGTGTTTATTGGTCAGAAAGAGCGTATAGTTTTGCTAGAACTTGTTTTTAAGAATGGTTGAAAACAATTGAAATTGTTTTAAAAAACAACCGGCTTAGAGCAATTTTCCGGTTAATAATACGCACACAACCCGCGAGCCAAGCACAACAGAAGAGGAGAGACAAGAGAGAACATAAAACATTACTTATGAGATCCTCCCCACGGTTTAGGATCACGTCTGTAATCCATGCGAGGCTTCGCTGGAACAAATTATGAAAGCTGTTTCCCCTTTCAAGTGAGAATCATTTACATGGGCTCAGACCTCTCCCGTTCTCATCTATTCGACTCCTGCGCTCGCTGACATTAAGCAGGAGCAGAGAACGTCTGATGTCAGCCCCGGCTCCTGCTGTGTTCCGGGTTATTGTCTTTCCCTTTGCACAAAATGAAGGGGGCAATGCGGCATGGCAAAAGTTGGGGCCTCGGAGTGTCTAAGCTTTCTGCGGGATTGAGCATGAGAATTATTTTTGTTCCCTGGCATCCAGCGATGTCTTACCTCTACAGAAAAATTTTACCATGCCCTACACCTTTCTTCTTGCCAACCTAATGAGGGAGGTGGTTTTAACCCAGGCTGATTTCCAATTTGTAGATAAAGGATTGCCAATGACTCTATGAAAAGAGTGTTTTGTTTTGTGGATTTTACATACATGTATAGGTGCATACGTGTACGTACATAGAGAAACATATTATGATGCACACACACCCCCCCACACACTCAGAAAGATTGGGGCTCTAGGGGCGTCTGGGTGGCTCAGTCTGTTGAGTGTCTGACTCTTGGTTTCGGCTCAGCTCATGATCTCACGGTTTGTGAGTTCAAGGCCCGTGTTGGGCTCTGTGCTGACAGCGCGGAGCCTGCTTGGGATTCTGTCTCTCTCCCTCTCGCTCTGCCCCTCCCCTGCTCATGCTCTCTGTCTCTCCCAAAATAAATAAACTTAAAAATAAATTAAAAAAAAAAAGAAAGATTGGGGCTCTGGCATGAAGTAGAACTTTGCCAGATCCCAAACCCGGCAGAGCGCATCTAACTTTGGACATGCACGCTGCCTTCACACCAGAACCATAAACACAGAAGGCATTTAGGGCCGCCTCATACGACAGCAGGCAGTAGAACGGAATCCCAGGGCCTTGGCTTCCCAGGAGAAAGATTGGGCTTCTTCCATTTTCTAAAGAAGGGGAGGTGACAGGCTCTCTGAGCTAAGCCACTTTCACAGCACACTTACTATGCTGTTCCTCAGTGCCATCTCTGACTGCCTTGTCATCCTCCCGTGTCCCCCCACTTCTCCTGGTCCTAAAAGCAGCACAGACATGCAGAGTGGCCGGTCTACAGCTTCTGGGGACGCACATGACATTTCAGGGCTCCGTGTGCAGCTCTTGGAGTAAGTGCAAAGAAAATAAAATACTCTCCCTGCTACGATTAAAAGAATAATGATCTTCGTTAAAAAAAAAAAAAAAAAAAAAAAGCTTAAAGTAAATATGACAACGTAGTGACACTGGAGGGAGCTCTCAACATCTAGTGATAGGAAAAAATGCTAAAATTAAATACTCTAAAATTAAAAAGAGAAGTTAAGGTTTGGGAGGCTCGTGTGCTGAAGTCTGGCTTGTGCTGGTCGCTGTGTCCATACGGACGTGGGTCCAGAGCACCAGACAATTAACGATATCAATACAGATGTGGGGGGGGGGGGGAGAGACAAGAAAACTATCCCCAACTCAGGACTCCTTAGCCAAAAAGGAAGGCCAATTATTCTTGGCTTCTACATGACCTCTGAAAAGCATACCCTGGCATCTTTTCCTAGAAAGTTATTTTAAGTATTTAAGAGACAGAAGAACATAACAAAAGGATCAGAGAAAGTGAGCCTTGTTGCAAGGGGGCACAGTTTTGCTCTCCCATTTCCCACCGGAAGGTGAGGTGAGAGGAAAGTCTCTCTGGTCCCACTCTTCCCGCAAAGCCCCCCGTGATGGAGGAATGGCTCACATCTGCCTTCTGGTCCCAAAGATGACAGGCTCTGACCTGATAGGCTCCGTGATATACGTGTGAGGGGACATTTCAACACTCTCGGGGCTCTCACACTCAGCCCCCCTGCTTGACGCTGAAATGCGAGCTGGCTGGAGCAGGGCAGAGCCTGCCTGGCACTGTCCCTTCCTCGGTTACCATCCCCGGGTTGTGTTCAAGCAGTGTCCCCAGCCCCAGCCTGTGTGCACATGCACACACTTCAATAGGCAGTTCTTTTTTTTTTTTTTAACGTTTATTTTTGAGAGACAGAGAGAGGCAGAGTGCATGTGGGGCAGGAGCAGGGAGACAGGGAGACATAGAATCCGAAGCAGGTTCCAGGCTCCCAGCTGTCAGCACAGAACCCCACGCGGGGCTCAAACTCGTGAACCGTGAGATCATGACCTGAGCCGAAGTCGGACGCTCAGCCGACTGAACCACCCAGGCGCCCCTCAAGGAGGCAGTTCTGATGCATTTCCTGTGAAATGCATCTCTGATAGTCCATCCTTCAGCCCCAGGGGTAGGACGGCAAGCAAGGGGCTGTTCATCCAGGCTGGGAAGAGTGTTCAGCCTAGACGCACGCCCTATATCTTATATTCATAACGATCACTTCTCCATTCACCCGGCTCGGGTCTCGGAAACTCCCCTTCTTCGCTTAACGATATTTACTGAGCACCTAAAACATAATCCACCGCGCTAGATTCGGAAGGTGTCATGGCATATGTCTAATTTCTCAGAAGCAAGACTTTCTCATTTGGGCTTCTCAGAATACCAAATGCAACCCGCCAACGAGAAATCACATTCGCACAACCCCTTCCCCGCCCTGGAGTCAGAGTGTGATCCAGGTGGGAAGAGCGTTTGCCTTTAAGCGCCTCTCAGCACACACGACAGAAGAGAAATCTGCTCTGGGTTAATAAGTACATCACAGGCACCCAAAACTTAATGTCAACCTCTGATTAAAGACACGGTCTCTACTCTTAAGGAGCTGTCTATTTATAGCATCCTAATAAAAGCCGAAAGTCCTAGCTGTGATGCTACAAGCGACTATACGGTTGGAGCATAATAGTTAGGTTATTATGCCATTTTCTATTTTATCCGAAACATCTTTATTTTAATTTCCCGACCCAGGGATTTTGACTCCAGTTAATGCCGGTTTGACGGTGTCTCTCCAATGTCCATTATGATGTCACATACCTTGTGGATGGAAATTATCCGTGCTGTAATTCAAAAATGCTCTCAGGGAGCCGGGCACAGAAATCAAACAGACTGGTAATACAGGAAGCAATAAAACAATCTGTTTGTAAAGCCAAGGTTCCATAAAGTGTTAGACTAGGAGAGCTCTCAGAGATGAACTATCCCAAACTCTCCCTCGGGCGGCTGAAGCGGCCAAGGTTGCTGGTTGCCATGGCTGGCTGGAGGATGGCCGGGGCCATAACCACAGCTCCTGCCCTCTATTCTTCCCGTCTTCAGCCCTGGCTGATACTGATGATACCCTGTGCAAAATCCTGCTAATGTCCTTTACGGGACACTTACGAGACCAGTGCTGCTACGAAGGCAGTACGTTTACTGGAGGTGACAGAGACGCAGAAAATGGTGAAAGGCACTGGGACTGGGGGCTAAAGCTGTGCTTCCGGGCTTTACCTTTGCTTCCTACTTCTTCATGAGAGGAGAGTGCATTAACCAGCACAGGAGGGACCATTTGTGACGCGTGCTGTCCATGCTGGGAGAGGAAAGGCCACAAATAGATGTTTGGGGCGTGCTTTCTCTTGCTTTAATTTTTTTTTTGAGACAAAGAGAGACAGAGCATGAGCAGGGGAGGGGCAGAGAGAGAGCGAGACACAGAATCCGAAGCAGGCTCCAGGCTCTGAGCTGTCAGCACAGAGCCCGACATGGGGCTCCAACTCACACACTGTGAGGTCACGACTGAGCTGAAGTCAGACGCTTAACCGCCTGAGCCACCCAGGCGCCTCTTTTAAATTTCTTTTTAATGTTTTTTTTTTTAATTTGCTTTCTCTTGCTTTAAATGCAGACGGAGTTGATGGTTCTTAAAACCTCTCCCCCTCCTCACTGCCTGTCGTCTGTCTCTTCCTTTCTTTTCTCCTTCTGCAGTTTTCCTTGACTGAATTAAAACAAGAAACTAAAGAAATGGAAAGCTTGGAGGAATAATGAGGTAAGCAGGATTTCTGGACTCCTTTCCTTTCTAAATTAATCATACCCAGAAGCACCCAGGTTGAATAATTTCTCAAGAACCTCAAGGAAACTTCCAGCTAGCTCTGTACTGATTTACTACCAGACGGCTACTACCTGGGTCGTCTTCTCTTTAAGGTCAATGGGAACTGAGTGAGCTCAAACCTAACGAATATTCTGCATTCGTAACCTCTGAAGGCACCACCAGACCATCCACAGGACAGAATCAGATTGGTGAAACTTCACGGCAGGAGGAGGTCAGAGATCGGCAATGAGGAAGTCACGTGACGTGCCCGAGGTCACAGAGGAGGTGGCAAGAATGACTGTAAGCTTGGCTTAAGGTAAAGGCACTACCCTTTCCCCAAAGTTGTAACTTCAGGTTCCTGAAATAAGTACACTATTAAAATATTCTTTGAAAAAAAGCGTTCTCCCCTAAGGTCATGTCTTTGCGATCCCAAATAACACGGATGGGGCACCTGGGTGGCTCAGCTGGTGAAGCGTCCGACTTCAGCCCAGGTCATGATCTCACGGTCTGTGGGTTCGCGCCCCACGTCGGGCTCTGTGCTGACAGCTCAGAGCCTGGAGCCTGTTTTGGATTGTGTCTCCCTCTCTCTCTGCCCCTCCCCCACTCTCACTCTGTCACTGAAAAATAAATAAATGTAAAAAAAAGTTGAGAAAAAAAGTTGAAAATAACATGAATGGAACGAATCGGTACTGATGTGCGAACGGATGGCCACTAGAATGAACGGCAGTAACTCCTCTCCCGTGGCACACTGAGATCCCTGAGAGATGTCCTTCTCCCGGTCAGTCGGTCCTAAGGAGTACGTCCCGCATATGTATTGCCCTTTGGATGCTGAAGATGGTTTCATTCACGGTATCCTGTTTACTTGTATGTCAACTCAGTTAGACACCGCAGGGTGCTTAGTGAAAACTATACTCCAGCTGAAGCTGAAAAGCAAGGCGATGACGAAGATGCCCACGGGCACAGCCCTGTTAGCTCGTTGTGGACGGAGGGTGGAAGCCCGTGCTCTGAAATCCCAGATGAGTAGGTCCCCATCATTGGATCACACGTGGCCAGAAGCCCCACGGGGGCTGCATTCCCACTGTGAATCCCGGCAAGTCTGGGTAGCACGAGAGGCAGGTGGATCGATGTTCTATCTGTGCGGAGGCTGTTTGATGCGGAGAAAAAGAGACAGTCGCTGCCAGTAAACCTGGTAAGAACGTCACATGGAACCTGAAGTTCAGTCATTGTTGGACCTTCTCAGCAGCTTGCATTTTAGGAAGGATCTGACCCTGAGTAGAGGGGTCAAGTGAGAGATATTGAAGGGGGGGGGCACAGTGCTGTCCATAAAAAGGGATAAACGTTGGGCACATCTACCAAGCCAGCCTCTTGGGGATGGGAGTGGGAGGGAATAGTAGCCTCGTGAAGAACACGAGGCTGCCACGTTCTGTGGTCTGAAAAGCGAATTTTTTAACACTCACGAGTGGAGGGGACACCCTGCACTACCCCTATCTCTGCTTGGCCAGGGAGTAAACGAATGACCCATCACCAACCGTTTTGACATCCACGGGAAGAAACGGGCCGACGAAACATCCCAGAAGGGTGTCTAAAGGCCAGACCATGAACACAGAGAGATGGAGGGAGGAGAGTGGGGGAGGGGGCACCACGGGGCTGGAACCTGAGTTTGGAAGGTGTTTAGGAGAACCTGGGTGACACCCCAGGAATATGCAGAAGGACACATACACTGTGGGGGTGGACAGGAGATTGGGGAGGAAAGTGTTATATCACAAGTAACTCAATGAGTATTCCTGCAATGTAGCCTCAGTATGGGATAGCCTTGTGAAATCTGAGTTAGTGTCTCTTCTAAGCAGATTGTTTAAAATTTTTTTTACAATTTTTATTTCTTTTTGAGAGAGAGAGAGAGACAGAGAGACAGAGAGACAGAGACAGAACATGAGCGATGGAGGGGCAGAGAGAGAGGGAGACACAGAATCGGAAGCAGGCTCCAGGCTCCCAGCTGTCAGCACAGAGCCCGGCGCGGGGCTCGCACTCACGAACCACAAGATCATGACGTGAGCCAAAGTTGGACACTTAACCGACTGAGCCACCCAGGTGCCCCAAAGTTCTAAATAGATCATTTGAAATAACAGCCTCACCAAAGCATTTCACATTTTCTCTCTCTCATCCCTACATTCTACTACTGGGAAACATGTTAATAAAACAGCTGTTGTCCGAAACGTTTTCCTTCATCAAATGGGTATCCTGAAGATGAGGAGGAGGAGGAATGTGATGATGGCAACAAAACTTAGCAATGACTTAGGAGTCATCATCAGGTAGACTCTGTTTAAGATCATTGTCACTTAATTGTTATCAGATCCTCCATGGTTTCGATGCACAGAAAATGACGATAATGTGGGGAAACAGCTTGTCCAAATTCGCACAGCTAGCAGGTAGCTGAAGTAGAACTTGAACGCAGTGTGTCTAGTTCCAACACCTCGTTCTCACCTTGGAACCCGGCAGAAAGTCTGGCACGCAGTAGGCGCTTAATAAATACTGGTTGTGGAACAGATGAAGTGGCCACAACAATACAGAGGCTCTAACCCCGCGGTAACCGAACGGCACCGTAAGTTCCATTCTTCACCTAAATCGGTTAAATATACCTCCGGCATTTAACACAAGAGAAACAGTCATTATAATCGAACAATGTCACCGGATCGATACTTTCTGCTAAGGAATAAATGACTCTGACTTGCTGGTGACATTTATTTTCCAAAACGAACTCCACTTGGCCCCGACATTTACAAACCAGCAGGAGGCGGTTACCTGGAAAAGTTGCTCTGCTCTACAGAATTGCCTTTGCTTTGCTTTCGCCCTCTCTGTGCAAAGCACAACAATAATAAAAGCGAATAAAAAAAAAGAACCGCATGATAATTGTAATTGTCTTTGCGCACCTACTTTTTAAGACTGATGAAGAATCTGACTTGTGGTTTATGTAATTTATTAAGCTGGTTTACGGAAGTCTAAGGTTGTTCTGAGACCATTTTCAAAGCTTCTAGACATGCAGGCCCGTCTTGGCCACTCGGTCTCACATACCTTGGTCTATGGTTTTTAAACAACTGCCCGTCTTCTAGAAGTCCCACACAATTGTAACCCCCTGCTGGCCTTCTGCGGGGACTGCGTCTGGGCTGACACTATGTTGTTGGATGAGAAGAAGCTAAAACAAGGCCCAGGTTCAAGTTGGCTCTAAAGCATGTTTTCAGCATCTGAAAACTACCCTTCAAGAACTGAGCTTGCGTTCCCGTTCTCTGGCTGTGGAGCCAAGATCAAATCACCAAAAAACGTCAAACCTTGAAAACTGAATGAAGACCTTTAAAAAAAAATGTTTACTTATTTATTTTGAGATAGGGCGGGTGAACAGGGAAGGGGCAGAGAGAGAGAGAGAGAGAGAGAGAGAGAGAGAGAATCCCAAGCAGGCTCCATGCCGTCAGCACAGAGCCTGACTCGGGGCTCGATCCCACGAACCGTGAGATCACGACCTGAGCCGAAACGAAGAGTCCGACGCTGAACCGACTGAGCCACCCAAGCGCCCCATGTAGGAAGAGCTTTAACGGAATGGTGTCTATGAAGCAGAAGATGACATCGGGGCAGGCGTGTAGGGGCCTGGGTCCTGGTATCACCTCAGCCTCTGATTTGCTGTGGCCCCGGGCAAGTCACAACCTCTAGCTACCTTCCTTACCCTTTCTTACCACTTGCAATTTTGAAATACCATGACTCCACTTTGTACTTAATTGAGGCCTCTTCCCTGAAGGAATTTATAATCTAGTTGATGACAGAAGACCCACTACCATCAGCCAATTACACAATCAAGCAAGTGCTGAAAGTCCTTTCACGTAGGAGAGCCTGAGATGACCCCTGAAGAGTAAATCTGATGTGCAAAGGTCAGGCGCGGGAGGACATTCCTCGCTGATGCCCGCATGGGATTTCTGACTAAGACTCGCTTCACAGACTCTGGCAGGCTGTTTCTGAGGTAGCTACGTTTTGGAGATTATGATTCAACCAGTGGTTTGTCTAAACCTGTGTCGGGGGATGCCTTCTAACATATCCCCGCTCCGAGCCAACTGTATCTGCACAACATTCGAGTCCATAAGAACCCAAATATAATACAACTCCGCAGTGCAATCCTTTGCTTTACTAAATTATGCATTGTTTTCCAAAGTCTTTATCATGAGTTCCCTTTAAATCGGGAACCCCCAGTGAGCGACAAGCATCTTAAGAATCACCTAGATTGAGGTCACACACAGCATCCATAGGGGAAAGTGCGTTTGAGTTAAAGGTTCTCCCAGTGTTAACTGTCCTTTTCTTGCATGAGAATGGCCAGTGCTGAAGAAGGAAAATACTTGGAAAATAAAAGTCTAGAAGATGCTTGCCGATATTCGTCTCTACGCCTGAAGAAAATGATTGTACGTTGTGCATAACCAAAAATAATTACACATAAATAATTTTCGTGTCTTGTGGACTCTGGGCTCTGGCTGTCCCTATTCATCTTACTGATACCACATGGTACTTCAACGCCGATATTGAATGAAAGTCAGTGACAGATCTGTAACAAATGAGTAAGCAGGCAAACGACGGGAGCTTCCGGGCCCTCTTCAGAGGCAGTGACAAAGCTCTTGAGGCTGTGGCTGTTGCTGCAACCTGCAGAAATTTTACACACAGTCGAGCTCACGGGGACCTTCTACTTTCCTAGGAAGCACTGATGTCGTAGGCTAGGTGTTTAAGACGTCAGCAGAGGGGACGGGGGTAAGGATGGGAGGAAGGACACAGGATGGCCGATATGCAGACCAGTGAGGAGGTTCGAGGTGACCGAGCTCCTGCCCGTGACTGACCTGTAGAAAGACGAATGCCATTGCGTGCTAAGGATACTGCTGGCTCACAGCGCGAAGGGAGGGGGCTCCCCTGTCATTCCACGTCCTGGCTTAGACACAGTACATGCTTTTCCTTGATACCCTCAGAAAGATGTGATTTCTCCACCCACTGAAGCCCACTATCTCCTGATTCATAACGTAGGATTCAATTTGCCCTTGTGTTTCTATGTCTTGTTCACATAGGTGGCTTGTCTCCCTAAGTGGACTGTCAGCCTTCTTGAGGCTCACTTGGATACTTTCACTCGTTTCCCTGTCTCCCAGGATCTTGTGCTGGGGAGCCAATAAATGTTAGTTGAGTACGCGACTAAATGCGTGAAATACAGGTTTGCTGAGATCAGGGCGGTAAGCATGCTGTTGGATCTTGCATGCAGATTCTCAGATTTGATCATCTGCTGAAGTTAATAGGAATGTTGATTCCTTGAACTGTGAACTACAGAATACAAAACTCTGCCAATGAAAAAGCCTCTCCTTCTGCTGTTCATGCTTCTAGGCATCCGGTCTAGATCTTGCATCCAAAGACTCAAAGTTAGGAGATCTAGTTTGAAATAAGTCAGAGACGCTATTACGATTAACGCACTGCCTCAGGCAGCCTCCTGTGTGTCCTTATTTCCGAAGAGGTTAATACTGCAGTCCGTTCCTCCTTATTTCAGAAGCCCCTTAGAGCATTGTAACCAGACGGCACACACTCCTTCTCTGCCCAGATTTACACTACTTGAGATGTCCCTTTCCAAAAACAAAACAACAAAATAAAACTCCACCAAGTAGCTAAACTATATTCAAATATCCATAGAATTCTATCCATGGCAACAGTCTCAGGCTTCCAGAAATTTAATTTCCAGGGTCCCCCACCTCAATGGACAATAGAAGAAAATGGGCCTCACTGTCACAAACTTCAGCACCTCTCAAGGAACTAATTAAATCTCCTAGGATGCCCTCACCCACACCCTAAGAAATTTGAGGGGTGTGCAAAATCCAAACCCAATTCAACACCATCACAACAAAAGCCCTTTACTTAGACAAAGCCTCATCTTGGATTTCTTTGTCTCTTTCCCCCTACAGACTAGTAAATTTTCAAATTCCCCAAAGGTCATGAGTTTGGCAATGGAACAATGGCATCCCGGGGGGGAACGCCTGGGTGAGGGACTCTGCTGCCCTCTGGGCCACACGGCGGGGCTGTTGTCTCTCTTGAGAGCTGCAGGCGTCATCAAAGGGGGAAACTCGGTCTCTGGGGTCGGGGTGAACGCTGGATACCTGCCACGCAGGTGGGTAGGCACAGAACCAGACCTTCTGGCATCGAGGTCCTGCCCCGCCATGACTGCCCGGGGAAGGAACATCCTAACCACCCTCCGGCATTAGGGTGATAAGGTTTCTGTCTGTTCAGAAGAGGAAAAGAGTCATCTCAACCCCCCACCCCAACCAGCTTGGAAATGAAGAAGGGGGAAGGAAAACAGTACTTAGTAAGCACTTTGTTTCAATGTGCCAATCACTATGCTGCGTGTTTTGGATCTCATCTGCACACGGCCCTACAGAGTAGGAACAATTCCTGCATTTCAAGACAAAATGAAGCTCCAAAGAACAGCCTCGAAAGGGCACGGCTAATATATCATGGATGCAGGATTCAAACCCAGGCCTGTCTGGTTCTTAAATCCATGTTCTTACCTCACACCATGCTGCGTCTCAAAAGGAAAGACTGGTTTTTAGGTGCGAAATAGGCCAATAGCTTGGCCATTTTGTAGGAGGGAAGATTCATGACTCATCCTTTTTGTTACCAGCTGGGGCTTAACATCCGCTTACTCTGAATTTGACCCTTCTGTCCTGTGGGCTCACAGCCACACCATGAGAGCCCAGGAAGAGAAGCCTGGCTAGCGGTTAGATCATATGCAACAAATGTTTAAGGGATGGTTGAGTGTGAATGTGAATCTAGGGGTGACAGAATAAATGAATGACTGAAACTGATGAGGCCATTCCAGGGCGAAGTTGGCAATCTTGGGTCTCATGAAAGCAATGCATCTTTTTTTTTTTCTTTTTTAATTTTAAATGTTGGTTTATTTCTTTTTCGTTTGTTTTTTTTTAATGTTAATTTATTTTTGAAAGAGAGAGAGAGACAGACTGACAAAGTGTACGTGGGGGAGGGGCAGAAAGAGAGGGAGACACAGAATCCGAAGCAGGCTCCGGGCTCCCAGCTCTCAGCACAGAGCCCGAGGCGGGGCTCGAACTCATCAGCCGTGAGATCATGACCTGAGCCGAAGTCGGAGGCTTCACAGACTAAGCCACCTGGGCAGCCCAAGTCTTTTTGTTTTCGTTGTTAAATACGACGTTGATTGTTTATAGCAGAGATGCTTAATGTAAGGGGTAAAAATTGAACTGCTTTCTGTAGCCTAAAAGGAGCTAATTAAAGTGTGGCCAGTCAGAGATTACATACTCAGAGGTGTCCCAAAGGCCCCTGGATTCGCACGGCACAGATAGTCTCACTCCCCGCTAACACTTCTACTGGGTGTTAGATACTTGATACGGAAGTGATTTCCACCCTTCCCCCTCTCTCACTGCTCGGGGAATCCTGGTCAATTCCTAGGTTGACCGTGCACTAAATGAGGTGGCGAGACAGACACATCTAGCCCAACCGAACCATCAGAACGTGAGGTCATGGTGCTTATCGGACCCCGTGAAAATCCATCCGCCCCATTCTGGTATGATCACTGTAGTGCCTAAGCCATGGCCCTCACTCTCTCCACTCAGAATTCACTTTAAGCTATTATAAGGAAGCCAAAGATAAAACAGCTTCTGCATAATGAAACACTAATCCCCGGAGTGTGACGCCCACGACACAAATGAATGCTAGACAGAAGATAACCAAATGTCTAGACTTATTCATAGTTCAACTCGGCACTCGTGGCTGCCTCAGCTTATAAACCATAAACCGGTTTAAAAATACACAACGGAACAACAACAACAACAAAGGGCTACACCCAGCAGCACCTCTTTATTTGGGCCTCTTGATTTGAGTTCATTTGTACTTATTTATCTATCCAAACACAGGCACGCCTTCGAAAGCTGATACCAGCTTCCTGAAAATAATATGCAGTGGGAAGCTTCTGGAAGTGATGATGACCTTTCTTCTTTCTTTTCATAAATATACTGGTAGACTGGAATATTTCCTAACAAGCCCCCCCCCCCTTTTTTTTTTCCTGGCTCTTGAAAATTAAGTTAATAAGATTGCACGATTTAAAGGATCTGTGGATTTGTGTTCAGCACAATGGACTGCAAGTCTGGCTCTCTGGATTCTAGAATGATAATGTCAGCTATAATTGGCTGAGTATATTATATCTCAGGCATTACACCAGGAGCCCAGAACATGACCTCATTTCATTTTATAACAGCTCTCTAAGGTACCCATTCTCCTACCTAGGATACCAACTGTGCCCTCTGTCAAATTACCTTCTGCCTTGGTTTCTCCAACAGAAATAATAATTTTAAAACAGGAAGGCTTAAATAAAATAAAACGATGGCCAATTAATTAATATTAAGCAGCGAGACAACAGTTGCTATATGCGTATATAATTCTAACATGAGCAATTCATTTTTCTTTTATGTCTTTGTCAAGAGAGCTCTTAAAACATAATTTCTAATAAAAGTAAAAACGGAATTCAAATTCCTAAGATCACTCTGGCAGAAGTTAGATATTGCTATGGAAGGCCTTATTCATTTGTATCCCAATGGAATGTACTGATTCCTGCAGGGGGGGCCTTTAACATTTACATTTCATTATGCAGGCGAAAGAGAGACCCATGAATGAGACTTTCAGGAGCCTGGAGTCCCCTACTCCAGCCTTGGGAAAGAGCTAGGCCACTGCATGTGACAACTTTAACTTACCTTTGACTGTTTAATGAAGACGAGGTAAGTTAAGTAACATTTTTCTTAATGGAAAAAGAAAAAACCCACGAAAGCCCTTAGTTATTGCCCAAAGAAATGTTCAAACCTTATCTGTTCCACTGTTATCTAGAGCTTTCCTGTTCTAAGTATGGAACAAAATGGATTCTGAGAGTCTCCTTCCCTCTTATCTCTTCTAGAAGCAAGAATTCTCTAAAGGCACGACAGGGAAGGAGGGAACATTTTGAATCATTTTTTTCCCTCTCTTCAAGCGAGTGCAAGGAGAATCGTGCATGGTGAGGGGACACAGGGCCAGCACCGAAGTCACTTATGTAAGTAATAATGACTTCCACCCAGAACAATCTAAATTAGAGAGATTATACTGGCCTAATAACTAATGTCACATTACACACTTACTTTCCTTTGTATCCTCTATCTGTGTGGCCTTTGATAGACAAAGTTTTTGCTATAACCATGGAATATACAACAGGGCAACCGCAGAGTATTATACAACAGGGCAATCTGTGAGATATAAGAGGAATGACTACATTACGGGGCTGTCGCAGGGATTCAATGAGACAACGCACAAAGAGCACTTGAAAGAGTGCCGGTACGTCCTAAGTATTCCATACACGCCAACTATGGTTCTTATTCCTCTCAGTATATAGAATTCTATTTAACAGAGGGTAGACCCGCCGAATCCCATCCCATTTTCAACCTATTTCTTTCAAGGCTCCTATCTCTTTCTCCTTGTGTTATGGCTATGTCCACCTTCCTCCAGTAGACCTTCAGTGTTTGGAAAGCAGAAACCCTACCTCATTTCTCACTGTATACTCAGGAGAATGTGGCCTAGCCCCTCGCACCGTATAGGTCTTTAACAAGTTTTGATGGAATACACAAACGAATACATGAGTGAACAAATTAATATACGTTGGAAAACGCCAATCATTTCCAAGCCACGATCCTTAAGGGAAATCAGAATGACAAAGCATTTGATTATATGTCTCTTCAATAAATAAAAGGAGTGACAACTTTTTTAATGGCTTTCCTTGTTTTGTTTCAGTTTATGAATACTACATCTAGCTACCAAAAAGCTGATGCCATTTGGGTTTGAAGAACAAAGCCATGACTCTTCCCCAAAGAAGGCTAATCATACATCATCAACATCTTCTACTTACAGGATACTACCACTCGATGCAACAGTACACGGAGATCTAAGTCTAATAAATAAGTAGATATGCAGCAAAACAATATAGCCAAACTCCATACGACATTATTGAACATACACTGGCAATGATGATCAGTTCAAGACAAACCATATTCAGTAACAATTTATATACATGTGTACTTTTTGACAACTTACAGACTGTTATAGAAAGACAGGACTACATAAATCTAGCATGGAATAATGATTTGCAGCAACCGGTTGGGGACTTCTAAATTTTAGCTCGTTATCAGGAAGAGACAAATGTGAGCAAAATGGGACATCTATGTTTAGAATATGATTCTCCAGTTTTCCACCTGCTACTACCCTAATTCATCCTTTAAGACTTGGTTCAAAAATCAACTTCTCAGAAGCCCTTTATGTCAATTCCATCTTTAACCTCAGTGCTCTTGAGGTTAAAAACTATGTGAATGAATGAATGAATGAATGAATGAATGAATGAAAAGGTGGAGAAGTGAGCTGGGGTGATTAACGGAAGCATGTCCTGAATTGTTCTGGTTCAGCAAAAGATTCAGAAGTGAACATTGTAACAGAGCTCTGAAAAGATATTTGGCACATAATAGGTGCTCAAATGTTCATTAAATGGAAGAATTAATGGAGAATTCTTCCTGCTCAACTGTTTATGTCTAGAAGATGCAATTTCTGAAATTATTTTCATTGCCAAAGTAGATATTGTTCCCTTGTGCTATTATGTGCTTCCTCTAAACTATGAATCCCTGGTTCCTTGTAAAAAGTTTTAGTTTTTGTACAGAAATGGATTTTGTTTTGGCCACACTAAGCAGTGCTTCTTTGCTCAGGCACATTAACCACCCACTCCCGCCCCTGAAAAAGCACAGAGGCTTTCAGAAATGTGTGGCCTTTGGAATAAAGGAGGACGTGCAGAGATCCACTGTAATGCATGGCATGGCATAAGTCAAATCAAAGAAGAAACAGAGAAGCAAGGATCGCTCGTGAGATTTGGACTCAGAATAAAATCGTAGGTGCTAACGGTAACGATCTCGTGTCAAGGACATAACAAACTTCTATCAGTTCCTTGGACAGACAGAATTGGTTTGATGTGGACCTAAGTCATGGTGTGGACTTTTGCCCACTTGTTCTTACTTCAGGACCTTCTGGGGGATGGAATTTACCACACGGCATCTGGGTGGGAACCTCATGTTTGCCCGCAGCCTGGGACTTTATTCCTGCTCTGCCCACAGATGATTCACTGGTCAGCCCTCACTGAACCAGCTCCTCCTTTACCAGCTGTGATGTTGTTTAAGTGATGCCACCTCCCACCCAAAGTCCCTGCTTCCTCTTCTATTGAATGAGGATAATAAGAGTACATATGCTTCACAATTGTCATGAGGTTCTGATGAGCTGATACACGCAGCTATGTTAGCATGGTGCCTGGCACATAATAATGTGCCAATAAATGTTATCTAGTAGAATCATTATTGTATTTCATAACCAAGCCTCCACTCGTTTGCCCATTACTTATCCCATTTTTTTAGCGTATTTTATATTTTTAAAAGTAATATTCAGGATGAATGATTGAAGATGCCCACATGGCTTGCCATAAGGACTACTCTCCTCCCTTGTCGGGTGCTGTGCTATGCACGGAAGGTGCCATTCTCAGAAGCTGTGAGACCCAGGATGGACCACATTCTATGCTTTCCTTTAAAGAAAATCGGCAAATGGGAGTGCCTGGGTGGCTCCGTTGGTTGAGCGTCCGACTTCAGCTCAGGTCATGATCTGATGTTTCATGAGTTCGAGCCCCACATCGGGCCCTGTGCTGACAGCTTGGAGCCCAGAGCCTGTTTCGGATTTTGCGTCTCCCTGTCTCTCTGCCCCTCCTCTGTTCGTGCTCGCTCTTTCTCTCTCAAAATTAATAAATATTAAAAAAAAAGAAATCAGCAAATATGACAACAAAGGGTGCAAGGGGAGCCTTGAGGAGAAAGGGATATGAGGGAAACACGGCTGGATGTGTGTGCTGAGCAGCTGGCCATGTGTACCGCTGAGGTCCAAGATGCAAGCAAGGTTAGGCCGGGAGGGAGGCAGAGACACAGCGGAAGGAATCGTGGGGCTTTCTGCCAGCATCTGGCAAAGTCCACATCTCTCCTCCGATCCAGCCTCACTCCCAGCAGAGGGCAGTGGAAGCCTGTGGGGTGTGTGTGTGTGTTTAGGGGGGGCAGATAATTGACCAGTAACCGCTGCTTATCCCATTGTCTACAGCCCTTTGAAAGAGACAGCCCTCATTCGTTGGTCTAGTTGGCCACCATCAGAGGGCATTTAGTTTCGGTGCAGAGAAATATAAGGACCAGGGATGGTTCGGGGTGATGGCGCATTTTATATAACATATATACACACACACACCACATCGCTGCCTTGGAGGATACAGCCCGCAAATATTCTGCTGCAACGTCAGAGTGCCCTTACAATGATGGAAAGCCACACGTTAATGCCAATTAGGTAGATCCCCACGAAATAATTTGAACCAAATGGGAATTACAACAGCACCGGTGTTCCCCATAAACACCGAGTTGAAGTGTTCTATGCTGAATTTTACTTCTGTGTTATGAAGACGGCCGCTGATACGGTGGTATGACTTCTGCCGTCTCTGGGGACCTTCAAACAAATGAGCTATCTTGTAAGCCAGTCCCAGAATGCCAGCTTCCTGAATAAATACTAAGATGCATTTACTATTTGTGTCACTTAAGAGGTTGAGGATGGGGGGAGGGGAACGATTCCAAACACATGCACATTTTTATTTAACAACAGCTCAGCTATTAGACAATATGGGGTCCAGTTGATGCTTGGACAATGTGGGGGGTCAGAGGCACCAACTTCATGCCACCCCGTAGTTGAAAATCCACAGGTGACTTTGACTCCCCCGAAACTTCACTACGAAGAGCTTACTGTTGACCGGAAGCTTTATCGATAACATAGACAGTCAATTAATACCTATGTCATACGTATTGTATGTACTGCCTATTGTATTCCGACAGTAAGGTTAGCTAGAGAAAAGAAAACGTTATTAAGAAAAGCGTAAGGAAGAGAAAATACATTTACAGTGCTGCACTGTATTTACTGAAGACAAGTCATGCCTAAGTGGACCCGTGCAGTTCAAACCCGCGTTGTTCAAGGGGCAACTGTATTAGGAAGACTGTCCTAGAAGCTGTGCTGGTGTCCTGAGTAAGTCTACACAGCATGCATACAGGCAGACATCCATAAATGATGTTGTTACTCTGCCCCAAAGGGATAAAACTCAGACCCAAACAATCCAGTTAGTCGTACCCTGGAGCGGGCTAATTTGTATTCACTGTGACAAGTCTTTCCTCTCAGACCTGAAGTAATTATTAGAAAGTGAGAAAACAGACATTACTTTTGGGAAGCTGGGACGTGGCTTTATATTCTAAGTTGCCACCAGATAGAATGACCCATAAAAATAACTTGGAAGGCTATTACCTTACAACCAGAGCATATAAAATCTGATAGTTACAGACTGTGCCCCTGTCATGTGTATTTTAATTAAAGGTTTAAACTGCTAAGAGACAAAAACTGAAAACATGTACATAATCCATCTAATTTTGCATAATTTCTCATTAGTTGCATAGCTGCTTGTCACCCTGTCTGACCCCGATTTCCATGTGATGTGTGCACATTTCCTGGCTGGGGGCGTAAAAACCCCTTTTGCTGGGTACAACGATTGCTATGATTTCCTCTCGACGCGCACGTGAAACCGGAAGGTTCCCAGCTGGAATTTAGTGGAAGCACATTTAGGACAGGGGGCCACTTGGTATTTATTTACGAGGTTCATCCAATTCAAGCGGCCAGGGGAACGTGAGCTTTTTGTTGTTGTTGTTCCTGGCCTTCTTGCTCTAGGTTTGTATCTAATATGGTGTGGGAGGACATCAGTCTACACGCCCTTGAGAGGGCGAGATTATTCACACTAAAACTAACACGGCACATATCACCCGCGTATCAACCAGCGGTGTCGTTTTAACATTAGCAAGGGCAGAGCAGGAAAAAAAAAAAAGAAACAAAATCACTTAGTGCACTAACAGTTACATTTGCCCGCCCCTCCTGGGATAAACCAGGACTAAAATAAGTAAATTAAAATTTTTTTTAACATTTATTTATTTTTGAGAGACAGAGAGAGACAGAGCATGAGCAGGGGAGGGGCAGAGAGAGAGGGAGACACAGAATCTGAAACAGGATCCAGGCTCCGAGCTGTCGGCACAGAGCCCGACGCGCGGCTCGAACCCACAAACCATGAGATCATGACCTGAGCTGACGTCGGACGCCCAACTGACTGAGCCACCCAGATGCCCCTAAAATAGGTAAATTTTAAATAATAGATAAACAAGACTCTGAGATTACGAGGTGAAAAGGGATGTGTAAGTGTTCAGACTTCTTGGGTTTGAGTCTTTCTGTTTCCTCTGAAAAAGGCGTTTTTCAAAACATGGATTGAGGGGCACCTGGGTGGCTAAGTCGGTTAAGTGTCTGACTTGGTGTCAGCTTATGTCATGATCTCGCGGTTCGTGAGTTCGAGCCCCACATCGGGCTCTGTGCTCATGGTGCAGAGCCTGCTTGGGATTCTTTCTCTCTCCCTCTCTCTCTGCCCCCTCCCTGTTCTCTCTCTCTCTCTCTCTCTCTCTAAGAAAATAAACTTTAAAAAAAAGTATTATGAACACAAAAAACCATAGAGTTAAACACCAGGCTGCCTCCTATATATACAGGTCATTCATTGTATTATATGATGAGGTTATACACAATCCCAAGGGCGAGGGCAAGGTCAAACACACATGCATATGGGGGAGGAGTGAGTGTGCGAACGTAGGCTCACATTCCTACAGACCAAGCGGGAAGTCATTGGGACAACCACCAGTACGACAAATTAAACTCGGCCACAATCGAGTCCCACCGGAACCTTCCAAACCTTTGTCTGAAAATACCGGACGCTCCGAGACAGCTAATACATGGCTGCGTTTAGTGCTGTTCTTCCTCCTTGACTTGCACAGCTCCCCACTTCTTGGAGACACTTGACAAAGAAGGGTTCTGAGCCTCTGTAACCTGGTGAGGAGCATCCGTGAGTCCTGTTCCTGTCTCTAGAGCGAACTCTCTAGAGCGGCAACATTAAGAGGCCTCGCCGGTCGCTGAGCAAATAAAAAATGGACACCATCCAACTAGCTACACTTTTGTCCTTCATGATGAAGACCCAGTTGTGACTCCTCCTCCTCCCCAGGTGGGCAAATACGACACAAAAATGAACACATGGTAACAGCAGTTGCAGGGGAGAGATGTTTCTTTGATCTGTGTCACCTCTGTCCCCTCCGCTTTCCTGACTGGGACCAATGAGGTCTCATTTCAGTTCTTTCATATTTTTACAGGCCAGAGGGAAACCAGAGATGTTAAAGGTTCACGATGGGAAAAAAAAAAGTATTTCCAGTAAGGTGCTTTAAAGAAAAAGTATTGTCTTAGCAATTTTGAAGTTTACAATACAGTATTGATGACTATGTAATCAGTATGCTGTGCAACGGGTCTCTAGAACTTATTTATCTACAAGTGGTTGCAAGTTTGGAGCCTTCAACAACGTCTCCCCAGTCCTCCTCCAGCCCCTGGTAACCACCATTCTGCTCTTTGTAGACCCTACAAAGACCCTGTTCTTACCACACAGAGAAGAAATGATAATTATGGGAGGTGATAGAGGTGTTAGTTAATTATGGTGGGAATCAGACTGTCAAATGTAAATGTGTCAAATCAACACGTCCCACTGCAAAGCGTAAATGTATCAAATGCACCTTGAACTTGCAGGAGGCTATGTGTACAATTGTATCTCAACAAAAAGAAGAGTATTGTCATCTGACCGGTGATCTGATTCAGGTAATGAATTTTAGAGAGGGAACTCTAAAATTCATTTTTTTTTAATTTTTAAAAAATGTTTATTTACTTTTGAGAGAGAGAGAGAGAGAGAGAGAGAGAGAGAAGGTGAGTAGGGGAGGGGCAGAGAGAGAGAGGGAGACACAGAATCCGAAGCGGGCTCCAGGCTCTGAGCTGTCAGCACGGAGCCCGACGCGGGGCTCGAACCCATGAACCGCGAGATCGTGACCTGAGCTGAAGTCGGATGCTTAACCGACCGAGCCACCCAGGCACCCAAAAATTCATTTTTAATGAAGGGACATTGAGTGATAGGGCTGGGGGATGGAGAGAATCCTTATGATCACACACCAATCTCTGAATAATATTTTCTTTGTTAATCGACAAGTCTGAAAACTGAAATGCCATCTCTGATGTATTACTGTTCGAGTATGATCTCAACAGTCCTGAAAGCAGGTGGTGAGCACCGCCTAGAACTCAGGTTTGCTGGCTTTCCATTTCTTTTGTGACTGTTGCTCTGAGGTAATTGCTGCTATAAGGCAAATCAGAGCTACGGGTTCAAAAGAAGGCAGGCGAGAAGCACATGAGTGTGTGTGTGTGTGTGTGTGTGTGTGCGCGCGCGCGCAAGTGTGTAGGGGTGGGCTGCACCCACAATTGTTCGGTCATCTGCAACCATCCACACAGCCCATGTGGATAATCACAGTTGACTTTTCAGCCTTGTTGGGAGCCTGACTTTACTGACTGTACCTCTCTATTTGAGCCCGGCGGCATGGGCCAAGTTTGCCTATGTAGTATCGATATGGCGTTGACTTATTTCCAGGCTTTGCCCATTGTTCCAGGCACAGGGACACAACAGATCATGCCACACAACCAACTGGCTATTCCGTGGAGAATCAACTGGAATTCTCCATGTTGTCCTTACCTCCACATTAGAAGGTAGAGCTGCCCCAAAGGGTGGTCAGGGGAATGTTCACAGAAGCCTCTGGAGGATCTCCCTGGGCATGGCTTTGTGAAAGAGAGAATCGGCTAGGCTCTCTAAATGGGTTAGGAGTCAAGGTGAAGAGGAAAAGAGAGACATGTTCTAGGGGTGATGGGAGTGTGGGTGCTCCATGACTCCCTTAAGGAGCCATCCAGGACCTTCAAGATGATTCAGAGGTGCTCCAGCCTGGCTGGAAGCAGCCCCACTGTTGGTCCTATGTCTCCTCTGAAGACCTTCCAGGACCATCTGATGGGGCCAGGTCTGGGTCGGCAGCTCCCTGTTATACTGTCTACCCAGGGCCTCCTATGAACGCGAATTTCCAGATGCATCTGTGGACTCTAAGTCTGTGCCCATTACGTATAACAGTAATCAACTCAACACAGAACAATATCCTCGCTATTGCCTTTCTTCATCTAAAATGCTGCAAAGCACTAGATCTCCTAACTCTTTCATATTTTAAAGATGCTTGATGTCAGGGTTCCATGGACCAGCTCCAAACCAAATATCCTCAGGTGCCTTCTGTCTTAGGACCCCTCCATACCCGCAAACTTCACCCTCAGGGGAAAAAGGGAGCCCGCGTTGCCTCACTGTGCCAAGCTGCTCACCAAAAGTGACCCAACAGGCACCTGCTTTCCTCACTCAAGTGTACTTGTTCAAAATGTCTTTCTGGACAGTGGCATTTTAACAGTGTCTACCCCTTAACATACGGTCTAGAAATGTTCCAAACATATTACGGTAGACAAAGTCTAGCTATAGGTCCTGCTTACCCAGTGGCGAACCACAGAAAAGTATAATTCATGCTCCCTAGACGCTGTAGCTTCTCCATACTTTCTTAAGAAATCTGCCGACTTTTCCTTCTCCTTCCAAAGAGAAGATTTCAGATGTTTTTATAAAATCTTTCCATCGTAAAACGGGTCCCTAAAGCTTCGGCGTGGACATTTCTCTTGTAAATCCCAAGAGTTTATTATCAGATTTGCTTTTTGTCCTCACGATACCCATCCTACTTGTGCAACTCACTTTCCAAAATTTAGGAATGAGAAGTCACGTGGGAGAGGTGGCAGGACCGAGACATTGCCCCCCCCCCCACATACACACACACACCATGTGCCCGTCACATGCTCCCTTGTTCAACTGCAAACATGGCGGCAAGGTCACGGGTAGTGGCCCATGTCCCATAACCTGTTTGCCAGCGAGCAATGACCCTGTGTTCCGGAAAGAAGAGAGAGTGTTCACCATTTCGGCATGGTGACATTACAGTCAGATTTCCAAGCTAGCCTCAGATGCTCACAGACCGCTATTAACCACGGTCTGCCGCAAGCATATGGGGAAAGACAGGCTGGAGTGGATCACAAGGGAAGACTCAATGGCATATTTGCCCACAACGCTGCTACAGTAGCATAGCTTAGAGAGAGTGAGAGGCAAGGCATTCATCCGCTATTTCATTCTGGAAGGAGGATCATTTTGGGGGAAATCTGCAAAACCTTGTGAGGACAGAAGGCAACATTGCTTTCAAGTCATGAGTAATGAGCCGTTTGGTAGGAAGGAAGTCGATTCTGTCATTCATTCTGACAGGGCTTCTTCACAGAAAAGGAGGGGGGCTGAGGGCGGGGGGCAGGGGAGGGGGCTGGCTGGGGAGGCGGGGAGAGAGGACAGAAGGGGTGAAGCCAGCCAGGCAAATGAGAATGAGAAATTGCAATTATGGACCTTATGGAGAAGCTGCTGGTAAGCCACTCTGGCCAAAGGAAAATGTTGACTGGACCAGTTTCGGAGGGAAACAGACAGCCCTTCTGGAAGCAGATGGATGACAACTCTCTGGGAGGAGGCTGTGTTGTTCATGTGCGAAATGGTCTTAGCCAAAGAGTAAAAGTGCCAAGCCATGTGTGTAAGCAGGAGCCACCTGGCCTTCGTGTGGTGGAGGAGCGGCGTGTGTGTGTGTGTGTGTGTGTGTGTGTGTGTGTGTGTGTGTGTAGGATGGCAAGACTTTGAGCAACAAACCTCTAGCTGAAAACTCCAGACCATTAAACCAAGCAGGTCTTCATTTGTCTCTCTCTCCCTCTCTCCTCCTCTCCCTCTCTCTCTCTCTCTCTCTCTCTCTCTCTCTCTCTCTTTCTCCTTTTTTCTTTCTGGTGTCCCTCTCCCTCCAGCCAGCACTCTCCTCCTGCTTTAACCCTTCCCCACGTCTGCATGCATCTTGTCTTATGAAACCATAAAATTGAGAAAAAAACCCAATAGTAAAAGATCCAATTAGAGGCAGGATTCAGATTAAGTGAGTAGAAATAATCTGCTGGCAAAGGACAGATTCGGACAAGCCCCTGTATATCCTCACCTGAAGCACCCTCCCCGCTCCCCACCCCGAGTCTATCCTCATGGACTGGGTTTCCTGGTGTGGGTGGGTGGGTGGAGGTAGGAAGAACGGCAGGGGTTGGGAGGAGGATTTTGGTGGAAGTGGATGGTCCAGGTCCAGAGGTGGCCCTCTGATGGGGGCCATGTCGTCTCCAGGGCAGATAGGATAGACATCCCCCACCAGCGTTTCTCCACCTCGGTGCTACCGACATTTTGTACTGGCTAATCCTGCTGTGGGGGGACTGCCCTGTGCATGACGGATGTCGTGGGGGGTGAACTCAGAACCACTGAGATAAGCTTCATGGAGGGTTGGCTGGTTTCAAGGGGAAACTACTCTCTTGTTTCTTGCACGAAGGTTAAATCACAATGCACGCACACGCACACGCATGCAAGCACTCAAAACCACACTCTCACACATCCAATATTATTACAAAGGCCCGAAGAAAAGGTCGCTCTCAGTTCTGATTTTTTTCTCATATTTTCTTCTACCTGATGTGTGGTGAATGCATCTAAAGCTGGGGCCACAGCATCAAGGGTTCCATTTTTAAAGTGACCTTAACTGCCTCCGCTGTTTAGGGCCTTAAGCCCCAGAAGCCTGGATGGAAACATTCAGGCAGGATACAACTCCCGTTCCTTCATTCAGCTTCTGCAAAATAATGTTGCATACATATGCATGCCTTATAATCGGGCTCTGCTAACTGTCTGCACCCAAAAGAGAAAGCAGACGTATAAAGACGATTGAAAATGTATTCCACAGGGCTCTGAGGTTGTTTTGAAAGACTCTTGATTCCTCACAGATTTTCAGTGACTAGAGGGATGGGGGGCTGTAGGAGGCTTGCTGCACTCTGAATTATTTAGCTGACTCAAATGAACAGATTTCACATTGCTCAATGTACCTGATACTGACATTGCTGTTTACGGATCGGGTCTTTTCTGCGTGTAGCGTGAGAGCATACGAGCATAAACAAGACACGGCCCATCTTCTCCTGTATGCTGGGACTACCAGCAGCCAATGTCTCTTAAGTGCTCAGGCACCGTTGTAACACCTTGGCTTTCATCCAAGCCTTGCAACAAGTTTGTGAGGTAGCTCCTCTTCAGCCAAGTTTGCAAGGGAGGAAACTAGACGGAGAAGGTAACTGTGTAGCCCGATTCCAGTGCTAGTAGATGGCAGAGGGCGGATTTGAACCCCGGGCAGGCTCACGCCAGCGCCTGCACGTCTAACTGGCATGCCGGGCTGCCCTTTTCTGCTCCGGCGGTCACACAGCCAACTACGCTCTCAGGCAGGCAGTGCTAAGCGTCATAAATAGCAAAGGAGTCTAAAAAAAATTAAAATGGGATCTGGTAACCCAAAGGAGGGACAGGCTGGCTTTGTGGTTAGATGGGCTTGTGGAGCAGACAGGTGTTGAGTGGGGATGCTGAAGTCTGGAGGGGGTGCTTCGTGGGCTGGGTCGGAATGAAGGGGAACACGGATGTGAACGCGTAGGGAACGTCGGAATTACGATGGGAGTCAGGCGTGGCTGGAACATGGGCTACCGACGGGGGGCGGAGGGAAGAAAGGCTGGGGAGGCTGACAGAGATCACCCTGGCTACCAGTCCCTGCACCTGCTTCCTCCTCGTCTTGTGCGGGGAGCTTGGGGGTTTCTGGTGAAGAGAGGGCACCTGCTGAGCTGTGGCTGTGGTATGCCTCGCTTCTTAAGAACCTCAGATTTCAACTCTGCCCCATTACCCCTTCTCCACAAAGAGACAACCCGTCTTGTAAACGCCTTTTCCTTCACTGACTGGACGGACCCCACGTCTCCCACTGGCACGGGCAGACACGCAAAGATAGCCGACGACACGGTGCTCGAGAGATGCCGAGAGCCCTTTCAGCAGAACAAAACAACAGCGTCAGAACTTCTCTTAGGACAGGACCCGAGTTGCACAGTTTAGTCCCATTCGATCCGCGTAAGAACCTCAAGCACAACCGTTACCCTGTCGCCCTTGACAAGTGGAGAAACCGAGGCAGAAACAGCTAAGGGCGCCCTTTGCCAAGGTCACACAGTGAGACAGTGTGCCGGCTGGGGCCCACACCTCGGTCTTCGATTCCCATTGGAAGCTAACTGTGGATGGATCGGGGTGAAGGGGGCCATCTGCCCACCACTGCATTTTCAAACGTGAGCCAGTGTTTCTCATTTCATTGTCCAGGTCATAGCAACTATTGAAATAAAGCTATATGGTTAGTTCAACATCAATCAAAAAGGAGAGAGAGAAGGAAGGGAGGGAGGGAGGGAGGGAGGGAGGGAGGAAGGAAGGAGGAGGGAGGGAGGGAGGAAGGAAGGAAGGAAGGAAGAGGGAGGGAGGGAGGGAGGGAGGGAGGAAGGAAGGAAGAGGGAGGGAGGGAGGAAGGAAGGGAGGAAGGAAGGAAGGAAGGAAGGAAGGAAGGAAGGAAGGAAGGAGGAGGGAGGAAAGGAGGGAGGAAGGAAGGGGGGAGGGAGGGAGGGAGGAAGGAAGGGACGAAGGAAGGAAGGGAGGAAGGAGGAGGGAGGGAGAGAGGAAGGAAGGGAAGAAGGAAGGAAGGAAGGAAGGAAGGAAGGAAGGAAGGGAGGATAGAAGAAAACAGGAAAAGACCCTGAGTTATTGAGAGCCCAGCCCATGGTCTGCAAAGCTGACAGTTATTATGCGTAATTAACACAAAGCAAGGTTCTGTATACACACTATCTCCAGACATGTTTTTGAAACAAGGGTTTTGCCTTTTACCACCAATAATTTGTCTTGTTGTATGTTGTTACTTACACAGATGTTCCATAATTTTTTGCATATGGCTCAGCCAAAGAAAGCGTTTTCCCCTTCCATTTTTGGGAAAGATGAGATTGCCTGTGTGAGGGAGAGAAGAACGTCTAGTTTTTACATAATTTCTATGGTGATGAGGGGTTGGGGGTGGCTGGGGTGTGTGTGTGTGTGTGTGTGTGTGTGTGTGTGTGTGTGTGTGACAGGATCCTCCACCCAATCCTACAACTGCATCTTATCGGACTCTCTTCACGAAGCCATTCCTACAGGACTGGGGAGTCCTATGTACATGCAGGTTAATGGCATTTGCTGGGATAACACATTATCAAAAGCCTCTCTAAAAAGGGCCTGAATATTTACTGAAGAAAAAAGAGGCGGGAGAGATGGGAATACATGGGAGAATTTTTCTCTTTCTTGGCAGTCTTCACAACTGAACACATCAGAGCCTCCCGTGTTTCTGTGACGGCCCTCCGTGCAGTCCAGTATGCACATATACGGTATCAGAGGACAACGCTGCCCGGCGATTTCTCGGGAAGGAGGATGTGTCTATGCGGATGTGGTTTATTTTCAGGGGGTGGGAGTGGTGGGGGGTGCACATATCAGAGGGAGGGGTGAGATGAAATCCAAGGATACTGGGGTTTTTACAAGAGAGAAATCCAACTGGCTGGAGGGATGGGGGGGGTGGCGAGGGCAGATTTAAAAAAATATATACATTTTCTCTTTTATTGCGATACCACCAATTGAGAGAACATTCTGCTGGGGGAGATGTCTGCCAACGACTTCTAATTCAGTTTGTTCTACCCGTTTTATTTTTAAACCCAAGTGCAGATTTTATCCCTGGAATGTTATAGAATTGGTGTGGGCAGAAATGGGCAAATTTACTTCAGAGGTGTTTTATAACAACTTGGAAAAGACCCTCTGAAATTCTCCAAGTACATTTCAGGGGTGAATTTCATTTCCTTTCTCTTCTTCAGAAAGCTACTTCGATTTTTTTTTAAAAATTTGCACTTTACAAAGTAAAACATGGTGATAATTTTGAAAGCATTTCAAGATAATGGCACTATTAGGTGTTTACTATAAGCGAGGTAGTTGGGAGTAGATTGCATACTCTCATTTAATCTCCCTACCACCTTATTATGCCATTTATGGGTGAGAAACCAAGGTAGGGAGGGATGCCAGAGCTGAGTTCAAATCCCGGTCCTGACAATATCAGAATCCTTCTTAGCCACTATGCAAGTATGCTTCCATGTATCAATGTCTGGCACTTTGTACTATTAACCAGGCTACTTATTATTCCAACAGGACGGTGGCAAAGGCAGATTTCCTTAGCTTCCTTTTCTGATGACACCCTGATGCAGCCGAAGGAGGCTTGCAAAATCTATCCAGTCTCTGAGCAGGAGTTTTGGGGGGGTGAGCATGATGGTAACAAGAGAGTGTCAGAATTGGTGAGTGAGTGAGTGACGTGAGAGTGTGTGTGTGTGTGTGTGTGTGTGTGTGTGTGTGTACTTTGAAATGCCACAGCACCAGTACCAAAAATTGCTTGTCCTACCTTGGCAACATTAAAGAGCGGTAGAATGTCCCTCCCAACCCCCGTCCTCCAAAAGTATTTACTTCAAAAATCGATTTCCTCTGTCACTATTTATCGCAGCATTTTGCTCAGTGGTTCTGAGAAACCGCATGGAAAATCACAATGTTACACTTGTTAAATTGACCCTGCAGGGCTCGACCGCTAGTACATGCATCATCCCAAGAGGTAAAAAGGCAAGTCTGCCAGGCTCATGCTGAGAATATCATCATGAAACCAACAAGGATATGCAAATCTGTCTGTTCTATAGCTCATTTGCATAGTTTTTCATTGGTTTTGTAGAACCTCTATACTAAATGTCAATTTCCTTTTCTTTCCTAAAGCTTATTAGCTGTGTGTGATGTTTACAGCTTGAAGACCAAACAGATTTAATAGGTAAAACATTTAAACGGTATAATTAAAAAGCATGTGAGAGGCTCTGATGTAGATCAAACGCATAGATATACTTGTGCTGTTAAAATATGCTTTCCAAGTTTGGAAGATGCAGAGGCTTTATACATGTCTGTGCACGCATAAGCTCCACCACAAAATTTGCTTAACCTATTTTTTTTTTTCTGCAACGATCTAGAAAAAGCAGAGAGATGTGCTTACAAACTACTAAGGGCTTGAACCTAGTTGCTGAGTACACATTTTACTCACAACGAAATCTGAATGGAAGTCTGCCAACGTCTGGGCCGACGTTCAAACACTCTGAGTTTCTATGTATTCCAATCTCTCAAAACTAATGTTTTAAAACTCTTTTGATATTTTCTGAGGCACTACAGAGCTAAATCCTCACCTCTCAGTTCAGAGTAACATGCAACAATCATATTCTGCTCTAAAGATGTGCAAAGGCCTTTCACCGTGCAGCGTTTAACTTCCTCCACAGCGTCAATACAACGAACACGTGATGGGTTTTGACCCAAATTATTTTCCTTTGTGCATCAGATTTGGGAGCTGGGTGAAAAGAGGCAGGTCTGGAGAGATCTTGGAAACATCTATGAAGACTGAAAAAATAATTATCTAAATGGGAGGCAAAAACATCTTATTTTCTTTTTTGCATTCCATGTGGGCAGGCTGAGCACATACCTACTACTGGTCATTAGTTCATAATGGCTCTACCAGAAGGTAATTGGTGATCCACACCTTTGGAACACTTCTTCACTGGCAACATTAATACAATTAGCGGATAAACCAAGTTCCGCGTGGACCGCGGGGGAAACGGCTGTACAATATCAAGTTAAACTTTATATCTGGCCTTTAAGGAAGAAAAGGAAAGCCAAGTGGCCTTAGGAGATCTTAGAGGCGGTAAATAACTGAGACCTGCCGCTACAAACAAAGAGAGATGTCTTTCCAGGTTAAACATCGCCTTGCCACACGGAGCCCAGGTGAGGCTGCCATAAAACACCGTTGTCATGTTTTAGCGCCTTTGGGGCCACGGGCACATTTGTGCTTGATGGAATTCAGCTGTGCAGCTCCTTACTGTCAAACACAATCCATCCTGTTTTAAGTTCTTTCTTCGGTCTAACGTGATGGGCAGCGGGACGAAACAGGTTGGATTAAACAGCATGAAAGAGAACGAAAATAAGAACAGTTCTCAAACAAAAGCAGAACTAGGGATGCTGCGGCCGCAGTCTGCAGACCTAGGTCTTGATGGCTCTCCGAGGAATTATTTCCAAAGCCCAGGTAAGCCGCAGATGGGCTCTGTGCCCCTGTTTCCTCATCTGGGAGACGAGGGTCACCACACATCCTCTAACCTCAGAGAATCTTTGAAAAGTGAAAAGTGCCGTGAACACGGATGCCAAACTATTATCTCAGAATTCAATGTGCCCAAATCCGATGGAAACAAGTGAGACCCTAAATTGATTTGATACCTCATGCTATGAGTTGCATTTTCCAAAAGCCTTTGAAAACTGGCATTATAATATTTTGTGGGTTTATCCTTTTCCGTGTTCAGAAACATGTGCACACATCAAAACAGACCCAGTTAAATCTGAATTATCCAGTGGGGATTATCCAAGATTCTACTGTTTCTTCCCTTTTCCTGTTGCCCATTTTTTAGATTCTCTGCAATTCCTCCATGATTAAGGAAAAGCATGCAAATCAATCAATCCTCTTCCTTATGCACTGTAATTTCAATTATCTGTGTTGCCTCAGCCTCTATTGGCACGGATAAGTGAGGACGTGCTATTTGTACTCACAGTTGGATGTAAACATTTGTCTGCATTGTCAGGAAATGAAGCAGTGGCATAAATTAACTTAATCTCTCCACCTTCTTTTTTTTTACGTTTATTTTTGAGAGAGAGAGACAGACCGACACACAGAGTGTGAGTGGGGGAGGGGCAGAGAGCAAGGGAGACACAGAAACCAAAGCAGAAGGCTCCAGGCTCCGAGCTGTCAGCACCAGAGGCCTGACGCGGGGCTCAAAACCCACAACTGTGCGATCGTGACCTGAGCCGAAGTCTGGTGCTTAACCGACTGAGCCACCCAGGTGCCCGTTTCTTTGCCTTCTTAAAACTTTGCTTACTGAATGGATATTTTCTAAGATTTCTTTTTTTAATCTTTTTTTAGAAAGTTTATTTATTGAGAGAGAGAGAGAGAGAGACAGAGAGCACAAGCAGGGGAGGGGCAGAGAGAAGGAGAGACAAAATCCCAAGCAGGCCCACACCGTGAGCGCAGAGCCCGATGCGGGGCTCCAACTCATGCCCCGTGAGATCACAACCTGAGCTGAGACCAAGAGTCAGATGCTTAACCCACTGAGCCACCCAGATACCCCAAAGATTTCTTTCCTAGTTTTATATCTACATACCTGCCTTCTAAAATGGAGAATAACGAACAAATTTTAACCTTTCTTTGATGACTCAGCACTAGAAATAACCATCTATTTGTTATGGGTCTATACAACACAGTTTTCTTTTTTTTAAATTTTTTTTTTCAACGTTTATTTATTTTTGGGACAGAGAGAGACAGAGCATGAACGGGGGAGGGGCAGAGAGAGAGGGAGACACAGAATCGGAAACAGGCTCCAGGCTCTGAGCCATCATCAGCCCAGAGCCCGACGCGGGGCTTCGAACTCCCGGACCGCGAGATCGTGACCTGGCTGAAGTCGGACGCTTAACCGACTGCGCCACCCAGGCGCCCCTACAACACAGTTTTCTATCTGCTTTTGAATATTCTTCTCACTTCCTCTCAGCCTTCTTTTTTCATCCAACAAATCAAATACGTGCGGACTGTCTCCTATAGGTCAAGCGCTAAGCTGTCAGGGGGTACGGGCTGAATGAAGAAAACTGGCAGGGTCCTACACTCATAGAGCTTCCATTCTGGTCGGGCAGGAAAGATACGACATGATGGCACAAATAGATAAGCTTATATTCGAAAACAGCTCTCAGAGAAACGTGCAGGGTGATGGGGAATCGCCCGACATGGTGGAAGGAGGTCGGCGAAGTGGGCGATCCTAGAGGGAGGTGGAAGCAGGGAGGATGGGGAGAAGTAGGTAGATCCAAAAGATATTTAAGACACGGGACCAGTAGGACCTGGTGGCAGAGGCAGAGGAAAATAGAGAAGAACACTTCAAGGATGGCTTTTGGGCGTCTGTCCTGGGTAACCAGAGGATGCCCGTGGCCGAGGTGGAGAACGGGACCAAGATGAGATTTGGTGGGAGGGAGAGGGTTATAACTTTGGCCCTGAACATGTCCAGCAAAGGTGCCTTTGTGATATCTAAATGGAGCTCGCTGCCAGGTGGGCCGCCGGGTAGAGAGGCCCGAGGTTGTGGAGAAATCTGGCCTGAAGGTACAGATGCGGGAATCTGCGTCCATCGTGGAGCTGGGCGTTGGGATGAGATCGTCGGGGGTGAAAACGGAACCGGAGGAGAGAAGTGGCCCAAGGCCGAGGACGCGAGGAGCGCTGGCACGTGGGCGTAGAGAGCATGCAGAGGAGGAACGCTGAAAACGGCCTTCGGGAGAACGGACCAGAAGGGGGAGAATGGGCATCAGAAGAGAATGGCGTGAAGGACGCCAAGGGAGGAAGGTGTTGTGGAAAGCAGGGAATGAGCAGCACTGGCCAGGCGGTTGAGAAATCAAGTCAGAAGAGACCGGTAAGGGCACACAACACATCCAAGGACGCGGAGATCACAGACGACCTCCGCAGGAGATGGGAGTGTGGACTGGAGTGGGAAAGGGCCCAGCCGGAGCCAGTGGGGCACGTATGGCTTGTCTTTTACCTGGGGCAGCAGAGGGTGAGGCTCTGCAGTCGGCCACGGTCAGGCTCATGTCTGGCCGCTCCCATTGACCTATGAGATTGAAGGCAAATGCTGAATTTCTCTAGAGCTCCATTTTCTCGTTTGTACAAGGAGAGAAATAACCTACCTACGGGGCTGTTGGGAGACTTAAGAAACACAAATCACTTCGCCCAGTGCCTGACGCGTAGTAGTTGTTCAATAAGTGCCAGTCTTTTATTGCCGTCCACGCTCTCTTAACCAATTTATTTGTTGAGGACCTACGCGTCAGGCATTGCATTAGACGCTGGGACGGAATGATCAACAACAACAAAAACTAATTACCCATCCTCACGGAAATAAACACACAAACAGTTTCACCATGAAATACTTTCCGTTAAATGGTGGTACATGCTAAGGAGAAAGATAAAGGAAAAGGAGCTAGGGCAGGGGTCTAGAACACAATTTTCAAAAGTCTGTCAAGAGACGCTTCATAGAAGGGCGCCTGGGTGGCTTAGTCGGTTAAGCATCCAACTCCAGCTCAGGCCATGATCTCATGGTTCATGCGTTCAAGCCCGTGTCGGGCTCTGTGCTGGCAGCTCAGAGCCTGCTTTGGATTCTGAGTCTCCCTCTCTCTCTGCCCCTCCCCTACTTGTGCTCTGTATCTCTCTCTCTCTCTCAAAAATAAATAAACATAAAAAAATTAAAAAAATAAAAGAGGCTCCATGGAGACAGTGACACTTGAGCAAAAGCCTCGAGAAAATGAAGAAAGCAATGTGGTGTCTTAAGGAAGAGCATTTCAGGTTGAAGGAACGGAAGGCGCAAATGTCCCGGGGTAGGCCCCTGCCTGACATGGTAAGAAAGGAGCATCGAGGTGGGGGCTGGTGTGGCTGGGGCTGGGGCTTGCTAAGTTGGGTGGGGTGGTGGGGAGGGAAGAGAGCAGGAAATGAAGTCAGGGGCCGGGACAGGGGTGGCTATGATGCGCTCTTTTGGCCATAATACGGTCTCTGGTTCTTCTTCGAAATGAACGGTCAGGCCATTAGCAGGTTTTGATCAGAGGAGCGACCAGGCCTGAACTCTGTTTTAACACGTCCTTTCTGGAGGCTGTGTTGAGGATACGCTTTACGGCAGCAAAGGTAGAAACGGAGAGACCAGTGAGGAGGCTACTACAATATTCCAGGCCAGAGGTAAGGGTGGTGTGGGGGTTGTGCAGGAGACAGAGGAGTCAAGGGAGGCCTCAGAGCCTTTGGCCAGAGCAAATGGAAGGAGGGGGCTGCCATTTCCTGAGGTGGGAAGAGTGGGAGCGGCCGGTGAGGGAGAAGGGCAGGGGTGCATACTAATGGGGGTGCTTGCCGGGTGGGGGGATATCCGAGTCTGACACCGAAAGGAGAGGGCAGGCTGGAGAAGCTGTCAGCTTTGAGACGGTTTTGAGAGATCAGCGGGAAAGCCGAAGAGGTCTGAGGACTGAGCTCCGGGGCTGCCGAATGTCGAGAATCCACCTGCTGCTGCCCTCACTGTTCCGCTCGGTAACAGGTGCGCGGGCTGCGTGGAAGGTTCTGGCCACGGCCGAGGGGCATCAAACCGCACACGCAAACGTCACACACGTGAGGGCTGCGCAGCACAGGTGCGTGGCGGACTTCCGTCTCCTTCAGGGGACGCTCGTGTTTGTCACATGCCCCGTGTACTAAGCTGTCGAGCAGACCGCCAGTCAGCTGGGCCACAGGAAGTAGAGGCCAGAGGTGGCTGGTGAGCAAAGGGACAATTCATAACCCCGTTCGCTACTCTGCTGCCAAACACTTAACAGAACGGACGAGACTCCCGGAGAGTTTTGCTGTATGATTTGCCAGCGAGAAACACAGAAAATCGTAACTCCTCGTGTTTTCTTCCTGTTCTTACATGATTTCATTAGCGTATAAAGGATTGGTACTCCTCTTTGTTCCAGCGCACGTGAGGATGTGCTTTCTGTCCACTGCTTCCTAAATGGCTGAGTAGGATTTGGCCATGACCGAGGAAGCTGAGCGGCAGACGGTACAGAAGAGCTCCCTGCATCTAGAAACGCATTGCCCACAGGGCCTTCTTGTCCAGGAGCGGATGCCACACTAACTGTGGCCCTGCTGACATCCGCACTCACGGCACGGCAGCGTGCTAGCTGGAGAGGCGGTGACCGTGGCCAAGGGCTCCTTAGAGGTCGTGCTTAGAGGGCCTGAAACGCCTGCCATCTGCAGAGCCAAGAGAGAGAACCACGGATGCTGTTGAAGAGCCTCTGGCTGAATTAAACAGCTCTTCTTTATCTGTCCTCCCTTCCTGTCCCTATTTAAAATATTACGAGTGCGACACATCACAGGGCTCTGATTCGGAACACAACACAGAAAATGCCAGCTCTTGGGTCAGGTTTCAGAGTTATAAAGAGGAAGGTAAAGAGGATGTTCAATCTCTCTGTCTTAGAAATAGTCGATTTTAGTTAAAAATGAGAAGCCCAGGGGCACCAGGGTGGCTCAGTCGGTTAAATGTCTGACTTCAGCTCAGGTCATGATCTCACGGTCTGTGAGTTCGAGCCCCGCATGGGGCTCTGTGCCGACAGCTCAGAGCCTGGAGCCTGCTTCCGATTCTGTGTCTCCCTTACCCTGCCCCTCCCCCACTCACACTCTTTCTGTCTCTCTGTCCCTCCTTCAAAAATAAACACACATTAAAAAAAAATTTTTTTTTTAAATGAGAAGCCTAGTCATCTTTAGCAGTGAACTAAAGAATGCCAGGTTATTTTCCCTCCGTAGACTCTCATACTCCGAGCATATATAATTATATGACTAGCCCGCTCTACTGTTTACATTGTTTGTTTTATGCCAGAATGATTTTCACTTAAAAACCCATCAAGGAGGATGCCAGAAAAATATTTAAGAAACAGACAAATTCATTAACAGCCCTTGTTAGGTGAGCGGGCTACCGAGAAACTCTTAAAATAATACGATGGAGAAAACAGGTTGGTGGTTACGTGGAGAATGCCCTCCAGCCTGGCACCTGGGAGGCACTCGGTCAATGCCGAATGAAGAAAGAACTCTGTGAGAGGAAGAAGCAATTCGAGTTGCTATTCTAGTCTCTCACATAAGATGGGAATAAAGCTGAACAGAATCATTAATGGAATTTAATAAAGGAAGCCTCCCAAAGAGGAAAATCCAAAGTTCTCCTTTCATTACCGAATTTCTCAGATTCTCAGTGGATCTAAATTTAAACTCACAGGAAGCGGACCCTTTGCCAAAAGGTGCCAAAGGTAACAGACGCTACG
Source organism: Prionailurus viverrinus (assembly GCF_022837055.1). Classification (NCBI taxonomy): domain Eukaryota; kingdom Metazoa; phylum Chordata; class Mammalia; order Carnivora; family Felidae; genus Prionailurus; species Prionailurus viverrinus. The sequence goes on along the minus strand of NC_062565.1, from coordinate 12,443,545 downwards.
GACTTTGCTGATCCTGTCTTCCACGCCATGAAGGGCCTCAAAGAATTTGAAAAGCACAAAATAGAAAAAAGTATATGATTTTCTTTTCTGTAAACCTATCCAGCTATTAAAAGCCAAGAGGGAAAATGTGATGGTTAATGGCAATTGGGCAACTACATTGGCAAAGTTTTAACAAGTCGCTTTGGGGAGGCAGGAACTTGCTGGGGTGTCGGGTTATCGGGGAGAGAAAGGGGCAGAGAATGACTTACCCACCCAGATCGTTTGAATGTGTACCAGAAAGATCCAATGGGGTTTTTTTTCTTCCACCACAGAGCTACTATTTACTGAGAGTCCACAATCCTAACCCATCCTTAACCCTGACATACCTTGTATCTTTGAATGGTTTATGAGCTACTGACCTTGGTAATTTAGAAATGACATATGTAACAATGTCAGTGATACCTCTGTAGGAGACAGTTGGAGAAAAGGCAGTGAGTAAGCTTTATGGTAAGCCCCAAATCTCCAAAAGACCCTCGCTGGAAGATAAGCAATCTGGTGAGCTATTTGGGGCCCAGCAACAAAACTGGCCAGGAGTCCCACAGAATCCAGTTCATGGGGTGAAAGGAAGAGACCACAGGAGGGTCTAAAAGTGTCTGAGTGATGGGGCGCCTGGGTGGCGCAGTCGGTTAAGCGGCCGACTTCAGCCAGGTCACGATCTCGCGGTCCGTGAGTTCGAGCCCCGCGTCAGGCTCTGGGCTGATGGCTCGCAGCCTGGAGCCTGTTTCCGATTCTGTGTCTCCCTCTCTCTCTGCCCCTCCCCTGTTCATGCTCTATCTCTCTCTGTCCCAAAAATAAATAAACGTTGAAAAAAAAATTAAAAAAAAAAGTGTCTGAGTGGTATGGAGCTGATAATCTGTTAAGATCAAGGGGCGCCTGGGTGGCTCAGTCAGGTAAGCGTCTGACACTTGGTTTTAGCTCAGGTCACCATCTGCCGGTTCGTGGGTTCAAACCCCGCATGGGGCTCTGTGCTGGTGGTGTGGAACCTGCTTGGGACTCTCTCTCTTTCCCTCTCTCTCTGCCCCTCTGCTGCTCATGCTCTCTCTCTCAAAATAAATAAACTTAAAAAAAAATCAATAAAACGAAGCTTCTTCCTAGGAGTCAACTACTGAGTTGAGGAAAAACTTTTGAGAGCAAAATCCACCTTGAGCGAGGTCAAAGAAAAGCGAGGGGACAGATGAAAGGATACAAGTGGAGGGAAGCCAAGGAGACAGCTAAGAATGTCCGAACCTTATTTTGTCATTTCACGGGAACAACAGAAGAGGGAGCTCTAGAGCTGAGTAGCCAGAAAAGCTTTTCTGGCCTACCCCTTGGCCCTAAATTCAGGGACATTCATTTCACTTAAGAATGCGCGCCAAATAGGATCGTGGTCAAATCCAATGCACAGTTATTATGAGTAAAAGAAAAGGAATAAAAATCAGAGTAACCTGCTTCCCACAGAGACATGCCCCCAAACAGATGAAATCTTCAAATTAATACTTCAAAAGAACTAAAAGAAACTTGAGAAAACAAAACAAGTTAACAAGGGAACACAAATCTAATCAAAAACTCAGAAATGAAGTGATTGGGGAAAAGCAGTGTTTGGATACAAGGGCAGTAGAACCAAGGAAGTATTTAAGTAAAAGAAAAAAAAAATAATTTAGAAATAAAGACTAAACAGGAAGAAACATAAGAGGGAACACACACAACAGAGAATGCCCAAGAAGTATTAGAACATGGAAAGAGGGGCTCCTGGGTGGCTCAGTCGGTTAAATATCTGACTCTTGATTTCGGCTCAGGTCATGATCTCAGGGTTCGTGACTTTGAGCCCCACATCAAGCTCTGTGCTGACAGCATGAAGCCTGCTTGGGATCCTCTCTCTCTCTCTCTCTCTCTCTCTCTCTCTCTGCCTCTCCCCCACTCATGCTGTCTCTGTCTCTCTCAAAAAAATAAATAAACTTTGAAAAAAATTAAAAAGAAGAACCTGGAAAGAAAAAAGAGTTTGGGACATCAAAAAGAAACAAAGAAAAAGATAGAAAGGATTCAAGACAAAGCCTCTGAAATAGAAGACGGCAAAGAAAATCAAACCTAACATTCCAGTAAGAGTCTTCAAAAGCAAAGCCAAGTGATAAAACAGACAAATACTTAAAACTGTAACTCAAGAGGACTTTCCAGAAGTAGAAAAAGATTTGAAACTATATATTTAGAGGACACACCATGGAAAAACTGACCTAGAAAAAAGATTAAAAAAAAATCCTTTGGATAATCGATAATTGAGGCAAAATGACCAAGTCATTCACTTGTCACAGAGAGAAAATTAGAGTCAACCGACTTTTCAAGAGTCAGGCTTTATGGTAGAAGTCCAGAGAGTGACACTCCGGAAAGGCAACCCAGCCAAGGATTTTACACCCAGCCAAAATGACCTTCAAGTCAACAGCAATCTGTTATGAATCTGTAAAGGCCTAGGGAGGAGTTATTATTCCCAGAGTCCTTCCTTAATTATCCATGAGGGAGAAGGTGCAGACAATCAGAGTGGCTGGAAAGGCACGGATGTAAGGATGGGTGAGCATTAAACACATGATCAGCTATGGGTCTATTTCTCAAAGATGACCAAGGAGGACAGTACTGTTATATATATATATATATATATATATATATATATATATATATATATATATAACAGTATACAATATAGAATATGGTTATCTACTCTGACCATGTAGGCAGTTTAATGATTTTAAAAAAAAACATGGGGGACCGTGTGAAAGAGAACGAGCTCATGGATACAGATCTAAGTGGGAGTAGAGCATAGTACTTCAAATCAAACCACAGAAAGAGGAGGGAAGAGGAAAGAAAGGGCTACTAGAAATTTCAATATCACTCATAGCAGGGAACCAAAAGGTAATACCTAAAAAAAAGAGTGTAGTTCATTAAGGGTATTATATTAAGGAACTTATAAATATGTTCACTGAGGCAAAAAATATAAAAACCTACCTGAATAACAGAATTGCTTATACTGAAAAAATGAAGGATATATAAAAAATGGTTATGCATAGAGAAAAGAGAAAAGAGAGCGAAAGGGACAGGAATGTGTAACAGATTTCAGTGACCTCACCTGCTTTTGTGGCTTTGATTTTTAGGAAAATTTAAATATTTTCTCACACTTATTGAACAAAAATAATTTTCTCAGTGTCTCCTTTAAAAGTCTCAGATAGGGGTGCCTGGGTGGCTCAGTCCATTGAACACCCAACTTCGGCTCGGGTCATGGTCTTGTGATTCATGGGTTTGAGCCCCGCATCGGGGTCTCTGCTGAGCCCACTTTGAATCTTCTGTCCCCCCCCCCCCCCCGCTCTCTGCCCCTTCCCTGCTCACGCTCTCTCTCTCTCAAAATAAATTAATTAAAAAAAATTTTTTTTAAAGTCTCAGATAAAATTAAGTCAGTGAATGTAAACGTATATCCAGTTACAAACACACCAAGAGGAACTAATCCAAGTGACGTGAACACATTATAACGTAACTGCTTATCCCCCACTCGCTGGACTAAAAGCTAAATCAAAACCAAATAAAAAAAGAAAGTTACAAGTTAAAAGCGACCATATTGGTGGGCGGGAGGGTCGTGGGTATTTTTATTTGGAAATAGTAGTGAGTGTAGTGGGAGACAAAGTAGGTGAGTAAATTATGTCCGGGTGATTGAGAATCGCTATTTGTAGCTTAAGAGAAAGGAAACTGATGTAAGATGAATGAGGTTAAGAAAAGCCTCATGGTACATCAGCGGAAACTCATGATGTATTTTATTTTAGAAAATACACACAGACCCCATAATACATATACACAAACACATACACATACACATGAAAGAAGTTTCCTACCTCTCTGTGCCCACTGACAAAACTCAGATGCAATGACTAGCCCTGTGGCCCAGACTGTGGTCTCCAAATACCATTTCTCACTGAAAGGAACCAGGTTTTCCTTGGAAAAGAAGCTGATCTCAGGCTTGGAGCAGGAATGTACAGGATGAGCCTGGAGCATCCTGTCACATCAGAAAAGCAAGGAAACTATCAAATACAGCTAGTACTATATTACCAGGACTCAGCAGTGAAACTGAGTAGGTTTTCAATCAATGGTCAAATATTAGGCCATTTGAGTAACAATAACGGTAATAATAACTATGATGACCAGGTATGTTTAAAGCCCTACGTTCACAGCAGTAATACTTTTAGGAAATGGTGACTTGGGAGGACATCATGAAGAAAAATTATTTTGCAAACTGGTAAAGAAAGGGAAAGAATCAAGTATTAGTCTGGCCTTTTATATAGAACCTGGAGCACTGAGAAAACACATAGCAGACAGATGAGGGGAAGTTTCTCTTCGTGAACAATGATTCCTTCTAAGACGTGAACAGAGAATAACAGAGTTCGACTATGACCACTTGCCATCTCTAATAAACTTATGAATGTGGACAAAGATCTCCATCTCCTGATGGAAATACACCACACAATGCCAGCTATGAAGTTGTCAGGCAAAGCAAAGCAAACAATGCCTCTAGAACTTCCTAGCAATTCCTAGGAAATGCCGGAGACAGAGGAACATGTTTAACAACACCACAGGGATGCACTCATCAAAATCCAGATGGTGGGAAACTCTACTGAACAAATGGTCTGCTTTCCTCAACAGAAAACATGGCAACATGAAAAAAGATGGGAGTTGAAACCAATAGTTTAAAAGAGCCTTAAGAGACAGAAATATTATTTATATCTGGATTCAAGTAAACTGTAAAAGAAAAAAACCCCATAAAACACAGAAACCCTGCAACATAACAGAAACCTGTATTTATAAGACAACTAAAGAAATATAAACACTGGATATTAGATGATGTTAAGGAATCGCTGTGATGATGCTATTGTGGTTTTGTGTAAAAGAAAGAACCCTGATTGTTTATATAGATGCTAAAATATTGGGGCACCTGGGTGGCTCACTCGTTTAAGTGTCCAACTTTGGCGCAGGTCATGATCTCGCTGTTCATGGGTTCGAGCCGCGCGTCAGGCTCTGTGCGGACAGCTCAGAGCCTGGAGCCAGCTTCAGATTCTGTGTCTCCCTCTCTCTCTCCCTCTCTCTCTGCACCCCCACTCACACCCTGTCTCTGTCTCTCAAAAATAAACATTAAAAAATACTAAAATATTTATGATGTTTGGAATTTGCCTCAAAATAATCTAGATGCAGGGATGGTGTAGATGACACTAGGTTCGTAGCTGCTGAAGGTAAGTGATGAGGGCATGGGAATTCATTTGATCATTTCTCTACTTTTGGACACGTTTGATATTTTCTATAATACAGCGTTAACGTGCCTTCAGGAAGTCAGCAGTGTTTCTCAAACGTGCTTTTCCACAGCTGTCCCTTGGAGTATTTACGAAAGTCACATTTCCTACATCCGAACACTGGGGGTTCTTAATAAAATTAAAAGTATGCCCAACCCTAGATTTCTGAATCAGAACACCTGGGAGTAAAGCCCAGAAAACCGTATTTTAAATACACTATGTGTCATCTGTGCATCGCATTTTGCCTTTAAGTATTTGCATAAAATAAATTACTACAGTTTTCAAAGGGTGTTAAATAATAGTTATCATTACCCTTAGATTGGACAACAGTACAATCTAAAAATGATTTTTCCTACTAAAAGAACCTTAGAGTAACCGAAAATATCCTTCACACACTATTGTTTAATTTCAGTAAAATGTTTTTTCTCCGTGTCATATGTCAACAGACAAGTGACTTGAAAAATGTTATTATGAGAGTAGGGCAATAGATCATGCTTTCTAATGTCTGCTCAGCACTTGGGGTTAATAAACTAGAGGAAAGAGCTCAATGTAACTTGGACAAAGTCACAAAAATATGCCTCTTTTATGGAAACCAAGCCAAGGACAAAAGATAAGCAAAATCTTTATTAAAAAAAAAAAACAAAAAACCAGTAGGTGATCCTGAACCCAGTTACCACGTCATTCAAGAACTATCCCTAGAATCACAAGACCTATTTTCCAAAAAGAGGGTTCTCTATCCTTGACACAAAGTACACGGTTCTTTCTGATAATGGCACTTCTCACTAGAAGCTGGCGGTTTGTTGAATGACTGTGTCTCTTCAGTAAGCAAACAGCTTGCCAGGATGATGAACAATGAAAACTAGACCTCAGTGTCAAAGGTACTGCTAAAGAACACAGGAGCAGAAAGGGACAGAGTCAGCACTCAGTAAGCACTCAGTAACTAGCACTGAGGTGCTAGTTAGAGTCTTAGAAGCTCTGTATAGGATTTCTATTTTAAGTCTTACTGAAGCATCTAGCTTTTACACTTGTTTCAAAACCCCAAGCATTCTACCAAGCAGCTTCGGAGCACATGCATTTTGTTTATAAATTATATTTCTCACTATTTAGTAACTATAATTAAGAAAAAAAAGCACTCCACACCTTGTACAGTAGGATATTACTTCATGCAGGAGTTAGCTTCTAACATTCTTACCCAGCGCAAAGTGTGTGGGGTTTAAATTATCTCTGAGGTATATGTATACATACATACATACACACACACACACACACACACATATGTATATACATACATGTATATATATACATATATATACATATATATATACATACATGTATATATATACACATATATGTATATACATACACACACACACACACATACATACACACATACACACACATATATATGAGAGGGAGAGGGAGAGAGAGAGAGAGAGAGAGAGAGAGAGAGAGAGAGAGAGACTCCCAAGCAGGATCCACGCTCAGTACAGAGCCCAATGCAGAGCTCGATCCCACAACCCTGGGATCACGACATGAGCTGAAACCAGGAGTCGGATGCTCAATCGACTGAGCCACTCAGGCACCCCTATCCCTGAGGTTTTAAGGTGTAAATCAGATCCTAGTGGTCTTCTACTCAAACCTTCCAGAGGCTTCCAACCACATTCATGGTGAAATCTACAGTCCTGGTCCTCGTCAAGGCTTAGAAGGCCTTATAGGATCTGATCCCAACTATGTGATACCCCTCACCCACTCACCCATGCCCCCCCCCCCGAAACACATACAAATTTATTTCCTGCCTACCTCCTTCCTTTGCTCTGCTCTGACGTACCAGCTTCCCTGTTCTTTTTTCATGGGTCAGACACAACCCTGTTCCTACCTAGAGCGCTTCTCCTCTGGCAAACCACAAAATGCGTCCCCTTCATTCAGGTCTCCGCTCACACGTCTCTCTCTGATCACCCTAAGAGAGCAGGCTCCCTCTGTCTCTTCTTATCTAACTGTACATTTTCTCCAGAGCCTTCTTCACAGCAGACACTATATCGTGCATTTCTTTTAAAATTTTTTTTTACGTTTATTTATTTTTGAGACAGAGAGAGACAGAGCATGAACGGGGGAGGGGCAGAGAGAGAGGGAGACACAGAATCGGAAACAGGCTCCAGGCTCCGAGCCATCAGCCCAGAGCCCGACGTGGGGCTCGAACTCACGGACCGCGAGATCGTGACCTGGCTGAAGTCGGACGCTCAACCGACTGAGCCACCCAGGCACCCCTATCGTGCATTTCTTGTTTGCTTAATGTTTGTCTTTACCCTAGAGTGATAATTCTGGAAGGCAGGAGTTGTGCTCACTGCTCCAACCCAGCATCCATACAGTCCTTGCACAGAGAAGCCACTCAATAAGGATTAATGTGTGAATAGATGTCCCCTGTATTGCCCACCACGAATAGTAGAAAAGGTTCTTTTTTATACCGCCCTGTCCCCTAACTGTCATGAACAGTCAAGTTTGAAAACCACTGGGCTAGACTAAGGCACAAGAGGAAATCTACATCAGATGTGTGTGTAGGCATCCAAACCATCCAAACCACTTTAACAACCCAACTGGAGAGGAATCGAAAGTGTTCTTGCCGGTGTGCAGTGTTTCCTTAATTCCATTTTGATAGTAAGTCTATCTTCAATATTTACTAGATTTTGTTGTGCAGATTAAAGGAGACAATAGTAGAGTTCTCCAGAATGAGACTCTCAGTCACCCTGGTAGTTAACACGAAACTTCCATTATGACATGGAATGACTTCCATTATGACAGCCAGATGACTAACTGGCTGACGGGTACAGCCAGGTTTGTTGAGATCCCAAAGCAAAGCTTCTCCTGTCACCTCAATGCATATATTTGCCGCCCTTTAAGTAGAAACACTGCAACCTGCCCTCATTTTTTTCCCTTCTTATTTTTAGCACATAAACTTAAGGGCTTCCTATGTCCACTCACGTGGAATTTCACCAGTAGGCACCCTGGTGCAGCATGAGTGCCTCATACTCCATTACTGGCTCAGGCCAGACAACACAGCCCGAGTTCTTGTCCTTGGTGGCTTTTGGCACGTAACAATACGTCAGTAAGCATAGCGCGCAAAACGGTGCGGCGAAGTGATTTATTGGCCACGAGGTGTCAAAGGTAACATGCATATGGTGGGCCAATTGTCAGTGATGAAATCCCAAGCCAGAGGGCACTCGCCATGAAAAACAAGGTAAATTTGTGGCTTCTGAAACTGAACAGACACTGAAGAGCATCTCATTAATGTTATAATTTGAAAAGTGTTTTCTGTCTCTGATGGAAAATTTCAGAGTGGCCAAGGAAGCTATCATTGGTTCCCCACATTGCAAGCTTACCAATTACAGAATGCAAATTGTTTCATAGTGTTAATGGCTTCAACTTTAAAAGGAGCCACTTCTACTCTTCCTTTTGTGTTAAGTGAATACGTCTTAAATAAGTTTAGGTGAAAAAAATATCCTGAGATTGCAAGGTATCTGCTTGAAAAAAACACCCTAAAATACACTGTTCTTATTTGCAACTCCTTAGTTTAGGGAACCAGGATTTCTCAGTAACGTGCAACAATATTAAAAAAGAAAAAACAAACTACTCCCAACAAAAGGGGATAAATTGGAAACTGAGCTTAGAGAAGCCTGCAGCTGTCATCTGTAACACTGATTTCAAATTTCTGGGTTCATCACAAAGCCTCATTGTTCTTTCTTCTTGGTTTTAGAAGTCAGCATTATACATTGAGATCTAACAAACATTATACTACCAACATTTTGCCTTAGCAGTTTTATATGTTGAGGTTTCACGCAACATTGCGTTTGAAAAAGAAGCTGATACTAAAAATATTTGTAAATCATCAAGTAAAGGCAAAGAATGATATCTGAACCTGGGGGTGATTGTTACGACGGCTACGTAATGCCTCAATGCAGGAAAGAAGAACAAAAGAAGAAAAATGAGTTTTATGGAACTTTTCCTCCACATGATAGCGAACACTTGGATGTAAGTCGTGTATCGAACCATACCGTCTTCGGGTTTGGAGTTGAGTAGGCAAAGCGCTGGGGCCATCGTTGATGTGACATGTGTTTACCCACGTGGATAGGTTCCCAGGGAGTAGGAGAGTGGGGGTAGAAATCATTTCATCTGCCAGTGATTAAGCGGTTCCTGCCATCTCCCTTCCCCATCGAGTGCTCTCTGATTCAAGGGAGGGAATGTGCTGTGGTGGAGAGGACATGGGTTATTACTCTGAGAGACTCAGGGTCAAAGCCAGTACGTTTATTATTAGCAGGGTAACTCTGAGCTGAGTCACTTCCGTTTTGTTGAGCCTCTTTTACGTGCAACACAGAGATGGCAATACTCACCCAAGAGTTTGTCGAGATGCCTTTATATTTCATAAAAAAAAATCATACACACAAGTCATCTAGCCCCTTGCTAAGTATTCAGTGAATAGCTTCTGAGCTCTTCTTGGGACCTGGTAGAAATGCTGACTAGGCTGCTCCAGCCACAGGGATCAAATTTCTATCTTGGGAACGGACTTCTCAGGTGAGGGATACAGCGAGCACCATTCCTAAGCATCATGAGAGGCCCTTCCAGGAATCCAGCCATGGGTCCCACTGCAGTAGTCATCTGTGACTGTGACTGTGACCTCAGTCACCTGATCCAAGAGACAAAGAGATATGGGAGGTGAGAGAGCAGGGGCTTCAGAAGGGCAGATTCCCTCAAGGCCAAGGAACAAGGCCATGCAGGGCAAGATGGCGGCTCCACAATGATTACGAGTCACGAATCAAAGGGCCATGGAGAATTTTTCTTTTGCTTAAATCAGAGTCAGTCTTCTCTAAGCATTAAATGAGAGCACCTTCTCTTCACATTTACAAGCAAGCGTTTGCCACTTCAGCTGTACAAATTATATAGGATTGAAAATAGTATAGTTGAGAGAAACGAGGAGTTTGTAATTAGAGTTCTTTATTTTCCCCCTTCTCAGAGCAAACAGGAACAAAGTGAACTGAAACATGGTTGTTTAAAAGGTTAAAAGGTTGTCATCCCCTCCCCCCGCCATGTCCTATCTTTAGACTTGCTTTCTTTGCCTTTCTAAGATGCCAAAGGTATGTTTCCTCTGCCACTACAAGACGCTGTGAGCACAACACAGGCACAAAGGTGGCTGTGTCCCTCAGCATCATGGGCACAGTCCTCCACGCAGGGGACCAAACATCAAGCCACTCACAGATTCTCTTTCCTTCTCTGTACAAGTCATGAGCTTGTAATATGGCTAATGTGTAAGATGGTTGCTTACTATAGCGAGGAGAATCTGCAAACAGCATTCAATCAGATCCATAGAGAGAAGGCTTGGACTTTGGTGGAAGAGAAGCACGATGTGAAGACTGGGAGCTTCCTGGGGCCAAGAATTATATTTCCTTCTCCTGGCATAGGGCCTGCTGCTGGCATTCAGTAAATATTTAGGGAATCAATAAATTCAGGGTATGACCATGTGATGTCCAGATACAGTTGAGAATCCATAACTGCTCATGAATGGTATCTTATCAGAAAATAAACCTCTCCAGCCGTAGAGAGTATAAAATGAAATTCCAGGGGGACACCTGCGTGGTTCAGTTGGTTGAGTTTCTGACTTTGGCTCAGGTCATGATCTTGTAGTTCATGGGTTAGAGCCCCGTGTCGGGCTCTATACTGACAGCTTGGAGCCTGGAGCCTGCTTCAGGTTCTGTCTCCTTCTCTCTCTGCCCCTCCTCTGCTCATGCTCAGTCCCTTTCTGTCTCTCAAAAAGAAACACATTACCAAAAGATGAAATCCCAGCTGACAAAATGGGAAAGATTTAGAGGTATCTATCTCGTGTTCCAATGACCGTGGATCAGTCTTCAGAGGAAAAATGGATCTTTCGTGAAAAAAAAAAAAAAAAAAAGCAGTAGGAGGTAGTTTCTGAAAACTCATTTGTGAATCAAAACGAGGACAGACCAAGTGACTTAACATTCAGATAAAAGAATAAAAAAAGAAGAGATATTGCTGACTTCTTTCCCTCTCACTGGTGTGAAATTTTAAAGGCATACTTTGCTGTCAAATGGATGACATCAAATGAATTTAAAGTATCTATATAAACCTGCCTGTTCATCCCTCTTGTTCTCAAAGTACATCATCAGTTCTCATCTCATTTCACCTCACCAAGTTTTACAACAGCATGTACGTTTTTGCTTTTATCACTTTATCTTTCGAAAATGTTACACACAATTAATTCACATTAAAACCCCACTCCTAATTCAGCACCTCAAGATACGGAGTTTAAAGATTCTCGCTAGAGTTTAGCGCAAGCCTGCTTTTCGCTGGCTGCCTTTTTTTTTTTTTTAACAATTTTTTTTTAATTTTTTTTTTCAACGTTTATTTTTGGGACAGAGAGAGACAGAGCATGAACGGGGGAGGGGCAGAGAGAGAGGGAGACACAGAATCGGAAACAGGCTCCAGGCTCTGAGCCATCAGCCCAGAGCCCGATGCGGGGCTCGAACTCACCGACCGCGAGATCGTGACCTGGCTGAAGTCGGACGCTTAACCGACTGCGCCACCCAGGCGCCTCTTTTTTTTCTTTTTAAGGTTTAGGAATGTTTACCTCATTGAGGCGCCTTTAAATTTACTTTATCACCATCATTTGCATCAAGTAACATACTGATTGGGAGTAATCTAGTCTTTAAGGTGAATCTAGATGAAACTTTATCACGTTTGGTGCAGAAGAAAGTCCTTGAGATTTGCAGTCAGAACATTAAAGCGTCTGGGTTCAAGGCCTGTCTCTGCCACGTGCCGTTTGTGCAATCTTACACGACTGTGTCGCTTCTCTGAGCGTCACTTGGATTGTTTATTCAAATGGGGCTGAAAGGAAGGACTGGTCTAAGCAGCGCTCTGGGGGTTACATCAGCGCAAGGCAGTAAGTAAGCTTTATGAACTGTATACGAATTACGTCATTTTTGTCATCACCATCGTCCTCATCATAATCGTCATCCTCATTATCACCATCACCTGGACTTAAAAATAATTCAAAGGGGAGAGGGTAAGAAGGAACCAAAAGGAGCCCCTACTCTGTGCCCTGCATCGTGGGGTAGCCAGTACGCGCGTCACGTCACTGCGGGCCACAGCAGGGGCCCTATTAACCTACACACAAATTTATTTCTGTTGTATAGAAGCAAATCATATTTCCAACTCTAGAAACTGAGGCCCAGAGAAGATTAAGTAACATGCTCAATGAATTTAGAATTCTGGTATGTTTCACGAATTAAACGGATAACTATTTATCGAACACCGTTTCAGGTGTATAGATAGAACAGTGAGCTAAGCAGACGGCGGACAATGAACTGGGTTCTTTTGCATTCCAGATCACTATTTTCCCCACTCCATGTTATATCAATACATCCTGGCTCCCTCTCTTCTCTCCTCCCTCTGCCCAGGGCTCTGGAGTGTCAGGGTTCAAGGCAGCCCAAGGGCTAGGTGATCAACACTCTGACATACAGGTAGCCTATGTGTGACACACTGGCTTGAGAAGCTCTGCATTATCTATTCTGTAGTCTAGAAATGTCTAGAAATGTCACTCGTGTATTGATTTCCTCCCATGTTTAATTATTATTGCATTTATGTTATATGCAATTCCCACTATTATATGCAAATCAGCTTATACTCTTTTATTGCCATAGACTTAATGTTTTTATCAGGTCAGCAAGATGAAGTTAAAATGACTTTTGTAGTCGGTAGGTAAAACCAAACAGGCATCAAAGCAACATTTTAAAAATATGCTTTTAAATCACAGCAGAGAGTGAAACGAATTAAAGCAAAGAAACCAAGGAATTTATTTTTTTAACTTTTTTTTAATGTTTGGGTTTTTTTTTTTTTTTGAGAGCGAGAGACAGAGTGCCAGCAGGGGAGGGGCAGAGAGAGAGGGGAACACAGAATCCGAAGCAGGCTCCAGGCTCTGAGCTGTCAGCACAGAGCCCGATGTGGGGCTGGAATTCACAGAACCGCGAGATCATGACCTGAGCCGAAGTCAGATGTTTAACCGACTGAGCCACCCAGGTGCCCCAAAACCAAGGAATTTCTTAAACTTACCCCCAGTTCAGATTCAGAACTGGACCTAAATGCTGTGATCTACGTTATGCAAACTACCATCTTGTACATTGTTGACTCTTGCCCTTGTCTTGGCTATTACAAGAAATAAGCAGCCTGGATACATAAAGAAGTAGATTTCAGGAGGACTCAGAAGTGAACATCACTGCTGTTTATGGCAAAAATACGTATGACAGTCAGCGGGGGAAGAGAGGATGTGTGAGATGGGTCCAAAGTTGGTGAAAAACAGATCTGAGGCCAAGAAAACATGTGGCGGGTACTGGGCTGGGAAGACTGCATTAACTGGGCATGTACTGTGTGGAGAAGGCCCTGCCTGGGAGGCAGATCGGTTTACCAAGGAAGAAGAACCTGCCTCCAAGCAGCACAAAGACCAACTTGTCATAGATATATAGATACAGATATAGATATAGATGATATGATATATGTATATCATATCTATCTATCTATCTATCTATCTATCTATCTATCTGATAACAGCAACAACAGAGCTATTAAAAAACTTCACTATTAGAAAACAAACAATCCAATTAAAAAATAAGCAAATGATCTGAACAGACACCTCACTAAAGAAGACCCATGGATGGGAAATAAACATATGAAAAGATGCTCCCCACATCACAGGGCATCAGAAAGTCTAAAATTAAAACAACAACAAAACACCACTACACGCCTATTAGAAGGGCCAAAATCCAGACTGACAATGTCAAATGCTGGCGAACATGTGGAGTAACAGGAACTCTCACGCGTTGGTGGTGGGAATGCAAAGTGGTATAACTTGGCAGATTCGTACAAAATGAAACATAATTTTACTATACGGTTCAGCAATCACACTACTTGGTCTTTATTCAAAGGAGGTGAAACGTATGTCCACACAAAAATCTGCTCTTGAGTGTTTACAGAAGCTTCATCCATAACTGCCAAAGCTTGGAAGCAACCAAGATGTCCTTCGGTAGATGAATGGATAAATAAATCATGGTACATCCATGCAATGGAATATTATTCAGTAATAAGATGAAACAAGCTACTAAGCTACGAAAAGACACGGGGGAATCTTAAATGCATATTACTAAGTGAAAGAAGCCAATCTGAAAAGGCCACATACTGTAGAAGTCCAACTACATGACATTCTGGAAAAGGCAAAACTAAGGTAACAGTACAAAGATCAGGGCTTCGGGGGTTGGAAGGCAGGGATGAAGAGATGGAACATAGGGGATCTTCAGGGCAGGGAAACTATTCTGCGTGATATCTTAGTGCTGGATACACATCATCACACCTCTGTCAAAACCCATGGAACATACCCCAGAAAAGACTGAACCATACTGTAAACTAGGGACTTCGGTTAAAAATAATATATCAATATTGGTTCATACAAATGCATCATTCTACTGCAAGGTGTTAATAACAAGGGGCACTCTGTGGGGGAAGGAGGCAGGGAATGTGGGAAATCTCTGTGCTTTCCAATCAATTTTTCTACAAACCCCAAATGCCTCTGAAGAAATAGAGTCTGTAAATTAAAACATTTAAAAAACAAAACAAGACAAACAAAACAAAACTCTGCACTCAGCTACTTGAAGTTTTTCCCACAGAGGTCCTTCCAGATATTGCCTAGAGCCAAGTGAAATTAACCAGATAAGACGCCATCAAGACACCATCAAGATGACTCCGAGACATGGTTTGAAGGACCAGAAGTGACTGGTCTATGTGTCGAGAACTAGGAAGACATGGAGTCAGGCGGGGGTGTCTGCATGGGTGGGGAGATGTCCTCAGAAGAGTAGTTGAGTAGCACAGAGCTCTGTGCTGGACTGAGAGAGAAAGGTCACACATTAAATACATAAAGTCACAAGGAAAATTATTGGAGGTAAAGGCTGGAGGTGCTGAACTGCAATTCGGAGTTTAAAATGGAATCTGAAAGGCAAACAGGGTGACTCCAGACAACTGGGAAGGGCCATAATGGAATCAGTATTCAGGAAGGGTCTCTGCTAGGTCCAGGCCACCTGGAAACACGAGAGACAGGGAGCCCCCGCCACACGTGAGGCCACCATCACCAGTCCAGTGGAAGGGAAACAGAAGATACTGAGGATCTAAGGGAAAGTGTAATTTCTAGGAAAAGACATGGTGAGCTGCGATAAACAAATCAACGGAAAAGTAGTAATTTCTCACAAGTCCCGACTGTGAGGAAGGAAGTCAAGAGTGTAACACTCTGTCAAGTAAGGTTCCTACATCTCTTCTCGTCGAGATTTCCCATCCGACTGCCAGAGGAGCAGAGCAAGATGTCTGTGATAAAGACGAGCATGAAAAAGAAAAACAGGGAGGAGAGAGGGGACGTACAACTGGCCAAGTCGGAGGACGTGCCCTTTTCTATCCATGTCGTAAAAATATTTTCCCATGCCATAAAAATATTTTCAAGATCTGTATTTAGGGGTGTCTCGTGACTCATTTGGCTAAGCTTCTGACCCTTGATTTTGGCTCAGGTTATGACCTCATGGTTCGTGAGTTCGAGCCCCACATCGGACTCTGCTCTGTCAGCACAGGGGCTGCTTGAGATTCTCTCTCTCCCTCTCTCTCTCTGTCCTTCCCCTGCTTGAGCTCTCTTTCTCAAAATAAATAAATTTTTTTAAAAAGATCTGTATTCATTAACAAGGGAAGATGTTCATGACATATTATGAAATCAGAAAAAGTTGCCAAAAATATATCAATGATCCTGTGAAGTATAATTCCAGTTTCTAAAGTTACACGTAGAGTAAAACCGTGGATTGCGAGTCACTTGTTCTTCCAGTGTTTTGCAAGACGAGCAACCACGTCTAATAAATGTTAACTTGATAAACGAGCAACGTCTTGTAATATGAGTCGTACGTGATGCCGAACATTCCATGATCACAACTGAGCCAATGGTTCTTGAAATTCGCTTTGATATATGAGTGCTTTGGATTACAAGTGTGTTTTCAGAATGACTTATGCTCACAAACCAAGGTTTTACTGTATTTATTTGTGTATATACAGAAAACAGTCTGTCAGAAAACAACCCCAAATGCTAACGGTGGTGAACGTCTATGGGTGACAACACCACGGCGGACTTTTTATGCTCCTGCTCTGTATTTTCCTAACTCCTCTTCGAGTGATTGCAAAGATTACTTGGGAAAGACTAATGTTTTCAGTGAAAAGAGTTAACACTCTTTCCATCCCATCATTCAAGTTCCCCATAATGTTCTCCTTGTTAAGAGCCGAGTAGTCAACGCCTTACATAAAAGCTAACGCTTGCTTTAGATCGGCGGTACTGCCTCTCATGACACAAATTACGTCAACAGCCACATCTTGATGCATAAGGGAAAAAAAGGAATAGAAATTCCAAGGACGTACAGTCACAAAAAGTAATGGCATGAGCAGCGAGCCCAGCAGCAAAGGAAAATGCCTTGGGGAGAGTTGAGACAGAGCCCCCCACACTCCTAGCATTTGTTTCCCTGACTCTGGAGGAGGTGTCTTGATTAGTCTATTTAAAAAGTTGTTATTGTAAAAAAAAAAATCCTAGCTAAAATTAACAGTAAAGTGCACAAGATACGCAGAAACACCCCATGATGCAAATTATTTATGAAGATACTGTAGCAGCATGACCAGGAATTGGCATGACTCACAGTTACTCTACAACAGAGACGTGCTCCCCATCAACAAACCAGAGGGATGTGCGTTCCAGTCACCAATGTCGGATTTTCAGGTTTGTTCTGAGATATCCATCAAACTGTTGCTTTAAATCCTGAGCGGGGAGTGGAGGTCCTCGGGGTGGGGAGGGGGTGTACGGAAGATGTGTCCCAGCGGCACTGTTTTTAAAGATAGATTAGATCTACCATTTTCCCTAAGCAGTTTCATCTTGAAATCTGTTACAGGAAGTACCTTTAATCAAAAGCCATCTGTTTCGAATACTCCCTTTCTATGGGCATAGATTCACAATAGCTATTTAACGGTAGTTCATTTTTTAGGCATATTGCTAGTATCTTTCCTGCAGCTTTCAATTCTGTTGTGATCAAATAGGAGTATGAGAAAGCCAGAAGACAGTTGGCTTTGACCTTTCTCACCTGCGCTAACAACCCTGTCCCAAAGTTTAATAGGAGAAGAAGGTGAACTATTGCCCTAAAGGAAGACTAAAGATTGTCTGAAGATCCCATGTATTCATGTCTTTTCTGTTCCCTCTGAAACACGGATATGCTCTTGGTAAGATATTCGATTTCCGGTTCAACCTAGTGACCACCAAATAGTTTCACTCTGTTTACCTACCAAATGGGGAGTTGTAGCAATGGCAATCGTCACAGAATAACGGTGCCAATGACAATATAAATGAGGACAATAATTTGTCTTAATAGCCTTGATAGTAACATCCTTGAGAACTAATAAACTCTGAGGCTAGAACTTCAAGTAATAATTTAGGTTAGGACTAATAAATTAGTTTATAAGGCAATAACCGTTACCTTATAAGGGGGAAAGTACTATCTAATGGTTATCAGAATAACTTCTGTTTGTAAGGGAGTCACTGAGGGATTAATGAACTGTCACTGAAACCAGGAAGCCAGTGTATGTTACCCCTGGGCCATGAGTTGCTAGTATACACGGACGTACACAGTTACAAATCAACCCGGAGGAGCACATTAACTGAAGCAGTCAAACCTTCATGCCCTTTCTGAGGGGACGGAGGTTAGCAACATGCTAAGTGGATGTATGCGTTTCTAAGATGTATGTGACTGATGTCGGAAATATTGCAATTCAGAGCACCCAGAAGCTCAGTGCTACTTAAGAATGCATACCAAACGGTCCTTCAGCGGCAAGGGGGAAGCATAGACCATTAGAAGTCACTTCTAGAAGGTAGAGGGGACATAGATGGCCACCTTGTTGTCTTACTTTTGAACAGAAGAACAGAAACTTACTTAGACTGATGCTTCTTCTGAGCAGAAGCACAAAAAACTAGGTAGGTTGGTGATAGAAAACTACATGAGAGGTGGATCCTTGCTTCTAGACGAAGGCTTTGCACCTACAAGTGCAGGAAGGTTGATCTGAAGGTTTCTAAAATCTGCCAAACCTGTGCAGTGGATAAAGTTGCTCTTTGCCTACCCAAAACTTCTAGAAAGGCAGCATTTTTAAGGTTCAATCACAGACACGGAGTGAGCAGTCAAAAAAATATCTGATGAATGAATGAATGAATGAATGAATGAATGGTTTATTTAGAGCTGTCTGTGTGTGACATTTTACCGAAGCCTGAAAAACCAACATCAAACAACGGACAAGGGTCCTGTCCTTAAGAAACTTCTATTCTACAGAAGAGGCAAACTGTAAATAAGCAATTTTAATATGGCTGTGACACTTGTAGAAATAAGGCAAGGCTATAAATAAGGAGCAAACCGTGGAGGCGGGGTGGGCAGAGGAAATTCCTAAGACAGGATCCGACTAAACTAATTCACACCAAGGTGAGAATATCTTACCAGTGACCTCTGCCACTGGATCAGT